>NC_091998.1:60153630-60753630 GCF_044704955.1 Pristiophorus japonicus | reverse complement strand
CGCTTAACTGCGTGTTCACTGGGACTCTGCCTAGTCCGAGGTTCCCAAGGCCCCTTATTTCTCGACTTGTAAAGACTACTGTAACGTCCCAATAACTGGTGGGATTTTTGCGTTGTTCTCTTGATGATCAGCAGGAATCGAGCTCCATATCGCACAGGTAGGGTGAGAAGAAGAAGGTGTATCGGGTCCTCCAGTTATATTTGGAGCCGGATCCTCACATCTTCTAACTGCCTAAAATGGTCACGGATCGATCACTTGTCAGGGTCGAGTATCCTTCCACCCTTCGCTACTTAATTTCAAACTTTCATCGAGGTCGAGGAGCAGCAACCACAGCAGATGGTGATGGCTCCACATGAAGCGCGTCTGTATCTGGGGGTTCAATATTGCAGACCCGACCGCAACATCAGCGATACCAGAGGCAGCGGTCTCTGTCCTGATCTCTTTACTACCTCTATCGGAAACACATCACCGTCACTATCATATTAAGATCTCAACCCCTGTCCGAACACATTACCCTCTTCCAGTACTTGTAAGAGAAGCTATCGGGGGATACAGGGATTCTGCCGCTGATCGCCCGCAGACATAAGAACATACAAACACAAGAAATAGGAGCAGGAGTAGGCCATCCGGCCCCTCGAGCCTGCTCCGCCATGTAATACGATCATGGCTGATGCGATCATGGACTCAGGTCCACTTCCCTTTGCACCTCTACCCCATTTGGATTTTTATTTTCCAAGGAGTAGGTAGCCTCCTTATTCCTCCGACCAAAATACACCACTGCACATACTTACGTATATTGAAATTAATTTGTCATTTACATGCCCATTCTGCAAGATTGCTTATGTTATAGTTACTTGATTCGTTATGTACAATTAGTATTTATTTTGGAAAACGACGTCAGAAATGACTGGGATATAAGGAGCTGCATAATATTGCAATAAGACCTCCGGAACGCCACACAGTTACACGGTTATACATCGAAAAATAATCGAAAAACCCAATTTGGTCTGAAAGAGGCGTATCTATTTGCGCAATTAGTATTAATTTTTAAGTTTTCAACGTATTAGTTCAAGGCTCATGTCACAAAATCAATAGCTGCACAAGCAAAAGGAGCGGCGGCTTTCCTCTGGCGCTGACACACAAGTGGTTAGAATATTTACCGCAATTCAACCAGACAACCAACAAATATAAAGTGCAATAGTCTTTAGTTAACAGTATTAAAAAGAATTGAACAATTGAACAATAAAAGGTTTCCGTATTTACAACTTCAATCACTTCCTCTTGAACGAACACCACTCCCCATATAACATGTCTCTCTCTCTCCCCAGGTCTCTCTCTCGCCAGCCACTCTCTGTTTTCCCAGTCTCTCTCTCACGCTCTCACCCATTTTCTCTCCACCAGTCTCTAGCTCCCAGTCTCTCTCTCTCTCTCTCTCCCGGTCTCCCTCTCTCCCCAGTCTTTCTCTCTCCCAGTCTCTCTCTCCCTCCCAGTCTCTCTCTCTCTCTGTCCTCATTCTCTCTCTCTCTCCCGATTATCTCTCTCTCTCTCCCTATTCTCTCTCTCTCTCTCTCTCTGCCCCCTCCAATCAGACTCTCTCTCCCTCCCAGTCTCTCTTTCCCTTCACAATTCTATCTCTCTCCTCATTCTCTCTCTCTGCCCCCTATTCCAGTCTCTGTCTCTCCCCAGTCTTTCATTGCCCAGTCTCTCTCTCCCTGCCAGTCTCTCTCCCCATTCTCTCTCTCCCTCCCCATTCTCTCTCTCTCTCTGCCGCCCCAGTCTCTCGCTCTCTCTCTTCCCCCCCCCCCCCAGTCTCTTTTTCTCCGCCAGTCGCCCCCTCCCAGTCTCTCTCTCTCTCTTTCCCCATTCTCTGACTCTCTCTCTCCCCATTCTTTCTCTCCCTCCCTTTCCCACTCCTCCCTCTCAGCCAGTTCTCCCACGGAGCTGAAGAAAACGTGGTCACACTGTAAAGCCGCAATTGTTGGGTAATGCACATGCGCGGCGCAGCAGGCCGCAAAACCGGCCGTGTGGATAATCACAGCGTTCACCGGCAGAATGTCCGGGCTCGGGGTCAGGCCTGAAGTGGCTTCCACCCCGTGGGCGCTGAAATGGGTCCAGTGCACAGGCGCCGATTACCGCTCCTGCGGACTGAAAGAACAAGCTTGGGGGCCGCAATTAAAAAGAGCGCCTGCGCACTCGAGCGGCTCCAGTGGGGCTACGACTCTTGGTGCGCGTCAGCCTCGAGGGAGCTACGCTGCCCTGTCCTGGGCAGCTCAGCAGGAACGGTGAATGCAACATGCAAGTAATAAATTTGGTATTTCGCACGGCCTTGATGACCACTAAAATGTGTCTCGCAGTTGAAGCATTGAACCCAAAATCAGCATAAACGGGACACACGGTTAGAACATTGATAGCTCCCCACACCCGTGAAATGCGAACCGAGTTTGTTACAAAACAAAACCAGGGCTAGTTCCCAAGCATCTACCAAGCTTTTAGCAGAACGTACCAGAATTTTTTAATCAGCTGAGCCCAGACACTGTTCGTAGAATCACAGCCGCCATTATCTCGGTGCAATATTTAGTTTTCAGCTTTTGGCAACAAATGATCTAAATTGATCTAAGAGACTGTGTACCAGACGGACCAATCTATTGCTGCATAAAGCAGGACCGTGCAGATATTATCGACCTGAGTGGACGCCACTAAACGAAATTATTCCTTAAAAGCAATAGGAATCAGTCTCAATATCAAGTCAATGATAACGACCAGAAAATCCGCCTTGGCCAAGAATTCCTTGAATGTGACAGGGCAGTAAGTTCCCAGGGCCACCCCACTGGTCCTCTCTCATTTCACCTTTGCACCCGGATAACACTGCGATATGGAATGACACACGGATGATATGATATGCATGTGGTGTACAAAAGTTATCTGGTATTGAAGTCATGCTGGTGACAGCCCTGATTTCCCTCCTCATCCCTCTGTACATATGTTCCCGCATTTTTATCTGCCTATACTCCCTCAGTCATAGATCCTGGAGAGCGAGATACCATGCCAGTATAGCCCCATTAACATTGCCAAGTATATCACTTTGAATCTTTGAACAATAAGTGCAGCCACTTTGCACTTGGTAGAACAATGCCGTTGAAAAGAACCCTGAAATTACTCATGCAAACTCATCCACTAGCTGAAACTGACCAGGAAACTAACCTGCTCTGACAACTGGGAGTGTTTAATGCAGATGTTTTAAATGACATCCCTGGAGCGTGTCCTGCAGCTGTGCGCCTCCTGTCCATGTTGCTGTCTGGTGGTGGCGCAATGATAAGTGCCCATATTGAATTGGGCCGATCAGGTGCCCAGTGAGAGTTGCATGCTCAGAGACCTCACGATCTGCCTGGCGTTGAAGTCGCTGCCGGTAATTGGTACCGGCGGCGTAAAGGGGATCCGTATTTACCGTTTGGCGCTCGAATCACCTCGACCCGGTGCGACTGCTTCAGCACCCCATTATCGCCCTCTACAGGCACTAACGGGAGGTGCTAACCAACTGAATTCCTCCCCCTCCCCTTTTAGCTTTTAGAATTAAAGTTTCAAAACAGTGGCCGTGAAATTCTATTCAGATTCTCCTGGTCTCTCGCCAGGCTTCGTATTCCCCATTGATAGGCGTAGTGCAGTTAAACAACATTGTGTTGTATCTAGGATTTGGTGTATGTTTCGTAACTGAACTATACATTAACGTTGACAAAAGCACAAATTCTAACTAACATATTTAATAAACGTACTGATATTGTTAAATGCTTTGTACATCACAACTTACATTATGAGAATGCATCTGTCTCTCTACATCAAGTACATGGCGGTGGCGGGAACAGTTACAATAAAGGTAGGTAAAACAGATTGACCCACTGCGGATTCAAAATCCTCTTTGATTGAAGCGGTTGCAAAATGAACTTCTAAAAAATTAATTAATAAACATGGGTTCTTAATCTCTGTTACAGAGTTGTTTCGTCCATGCAGATCAATGTATTCATCTATTAATATAAACAGGGCAGTGATCCGAAATGCATTCTTACTGTTTTAGAATTGTTAATTAAACAGAACACGGTCACTTTCAGACAAAATATAAAGAGCAAAATCTCGTTCTTTCAACTCGAAGTATAATGACGATCGATCAAATAAAAGTGATGTTTATATCGTGACGGAAAACACGTTCAACATTTTAAGACTGTTGGAAATGTTAACAGGCATTCTCTCTGGTTTAATACAGAGTATTTACCAAGATCTGTGACACTCCTCGGGACATTGCATTCTGGATTTTACGTTGACTTTTACCTCGAATGCAAAAAAGCGCTGTGAAAGTGGGTTAAATCATTTCCCAACACACGATACAATCGAATGTGTTTTTGTTATCACTACTCAGAATATTCTCCCTGATAATTCACTGCAACCTGCATTTTATTTAAATAATAAATACACAACCTGTTCTCTGATAGTTTCAGTATCTGTAACTGAAGTAAACACACTCCACATTATCACAGAATAGGATTAAATGCAGTCAGTACGAAGGGGTATTACATTTGAACAGTAAATACCCAGCATGTTCTCCCTCATTCTTTCAGTCTCACTAACCATTGGACACAGTCATATAATATCATATAATAAATTACACCGGGACTGGACACTGCACAAACAGTGGAACAGATAATAAAATATTGCTCTTACCAGTTGGAAGTAGATGATGTAACGTTTTGAGCCACACAGTCACTGCCCATCGGAAGGTCCGGGGTTGTGAACGTGTCACAGTGAACATCGTCATTGTTATCAGGAGAGGAATGACCCATTAAACCGGGTTCAATGCTGGTCTGAGAGCCGTGTGCTATGAGGGTTGACTATGGATTACTGATCGAACTGACACCGGGATCAGTGCGGTTGTGACAACAGTATACTGTGAGGATTGAGATTATAGACATTAAAACATGCATCCATGTGGATCCTTTATCTGCGTCAATTTCTTGAAAAGGCTGGACTTTGTTGAGCTGTAAGTAGATGACAATTGTGTTCTACCCCCACCCACGTGCTGTGTTTAACGGTGGGTGACAGCAGACGAGGTGCATCTAATCTCCGAGAAACAAACGGTTCACCTTGCGCGCTGGAATGAGTCTTGGTACGAATCTTAACAAGGAAGATCATAAAAACTGAACAGCATCAGGATCTCTTTTCTAGAACATCCTTTTTCTAGAACACATTTCCTGTAATCACGACATGAACTTAAATTCAAGACCAGCCTGTGTCACCGTCGATTGAATCGGGATTTAAAACGGCACCTGTCCATTCCCACCCAGAGCGCTGGTGACTGCGGGAATGTCAGACAGTGCTCACCGACAGTGGAGAGATCACTGCCTCAACTTCTGAGTGTGAGGAGATCGTCAGGACTACTGTCCAGCAACAAATGACCGCCCAGAATGTCATCATCATCATCATCATCATCATCATAGGCATTCCCTCGGAATCGAGGAAGACATTCTTCCACTGCTAAAGTGAGTTCGTTGTTGTCCATGAGGATCCTGACGTTCCAGGTCCTGAGCGTCATGTTAACGGAGTGGAAGAATCTTGTGCATGACTTCTTTTAACGTGGGGTGGTCGTTGCACACCGGCTGCCAAACGGGCTTCGCTGAGCGAGGTCTTGATCCACTGGCAAGGGGGTCCAAGACGACTGGAGACCAGGCACTGCTGTATGGCCCTA
The DNA here is from genome assembly GCF_044704955.1 of Pristiophorus japonicus. Classification (NCBI taxonomy): domain Eukaryota; kingdom Metazoa; phylum Chordata; class Chondrichthyes; family Pristiophoridae; genus Pristiophorus; species Pristiophorus japonicus. Next base: position 60,747,899 of record NC_091998.1, on the reverse strand, counting down.
GCTGCCCACGGCGAGATGTTGGCCGCAGTCTCGATGCTGGGTAGCGCCGTTGGTGGTAGGTGATCAGAGGCCTGGTTGGGGGCAGGCATTGGGAGGGTCAGTGGCCCAATGGGGTTCAGGGTGGGAGGGCAGGGGTTCACAGCCATGGAACTCACCATATTTTGGAATGGAGAAGAGGCCAGGTCGCTGGTAGGAAAGGAGAGCTCCGGTCATCGCTGAAGGAGGAGGGGAGGCCAGTCACTGACGTGGGAGAGCCTCAACAGCTGCCCACCCAAGATTAGATGGGTCAGCACAGGCCGAGAATCGAATATGGGTCGTCTCTCAGTTCTTTAGACATGGCCTAGTTACACATCTAGAGAAAGGGTTTCAACAGACTGGGTTGTGAGGCTCATTGAAGAGCAATCTTTGGGTTTGAAACCTGTCTAGATGGAGCGGACCTCTTACACTGTTAATTTTTTGTTCCTTCACCACCACACTACCTGTGATCAGCCAACTTCGAGACCACGGGTGCATGTTTAAAAAAATAAAGAAATAAAATCATGGATGAGATACAGTTTGCTTCTAGTCAGTTCCGGGTTTGAGAGGTGAGCAGATGGTTAAAATACTTTGAAATAATGAGTGCCTGTTGTGCCTGGCAGCTTTCCCAGAACAATGTGGCTGAGAGCAGCAACTCATTGCCAGGATGGGGAGTATCTCAAATGCCTTCTACTAATGAGATAAATAGTTCATCCTTGAAAGGCACTCACCTTTGCACTCCCAGCTCTATCTGTGGCTTGCAGTGCAACTTCACAAACCTAGTTGTGGTGGTAAAACCAGTTGGCAGTTTTCCAAATTTCTGATTAGTCTGTATTTGAAACTCTAGCCAGCAGCTATAGAAGGACGGAGCCCTGTGTTTAACATTGGAGAAATTAAATGTATTGGAGCTGAAATACTTGAATAAAATAAATTCAGTAATGCAACATCAAGAGGGCAATGAACAGCAAAGGTATGTTATTGCTACATTATTTGAGTTGAAAGCACTGTGGGTCCGATTTCTTCCCCAATAATATAACCTCCAACTCTGGTCCGCCCCCTCCCCCGCCCCCATCACCACCACCTTTCTGGTATACTGGAATCCGTGTACCTGCCTCGGATAGAGGCCAGCAGGAGTGCTTGAGCTGAGGGTGGACTACTCAAAATATTTTTTAATCATTTAGTCTTAATATTGTGAAATCAGTATACTTGGGAGAGTGTCAATTGATCCAGTCCTAACATCGTCATAATCGCCCGGAACCGGACCTGAGAGGAAATAGAGATGTTCACTGAATGCAACCGATGACGCTGAGTACTCACAATGATATTATTATAAATCAAGCTACCCGGGCCTTGCAGGGCGGGAGAATGGACCGAGTGTACTTTTCAGGTGAAGTGGCGTCAGCTAGCGGGGAAGAATTGGACCATGTCCTATCGAGATACTTTAGTCTTTGATTAAAACCATAAATAACCCACTGAATCACCCACCCAACTTGCACACACATTTCACATTTCACGGCACATAAAGCCGTGCGAGGAAACACATTGAACTGATTGTTTCATTCCATTACACCCGTGGGGGTAATCGATATGATTTTGTTTCAAATCGTCCGTATTTCTAGAATATGTTGTAACTAACATCACTCTCCAGTACTAAGTGTCCTTTGCAGTACCATTTTCGCCGAGTAAGATATGATAACGTTAGTTGTTATTTTAGATTGTAGATAAGGCGAGGTTAAAAAAAAAACATGTATAAATTAAAATTAGACCCACCCTGATTACTGGAGGAGTTCCCTTCAGCATTTCCTGCTCCCAGATCAGTGTCACCCTTACACGTGTAATATTCATTTCTGATTGAGGGAGTCAATGGTACCAAAAACTGTCAGACGTAAAAAAAAAGTTATTGGTCAGATGATTGGGATGTCGGATCAGACAATACGATACCTTCATCGTTCCCGTGAAAATATCCTGGAATTTGGTACAGGATACCGTTGTGGGAGATCACTCACCACAAGGAATGCAATGGTTCAAGAGCAAGGCTCACCCCGACCTGTTCAGGTCAACTCTTGATCGGCCAAACATGCTGGCCCTCCCAGCGAGGAGACACAATCATACTCAGGTAATATGTCAGGTGTCAGAGTAAAGAACATATTGTATAACATAGTCTGTTACTACAGAGTGAGTTAGCGAGATTTCCTGATCCAGAATGCGCCCCCCGCCCCTCTTCATCCATTTTCGGAGATTCTAAAACCGAAAGCGGCCACTGCAGAATTCCACCTCCACTGGCCTATGGACCACAAAATAGCGTCAAGAGGATAATATAGGTGGTTATAGGTACTAAAGAGTGTGACGTCCAAAAAAGTGTTTTAAAAGTAAAACTGTACCCACCCTGACTTCTGGAGGAGATCCCTTCATGGGTTTTCTGACCCCGCATCTGTGTCGCACCACAAGTCACTGGTGTAATATTCAATCTTATTCTGGGTATCAATGGAGTCAGAAACTGTCAAACACAAAAATAGATGCTTATTCGAGAGATTGATTACGACTTCAAAGCAGATAACATAATATCGTCATCGACCCTGTGAAAATATTTGGAATTTGCTAACCGACACCATTGTGGGAGGTCATTCTCCACAAGGACTGCAGCGGTACAAGGGGAAGGCCAACCCCAACCATGTCAGGGCAACTAGGGATGGCCCATAAATGTATCCCCGCCCAGCGAGCAGACGCCTTAACACAAAGTACAGCCCGTTAGTAGAGGTAACATCTCAGGAATCAGAGTAGAGCAAATAGTGTATAACATAGTCGGTTAGTACAGGGTGAGTGGGAGCGGGTTTCCTGATCCAGAATGCGTCCCTCAGTCTCTGTCATTTTCGGAGAGTCTAAAACTGCCAGCGGTCAATTCAGAATCCGAATACCTTCAGATGGAGACAGTGAGCGCACTGCTGATCGTGTCCGGTCAGTACATTGGACAGAGAAGGGAATGTTTAAGGGGAAGTAGCGTTTGACAGGTGAAGATTCGGTTTCTAATGGAAAATCCAGACCTGAACCATGTTTCTAAGCTGAGTCCTCGCCAGGTCGAATATTCTCAATCTTTTCGTACAAATTACTTTGCATGTGACTCAAGATCCTGTATTCCTCCCCTATTCATCTGAGGAAAGTTTTGTTCCCACTGGCAAAGGTGAGGAAACATACACGGAGACTTTGGGAAGAGGGGGGCAGTGAATCGTGGAACTTCACATTAGGAGCTTGGGAGACAAGAGACATGACGCCTTGTGTCTCTGTGCTCTCTGGTGGGGGCGTCGTTAGACAGGAGCTGGCGTCGGAGACAGGGCCGTAAGACTGCTGGGCAGATCCAGCAACCAAGGCTCCAATCCATTGAGACTGCACCAGGAGCATCGCCTGGTCAGGTGACCCTGTCATGCGGCGTGTGGGCGGGGCTTGTTCTGGCTGCTGTGTCATTGGCTACTGCCTCCCTTTGTGCTATCAACTGGAGACAGGTTTGAGCCTCTGGTTACAATCCATAAGTTGTTCTTATCGTGGGCCCACGCTGGAGTTGGCAGCTGACACTGTGAGTAAGTTTGCTTCATGCAAAGAGGGGAGCGGACAGAAAAGCAGAGTTTCATATTGAAGTAATTAAGTCAAATGCGAATAATTACAAATATAGTGCAAGTAAATATAATTCGAAGCGCAATCATTCTATTGTAATCTAGGTTCCGATTCTCGACTATTCCCTGCCACTCGGAGATGTAGGCCAAGTGCCCAATAGCTCTTGGCTTCCCTTCCATCGGGCTAAGTGCCTTGCCATTATGGCTTACACTGCGATTAGTTGGGTAGGGACATGGAAGCAGGGCCAGCACAAAACGGCGTGGACCATCAACGCACTATCGTGCTTCACGAATTATTTGGAAGGGCCGAGCAAGGATCTTCCAATCAATTCACTGGTGCACGGAGAAGCAGTGAAACTTGGTAAGAAGGCTGAGAACAAGGGTTTGGGATTTGAATACCAGGTCAAGACTTGCCCTGTAGCAGTCGGAAAACTTGTTGTTTGTGAAGTTGGGAAGTGGGGTGTTTGGTGGGAAGAGCGTTGGGAGATTGAGCCTCAAGGTGAAAGCGGCTGGATTCGGGTTCCGGGAGCAATGAAGTTGTGCAGGCAATGTGTTTGTGGTGATAGACAGCTGGGTAGTAATAGACTGGGTGTAGAGGAGGAAGCTGAACTCGGGGGCGAATAGGACACCAAGGGTACACACCGCTGGGCTTAGCCTGAGGAGGCAGTGCGAAGACTGACAGAGTCAAGACCAGCATTGTTGTGCGGTATGTGGAAGGTCAAAGAGGACAGCAGCAGTTTGTTCCACATTTCCCTCCAGTAAATGTTGGCTCATCCGGGTCTCAAAGTTAGTCAGACTGTTAGTGAGTGTCAACACACTGGGGTCAATAGAGTCGGCGGACAGTGTTGTTGGACTGCTCGATGGTCTGGGACTGATTAATGTATGGTGACCAAGGATAATGCCCCTGGCTAAATGGTGCATGGAGAGGAGGAGAATCACTGGACATGTTGCCTGCCCATTTGTTCCTCTTCTATTTATCTCGAGAATTCCTAGTTCACTGATGCAAAGGAGAGGGACAGACGTTGGAGAACCGCGACGTTGTCCCTCTAACTGTGGGATTCCCGAGAACTGGTAAAATCTGGAATTGCGTCTGTACCTACAACATGCAAAGACATTGTGACGGCAGGGAAAAGAGTTGTAGGGTCCTAATGGGGGCTCTTAGTTCCGTTCTCTCTCAGTGAAGATCATTTAGAAGGCTGCACGATGAAGCTGCCGGTAGTCCTTGTGGCTGTTCCCCTGTGATCGGGACCAATATGTCGAGGAACCAACTAGGGGGGAGGCCATCTTAGACTGGGTGTTGTGTAATGAGAGAGGATTAATTAGCAATCTCGTTGTCCGAGGCCCCTTGGGGAAGAGTGACCATAATATGGTGGAATTCTGCATTAGGATGGAGAACGAAACAGTTAATTCAGAGACCATGGTCCAGAAATTAAAGAAGGGTAACTTTGAAGGTATGAGGTGTGAATTGGCTAGGATAGATTGGCGAATGATACTGAAGGGTCTGACTGTGGATGGGCAATGGCAGACATTTAGAGACTGCATGGATGAACTACAACAATTGTACATTCCTGTCTGGTGTAAAAATAAAAAAGGGAAGGTGGCTCAACCGTGGCTATCAACGGAAATCAGGGATAGCATTAAAGCCAAGGAAGTGGCATACAAATTGGCCAGAAATAGCAGCGAACCCGGGGACTGGGAGAAATTTAGAACTCAGCAGAGGAGGACAAAGGGTTTGATTAGGGCAGGGAAAATGGAGTACGAGAAGAAGCTTGCAGGGAACATTAAGACGGATTGCAAAAGTTTCTATAGATATGTAAAGAGAAAATGGTTAGTAAAGACAAACGTAAGGTTCCCTGCAGTCAGAATCAGGGGAAGTCATAACGGGGAACAAAGAAATGGTGGACCAATTGAACAAGTACTTCGGTTCGGTATTCACTGAGGAGGACACAAACAACCTTCCGGATATAAAAGGGGTCGGAGGGTCTAGTAAGGAGGAGGAACTGAGGGAAATCGTTATTAGTCGGGAAATTGTGTTGGGGAAATTGATGGGATTGAAGGCCGATAAATCCCCAGGGCCTGATGGACTGCATCCCAGAGTACTTAAGGAGGTGGCCTTGGAAATAGTGCATTGACAGTCATTTTCCAACATTCCATTGACTCTGAATCAGTTCCTATGGAGTGAAGGGTAGCCAATGTAACCCCACTTTTAAAAAAATGAGGGAGAGAGAAAACAGGGAATTATAGACCGGTCAGCCTGACATCGGTAGTGGGTAAAATGATGGAATCAATTATTAAGGATGTCATCGCAGTGCATTTGGAAAGAGGTAATATGATAGGTCCAAGTCAGCATGGATTTGTGAAAGGGAAATCATGCTTGACAAATCATCATTTTTTGAGGATGTTTCCAGTAGAGTGGACAAGGGAGAACCAGTTGATGTGGTATATTTGGACTTTCAGAAGGCTTCGACAAGGTCCCACACAAGAGATTAACGTGCAAAGTTAAAGCACATGGGATTGGGGGTAGTGTGCTGACATGGATTGAGAACTGGTTGTCAGACAGGAAGCAAAGAGTAGGAGTAAACGGGTACTTTTCAGAATGGCAGACAGTGACTAGTGGGGTACCGCAAGGTTCTGTGCTGGGTTCCCTAGCTGTTTACACTGTACATTAATGATTTAGACGAGGGGATTAAATGTAGTACCTCCAAATTTGCGGATGACACTAAGTTGGGTGGCAGTGTGAGCTGCGAGGAGGATGCTATGAGGCTGCAGAGCGACTTGGATAGGTTAGGTGAGTGGGCAAATGCATGGCAGATGAAGTATAATGTGGATAAATGTGAGGTTATCCACTTTGCTGGTAAAAACAGAGAGACAGACTATTATCTGAATGGTGACAGATTAGGAAAAGGGGAGGTGCAAAGAGACCTGGGTGTCATGGTACATCAGTCATTGAAGGTTGGCATGCAGGTACAGCAGGTGGTTAAGAAAGCAAATGGCATGTTGGCCTTCATAGCGAGGGGATTTGAGTACAGGGGCAGGGAGGTGTTGCTACAATTGTACAGGGCATTGGTGAGGCCACACCTGGAGTATTGTGTACAGTTTTGGTCTCCTAACCTGAGGAAGGACATTCTTGCTATTGAGGGAGTGCAGCGAAGGTTCACCAGACTGAATCCCGGGATGGCGGGACTGACCTATCAAGAAAGTTTGGATCAACTGGGCTTGTATTCACTGGAGTTCAGAAGAATGAGAGGGGACCTCATAGAAACGTTTAAAATTCTGACGGGCTTAGACAGGTTAGATGCAGGAAGAATGTTCCCAATGTTGGGGAAATCCAGAACCAGGGGACACAGTCTAAGGATAAGGGGGAAGCCATTTAGGACCGAGATGAGGAGGAATTTCTTCAACCAGAGAGTGGTGAACCTGTGGAATTCTCTACCACAGAAAGTTGTTGAGGCCAATTCACTAAATATATTCAAAAAGGAGTTAGATGAAGTCCTTACTACTAGGGGAATCAAGGGGTATGGTGAGAAAGCAGGAATGGGGTACTGAAGTTGCATGTTCAGCCATGAACTCATTGAATGGTGGTGCAGGCTAGAAGGGCCGAATGGCCTACTCCTGCACCTATTTTCTATGTTTGTATGTTTCTATGAAAGAAATTGAAGGAGGTCTAAACATTCAGTTGGAGACACCCCCCCCCCCCCCCACCCATGCACGGGAACTCATTGGATTGATGGTGATGTCTAAACAGCAGCCGAAAGCCATCAACCCCGAGGAAGGTGACAGGCGGCGGGAAAGGAAACGTTTCTCATTCCACAACTGAAACTAGGCATTCAAACTCAAGCATGCAGCAGATTCCATGCATTTCTAAGTACAAACATCGACTTTTCCCCATCATTTCTTAAACGATAAGGGGATAAGGGGTTATGGGGAGCGGACGGGTAAGTGGAGCTGAGCCCATGATCAGATCAGCCATGATCTTATTGAATGGCGGAGCAGGCCCGAGGGGCCGTATGACCGACTCCTGTTCCTATTTTTTATGTTCTTATTCCATCTTCGTCCCTGGGAAAACATTTTTAATTCTCTTAGTTTTAGATTTATTACTCAAAGCTTTTATGCTGAATTGATGTTATGTTATATTGTGCATACAATTAGTTTTGCTCAGGGAATCCTGGAGAAAAGTGGAGCCATCACTATTCTGCCCCTTTCTGCTCTACAGGTATTGGCCGTGCTTTAGAACAAAATTCAATGAACAAACTATCCCGCACAAGCGATTCATCAAACGACATTAAAGGATCTGCCACCTCCCACAATGTTGAAGAAGGGATGGGGATTTCTCTTTGCGGTAAGTAGTGGACCTCTTGGTTTAATTGCCCTATTTGACTGACTGGCACCTTCATTGACAATGTCGTTCAGAAACCCAGCCCTGGCCTGTAATCGGGTACATTCTGCACACTCTCAAAGATGGATGGGAAAGCAAATTGTGAGGAGGACACAAAATATCTGCAAAGGAATATAGACAGGCTAAGTGGTCAGCAAAAATTTGCCAGATGGACTATAATGTGGTAAAATATGAGCTGATCCACTTTGGCAAAAAAAAATACAAAAGCAAATGACTATATAAATGGAGAAAAATTGCAAAGTGCTACAGTACAGAGGGGCCTGGGGGTACTTATGCATGAGACACAAACGTTTACTATACAGGTACAGCAAGTAATCAGTAAGGCAAGTGCAATGTTGACCTTTATTGCACGGGGCTGGAATATAAAGGCAGATAAATCCTGCTATAGCTGTACAGGGTATTGGTGAGGCCACATCTAGAGTGCTACATTCAGATTTGGTCTCCCTATTTACGGAAGGAAATACATGTATTGGAGGCCGTTCCGAGAAGGTTCACTAGGTTGATTCCGGAGATGAGGGGATTGATGTATGAAGATAGGTGGGCCTGTATTCATTGGAGTTCAGCAGGATGAGAGGTGATCTTTTCGAAACGTATAAGATAATGAGGGGTCTTAACAAGGTGGATGCAGAGAGGATATTTCCACTTGCAGGTAAAACTAGAATTGGGGGGCATAGTCTCAGACAAAGGGGCTGCGCACTGAAAACTGAAATAGGGAGGAATTTCTTCTCTCAGAGGTTGTAAACCTGTGGAAATTTCTGCCCCAGAATTGTGGCGTCTGGGCCATTGAATATATTCAAGGCGGAGATCGACGGATTTTTGAGCGACAAGGGAGTAAAGGGTGATAGGGAGCGGGTAGGGAACTGGAGTTGAGTCCATCATCAGATCAACCATGATCTTATTAAAGGGGGGAACAGATTTGAGAGGTCAAATGGCCTGCTCCAGCTTCGATTTCTTTAGCCTTATGTTCTTATCACAAGGGTCCAGAACTTCCCTATCACTGGAGCTAACCCTGGAAAGGTGCTACGCTAACTCTGTGGGTCCATTAGCTTCCTCGAGAGATCAGGACCTGTTCGCTCCCATTTTACATTCTGATTTTCCTAATGGTTGATGTTGGAATATTGCGGTAATATTCCACATTTCCCCTGTTCAATAACTTTGCCTCCACTCATATTTGAAGACCAGGACTGGAATGTGTTTCCTAACAGCACATTTGCAGGATTGTACTAGTGTCAAGAGATTGATGCCGAAGAAGTAGGACATGTTTAGTCACAAGTGAAACATCCATCTTGCTCATCTATATTAGGGTAACAACACTGCCCTTGGGAAATTTGCCTCAATCAGGAGCAGAACATGTCTTTACCGCATCCTCTATCAAAAATTGGCTTCCCAGCTCCTCGGTTCGATGAAGGAGGAGGTGGCCAAGTGGTGTGACACAATATTCACAAAATCTATGATTGATATCTGACGATTCGGAAAGATAGAAAAGAAGGGAAAGGAGGTGGGGTAGCTCTGTTAATAAAGGATGATATCAGGACACTTGTGAGAGACGATATTGGCTCTAATGAACAAAATATTGAATCATTGTGGGTAGAGATTAGAGATAGTAAGGGGAAAAAGTCACTGGTGGGCATAGTTTATAGGCCCCCAAATAATAACTTCACAGTGGGGCGGTCAATAGTCAAGGGAATAATGGAGGCATGTGAAAAAGGAACGGCAGTAATCATGGGGTATTTTAACCTACATATCGATTGGTCAAATCAAATCGCACGGGGTAGCCTGGAGGAGGAATTCATAGAATGCATACAGGACTGTTTCTTAGAATAGTATGTTACAGAACCTACAAGGGAGCAAGCTATCTTAGATCTGGTCCTGTGTAATGAGACAGGAATAATAAACGATCTCCTAGTAAAAGATCCTCTCGGAATGAGTGATCACAGTATGGTTGAATTTGTAATATAGATTGAGGTTGAGGAAATAGTGTCTCAAACGAGCGTGCTATGCTTAAACAAAGGGGGCTACAGTGGGATGAGGGCAGAGTTGGCTAAAGTAGACTAGAAACACAGACTAAACGGTGGCACAATTGAGGAACAGTGGAGGACTTTTAAGGAGCTCTTTCATAGTGCTCAACAAAAATATATTCCAGTGAAAATGAAGGGTGGTAAGAGAAGGGATAACCAGCCGTGGACAACCAAGGAAATTATGGAGAGTATCAAATTAAAAACCAATGCGTATAAGGTGGCCAAGATTAGTGGGAAAATAGAAGATTGGGAAAATGTTAAACGACAGCAAAGAATGACTAAGAAAGCAATAAAGAAAGGAAAGATAGATTACAAAGGTAAACTTGCGCAAAACATAAAAACGGATAGTAAAAGCTTTTACAGATATATAAAACGGAACAGAGTGACTAAAGTAAATATTGGTCCCTTAGAAGATGAGAAGGGGGATTTAATAATGGAAATGTGGAAATGGCTGAGACCTTAAACAATTATTTTGCTTCGGTCGTCACAGTGGAAGACACAAAAACCATGCCAAAAATTGCTGGTCACAGGAATGTGGGAAGGGAGGACCTTGAGACAATCACTATCACTAGGGGGATAGTGCTCGACAGGCTAATGGGACTCAAGGTAGACAAGTCCCCTGGTCCTGATTAAATGCATCCCAGGGTATTAAAAGAGATGGCGGAAGTTATAGCAGATGCATTCGTTATAATCTACCAACATTCTGTGGACTCTGGGGAGGTACCAGCAGATTGGAAAGCAGCTAATGTAACGCCTCTGTTTAAAAAAGGGGGCAGCCAAAAGGCAGATAACTATAGGTCGGTTAGTTTAACATCTGTAGTAGGGAAAATGCTTGAAAGTATCATTAAGGAAGAAATAGCGGGACATCTAGATAGGAATAGTGCAATCAAGCAGACGCAGCATGGATTCATGAAGGGGAAATCATGTTTAACTAATTTGCTGGAATTCTTTGAGGATATAACAAGCATGGTGGATAGCGGTGTACTGATTGATGTGGTGTATTTAGATTTTCAAAAGGCATTCGATAAAGTGCCACACAAAAGGTTACTGCAGAAGATAAAGGTACGTGGAGTCACAGGAAATGTATTAGCATGGATAGAGAATTGGCTGGCTAGCAGAAAGCAGAGAGTCGGGATAAATGGGTCCTTTTCGGGTTGGAAATCGGTGATTAGTGGTGTGCCACAGGGATCAGTGCTGGGACCACAACTTTTTACAATATACATAGATGACCTGGAAGAGGGGACAGAGTGTAGTGTAACAAAATTTGCAGATGGCACTAAGATTAGTGGGAAAGCGGGTTGTGTAGAGGACACAGAGAGGCTGCAAAGAGATTTAGATAGGTTAAGCGAATGGGCTAAGGTTTGGCAGATGGAATACAATGTCGGAAAGTGTGAGGTCATTCACCTTGAGAAAAAAGCAGTAAAAGGGAATATTATTTGAATGGGGAGAAATTACAACGTGCTGCGGTGCAGAGGGACCTGGGGGTCCTTGTGCATGAATCCCAAAACGTTCGTCTGCAGGTGCAGCAGGTAATCAGGAAGGCGAATGGAATGTTGGCCTTCATTGCGGCAGGGATGGAGTACAAAAGCAGGGAGGTCCTTCTGCAACTGTATAGGGTATTGGTGAGGCCGTACCTGGAGTACTGCGTGCAGTTTTGGTCACCTTACTTAAGGAAGGATATACTAGCTTTGGAGGGGGTACAGAGACGATTCACTAGGCTGATTCCGGAGATGAGGGGCTTATCTTATGATGATAGATTGAGTAGATTGGGTCTTTAATCGTTGGAGTTCAGAAGGATGAGGGTGATCTTATAGAAACGTTTAAAATAATGAAAGGGATAGACAAGATAGAGGCAGTGAGGTTGTTTCCACTGGTCGGGGAGACTAGAACTAGGGGGCACAGCCTCAAAATACGGGGGAGCCAATTTAAAACCGAGTTGAGAAGGAATTTCTTCTCCCAGAGGGTTGTGAATCTGTGGAATTCTCTGCCCAAGGAAGCAGTTGAGGCTAGCTCATTGAATGTTTTCAAGTCAAAGATAGATAGATTTTTAAGCAATAAGGGAATTAAGGATTACGGGGAGCGGGCGGGTAAGTGAAGCTGATTCCATGTCCCGATCAGCCATGATCTTATTGAATGGCGGAGCAGGCTCGAGGGGCTAGATGGCCTACTCCTGTTCCTAATTCGTATGTTCTTATGTTCTACATCTCTGGGCTTAGCCTCAGGTGACAGCAGGGAGACAGAGAGAGTCAAGTCCGGAATTGCTGTCGTGTTTGCGGAAGTCAAAGAGGACTGCGTCAGTTCGGCCGTCATTTCTCTAGAGCAAATATCGGCACATCAAGCTCTCAAAGTTGGTCAGAGAATTGGAGAATGTCAACACCCCAGGGTCAATAGAGGGGGTGGAGAAAGTCGTTGGTCTGCTTGTGGAAGCTCGTCACAGACATCCTGATGGTCTGGGACGGATTAGTGCACTGAGACCAAGGGAAGTGCCCAGGATTAAATTATAGTTGGACAGGAAGAGGAATCATTGGACGTAACATGCTATATTCCTCTTCTACGCATCTGTGGAATGTTTTTTTCCTGACAACAAAGGCAAGGAATAGATGGCATAGATTCATGATATTGAGATTCCCTAGGACTTTCCTGGCTAGTGGGGTGGAGTATCTGTGCCTACAACATGGACAGACATTATAATGTCAGGGAAATGAGGGGTGGGGCCTTATGGTCCCTCCCAGTTGCTGTTTCTCTCGGAGGAGACCATTTCAAAGTGTGCATGGGTAAGTGGTCAGTAGCCATTGTGGCTGCTCCCCTGTGATCTACGTTTCTGAGATGGACTGAAAACAAAATTGAAGGAGGTGTAAAATTTATCAGAAACCTCCAGCGCCGATATGGTGTCAAGTGGTTGGAAAGGAAATTTACTCATACTTTTCTCACTCCATGATACACTGAAGATATACACACAAATGTAAGATTCCATTCCGCTTTAAGTGCAAACATTTTCTTTTCCTTATTATTCAACCTTCATTCCTGGGAAAAGCTTTTTATGCCCTTACATTCTAGTTTTAGAATTTTCCACAAAGATCTGTAGCTTTCCTTTTGGATCCTGCACAAAATCAGGATTGTTCAATACATCCTTGGAGTTTGGAGGACCCATCACTACTCTGTCCCTTTCTCTTCCACAGATACTGCCCTGGCATCAGAACAAACATTCAATGGAAAAATTATGCGAAGCAAACATTTCAGCAAAATATATTAAGCGAGAGGCACGAGAGTGACGCCAAAGAGGTAGGACTTGTGCATCACAATCACCAATGTTCAACATGCTCATCTATGTTCGTACACCAACATTGCGCTTCGGACATTTTCCTCAATCAGAAGCCGAATATCTCTTTTCCACATTCTGGAACATAAGAACGTAAGAAATAGGAGATTGAGTAGGCCATTTGGCCCTTCGAGCCTGCTCCAATATTCAACAAGAGCATGACTGATCTTCTACCTGAACTCCACCTTCTCGGATTATCTCCATATCCATTAATTCTCTGAGTTCCCCAAAAATGTATCTACTTCTGTCTTGCATATACTCAACGACTCAGCATCCAGAGTGTTTTGGTACAGGGAAATCCAAAGATTCAGAAACATTTGAGTGCAGAAATTTCTCCTCATCTCAGTACTAAATGGCCGTCCCTTTATCCTGAGACTCTAACCCAGTGTTCTAGATTCACCAGCCATGGGAAACATTTTTCAGCAATAACCCTGTCAACACACTTGCGACTTTTATCTTTTTCAATTAGATCACAACTCATTCTTCCAAAGATACCAACTTACATAGATGCACTGAGATTTCTCATGTGGCATCTCGAAGTGCAGAGCCACTCTGTGACACGACTTGAAGAGACTCTAAGAATAGGCCAACTCGATGACATTTCTGTTGAGTCACTCTCTGCACAGACCCATTCTGTGACTCCCTCTGTGGAGTCTCTGTGAGAACAAACCCACTATGTGTCTCTCCAATTGGAGTGTCTCTGAGTACAGATACACTCTGTGCTACCCCTGTGGAGTCTCTAAGTGCATATCCACTCTAACTCCTCCTGTGGAGTCCCTGTAATTAGAGACCCACTCTGAGACTCCCACAATGGATTGGGTCCGTACTTAGAGACTCCATAGGGGTATCACAAAGTATATCTGTACTTACAGGCACTCCATGGGGGAGTCACAGATTGGATATGTACTGACAGAGACTCCTCAGAATGAGTCAACCACAGGGGAGTCATAGATTCGGTCTCTACTCAGTAAGTATAGACCTACTTTGTGACTCCCCCTGCTGAGTCACGGTAAGTATACACCCAGATTGTGACTCCAAAATTGGAATTTCTGTGAGTACAGAACAGCACTGTGACTCCAATAGTGACTCTCAGTTAGTGCAGACCGATTTTTGATTCTTGGAAGTCCAGATTCACTCTGTTACTCCCCCTGTGGAGTCCCTATAAAAGCAGACCCACTCTGTGATTGAACACGTGGGGTCTCAATAAATACAGATCCAATCTGTTTCTATCCAACGGAGTCTCTGTAAATATAGTCTTACTTTGTGACTCGCTCTGTGGAGCCTCTGCACTACAGACAAAATCTGTGACACCCCTGTGGAGTCTGTAAGTACAGTCCCATTCTGAGTTTTCATCTGTGGTGTCTCTTTCAGTACAGAACCACTCTGCGACACCCACTGTCGAGTCTCTGTAAGTACGGATCCAATCCGTGACTCCCCTTATGGAGTCTCTGTAAGTACAGTCTCACTCTGTTATGAAACCTGTGCAGTCTCTTTAAGTTCAGCCCCACTCTGTGACTCCCCCCTCAGGAGTCACTGTAAGAACGCACCTACTCTGTGACTCTACTGTTCCTATACTCAAATCCTCTCACTATGAAGGCCAACATACCATTTTCTTTCTTAACTGCCTGCTGTACCTGCAGGCCTACGTTCAATGACTAATGTACCATGACAGCCAGGTCTCGTTGCACCTCCCCTTTTCCAAATCTGTCACCATTCAGATAATAATCAGCCTTCCAGTTTTTGCCACCAAAGTGGATAACCTAACACTTATCCACATTATGCTGCTTCTGCCATGCATTTTCCCACTCAACTGACTTTTCCAAGTCACCCTGCAGCCTCTTAGCATCCTCCTCACAGCTTACACTGCCACCTAACTTAGTGCCATCTACAAACTTGGAGATATTACATTGAATTCCTTCGTCAACATCATGAATATATATTGGAAATAGCTGGGGTCCCAGCACTGAATCTTGTGGTACCCCACTAGTCACTGCTTGCCATACTGAAAAGGACCCGTTTATTCCCACCCTTTGCTTCCTATCTGCCAACCAGTTCTCTATCCATGTCAAAATATTACCCCCAATCCCATGTGCCTTAATTTTGCACAATAATCTCTTGTGTGGGACCTTGTCAAATGCCGTTTGGAGGTCCAAACACACCACATCCACTGGTTCTCCCTTATCAACTCTACTATTTACATCCTCAACAAATTCTGGAAGATTTGTCAAGCATGATTTCCCTTTCATAAATCAATGCTGACTTGGACCGATCCTATCACTGCTTTCCTAATGCGATGCTATTATATCTGTAATAATTGATTCCAGCTTTTTCCCCATTTTAGGCTAATCGGTCTATAATTCCCTGTTTTCTCTTTCCCTCGTTTTTTGAAAAGTGGGGTTACATTAGCTACCTTCCAATCCATAGGAACTGATCCAGAGTCCATGGAATGTTGGAACATGACCACCAATGCATCTACTATTTCTAGGGCCACTTCCTTAAGTATTCTAGGATGCAGATTATCAGACCCTGGGGATTTATCGGCCTTCAATCCCATCAATTTCCCTAACACCATCTTCTGATTAATAAGGATTTCCCTCAGTTCCCTCAGTTCCTCCTTCTCACTAGACCTTCATTCCCCCAGCATTTTCGGGAGGTTATTTGTGTCTTCCTTAGTGAAGACAGAACCAAAGTTTTTGTTCAATTGGTCTGCCATTTCCTTCTTCCCCATTATGAATTCACCTGATTCTGACTGCAAGGAACCCACATTAGTCTTCACTAATCTTTTTCTCTTCACATATCCATAGAAGCTTTGCAGTCAATTTTTATGTTCTCTGCAAACTTACTCTCATACTCTATTTCTTCCCTCCTAATTAAACCCTTAATCCTCCTCTGCTGAATTCTAAATTTCCCCTAGTCCTCAGGTTTGCTGCTTTTTCTGGCCAATTTATATGCCCCCTCTTTGGATTTAACACTATCCCTAATTTCCGCTTTTAGCCGCGGTTGAGCCACCTTCATCGTTTTATTTTTACACCAGACAGGGTGTACAATTGTTGTAGTTCATCTATCTGATCTTTAAATGTCTGCCATTGCCTATCTACCGTCAACTCTTTAAGTATTATTCACCAGTCTATCCCAGCCAATTCACGTCTCATACCATCGAAGTTACCTTTCTTTAAGTTCAGGACTCTAGTCTCTGAATTAACTGCATCACTCTCCATCTTAATGAAGAATTCTACCATATTATGGTCACTCTTCCCCAAGGGGCCTCGCATGACAAGATTGCTAATTAATCCTCTCTAATTACACAAGACCCAGTCTAAGATGGCCTGCTCTCTAGTTGGTTCCTCGACATATTGGTCTAGAAACCCATCCCTTATACACTCCAGGAAATCAACCTCCACAGTATTGCTACCAGTTTGGTTATCCTAATCTATATGTAGATTTAAGTCACCCATGATAACTGCTGTACCTTTCTTGCACGCATCCCTAATTTCCTGTTTGACGCCATCCCCAACCTCACTACTACTGTATGTACACAACTCCCACTAACGTTTTCTGCCCTTTGGTGTTTCGAAGCTCTACCCATATAGATTCCAGATCATCCAAGCTAATGTCCTTCCTTACTATTGTGTTAAACTCCACTTTAACCAGTAATGCTACCCTACTTCCTTTTCCTTTCTGTCTATCCTTCCTGAATATTGACTATCCCTAGATGTTGAGTTTTAAGCCTGGTAACTTAGACACCGTTGTGACAGACACACCTAAACTAGTAAAATGGAATAGAGACCTAAAATAAGAAAGAATGACTTGCGTTTATATAGCGTCTTTCATGACCTCAGGACAGTAAACAAATTAATTTATTTTAAAGTGTAGTAACTGTTGTGTTATAGGAAACACAGCAACCAATTTGTGCTCAGCTAGCTCCCACAAACAACAATGTGACATTGATCAGATAATCTGTTTTTTTATAAATTTTGAGTGGGGGATAAATATTGCCCATAACATCAGAGATAACTCCTCTGCCCTTCATCCAAATAGTGCTACATATTATATTGCACCCACCTGAGAGAGCAGACGTCAGTTTAATGTGCTGGTGAGGGACAAAGGTGTAGAGGGACAGCACTGCATGGCGAGGGATGGAATGTCCATGAGAGAGATGAACGAATGGAGGGACAGCACACTCTGATGAGAGACAGAGGTGTAAAGTAACGGAATATTCTGCAGATTGATGCACGAGTAGAGGGACGGGACTCCTGGTTGGAGAGTGAGATTTAGTGGGCTGAAAATCGTGGTAATGGACGGAGGTGTGCGGGGGCTAAATGTCCTGCTGATGGATGGAAGTGTAGGGGCTGAATGTCCTGGTGGGGGTGGAGATGTAGAAGGACATGACGTCCATGTCACAAGGGAGACAGTTATGGCCTGGAAACTTGAAATTATTAAAATGGTGAATGGCGACGGAAGGGATTAAGCAATAGGAACAAAACAAGGAGTTGAGATTGGAAGAAATCAATTCCATTGGGCAGCAACAGGATGGTACGATGGGGCTACCGGGGTGGTCTGTTTGTGGCTGTTTGGAAGGAAATAGAAGGGGCTGCGTGCAGTTGGTGACGATGAGGAAGGAAGCCATGGAATGAAGTCCTGCAGAGGAGATGAGATCAGTGACAGTCTTGGAAAGGATGGCGTAATATTCGATGGAGTTAGGAGGAGATGTCAAAAAGTTCGTGGTTAGGCTTCACAAAGTACAGTTCTTTTCACCAAACAACAACAACGACTCCCTTGTCAGGGTTGGATTTGAGATAACTGAGTGCTGAAAATTGAAAGGGACATAGCTCAGAGTGAATGAGGGAATTATACATTTAATCACTCCCGCCCTCCATCCTTTAACAGACCTGAACTCTTTAGATCTTTCCATGTCCCACCCCTTTTCCAGACTCTGTATATGCTAAAAGAAAGGTCCTTTTTATTACTGAAGAAAGGTCATCGACATGAACTGTTAGCCCTGTTCTCTCACCAAAGATGCGGCCTGACCTGCTGAGTGTTTCCAGCATTTTCTGTTTTTATTTATAACAATTGTCGCCCTCTGCTCCTGGATACTGGCCATTGCAGCAGTAATGCATATGGAATAAGGATTACCACTAGCTGGAGAACTGCTGGGTGCAATCGGTCTCTTGATTGAGTAATTATTCCTCTCTGCTGCTGAATAACTGTAATACTTAACTTTTAGAATTAAATCCAAAAACAGTGGCCGGGATATCCTGATGAGATTCTCCTTGTCTCCCGCCATACTCCGGAATCCCCAGGGATTGGTGCAATAAAACTACACCGGAGTGTATTTTGGAATTGTTCTATGTTTAGTGACTGGAATATAAAGATATTCGCATCGACAAAGGCACAAATTCCAAATAAAATGTTTAATAAATGCATCTTTAATTTTTTGACTTTTTTTTACATTGTACACTTCCATTATGAGACTGCAGCAGTCTTTATTCTTGGACTATACGGCGATAGACGGAGCAGTTGCAATAAAGGGATATAAAACAGAAAGACCATTCATTTTACACCCTGCGGTTTCTAAGCATTCTTTAGTGGGATACTAACAAGTAAAGAGATTACAAAATGAAGTTCCTATGAACCCTTCATTAATTAACACAGGTTCTTAATCTCTGTTACGGAGTTGGTTAATCCACGCAGAGCAGTGTCTTACAGAATTAATATAGACAGAGCAATAATCCGAAATACATTCTCTATTTACAATGTTTAATTATCAGAACACAGAAAATATGGAGAAACGTGCGAAATCTATTGATTTCAACACAAAATAACATGGCGATTAAGTAAAGCGACGTGTATATCGTAACGAGATGCACATTCAGCATATTCACATTGTTGGAAAAGTTAATGGAAATTCTCTCAGATTTCAAACAGAATATTTCCCGCCAGGCTGTGGCATGCCTCGGGACATCTCATCCTGGAATTTAAGTTCATTTTACCTGAAATGTAAAAAAAAACGCATTCAGAGACAGAGACCGAGATAAAGAGGGTTAAAACAATTCCCACCAACACACAATGCAAACAAATGTAGTATTTTTTCATTCCGCAGAATATGCTCTCTGCTATTTCACTGCAACTCGTCATCATTTAAATAATAAGTAAACAGCATGTTCTCTCTGATACTTTCAGTGTCCTTAACTGTAGTAAATACACCCCCATTATTAGAGAAAATGATTAAATATAGCCAGTATAAAGGGGTATTTTATTGCAACAGCAAATTCACACAATGTTCACTGATACTTTCAGTGTCACTGACGGTTGAACATATTGCCCATTAACACCCAGCAGAGCCCGCCTGGGATGGGACAGTCTCCAGCACTGCTCTTACCGGCTTGCTGGAGATGTTGTCAGATTTTGAGGCACATAGTCACTGGCCTTCGGTGGCGGAATTTCCGGCGTTGCAAACGTGTCACAAGGAACGTCGTCATTGTTACCTGGTGTGGAAGGAACCGGTAAACCGGGATCAGCGCGGGTCTGAGAGCTGAATGCTGTGGGGAGACACAGATGAATGCTGTGGAGAGAGGCGGGAGTCGAGAGAGGCAGCGGCCTATAAAAGACTCAGCAGTCCGGGGAGCGTCGAGAGAGGCGGGAGTCGAGAGAGGCAGCGGCCTATAAAAGACTCAGCAGTCCGGGGAGCGTCGAGAGAGGCGGGAGTCGAGAGAGACAGCGGCCTATAAAAGGCTCAGCAGTCCGGGGAGCGTCGAGAGAGGCGGGAGTCGAGAGAGGCAGCGGCCTATAAAAGACTCAGCAGTCCGGGGAGCGTCGAGAGAGGCGGGAGTCGAGAGAGGCAGCGGCCTATAAAAGGCTCAGCATTCCGGGGAGCGTCGAGAGAGGCGGGAGTCGAGAGAGGCAGCGGCCTGTAAAAGGCTCAGCAGTCCGGGGAGCGTCGAGAGAGGCGGGAGTAGAGAGAGGCGTACCGGTGCAGCTCCAGCTGAGAGAAGTCAAAAAAGAAGTAGAAAGAAATCAAAAGGTGACGTCGCAGCCAACGTGGTAAGTGATTGGCTGCTGATTGGTGAGTAGTTTTTCTTTTTCTTTATTAGTCAGTAACTTTTAACATTGTTGTCGGCAATTTAAGTGTATCTAAGGGTTAAGTCATGGCAGGACAGCTCGGTCACGTGATATGCTCCTCCTGTACCATGTGGGAACACGGGGACAACACCAGTGTCCCTGACGACTACATGTGTGGGAAGTGTGTCCACCTCCGGCTACTGACTGGCCGCGTTACGGAGTTGGAGCTGAAGGTGGATTCACTCTGGAGCATCCACGATGCTGAGAATGACGTGAGTATCACGTGAAGCGAGTTGGTCTTACCGCAGGAGAAGGGTCCACAGCCAGCGAGGGAATGGAAGACCAGCAGGAAGAGTAGTGCAAGGAAGGTAGTGCAGGGGTCCCCTGTGGTCATCCCACTGCAAAACAGATACACTGCTTTGAGTGCTGTTGAGGGGGATGACTCATCAGGAGCGGGCAGCAGCAGCCAAGTTCATGGCACCGTGGCTGGCTCTGTTGCACAGGAGGGCAGGAAAAAGAGTGGGCGAGCGATAGTGATAGGGGATTGAATTGTAAGGGGAATAGATAGGCGTTTCTGCGGCCGCAACCGAGACTCCAGGATGGTATGTTGCCTCCCTGGTGCAAGGGTCAAGGATGTCTCGGAGCGGGTGCAGGACATTCTAAAAAGGGAGGGAGAACAGCCAGTTGTCGTGGTGCACGTTGGTACCAATGACATAGATAAAAAAAGGGATGAGTTCCTACGAAATGAATTTAAGGAGCTAGGAGCTAAATTAAAAAGTAGGACCTCAAAAGTAGTAATCTCGGGATTGCTACCAGTGCCACGTGCTAGTCAGAGTAGGAATCGCAGGATAGCGCAGATGAATACGTGGCTTGAGCAGTGGTGCAGCAGGGAGGGATTCAAATTCATGGGGCATTGGAACCGGTTCTGGGGGAGGTGGGACCAGTACAATCCGGACGGTCTGCACCTGGGCGGAATCGGAACCAATGTCCTCGGGGGAGTGTTTGCTAGTGCTGTTGGGGAGGAGTTAAACTAATATGGCAGGGGGATGGGAACCAATGCAGGGACATAGAGGGAAACAAAAAGGAGGCAAAAACAAAAGACAGAAAGGAGATGAGGAAAAGTGGAGGGCAGAGAAACCCAAGGAAAAGAACAAAAAGGGCCATTGTACAGCAAAATTCTAAAAGGACAGAGGGTGTTAAAAAAACAAGCCTGAAGGCTGTGTCTTAATGCAAGGAGTATCCACAATAAGGTGGATGAATTAACTGTGCAAATAGATGTTAACAAATATGATGTGATTGGGATTACGGAGACGTGGCTCCAGGATGAGCAGGGCTGGGAACTCAACATTCAGGAAGGATAGAATAAAAGGAAAAGGAGGTGGGTAGCATTGCTGGTTAAGGAGGAGATTAAGGCAATAGTTAGGAAGGACATTAGCTTGGATGATGTGGAATCTATATGGGTAGAGCTGCAGAACACCAAAGGGCAAAAAACGTTAGTGGGAGTTGTGTACAGACCTCCAAACAGTAGTAGTGATGTTGGGGAGGGCATCAAACAGGAAATTAGGGGTGCGTGCAATAAAGGTGCAGCAGTTATAATGGGTGACTTTAATATGCACATAGATTGGGCTAACCAAACTGGAAGCAATACGGTGGAGGAGGATTTGCTGGAGTGCATAAGGGATGGTTTTTTAGACCAATATGTCGAGGAACCAACTAGGGGAGAGGCCATCTCTAGACTGGGTGTTATGTAATGAGAGAGGATTAATTAGCAATCTCGTTGTGCGAGGCCCCTTGGGGAAGAGTGACCATAATATGGTGGAATTCTGCATTGGGATGGAGAATGAAACAGTTAATTCAGAGACCATGGTCCAGAACTTAAAGAAGGCTAACTTTGAAGGTATGAGGCGTGAATTGGCTGGGATGGATTGGCGAATGATACTTAAGGGGTTGACTGTGGATGGGCAATGGCAGACATTTAGAGACCGCATGGATGAACTACAACAATTGTACATTCCTGTCTGGCATAGAAATAAAAAATGGAAGGTGGCTCAACCGTGGCTATCAAGGGAAATCAGGGATAGTATTAAAGCCAAGGAAGTGGCATACAAATTGGCCAGAAATAGCAGCGAACCTGGGGACTGGGAGAAATTTAGAACTCAGCAGAGGAGGACAAAGGGTTTGATTAGGGCAGGGAAAATGGAATATGAGAAGAAGCTTGCAGGGAACATTAAGACGGATTGCAAAAGTTTCTATAGATATGTAAAGAGAAAAAGGTTAGTAAAGACAAACGTAGGTCCCCTGCAGTCAGAATCAGGGGAAGTCATAACGGGGAACAAAGAAATGGCAGACCAATTGAACAAGTGCTTTGGTTCGGTATTCACGAAGGAGGACACGAACAACCTTCCGGTTATAAAAGGGGTCGGGGGGTCTAGTAAGGAGGAGGAACTGAGGGAAATCCTTATTAGCCGGGAAATTGTGTTGGGGAAATTGATGGGATTGAAGGCTGATAAATCCCCAGGGCCTGATGGACTGCATCCCAGAGTACTTAAGGAGGTGGCCTTGGAAATAGTGGGTGCGTTGACAGTCATTTTCCAACATTCCATTGACTCTGGATCAGTTCCTATGGAGTGGAGGGTAGCCAATGTAACCCCACTTTTTAAAAAAAGAGGGAGAGAGAAAACAGGGAATTATAGACCGGTCAGCCTGACATCGGTAGTGGGTAAAATGATGGAATCAATTATTAAGGATGTCATAGCAGTGCATTTGGAAAGAGGTGACATGATAGGTCCAAGTCAGCATGGATTTGTGAAAGGGAAATCATGCTTGACAAATCTTCTGGAATTTTTTGAGGATGTTTCCAGTAGAGTGGACAAGGGAGAACCAGTTGATGTGGTATATTTGGACTTTCAGAAGGCGTTCGACAAGGTCCCACACAAGAGATTAATGTGCAAAGTTAGAGCACATGGGATTGGGGGTAGTGTACTGACATGGATTGAGAACTGGTTGTCAGACAGGAAGCAAAGAGTAGGAGTAAATGGGTACTTTTCAGAATGGCAGGCAGTGACTAGTGGGGTACCGCAAGGTTCTGTGCTGGGGCCCCAGCTGTTTACACTGTACATTAATGATTTAGATGAGGGGATTAAATGTAGTATCTCCAAATTTGCGGATGACACTAAGTTGGGTGGCAGTGTGAGCTGCGAGGAGGATGCTGTGAGGCTGCAGAGCGACTTGGATAGGTTAGGTGAGTGGGCAAATGCATGGCAGATGAAGTATAATGTGGATAAATGTGAGGTTATCCACTTTGGTGGTAAAAACAGAGAGACAGACTATTATCTGAATGGTGACAGATTAGGAAAAGGGGAGGTGCAAACAGACCTGGGTGTCATGGTACATCAGTCATTGAAGGTTGGCATGCAGGTGCAGCAGGCGGTTAAGAAAGCAAATGGCATGTTGGCCTTCATAGCAAGGGGATTTGAGTACAGGGGCAGGGAGGTGTTGCTACAGTTGTACAGGGCATTGGTGAGGCCACACCTGGAGTATTGTGTACAGTTTTGGTCTCCTAACCTGAGGAAGGACATTCTTGCTATTGAGGGAGTGCAGCGAAGGTTCACCAGACTGATTCCCGGGATGGCGGGACTGACCTATCAAGAAAGACTGGATCAACTGGGCTTGTATTCACTGGAGTTCAGAAGAATGAGAGGGGACCTCATAGAAACATTTAAAATTCTGACGAGGTTAGACAGGTTAGATGCAGGAAGAATGTTCCCAATGTTGGGGAAGTCCAGAACCAGAGGTCACAGTCTAAGGATAAGGGGTAAGCCATTTAGGACCGAGATGCGGAGGATCTTCTTCACCCAGAGAGTGGTGAACCTGTGGAATTCTCTACCACAGAAAGTTGTTGAGGCCAATTCACTAAATATATTCAAAAAGGAGTTAGATGAGGTCCTTACTACTAGGGGGATCAAGGGGTATGGCGAGAAAGCAGGAATGGGGTACTGAAGTTGAATGTTCAGCCATGAACTCATTGAATGGCGGTGGAGGCTAGAAGAGCCGAATGGCCTACTCCTGCACCTATTTTCTATGTTTCTATGTTTCTATGGCAGGACTGACGTATGAGGAGAGACTGGATCAACTGGGCCTTTATACACTGGAATTTAGAAGGATGAGAGGGTATCTCATAGAAACGTATAAGATTCTGACGGGACTGGACAGGTTAGATGCGGGCAGAATGTTCCCGATGTTGGGGAAGTCCAGAACCAGGGGACACAGTCTTAGGATAAGGGGCAGGCCATTTAGAACTGTGATGAGGAGAAACTTCTTCACTCAGAGAATTGTCAACCTGTGGAATTCCCTGCCACACAGAGTTGTTGATGCCAGTTCATTGGATATATTCAAGAGGGAGTTAGATATGGCCCTTACGGCTAAAGGGATCAAGGGGTATGGAGAGATAGCAGGAAATGGGTCCTGAAGGATGATCAGCCATGATCTTATTGAATGGTGGTGCAGGCTTGAAGGGCCGAATGGCCTACTCCTGCACCTATTTTCTATGTTTCTATGTTTCTATGATATATTAAGGATGGCAGTGCGGATCAGTGCGGATCATTTACATATGTGTCTGAATAGGTAGATTTGTTGATCTGTGAGTGCAAGATAATTGTTTCCTACCCACACCCGCGTGCTGTGTTTTACCGCTGGCTGACAACAGACGAGGTGCATCTAATATCCGAGAATCTGGCAGTTCAGATTGAACACTGAAAGGATTCCCGGTGGGAGTGTTAACAAGGGAGATATTACACACTGAATTGCATCAGCATCTCGTTTCTAGAACAGGTGCAGCTATGTTTATTGTCATTTTCTATAATCGCAACATTCACTGTCCGTTGCAATGGCATTCAAACAGCGCCAGTCCATTCCTACACAGATGGCTGGTGACTGCGGGACTGACAGAGATTCTACTCACCGAGAGCGGACAGATCACCGCCGGCACTTCCGAGTGTGACATCATCAGGCCCGCCGTCCAGCAGCAAGTGACTGCCCTGAGTATCAGTGACTCCGGTCTCAACATCGTCATAATCACCCGGAAGCAGTCCTGGGAGCAAAGAGAGATTTCCACTGAAACCAAATGCTAGCACTGAGTATCCGGAATTATATTATTATAAATCAATCTACCCGAGCCTTGCAGGGGCTGGAGAGTGCTCCAAACGTGGACTTCCGGTGAAGTGGCGTTAGCTGGCGGGGAATGAGTGGACCATGTCGTGTCGAGATAGTTTACCCTCTGCCTTAAAGTCACACATATCCCACTGAATCACTCATCCAACCTGCACGCACATTTCACACAGAGCCTTTTGGGGTAACAGATTGAACGGAATGTTTCATTCATTATACTACTGGTTCCAATCCACATGATTTTGTTTCAAATTCAAAGTATTTCAGAATATTTCGCACTAAAATCACTCCCCACTATTACTGCTCCTTGGCAGTGTCGCTTTTCGCCGAGTAAGCACCGATATCTTTAGGTGTGGGTTTTTAATTATAGATAGTGTGACGTCCAATAAAAGAGATAGTAGGAAGTAAAATTGTACCCACCCTGAATACTGGAGGAGTTCCTTTCACGATTTTCTGATCCCGGATCAGCGTCACCGCAAATGTCACTGGTGTAATAATCAATATGATTGAGGGAGTCATTAGAATGAGACACTGTCAAACACAAAAATAGATGCTTATTGGAGATATTGATTGTGACATCGGAACAGACAATATAATAGCATCATTGTCCCTGTAACAATATCATAGAATTTGGTAACTTACACCATTGTGGGAGATCGTTCACCATAAGGCCTGAATTGGTTCAGGGGGATGACCCACCACCGCCTTAAGAGTGCCACGAGGGATGGTCCATACATGTCTGCCCTCCCAGCGATAGGACAAAATAATGCACAGTACCGCCCATTCCTACAGGAAATATCTCAGGTATCGAAGCAGAACAAATAGCGTATAAAATAGTCGGTTTATACAGAGAGAGAGCGGGGATTCCTGGCCCAGATTGCCCCCCAACCCCTCACCGCCAACTCAGAATCGGCACTCGCCCCCCACCCCCGCCCCCCGCCCAACGATGAAGCGGCTGTCGTCTCATAAATGCAGCGAGTAAAATTGAGAATGGTTGATTGGAGTAAAATGAAATAAAAGAACATAAGAAATAGGAACCGGAGTAGGCCATTCAATTAGATCATGGCTGATCTGATCATGGAGTCAGCTCCACTTCCCCACTCGCTCCCCATAACCCCTTATACCATTATCGTTTAAGAAACTGTTTATTGCTGTCTTAAATTTATTCAATGTACCAGCTTCTGCAGTTCTCTGAGGCAGCGAATTCCACAGATTTAAAACTCTCTGAGAGAAGAAATTTCTCCTTGTCTCTGTTTTAAATGGGTGACCCCTCATTCTAAGATTATGCCCTCTAGTTCTAGTCTCCCGTATCAATGGAAACATCATCCTCTGCATCCACCTTGTCAAGCCCCCTCATAATGTTACACATTTCGATAAGATCACCTCTCATTCTTCTGAATTTCAATGAATAGAGGCCCATCCTACTCAACCTTTCCTCATAGGTCACCCCCCTTATCCCTGGAATCAACCTAATAAACCTTGTCTGAAATGCCTCCAAAGCAAGTATATCCTTTCTTAAATATGAAAACCAAAACCATATTCCAGGTGTGGCCTCACCAATTTCTTGTATAGCTGTAGCAATACTTCCCTGCTTTTATACTCCATCCCCTTTGCAATGAAGGCCAAGATTCCATTGGCCGTCCTGATCACTTGCTGTACCTGCATACTATCCTTTTGTGCTTCATGCACAATTATCCCAGGGTCCCGCTGCACTGCGGCACTTTGCATTCTTTCTCCATTTAAATAATACCTTGCTCTTTGATTTTTTTTCTCCCAAAGTGCATGAACTCACAATTTCCAACATTATACTCCATCAGCCAATTTTTTGCCCACTCACTTAGACTGTCTATGTCCTTTCGCAGTTTTTTGTGTCCTTCTCACACATTGCTTTACCTTCCATCTTTGTATCGTCAGCAAACTTGGCTACGTTACACTCAGTCCCTTCTTCCAAGTCGTTAATATCGATTGTAAATAGTTGGGGTCCTAGCATTGATCCCTGCGGCACCCCACTAGTTACTGGTTGCCAACCAGCGAATGAACCATTTATTCCAACTCTCTGTTTACTGTTTGTTAGCCAATCCTCTATCCATGCTAATATATTACCCCCAACCCCGTGAACTTTTATCTTGTGCAGTAATCTTTTATGTGACACCTTTTCAAATGCCTTCTAGAAGTCCAAATACACCACATGCGCTGGTTCCCCTTTATCCACCCTATTCGTTACAGCCTCAAAGAACTCCAGCAAATTTGTCAAACATGACTTCCCCTTCATAAATCCATGCTGACTCTGTTTGACCTAATTTTGCTTTTCCAAATGTCCTGCTACTGCTTCCTTAATAATGGACTCCAACATTTTCCCAAACTCAGATGTTAGGCTAACTGGTCCATCGTTTCCTGCTTTTTGTCTACCTCCTTTTTTAAATAGGGCTGTTACATTTGCAGTTTTCCAATCTGCAGGGACCTTCCCAGAATCCAGAGAATTTTGGTAAATTACAACAAATGCATCCACAATCCCTGCCGCTACTTCTCTTAAGACCCTAATGCCACGAGCTAGTGGGTACAGAAATAGGAGGATAGAGCAGATGAATACGTGGCTGGAGAGATAGTGCAGGCGGAGGGCTTTAGTTTCCTGAGGCATAGGGACTGCTTCTGGGGAAGGTGGGACCCGTACACGCTGAGTGGGTTGCATCTCAACAGAGCCGGGCCGAATATCCTTGCAGAAGGGTCGGGGGGTTGCTAATACTGTTGGGGAGGGTTTAAACTAGCTGGCAGGGGGATGGTAAGCTGAAACTACATTCAGTCGAGAGGGGAGTAAAGCTGGAATTAGAAAGCAAAGCAAAGAAAGTGAGTTTGAAGGAGAGAGGAAACAAGCAGGAAAAAAGTGTAAAAAAACAAACTTAATGGCACTTTGTCTTAATGCACGTAGCATTTGTAACAAGATAGATGAGTTGATGGTCCAAATTGAGACAAATCGGTATGATCTGATAGAGATTACAGAGATGTGGTTGCAAGGTGACCAGGACTGGGAATTAAATATTCAGCGGTACTTGACAATCCGGAAGGACAGGCAGAAAGGAAAAGGAGGTGGAGTAGCTCTATTGATAAAGGATGGAATCACTGCAATAGTAAGAAACGATACTGGCTCAAATGATAAGGGCGTTGAAAGAGTTTGGGTGGAGTTAATGAACAATAAGGGAAAAAAGTCACTGGTGGGGGTAGTCTATAGGCCCCCTAAAAATAGCAACTCTGTTGGTCGGAGCATAAACCAGGAAATAGTGGGGGCTTGTAAAAAGGGAACAGCAATAATCATGGGTGATTTTAACCTCCATATTGTTTGGACAAATCAAATTGGTCAGAGTGGCCTTGAGGAGGTGTTCATAGAGTACATAACGGACGGGTTCCTTGAGCAGTATGTAACGGAACCAACCAGGGGGCAGGCTATCTTAGCTCTGGTCCAGTGTAATGAGACAGGATTAATAAACAATCTCCTAGTAAAGGATCCCCTCGAAATGAGTGATCATAGCATGATTGAATTTCAAATTCAGATGGAGAGTGAGAAAGTTGGATCGCTGACCAGCATACTAAGCTTAAATAAAATAGACTATGAATGTATGAGGGCAGAGTTAGATAAAGTGGACTGGGAAAATAGAGAAAGTGTAGGACAGTTGATGAACAGTGGTGTACATTTAAGGAGATATTTCACAACTCTCAAGAAAAATATATTCCAGTGAGAGGAAAGGTTGTAAGAGAAAAGATAGCCACCCGTGGCTACCTAAATAAATAAAGGATGGTATCCAATTAAAAACAAGGGCATACAAAGTGGCCACAAAATGGTGGGAGGACAGAAGACTGGGAAGCTTTTAAAAGTAAGCAAAGAACGACTAAAACAATGATTAAGAAAGGGAAGATAGACTATGAAAGTAAACTAGTGCAAAATATAAACAGGTATCAAGAGCTTCTATAGGTATATAAAAAGGAAAAGGGTGGCTAAAGTAAATGTTGGTCCCTTAGAGGACGAGACCGGGGAATTTGTAATGGGGAACATGGAGATGGCAGAAACTCTGAACAAGTATTTTGTATCATTCCTTATGGTAGAGGATATTAACAATATTCCGACAGTGGATAGTCCACGGGCTATAGGGGGTGGATGGGGGGAAGAACTTAACACAATCACAATTATAAGGAGATGGTACTCAGTAAGATAATGGGACTAAAGGCAGATAAATCCCCTGGACGTTAGTAACAGAAAGTCCAAGGTCAGTAAACAAAATTAATATTATAAAGGATAAGCGACAGTGAAGGGATGAAGAAGGCTCCAGTCGGTTTGTGACTTCAGCGACTCTGCTTGCGATTTAAAACCGGCCGGAAAACCCGTTATTTGAGCAATACCGACCTGTGGAAATCGTCCCAAACCCATTGCGGGACAGACTGTACACACGGACACAGAGACGCTGTCACTGTGATAGGACTCTTTGAACTGGGCTGCTGATCTTGTCCACTCAGTGCATTGACCATTAAAAGGGATAATTAAGGAGAGGCGATATTTGTCCCGTGAAGATTCGGTATCAGACAGGAAATACAGACCTGAACCCTGGGACTGAGCAGAATCCTCGCCGGGTGAAATATTCTCAATCTCTTCATAAATTGCTTGGTACAATCCGGCAGGTGACTCCCTGCCGCCAGTGACAGCACCTTTTGGAGGGAGGGCGGAAGATTAACATTTTGTTACACTACACGCGCGTTTCACACGAATTCATGTGCGAATAATTCCAAACCACTGAGATGGTGATAGTCAAGGGACAATTCAGTTAGCGTGAATGTGAAGGA
This sequence comes from Pristiophorus japonicus, assembly GCF_044704955.1. Taxonomy (NCBI): domain Eukaryota; kingdom Metazoa; phylum Chordata; class Chondrichthyes; family Pristiophoridae; genus Pristiophorus; species Pristiophorus japonicus. The sequence goes on along the minus strand of NC_091998.1, from coordinate 60,717,494 downwards.
GTTGTGTTTTATGTGTGTGTGTCTCTGTATGGACACGCGTTCAGCACCAGCAGACTGCGGCCAATTGGATTGACCTCGGGAAAGACGAAATGAGTGGGTATCAGGATAAATGAATTCCAGCTGATCGCTCGATTAAGGGGCCACACAGGGAATTCCGCTGAAGAGGTTGGGTGAATTTGGCTAATCTCTGCGGACAGCATCAATTTGGATCCGTGAGTGAGGAGCACATGGTTCTTTGTCATGTCCGGTCAGTGTGAGAAGTGAGGTTCTGTGTACACAGGGCGGGAGTGTGTTGGTGGGTGATATAGGAGTGGGATAGTTGTGTTGGGATGTACAATAATCACCGGCGAATGAAGAAAGTCCTATAATGCTTTCACCTCTCAAAATGACTGACAGAACCCAGTCAGAGGGTTTCTGTTCCATTGTTGCAGTTAGTAAATTCTTCTGGAATCTCATGTACCGGCTGATGAACTGGGACAGTGAATGTAGACACTTTAAATAACTCTCCATTTTAAATATCCAATTTTATTATTCCGGCAGTACATGCAATGGAATAAATCGGCAAAAGAGGATTAAGATTTATGTCTAACAAGACCACGTGGCACTCCGTTGAAAATTGCAATTAACTGCGACTCGCCAGGAAATGAAGCGACTGAGATGAAGTGTCAGTTCAGTGGTAAGATTTGAGCCTCACCTCTTGTTGACTTTCTCTGTATTACCGCCATCAGTGCGATCAGCTCACCGATTAGAAGGACTCCGAGGGTTATGCAGACGGCAACAGGAATGGAGGTGGTTTTACCTCCCTGTCCTAATCACAACATTAGATTGTATTTTTAATGTTCCAATCAATTTGAAACCGCTCACATTATTTGAAATATAACAAAACGAAGAAAATATCAATTATACCAATCCAACTAATACGAACGTTAACATTCATATTAATAATAGTACTAATAATGGTGAGTACCTGCAGGTGTGGATGGATAATCAGTGGAAGGCAAATCGAGCTCTGTGGAATATATTGTAGAAATATTTCATGACCTTCAAATATTAGGATACATTAAAAGGTAAACGTTGTTCTTAATTTCCAAAATCAATGAGTCATGTTCACAGAACGAGGAAACCCTCCTTACCGGAACAAATCACACCGCCATCTTCCTTGTGATTACAGTCATGTTGACCTGGCGGTGAGGAACGACAGTCGGAGAGGAAAAATTCACTTCCGGTACACTTCACCTCATCCAGCCAGATAACTCCGTCACCCTGGGCAAATGCGGCCCCTCCAGTAGCCAATAGAGCGGGGCCGCAACGCAGCTGTCTGCAGACAACATTGGCATCGGCCATATCCCAGGAGTCATCACACACCGTGCCCCAGCTGTTATTGGACAATATCTCCACTCTGCCGGAGCAATTGGTGTTGCCTCCAACCAGGCGCAATGGTTGTCCCGAATCTATCAAAGGGAAATATTTATTGTTATTTTTTAGTACAAGCCAGGATCACAAGTCAGATAGTTGATATAATGAAGAGGAGGAAGCACCTGGTGAATATCCATGTTTAGAACCAGATTCTGGAACGCAGACCCTTGAACTGTGGGATCCGTCCGGCACTCGGGCTTCTGTTGAGAAGAGAAACTTGCTGACTGTATTCGTCCTCAATGTTTGGAATGACACTGGCACATTGACAGGTTTGTTGAGTTACCTGAACACACAACACCTGCATCCTCCGCGTGATGACAGCTGTGTTTACCCCACGGGTTTGACTGACACTGCCAAAGGGTCGACTCGTGGAAATTACACTCCATCTCATCGAGCCAAATGGGTCCGGATCCCGCTCCGAATGACCAAGTGCTATACTGTATAGATCGGAGGGGGCCGCACTGTAACTGTTTACAGATCACTTCTGCATCATTCCGATGGAGTTTTTCCGAGCACACTGTTCCCCAGGTCCCATTGTAGAACACTTCTACTCTGCCCTCACAGCGATGCTTTCCTTTCACCAGCCGCATCTCTTTGTGCTCTGTCAATGAAATAAGGAATATCCAGGTCGTTCTATTCATAACTCGCTGCGTGTTCATATTGCCAACACAAGTTGCACCGGTTGTGTTCACTGGTTGTCAGTAATTATTTCAGAAATGTAATAGAAAATCAGCTACAACCCGAACATATAATGAAGAATAGTCAACACGGATTTCTAAGGGGAAGGTCATGCTTGACAAACCTTATTGAAGACGTTGCAGAAAGAATAGATACAGGTAACACAGATATAACATGTATGGATGTTCAAAAGGCCTTCGGTAAGGCACCACATAGCAGAATCCTGAGTAAGGTCAGAGCATGCGGAGTCAGCGGATAAGTAGCAGAATGCATAGCTAGCTGTCAACTAAACAGAAAACAGATAGTAGGCGTTAAATGTAGTTACTCAGACTGACGGAAGATGATATTTGATATTCCACTGTGATCGGTGTTGGGGCCACTGCTACTCATCCTTTACATAAACGATTTTGACTTGGGAATCGGGAGTAGAAATTCAAATTTACAGGTGAAAGCAACTGTGACAAAATACAAGACATTAGTAAACGGACAGAATGGGCGTGTAATTGGAAAATAATAGTAATATAGGTAAGTTTGAGGTGGTGAATTTTGGCAGTAGAAATAAGGAGGGAACATACTCCTTAAAAACTAAGAGTCCAAATGGGCTACAGGAGCAAATGGACCACGGGATACAGATTCACTTAACATTTAAAGTGGTGGAGACCAAAGCTAAGGACCATAAATATAAGATGTTGATGAATAAATCGAATAGGCAATGCAGGAGAATCTGCTTTACCCAGAGAGTGGTTAGAAGGTGGAAGTTGGACCACATTGAATAGTTGAGGCGAACAGCACAGATGCATTTAAGGTGAAGGCGAGATAAGTACACGAGGGCAACGGAACGGAGGCTATGCAGATAGTGGTAGGTGAAGTAGGGTGGGAGGATGCTCGTGTGCAGCATGAACACCACACAGACCAGTTGGGCCGAATAGTCTGTTTCTGTTCTGTAATCTCTCTGAAATTCTATGTAATATCTCCCGTGTGAAGCCTCGCAAAAAATATTGCAGTAAATGAGCAGAATGAAAGCACCCTTACCTGAACACATTATTCTCACATCTTCTTTATGAGCACAGTGGTTACCCCACCCTGCTGAGGGACATTCCCATAGAAACAATTCGTTACCCGAACAGTTCAGTTCATTCATCCAAACTGGGCCCGAGCCTAATCCACAGGACGCAGGATTTGTCACGTTCAAAGCATTTCCGCAACCGAGCTGTTGGCAAACCACGTTAGCGTCGGCCAGGTCCCAGAAATCGTCACAAACTGAGCCCCAGGTCCCATTGTAATAAACCTCCACTCGCCCAGCACATGGGCTTCCACCGTCCGACAGCCTTAACTGCACGTGTTCTGTTGGGCAACAAGATTATACTTCCAATTCACATTAACCTCTTCACTCAATACAACCCACTGTATCTTCTCCAGCCAAAAACATTTGTCTTTTTAACGCGCGTGTCACAGGTAAATGAAACTATACAAAAGAACTTCTGTATACACTTACATCTTACATAGGATGTACAGCACAGAATGTTTCAGATATTCTTACGACGATTTATTGCCTCCAGTTTCCACATTTTGTTTCGAATCCTGTGCACACTTTTGTCCAGGCAATTTAATTTGTTTTTATGAATTATTCCAATCACACTATTAAACAGTCATTTTATGCTCTTGTTCTATAACTGTCTCTGTTCCATGTCCGTTTATGTTGCCCATATTGTTTGCCTTGTCTGACATTTATTCCCATATCCTATTTCCTTTATCTTTGGGCTCTTGTTAATTTCACCAGATGCCTCCGCGTTTGCGTTCTTATCCACAACCCTTCGGTTGCATACTGAGGAATACAACGTGCACAAGTACAACCCCTGAACAGCTGTCTTCCGGTATGCAGTATCGAAGTGTAGACAGATGTCCTGGGGCTGTACTGATGTAAATTCCAATGGACAGTATTTAAGGGCACTTACATCAGTAAAACCCCAGAACATCTGCCTATAAACGTAATGGAACTTGCACCATTTCAGCCTCAGAACTTCTGCCTACATTTACAAGCTGTATAATAACATGTACAACAGTACATGCCAAAACATCTGCCGACATTTATACACAGCATAATGAAACTTACTCCAGTACAACTCCAGCAACATCTGTCTACATTTATATGATACACAATGCAACTGATTTGCAACCTCGTTGCGAATTTTAACGCCGAGCTGCACTTCCAATCCCTTATAAAGCCCCTTCCGTCACAAAGCCCGCCTACTTCCACCTCAGTATCGTCCCTCACCTCCGTCCATGCTTCAGCCCATCTGCTGCTGCAAAGCGCATCCACGGCTTTGTTACCTGGAGAACCGAACATTCCAATTTTCCAGGCCGACTTCCCGTCTTGCACCTCCATAAACTTCAGTTCATCCAAAGCTCTGTTGCTTGACCCGCATCAAGTCCCACTCACCAGCATCCCTGTGCTCACTGATCTACATTGTTTCCCCGTCCGCCAATGCCTCCAGTTTGGAATTATCATCCACATGTTTATGTTCAAATACCTTCATGATCTCGCCCCGCCCTCTCAGTATAATCGCCTCCAGCGCCAATCATTTTCTCCCAATCTGGCTTTCTGTGCATCACCCACTTCCTCCGCCCACAATTAGCGGTCGTGCCTTGAGCCCTCTGGCCCCAAGACCGGAAATCTCTCGCTAAACATCTCGGCCTCGCATTCTTTAAGACGCCCTCTTGAAATCTACCCTTTTGCCAAAACTTTTAGTCACCCTTTCTAATATCTCCTTGTTTGGTTCTGTCAGTTTTTTGACTGATTGCGCTCCTGTGAAACGCCTTGTGACGTTTGTCCCTGTTAAAGGTGCAGAACAATGCAAGTTCTCATTGTTGTTCTTCACTCCAGCCCGCGTCCTGGCGCTTTGCCCTCACCAGCTGAGTTAAATAACTGGTTGGAGAGACACGAAGAACAACTGACCTATACACAGCAGATTAGGAATTCCCCTGAATGGTTCTGTAACACTGAACAATTTGGTCACCTGAGCATAGGACTCCTACGCCGACCCTCTCATTGAGAAACGGATTCAATGTGAATGAGCTGCAGTTCCGGAGCTGCACCTCGTTTCCTTCACACTGGACATCATTCACCCACACGGGTCCTTCACTCTCCCCGTACTTTGAAGAATTATAAGCGGATATCGCAGATCCGCAGTCCAGCTGTCTGCAGACCACGTTGGCATCATTTATGTCCCAGAGCTTGTCCCGCACTCTCCCCCAGCGACCGTTGTAGTAAATCTCCACTCGCCCGTCACAGCGGCTTCCCCCATTGGCTAGTCTCGGCGGCCAACCTTCATCTACAAAAAGACACACATTGAGAACAACGCGTAAACTGAAGCAAATATCCCATAATTTAGGAACTCCCACCCTGAGAGTTATTATGAATTTTAATCGTTACATTTCTGTAATAATTACCCGCAAGTCTTGTCGGCAGATCCTCTCCACCGTTACCTTTTAACTTTGAGTTAATTCTACAGAGAGTCCGAGGAGCGTCCGGAGGCTATTTTGCAGAAAAGGGGGTAAAATCTAACTGGGGGCGAGCGACCCAGGCCGGCCCTGTGGTCAAAGGCAGGAGATCGGGCTTAAAATCAGTCCTTGCTGCTCACAATTCATCTTATCCAATATTGAGTGAAACAGACACAAGATTAAATTGATAGAGCGTTTCAAACTATTTTTCAGCAAATGAAGTACTTGTAATTTGTAGTCACTGCTATCACGACAGGACAGCCGCAGGGTTGATGGGTTATACATGTTAGTCTTGCCAGCGACCACCAGCATCCGTAATTGAATAAATAAAAAATAACAAATGAACCAACAAGTGCAGCATTTCCATTGTGTAGCAGCCGTCCCAGTTTTGCTGGTTGAACGCTTCTGCCAGCAGCTCTCGGTGGCGGATTCTGGATAGAGCGCTGGATATACCCGGACAGAGATAAACACCGTACCACGAGACATTCAATGATGACACATGTGCTGCATTGGAACCCTTAGGTTTATTACTGATTCACTTGAGATAATGCGACCGACAAGCACAACTCAGACTCGCTCAATGTCAAATGAAACATCTGCAGTTGGTGTATTGCAGTTCAATAGACTGAGAGAACTCACCCGAGCAGATGACACTGGCGTCATTTCCATGTGAGCAGCTAAACTGATCCCAGGGTGAAACCGGACAATCCCACAAGCGGGACTCGTTCCCCCGGCACCTGTAGTTGTCCTTCCACACTGGGCCGGTTCCCTCCCCAAAGTGAGCTGCTCCCGGGGTTGCGGTTACTGCCCCGCACTGAAGGTGCTCACAGACCACGCTGGCGTCCTCTAAACCGAAGTAAGCATCACACACAGTCCCCCACTGCGCTCCGTGCCGCACTTCCACCCGGCCGGAGCATCGGGAGCCGCCGGATCCCAGTCTGAGATCTCTGTGACCTAAAATATATTATTATATTAATAATTACTAATACCTTCTGAATTATCATGTTTACATTCAAATAGTTTAAGGTGGATTCACATCTCATCTGTTTATAACTGAACAAAAACAATTATTACTTCTATCACCGTGGCTACTACTAAAAGTTTTAAACTGCAGGAAGATATCGATGGATTAGTCAGTTGGGCAGACAAGTGGAAATGGAATTCAATCCGGAGAAGTCTCAGGTAATCATTTGTGGAGCTACAACAAGAGAAGCGAATGCAGCCAATCAAATACTTTTGGAGTGTAGTCACTGGTGTAATGTAGGAAACGCGGCAGCGAATTTGAAGAGAGTGTGCTCCCACAAACAGCAATGTGATAATGACCAGATCATCTGTTTTTGTTAAGTTGATTGAGGATTAAATATTGGCCATGGGGAATAAGGCCCTGGGATTTTTACTTTCACCTCAGAAAGTAGATGGGGCCTCTTTTTAACGTTTAATCCAAAATACGGCACTTGCCACAACTTCGGCACTGCACTGGAGTGTCAGCCAAGTTTTATCTGTAGAATTCCATGGGGTGCGACTTGAACCCAGAACCTTCTGACGCAGAAATAAGTGCGCGATCCACTGAGCCACAACTGACACTGCAAACGGACACAAGTCAGTGAAGAACATCTCTTGCCTCATCACGCCAAACACAGCTTGCATGTTACCTGTATTCCCAATGCCCTACCTCCCAAACAATTACCAGCCTATGTTACAAGGTAATCTTCAATCACATGCAATTTTATTTTTGCTAATAATCTCTTGTGTTGAACCTTATCTATTGCCTTTGGATGTCCATAAAGACACCATCCAAAGACATAAAGTACCTCCTCACAAATTCAACTACACATAACTCAATCATAAAATCAGGGTATGTAGCGGCAGAGCAGAAAGTCATTCAGCCCATCATGCCTGTGTTGCATCTTTCAACGTGCTCTCCACTTAATCTCCCCCTCCACCTATTTCTCCACAGTCTGATTGCTTTACAACTTCAAGTATACCCATGTAAACGGTATTATTGAAATTGCCTCCAGAACCCTTTCCAGGAGTGCATTCTGGATCCCAACAAATCACTGCGGAAACATGTTTTCCTCATTTTGCCTCAGGTTCTGTTGCAAAATACCTTAGGTCTGTATCCCCTGGTACCGATCCTTTATTAACTCAATCAAAACATTACCCGTTTGTAAAAACCAATATCAAATCACGCCTTACACTGAACACAAAAATAAAATACTGCAGATGCTGTACATCTGAAATAAAAAGGCAAATTTTTGGAAATACTCATCAGATCAAGCAGCTTGTGTGGAAATAGAATTTAACGTTTCATATCGATGAACTTTCGTCAGAACTCCCCACTGGAGCTTTCTCTGCTCTAAAGAGAACAACCCAAGTCTCTCCACGTAACTGAAGTTTTACACCCCTGGTCCAACATAAGAAATAGGAACAGGATTAGGCCATACGACCCCTCGAGTCTGCTCGCCATTCAATTGGATCATGGCTGATCTGATCATGGACTCAGCTCCACTTCTCTGCGCGCTCCCATAACCCCTTATCTCCTTTTCATTTTAGAACTGTCTATTTCTGACTTAAATTTATTGAATGTCCCAGCTTCCACAGCTCTCGGAGGTAGCGAATTGCACAGATTTACAACCCTCTGAGAGAAGAAATTTCTCCTCACTACTGTTTTAAATGGGCGGCTCCTTATTCTAAGTTCATGCCCTCTAGTTCTAGTCTTCCCATCAGTGTAAACATCTTCTCTGCATCCAACGTGTCAAGCCTCCTCATAATCTTATATATTTCGATAAGATCACCTCTCAATCTTCTGAATTCCAATTAGTAGAGGCCCAACCTACTTAACTGTTCCTCATAAGTCAACCCCTCATCTCCGGAATCAACCTAGTGAACATTCTCTGAACTGCCTCTAAAGCAAGTACATCCTTTCGTAAATATGGAAACCAAAACAGCACGCAATATTCCAGGTGTGGCCACACCAATACCCTGTATAGCTGCAGCAAGACCTCCCTGCTTTTATACTCCATCCCCTTTGCAATAAAGGCCAAGATTCCATTGGCCTTCCTGATCACTTGCTGTACCTGCATGCTATCCGTTTGTGTTTCATGCACAAGCACCCCCAGTTTCTGCTGTACTGCAGAACTTTGCAATCTTTCTCCATTTAAATAATAACTTGATTTGTTCTGCCAAAGTGCATGACCTCACACTTTCCAACATTATACTCCATCTGCCAAATTTTGCCCATTCACTTAGCCTGTCTATGTCATTTTGCAGATTTGTTGTATCCTCCTCACACATTGCTTTTCCTCCCATCTTTGTATCATCAGCAAACTTGACTACTACACTCAGTCCCTTTTTCAAAGTCGTTAATATAGTTTGAAAATTGTTGGGGTCCCAGCACTGGTCCCTGCGGCACACCACTAATTACTGATTGCCAACCAGAGAATGAACCATTTATCCCGACTCTCTGTTTTCTGTTCTTTAGCCAATCCTCTATCCAAGCTAATATATTACCCCCAACCCCGTGAACTTTTATCTTGTGCAGCAAGTTTTTATGTGGAACCTTGTCAAATGCCTGCTAGTAGTCCAAATACACCACATCTACTAGTTCCCCTTTATCCATCCTGTTCATTACATCCTCAAAGAATTCCAGAAAATGTGTGATTCCATTAAATCTCCTCTGCACTCTTCTAAAAGTGTGGTTCCCAGATTTGGCCACAATATTCCAACTGGGACTCAACCAGTGTTTTATACTCTATTTGTTCTCTGCTTTTCTACTCTACGCCTCTATATATATAACCAATGATTGCATGCAATTTAACAGCTTTCTCAACTTGTCCTGCCACATTTGATGATTTTTACAAAGCACCCAGTTCTCTACCTTCCTGCAAACCCGTTAAAATTGCATCATTTAGTTCATATTGCAACTCCTCATTCTGCCTAACAAACAACAACCACAAAAATGATTCACTTCACGCTTCTCTGCATTATTTATCAGCGGCTACAAATCTGCCCATTTCACCCGTCTCTCTGTGTCATCCTAAAATGTGTTACTATCTTCGTCACTGTTTACTATATGTGCAATCTTTCAAAAAATGGCCTGTATCCCCAAGTCCAGTTCATTAATATATTTCAAAAAAGCAGTGGTCCCAATTTTGACCACTGTGTGACACCCACTGTAAGTTTCCCTCCAGTTTGAAAGACATCCGTTTCATTTATAAACATATTTTCCAAGGTAAATCTAATTTTGACCCGATTATTGCCTCCCCACCACCAACGTTAGGCTCACTGCCCTGCAGTGCCAGGATTCTGCCTCATCCCTTTTTTCACAGCAGAGAAACATTTGCAATCCTCAAGTCATCTGGCAGCACTCCCATATCAGAGGAGGATTAGAAAAATGTGGCCAGAACCTCCGCAATGTTCTACCTTTATTCCCTCAAAAACCTAGGATGCATCTTTTGCCGATCAGGTAACGTTTCTGCTTTGAGCAATGCCAGCCTTTGAAATATTTCATCTTTATCGAGTTTCACCCTATCCAATTTTTCCACCAAGTCCTCTTTTAATTGAGGCGGAACCAGTGTTTTATGCAGGTTAACCATAATTTTCCCGCTTTTGTATTCTATACCTCGGTTCATAGAGCTCAGGATCCCATATGCTTGTTTGTCCACTTTCTTACCATGCCATGCCACCTTCAATGATTTCTGCACATATACCCTTAGGTGTCTCTGTTAATGCATTCCACTTAGGATGGTACCCTTTAGTTTATGATTACTTTCATTCTTTCGACCAAATTGTACCACTTCACACTTTTCTATGTTAAATATCATCTGCTACGTCTCCGCCATTTCCACCAGTCTGTTTATGTCCTCCTGAAGTTTATCACTATCCTCCTCATTGTTCACTATACTTCCACATTTTGTTTCATCTGAAAATGTTTAAATTATGCCCTGTACACCCACATCCAAGTCATTAATATATCAGTGGTCCTATGGCCGACCACTGGGGAACACCACAGTATACCTTCCTCCAGTCCGAAAAACAACCATTCATCATTAATCTCTTGTTTCCTGTCATGTAGCTAATACCGTATCCATGCTACCACTGTCCTTTTTAATTCCATGGGCTTCTTTGCTGGCAAGCCTATAATGTGGTGCTTTATTAACTGCCGTTTTTCAAATCCATATCCACTACGTCAACTGCTTTGCCCTCATCAACCCTCTCTGTTATCTCATCGTTCAAGTTGGTTAAAAAACGATTTACCATTAACAGATCTGTGCTAGCTTTCCTTCATTAATCTACAATTGTCCAAGTGACAGTTGATTTTGTCCCAGATTATCGTTTCTGAAATATTCCCCAATACTCAGATTAAACTGACTAGCCTGTGGTTGCTGGTTTTTTCCTTACATCCTTTTTTGAACAAGGGTGTAACATTTGCAATTCCTAGTCCTCTGGCACATCACAGTTTCTAAGGAGGATTAGAAGATTTTGGCCAGTACCACCGCTATTTCTTCCTTCATTTCCCTCAGCGACATGGGATGCATCCCATCCGGTCCTGGTGATTTGTATACTTTAAGAACAGTCAACCTTGTCTTGATCAGTTCCAATCCCATCCAGTATCTCCTTTACCTCCTTTTTTACTATGTCTATGGCAGCATCTGCTTTCTTGGTGAAGACAGATGCAAAATATTTTTTTAGTACCTTTGCCATACTTTCTGCCTCCATGTGTAGATCTCCTCTTTGTAATCACCCCTCTACTTATTATCTGTTTGCTATGTATATGCCTATAGCAGACTTTTAGATTGTCTTTTATGTTAGCTGCCATTCTAGTCTCATGCCATCTTTATGCCCTTCTTATTTTCTTTTTCGCGACTCCTCTGAACTTTCTATCTTTAGACTGATTCTCAGATATATTCTCGACCTGACATCTGTCATAAGGGCTCTTCTTCTGCTTCATCCTGCTCTCTATCTCTTTTTCTTCCAGGGAGCTCTGAATTTAGTTGCCCTACTTGTCCCCCTAGTGGGAATGTTCCTCGACCGTACCCAAACTATTTACTCTACAGTCAGCCCATTTATGCCAGTCTTTGATCTCAATTTACCTGGTCCAGATCTATTCTCAACCCATTGAAATTTTCCTTCCTCCAATTAAGTATTTTTAGACTAGATTTCTCCCTGGCATTTTCCATAGCAAACCTAAACATTTTGATACTATGATCACTGTTCCCTAAATCATCATCAAAGAGGCAATCCCTCGAAATCGAAGAAGACTTGCTTCCAATCTAAAAGGGAGATCTTAGGTGACTGAACAGTCCAATATGGGAATTACAGTTTCTGTCAGAGTTGGGACAGACAGTCATTGAAGGAGAGGATGGATGGTGTTATGTATGTAAACTTTACTAGTGTGTAAGATTTGCCACCAGGGGGCGCACCTGTTGGAGACCCAAGGGTCACCTGCACAACCTGGGCAAGCAGGTACAAAAGTCTGCCATGCTGCTTCCTTACTCTGGAGTTACATTAATAAGACCAAGGTCACAACAGTTTGGGCTTACAGTATACAGTTTTTGTGGAGTTATTCTGAACATAACAATTTGCGATGAGTAGCAGATCACGAACTTTCATGTGGTTATGGCTGCCATTGCTATTCTTGATAGATTTGTTGAGGGTGATGATTGGGAAGCCTTCATTGAGCGTCTTGACCAGTACTTTGTGGCCAGCGAGCTGGATACGGAAGGTACTGCGATCAAGCGCAGGGCGATTCTCCTCACCGTTTGTGGGTCCACGATATATGGCCTCGTCAAAAATCTGCTAGCACCAATGAAACTAATGGACAAGACATATGTAGAGTTGTGCACACTGGTTTGGGAACACCTCAAATCCATGGAGAGCATCTTTATGGCTAGGTATCGCTTTTACATGTACGATCACTCCAAGGGCCTGGACATGGCAAAATATGTCGCCAACCTAAGATGTCTTGCGGGACCGTGCGAATTTGCTGGATTCTGGGGGGAAATGTTGAGGAATTTTTTCATGTTGTAATCAGCCACGAGGTCATTCTTCGCAAACTGCTGTCTGCCGAATCCCTAGATCTGGGCAAAACCATCACAATAGCCCAGGCTTTCATGTCCACGAACGATAACATTAAACAGATATCTTTGCAGCCTCGAAGCTCACCGGCAAGTACTATGCATAAGATAAGGCCTTCAGCAGGCAGAACTGTACATGGCAGGGCCTAAAAGCCTGCAAAGGCCAGACTTAGGATGACTGAGTGTCAGCTGTGGGGCATGAATGCGAATCCATACCATGTTGGGGCTGTGAGGGCAATCATAGAGTCCATCAATGCCGAGGGCTGTGGAACAATGGGGCACCTCCTGCGAATGTGCAAATGTACTGCGATTCATGGCAGAGTCGGCAGATGACCGATCCAGCGTGGATCACGCTGAATGAGTAAGAGAGGCAACTCAACCTGAGGCTGAAGAGGAAGAGTATAGGGTACAAACCTTCAACACGAAAAGCCCTCCGATAATGTTGAAAGTGAAATTAAGCAACAGTTTTGTTTTCATGGAATTGGACACAGGGTCGAGTAAATCAATTATGAGCCAGAATGCTTTTGAGAAACTGTGGGGCAACAAGGCACAAAGGCCAAAACTAAGCCATTTTTACACAAAGCTGCGCACTTACACTGAAGAGCTCATACCAGTCATTGGCAGTGCAGCAGTGACGGTAACATACGATGAAACTGTGCATGATTTATCTCTATGGATTCTACCAGGCAATAGCCCAATGTTGTTCAGCAGAAGCTGGCTAGGAAAGATCCGATGGAACTGGGATGACATCAAAGCACTGTCTTCGATGGATGATGCCTTGTGCGCCCAAATGCTAAACAAATTCCCGTCATTATTTGAGCCAGGCATCGGCAAGTTCACAGATGCCAAAGTGTAGATCCATCTTGTCCCTGATGCATGGCCCATTCATCACAAGGCCCGAGTGGTTCCATATATGATGCGAGAGAAAGTCGAGATCGAGCTGGACAGACTTCAACGAGAGGGAATCATATTACCAGTTGAGTTTAACGTGTGGGTCAGTCCAATTGTTCCATTGTTGAAAAACGATGGGATGGTCAGAATCTGCGGGGACTACAAGGTAACGATCAGCCGAGTCTTGTTACAGGACCAGTACCCACTACCCAAAGCAGATGACCTATTTGCAACGCTAATGGGGGGAAGTTGTTCACCAAGCTGGATCAAACCTCTACTTACATGACACAGGAGCTGGCTGAATCTTTGAAAAGATTGATGTGCATCAACATGCAAAAAGGACTGTTCATATGCCACAGATGCCCTTTTTGGATTCGCTCGACTGTGGCCATCTTCCAGAGGAACATGAGAGTCCGCTGAAATTGGTTCTGCACACCATTGTGTTTCAAGACGACATCTTGATCACTGGTCGCAACATCACCGAACACTTGCACAACCTGGAAGAGTTTCTAAAGCAAATGGACGGAGTGGGACTCAGGCTGAAACGCTCCAAGTGTGTTTTCCTGGCGCCAGAGGTCGAATTTTTGGGGAGCAAGATTGCAGCGAATGGCATCAGACCCACGGACTCGAAGACAGAGGCCATCAAGAATGCACCCAGACCACAGAATGTGATGGAGCTGCATTCGTTACTGGGACTCCTCAACTCTTTTGATAACTTTCTACCTGGATTGAGCACTTTGTTGGAACCTTTGCATTTATTGCTGCGCAAGGGTGACGACTGGGTTTGGGGTAAATCTCAAGAGACAGCCTTTAATAAGGCCAGAAACCTACTATTTTCTAACAAGTTACTTGTATTGTATGACCAGAGCAAACGTTTAATACTAGCTTGTGATGCATCTTCGTACGGGGTTAGTTGTGTGTTACAGCAAGCCAATGTGTCAAGAAAACTGCAAACGGTGGCATATGCGTCCAGAAGTTTATCTAAGGCTGAAAGAGCATACAGTATGGTTGAGAAAGAAGCATTAGCATGCGTATACGGGGTTAAGAAAATGCACCAATACCTATTTGGACTCTAGTTCAAGCTCAAAACCAACCACAAAGCGCTCAGTTCGCTGTTCTCAGAAAGCAAAGGTATTAACACCAATGCTTCGTCCAATATCCAAAGATGGGCACTAACATTATCTGCGTATTACTATGTAATCCGCCACAGAACAGGCACTGAGAACTATGCTGACGCCCTCAGTCAGTTACCACTACCCACTACCGGGGTGGAAATGGCGCAACCCGCAGACTTGCTTCTTGTAATGGAAGTTTTTGAGAGCGAAGGGTCACCCGTCATGGCTCACCAGATCAGGACCTGGACCAGCCAGGACCCGGCACTATCACTAGTAAAAAACTGCGTCCTTAATGGTAGCTGGATAGCTGTTCCCGGGGAAATGCAAGTCGAAATGTAGCCATTTTTCCAACGTAAGGATGAAATGTCCATCCAATCGGATTGTCTCCTATGGGGGAATTACCTGGTTTTGCCAAAAAAGGCAGAGAAATGTGTATACGTGACCTACACAGTATCCACCCAGGCATAGTCATGAAAGTGGCTATTGCCAGGTCTCATGTTTGGTGGCCCGGCATTGACTCAGAATTGGAGTCATGTGCTCACAGTTGAGAAATGCACCAAGGGAGGCCCCACTGAGTCTGTGGTCATGGCCCTCCAAACAATGGTCCAGCATACAAGTAGATTTCGCTGGCCCCTTTCTAGGAAGATGTTCCTAGTAGCAGTGGACGCTTACTCCAAATGGATTGAATGTATAATAATGTTATCATGTATGTCCATTGCCATCATTAAAAGCCTTCAGGCCATGTTCGCCACCCAAGATTTGCCCAACGTCCTTGTTAAGTGACAATGGACCATGTTTCATCAGCTCGGAATTCAACAAGTTCATGACCTGCAATGGCATGAAGCATGTCAGATCTGCCCCGTTTAAGCCTGCGCCCAATGGTCAAGCTGAACGGGCAGTCCAAACTATCAAGCAGAGCTTGAAACAGGTGACGAACGGTTCCCTGCATACCTGGTTATCTCTGGTTCTGCTCAGCTACCAGATGCGACCCCAGTCGCTTACCAGTGTCTCCACTACAGAATTGTTAATGAAGAGAGCACTCAAAACCAGGCTCTCCTTAGTTCACCCGGATCGCAATGATCACGTAGAAATCCGGCATCACCGGCATAACGTGTACCACGATCACGCTACTGTATCACGTGACATTGCAGTTAATGATCCCCGTGTTTGTTCTTAATTATGGTCATGCTCCCAAATGGGTTGCTAGCACTGATTTAGCTAAGGAGGGGAATAGAGTGTTTGTTGTCAAACTTTTGAATGGACAGATATGCAGAAAGCATTTGGATCAGACCAAACTGCGATTCAACGACAACCAAGAACAGATTGAAGATCCGCAACACACACCGAACCAGCAACCGACCTAGCTGTCAACCACGAGGATGAACCCACCATGCCAGACAGTCCAATCAGACCAGCCGCGTCACAGTGCAGCAATGATCCGACCGACGCATCCATGCAGGACTTCAACACAGGCTATCAACCCGGGAATGAAGAGTCTCATATTGCCTCAACTTGTAAACAACTTGTATCTAAGACTTTTTTTGGGGGGGCGGGGGTGGTGGAGAGTGATGTTATGTATGTAAACTTTAGTAGTGTGTAAGACTTGCCACCAAGGGGCGCACCTGCTGGAGACTCAAGGGTCACGTGCACATTCCGGGCAAGCAGGTATAAAAGATAGTCTGCCATTCTGCTTCCTCACTCTGGAGTTACATTAAAGAGACCAAGGTCACAACAGTTTGAGCTTACAGTATCCAGTCTTGTGGAGTTATTCTGAACATAACAGATGGGGAGTTTGATTTGCTGCACGCTCCTTCTGCTGCCTGCGCTTGATTTCTGCATGCTTTCGGTGATGAGACTCGAGATGCTCAGTGTCCTCCCGGATGCACTTCTTCCACTTAGGGTAGTCTTTGGCCAGGGACTCCCAGGTGTTGGTGGGGATGTTGCATTTTATCAAGGAGTCTTTGAGGATGCCCGTGAATCATTTCATCTGTCCACCTGGGGCTCAATTGCTGTGTAGGAGTTTCGAGTAGAGCGCTTGCTATGGGAGTCTTGTGTCAGGCATGCGAACAATGTGGCCCACCCAATGGAGCTGGTCATTGCTTAGACACTTGGAATGTTGGCTGATCGAGGACGATAACATTGGTTAAAATTCACCGACTGACACTTGACCTACAACATTCCCCAGACCAGATCCAGCAATGCCTACTTCCTCAATGAAGGGTACTGACCATGAAACTTCTCATGAACTCCTGGGCGATTCTTCACCCTCTCTGCTCTTTACACTATTATCCCAGTCTATATTAAGTTAGTTGAAGTCCCCATTAGGACTACTCCATTGTTCCACCATCTCTCTGTAATTTCTCTGCAAATTTGTTCCTCCTTTTTTCCCACTAGTTCTTGCACTATAGAATACATCTGGTTGTGTCAGTCAGTTTAACCACGGTTGTGGGTTATCTTTTAGAAACGATAATCTGGGACAAAATTAAGTCACTTGGACATTTATTTCTTAACAGTAAACAAATAGGTTCCGTCTGTGACCCATTCAGGACATCCTCTCTCTCTAACAATATAACATTATCCATAACCAATACTGCCACACCACCTCATATTTTTAATTCCCTACCTTCCCAGATCAAGTTGGGGGCAGAAATTTGCCTTTTTAAAGCCCCATTAGCGCCTCCAGATGGCACAATAGTTTTGCCCTGGGGGTGGGGGTTGCTACCACCTCCTGGGAAATTGCCCAAGAGTTTGCGGAGGTCCTGCCACAGAAGCGCCACACTCCACAGTTTGCGCTCTGGTCCATCATGCAACTGGCAATGATGCCATCGCCGTTCTCAGCGAAACCCCCTCCCCGTTCCCCACCACCCAGCGCTGCCTTACCGACCGACGGGAGAATTGCCCCGTGGGCCACGAGTCTGGCAGGTTCGGATTTCAATGCTGACATCCAGTCTCAGTATGGTGCTTACTGGGGCATGCGGCAGCGCCCCTGGATGCCATCTTTTTTGTTAGTGGACTCTCGGGTCGGCTCGACAATGGCAACCCCAGCCTGGTCCCGACCGCCATCATACAGCCCACAATCCGTCTTGGGTGCTGGGCTGAAGGCTCAGTCACACGTTCTGTGGGTGGCCCACTGGAGACCAGCAGAAGAGGTGCAGAGTGCAAAGTGTCACTCCACTTTAAGCGACAAGCATGTTGAAGCATGTGAGCGCTAAGCAGATCATCTGCATAGCATTTCACTCCCCACCCCAGAAGCGCCCCGGTTACTGCTCCCAAAGGAAGTGGAGCACGGTTTATTGCACTCCGCTTCCTTTTGGGGCAGTATGGGCAAATTCCGTGGTGCAGTAGGACTTCCGCACATGGCGCAAAAAGTGCTTTCTCTGGAAGGCTACCAACCCCAATTGGGGTTCAGGGCAATTTTGCCCCCCCCCCATATATCCAGGAATATTTAATACCCACCGCTACCTATTTTTGTGCTAGATCTGCGGAATATAGTAGCATGGATAGAGGATAGGTTAACAGAGAGTAAGGATAAACGGATATTTTTCAGGTTGGCAGTCTATAACCAACAGGGTGGCACTAGGATCAGTGCTGAGCTCTCAGCTATTTACAATATATATTAATGACTTAGATGAAGGGACCCAGTGTAATGTATCCAACTTTGCTGATGACACAAAGCTAGGTGGGACAGTAAGCAGTGAGGAGAACACAATGAGTCTGCAAAGGGACATAGATAGACTAATTGACTGGGCAGTAAGGTGGCAGATAGAAACATAGAAACATAGAAAATAGATGCAGGAGTAGGCCATTCGGCCCTTCTAGCCTGCACCGCCATTCAATGAGTTCATGGCTGAACATTCCACTTCAGTACCCCATTCCTGCTTTCTCGCCATACCCCTTGATCCCCCTAGTAGTAAGGACCTCATCTAACTCCTTTTTGAATATATTTAGTGAATTGGCCTCAACAACTTTCTGTGGTAGAGAATTCCACAGGTTCACCACTCTCTGGGTGAAGAAGTTCCTCCGCATCTCGGTCCTAAATGGCTTACCCCTTATCCTTAGACTGTGACCTCTGGTTCTGGACTTCCCCAACATTGGGAACATTCTTCCTGCATCTAACCTGTCTAACCCCGTCAGAATTTTAAATGTTTCTATGAGGTCCCCTTAAAGAACAGTGACCCCGACATGATTTGAACACACAACCTTCTGATCTGGAGTCAAACACACTACCGTTGCACCATGAAGTATAATGTAGGGAAATGTTAGGTTGTTTACTTTGGTGGGAAGAATAGATAAAAAAGATTATATTTTAATTGGTGAGAAACTTTTAAATGTTGGTGTTCAGAGAGATTTGGATGTCCTCATGCAACAAACACAGAAAGCTAGCATGCAGGTACAGTAAGCAATTAGGAAGGCAAATGTCATGTTGGCCTTTAAGGGGTTCGAGTATAAGAGTTAGGAAGTCTTGCTAAAATTGCACAGTGCTTTGCTGAGATCACACCTGGAGTTCTGTGCACAGTTTTGGTCTCCTTATCTAAAGAAGGATATACTTGCCTTAGATGCAGTACAACTAAGGTTCATTCACTAGATTGATCCCTCAAATGGGAGGGCTTGTATTGAATGGGCTTATATTTCCTGAAGTTTAGAAGAATGACAGGTAATCTCATTGAAACATACAGGATTCTGAAGGGGATTGACAGTGTGCATCCTGAGAGGTTGTTTTCCTGGCTGGAGTGTCTAGAACTAGGGGGTCACAGTCTCAGGATAAGGGGTCGGCGACATAAGACAGAGATGAGGAGGAATTTCTTCATTCAGAGGGCTGTGAACCTTTGGAATTATCTGCCTCAGATGGCTATGGGAGCTGAGTCCTTGGGCCCGAAATTGAAGAACATACCGCCCACTGCCGCCAATATTCCTCTCATTGAATTGCCCAATGCCATTTTCGACGTGGACTGGAATGGGTGGGAGGGGAGAGTCGGCTGCAGCGTGGGGTGGACGGCTGCTGGAGGCTGGTCTGTCCCCGAAGATGGGAGAAGAAGGTTGGTAAAATGTTTGTATGTTTTTCTTTACGTGGATGATGTCCTCTGAAGGTTTTCAGATGGTTTATTAATTTTGTTTTTATGCTTTTGCTTTTCAGCTCTTTGACCCTCCATGGGCCTAACTCCATCCATAGCAATACTTGGGTGGCAAGCGCCTTTGCCGCCGAGAATGGGAGCTCCCGCTGGCTACCACCAAGATTGCCGGCGCAAGTCACTCATTTGTCGCCCATCGAACTTTGAGGGACCTCTCTGATAAAAGAAACCCCGCTCAAAGTACTGTCAGGTACTCGGCGGCCATCGGCGGTCCTTTGTGCGTCACTTGGGTAGGCGGGGACCTTCATCAAATTCGGGCCTTTGAGTATACTCAAGGCTGAGATAGATAGATTTTTGAAGTCTGGAGGAATCAAGGGATATGCAGATCAGGCAGGAACGTGGAGTTGAGGTCGATGATCAAACGTGATCTTATTGAATGGTGGAGCAGGCTCAAGGGTCTGTCTGGCATACACCTGCTCTTATTTCTTATATTCTTATGCACTATCGCACAAATGTCACAATTACTCCGTTTTCCCTTCTCTATAATAGGGGCTTGATTTACATCCTTTTGTAGAGTTTACATTTCAAGTTAAGCCACAACAGTTGACTGTATTTTCCAACTCTGACCGGTGGTCTGATGTTCAATCCCGATGCTGTGATGAATCAGCTAGTGGCAGTCAATGTGACTGTAAGGGCCCTCCATGTGTCTTGTGTACTTTGGTTGGAAATGGCAGGATGGAAAATCAGCAATGCCCCCTGTACCTGGTCACTGTGCAGTCCACAAGTGGACGTGTATGGGCATCGGTGGACATCCACTATATTTGCTAATTTAACTTCCTAACAATGTCCACACATTAAACGGCCCATAGACTGAGGATCCGTAATCTTGGAATTAATTTGTCATAGCTGATTCAGTTTGCTCCTAGCCCATAAAACAGGTTCTGCTGTTATTGAACACGGTGCTTAAGTTTAAACCATGAAAATCATTATGGGGGTAATTTTAACTTTGACTGATTGGGGGATAGTGTAATATGGACAACACTGAATTTAACCTCAAATATTCACTTCATCTGATTCTCCTATTTCATTGAAGTCAATGGGAGGGGAAATATGTAAAGGTATATGATCGATGATCAGTTCAACAATGCACAAATAGAGTCATTTTATATTGACTGATGTCTCTGTCCAGTGATATTAAATTTATCAAATAATATCTGGAGATTCTCAGCATTGGTCATTGTCCCTATCAAAGAATGTAGGTTCTGTGCCGTGGCAACATTGTAATCTTTTAATTTTAATCCGTGAGTAGAGTTGGTTTAGGAGTTTTAGAGTTAGAAATAAAAATTGAACCAAATATATTGTTGTAGGAAATATATGAGCGGATGGGATGTGAACTCAAAATCTCCGTCTGGAGTAATTGGACAGACCGGAGGACACTACTGTGGTGTAGAAAGCACTGAAGGGTGAAAAATAATTGGATCAAAGTAATTCTACAAGAGCAAAATATTCAATTAACTGTGTAAGCTAACTATTGTTCAGTTATACTTGTAGAAATTGTATCATCATGGATTGATAACAGCAACACTTCCTTTTTTTATTCTTACTTTGATTTCTAACAATCATTTTAACAAAGCCTGAGGTAAGACTACAATCATCGAGCAGTGATTGCCCACTCAGCAGATGGTGCAGTGAAACGCCAGTCTACAAGTGGTGCACTGAAACCTCAGTCTACAGGTGGTGCAGTGAAACCCCAGTTTACAGATGGTGCAGCAAAATCCGCCTTGACAGAAGGAATCGTGAAAACTGCTCAACAGGACGTGCAATGAGTGCCCAGCCATTATTTGCTGCTCTGAAAACCAACTGATGCAGTGAAAGCCCAGTCACGAGGAAGTGCAACATAGGCACTGTAACCAGGAAGTATAATGAAAGCCCAGTTAACAGGAGGCAGTAATCTCTGAATTACTCCAGGGGCCTCGCACGAATGGGCATAGAAATTGGATAGAGCAGATGAATGTGAGGCTAGAGAGATGGTGCAGAACGGAGGGCTTAAAGTTTCCCATTGGGACTGGTTCCGGGGTAGGTGGGAGCTGTACAAGCCAGGCGGGTTGCACCTTAACAGAGCCGGGTAAACATCCTCTCGGGGGGACGGTGTGTTTGTTGCTCGTGCTGTTGGGGAGCATTTAAACTAACTTTGCGTCCACGGCTCTCTGGGGCAGAACCTGCTCAACCTTTCTTCACAAGTCAACCCCTTCATCTCAGGAGTCAACCTAGTGAACCTTCTCTGGACTGGCTATAATGCAAGTATATCCCTCCTTAAATAAGGAGATCAATACTGTACACTGTATTCTAGGTGTGGTCCTACCAATACTCTGTACAGTCGTAGCAGGACTTTCCTGTTTTTATACTCTACACCCCTTGCAATAAAGGCCAACATTCCATTTGTCTTTCTGATTACTTGCTGTTCCTGCATACTAACTTTTTGTGTTTCATGCACAAGGAGCTTCAGGTTCCTCTGTACTACATCATTTTGCACTCTCTCTCCATTTAAATAATAATATGATTTTTTATTTTTCCTGCCGAAGTGGATGACCTCACATTTTCCCACATTATACTCTATCTGTCAAATATTTGCCCACTCACTTTGCCTGTCTATATCTCTTTGAAAATTCTTTGTTTCCTCCTCACAACTTACTTTCACACCCATCTTTGTATCATCAAGAAACTTGGCCACATTAATTCGGTCCTTTCATCCAAGTCATTAATATAGATTGTGAATAGTTGAGGCCCCAGCACCGATCCCTGTGACACCCCACTCGTTACAGTTTACCACGTGGAAAATGACCCATTTATCCCGACTCTCTGTTTTCTGTTAGTTAGCTAATCCTTTATCCATGCTAATATAATCAAAGATTGGTAGGTAAAATCACAAAAAAGGCTGCGTTTAAAATGAGATGGTTCGGGTAAAGTAGGGGCATATTCCCACGAGGGGAAAAGATAGGTCAACCAAAGCCAGAGCTCCTTGAATAACAAAAGCGATAGAGTGTAAGGTAAAGCAGAAAAAAGCAGCGTACGGCTGATGACAGGTTAATACAAGTGAGAACCAAAATGAATACAGAAAGTTCAGAGGGGAAGTGAAAAATGAAATAAGAGAGGCAAAGCATGAATATGATAATATCCTGGCAGCTAACATTAAAAGAAACCCAAAAGTGTTCTGTAACATATAAACAGTAAACAGCTAGTAAAAAAAGGAGTGGGCCGAATAGGGACCAAAAATGAGACCTATGTATGGAGACGGAGGGCATAGCTGAGGTACTAAATGAACACTTTGCATCTGTCTTTAACAAGGAAGAAGATGCAGCCAAAGTCATAGTGAAAGAGGAAATAGTTGAGTTATTGGAACGGTTAAAAATTGGTAAAGAGGTGGTACTGGAAAGGCTGGCTGCACTTAAACTAGATAAGTCACCAGGACCAGATCGGATGCATTCTAGAATTAAGAGGGAAGTAAAGGTGAAAAATGCGGAGTCACTGGCCATAATCTTCCAATCATAGTTTCTTCAAAATAATATGTAAGGATAAACCCAGCAACATCATCATCATCTTAGGCAGTCCCTCGGAATCGAGGAAGACTTGCTTCCGCTCCTGAAGTGAGTTCTTTGGTGGCTGAACAATCCAATACGAGAGCCACAGATTCGGCAAGGGAACGGGTGTGTGGGATTGATTTACTGCATGGTCCTTCCGCTGCCTGCACTTGACCTCTTTACGCTCTCGTGGTTGAGATTCATAGAGCTCAATGCTCTCCCAATGCACTTTCTCCACCTAGGGCGGTCTTTGGCCAAGGACTCCCAGGTGACAGTGGTGATGTCGCATTTTATCAGGGAGGCTTTGAGCGTGTCCTTGTAACATTCCCGCTGCCCACCTTTGGCTCATTTGCCGTGAAGGAGCTCTGCATAGAGCATTTATTTAGGAAGTCTCGTGTCTGGCATGCGAACCATATGGCCTGCCCAGCGAAGCTAATCGAGTGTGGTCAGTGCTTCAATGCTGGGGATGTTAGCCTGGACGAGGACACTGATGTTGGTGCACCTGTCCTCCCAGGGGATTTGCAGGATCTTGTGGAGACATCGTTGTTGATATATCTCCAGTGACTTGAGGTGTTTTCTGTACATAGTCCATGCCTCTGATCCATACAGGAGGGCGGGAATTACTACAGCCCAGTAGACCATGAGCTTGGTGATAGATTTGAGGGCCTGGTCTTCTAAAAGTCTTTTCCTCAGTTGGCTGAAGACTGCATGCGCGCACGGGAGGCGATGTTGAATCTCCACATCAATGTCTGCTTTTGTTGCTAAGAGGCTCCCAAGGTATGGGAAATGGTCCATGTTGTTGAGGGCCGCGCTGTGAATCTTGATGACTAGGAGACAGTGCTGTGTGGCGAGGACATAATGGTGGAGGACCTTTGTCTTACAGATGATAAGCGTAAGCCCCATGCTTTGATGTGCCTTGGTGAATACATCGACAGTATCCTGGAGTTCAGCCTCAGAGTGTGCGCACATGCAGGTGTCGTCCGCGTATTGCAGCTCAACGACAGAGGTTGGGGTGACCAGGGACTTGGCCTGGAGGCAGCGTAGGTTGAACAGCTTCCCACTGGTTGTGTAGTTTATTTCCACTCCGGGGGGAGTTTGTTGACTTTGAGGTGGAGCATGGCAGCAAGGTAGATTGAGAAGAGGGTTGGAGCGATGACACCAGTCCGGACTTGGATTGGGTCTGTAATGGATCAGTTGGTAAGGATCATAGCCAGTATGTTGTCGTGGAGCAGGCGAAGGATGTTGGCAAATTTTTGGGGTCATCCAAAATGGAGGAGAATGCTCCCTAGATCCTCACGGTTGACAATGTAAGATCGAAAAAGGCCATTTATAAGGGCTGGCGCTGCTCCCTGCAGCTGTCGCGCTGCTCCCTGCAGCTGTCGCACTACACAGATCATGTCCTTGTGCCCTGTAGAGGATGAAATCTGCAATTTGATTCCAGAGGAGCTCCTCGGCCACAGGGAGAAGACAGCTAAACATAAAAAACATAGAAAATAGGTGCAGGAGTAGGCCATTCGGCCCTTCAAGCCTGCACCGCCATTCAATAAGATCATGGCTGATCATTCCTTCAGTACCCCTTTCCTGCTTCCTCTCCATACCCCTTGATCCCTTTAGCCGTAAGGGCCACATCTAACTCCCTCTTAAATATATCCAATGAATTGGAATCAACAATCCTCTGCAGTAGGGAATTCCATACGTTAACAACTCTCTGAGTGAAGAAGTTTCTCCTCATCTCAGTCCTTAATGGCCTACCCCTTATCCTAAGACTATGTCCCCTGGTTCTGGACTTCCCCAACACCGGGAACATTCTTCCCACATCTAACCTGTCCAGTCCCATCAGAATCTTATACGTTTCTATGAGAGCCCCTCTCA
The DNA here is from genome assembly GCF_044704955.1 of Pristiophorus japonicus. Taxonomy (NCBI): domain Eukaryota; kingdom Metazoa; phylum Chordata; class Chondrichthyes; family Pristiophoridae; genus Pristiophorus; species Pristiophorus japonicus. The sequence goes on along the minus strand of NC_091998.1, from coordinate 60,692,298 downwards.
TCCTTCTAAACTCCAGTGAATAAAGTCCCAATTGATCCAGTCTCTCCTCATATGACAGCCCAGCCATCCCTGGAATCAGTCCAGTGAACCTTAGTTGCACTCCCTCAATAGCGAGAACGTCTTCCTCAGACTAGGAGACCAAAACTGATCACAATATTCCAGGTGAGGCCTCACTAAGGCCCTGTACAACTGCACTAAGACCTCCCTGCTCCTATATTCAAATCCCCTAGCTGTGAAGGCTAACATACCATCTGCCTTCTTTACCACCTGCTGTACCTGCGTGCTCACTTTCAGTGACTGATGAACCATGACACCCAGGTCTCATTGCACCTCCCTTTTTCCTAATCTGCCGCCATTCAGATAATATTCTGTCTTCGTGTTTTTGCCCCCAAAATGAATAACCTCACATTTATCCACATTATACTGCATCTGCCATGCATTTGCCCACTCATCTAACCTGTCCAATTCACCCTGCAACCTCTTAGCGTCCTCCTCACAACTCACACCGCCACCCAGTTTAGTGTCATCCGCAAACTTGGAGATATTGCACTCTATTCCTTCATCTAAATCGTTGATGTATATTGTAAAGAGCTGGGTTCCCAGCACTGAGCCCTGCGGCAATCCACTAGTCACTGCTTGCCATTCTGAAAAGGACCCATTTATCCTCACCCACTGCTTCCTGTCTGCCAACCAGTTCTCTATCCACGCCAGTACATTACCCCCGTTACCGTGCGCTTTGATTTTGCACACCAATCTATTGTGCGGGACCTTGTCAAAAGCCTTTTGAAAGTCCAAATACACCACATTCTCTGGTTCTCCCTTATCCACTCTGCTAGTTACATCCTCAAAAAATTCCAGAAGATTCGTCAAGCATGATTTCCCTTCATAAATCCATGCTGACTTGGTCCGATACTGTCACTGCTTTCCAAATGCGCTGCTATTTCATCTTAATGATTGATTCCAACATTTTCCCCACTACTGATGTCAGGCTAACCAGTTTATAATTACCCGTTTTTTCTCTCCCTCCTTTTTTGAAAAGTGGTGTTACATTAGCTACCCTCCAGTCCATAGGAACTGATCCAGAGTCGAAAGACTGTTGGAAAATGATCACCAATGCATCCACTATTTCTGGGGACACTTCCTTGAGTACTCTGGGATGCAGACTATCAGGCCCCGGGGATGTATCGGCCTTCAATCCCATCAATTTCCCCAACACAAGTTCCCACCTAATAAGGACATCCTTCAGTTCCTCCTTCCTACTAGACCCACTGTCCCCTAGTGCCTTCAGAAGTTTATTTGTATCTTCCTTCGTGAAGACAGAACCGAAGTATTGGTTCAGTTCGTCTGCCATCTCTTTGTTCGCCATTATAAATTCACCTGAATCCGGCTGCAAGGGACCTATGTTTGTTTTTACTAATCTTTTTCTCTTCACATATTTATAGAAGCTTTTGCAGTCAGTTTTTATGTTCCCTGCAAGCTTCCTCTCGTACTCTATTTTCCCCCTCCGAATTAAACCCTTAGTCCTCCTCTGTTGTAGTCTAAATTTCTCCAGTCCTCAGGTTTTTGCTTTTTCTAGCCAATTAATTATAATGCCTCTTCCTTGGCTATAACACTATCCTTAATTTCCTTTGTTAGCCATGGTTGAGCCACCTTCCCAGTTTTATTTTTACTCCAGACAGGGATGTACAATTGCTGAGGTTCAACCATGTGATCTTTAAATGTTTGCCATTGCTTATCCACCGTCAACCCTTTAAGTATTCTTTGCCAGTCGATTCTAGCCAATTCACGCCTCATACCATTCAAGTTACCTTTCCTTAAGTTCAGGAGCCTAGTTTCCGAATTAACTTTGTCACTCTCCATCTTAATAAGGAATTCTACCATATTATAGTCACTTTTCCCCAAGGGGCCTCGCACAACAAGATTGCTAATTAGTCCATTTTCATTACACATCACCCAGTCTAGGATGACCAGCTCCCTGGTTGGTTCCTCGACATATTGGTCTAGAAAACCATCCCTAATACACTCCAGGAAATCTCCTCCACTGCATTGCTACCAGTTAGGTTAGCCCAATCAATATGTAGATTAAAGTCGCCCATGATTACTGCTGTACCTTTATTGCATACATCCCTTATTTCTTGCTTGATACTGTCCCCACTACCTCACTACTACTATTTAGTGGTCTATACACAACTCCCACTTGCGTTTTCTGCCCTTTGGAATTCCGCAGCTCCACCCATACTGATTCCACATCATCCATGCTAATGTCCTTCCTTACAATTGCATTGATTTCTTCTTTAACCAGCACTGCCACCCCGCCTCCGTTTCCTTTCTGTCTATCCTTCGTAAATGCTGAATACCCTTGGATGTTGAATACCCAGCCTTGGTCACCCTGGAGCCATGTCTCCGTGATGCCAATCACATCGTATCTGTTAACTGCTATCTGTGCTGTTAATCCACCCACCTTATTCTGAATACTCCTTGCATTGAGGCACAGAGCCTTCAGGCTTGCCTTTTTTACACACTTTGCCAGTTAGAATTTTGCTGTAATATGGCCCTTTTTGTTTTTCGCCTTAGGTTTTTCTGCCCTCCACGTTTACTATTATCTTTTCTATATTTTGCTTCTGAGACAGTTGAGGAGAACTCGAGCGACAACCTTCCCAGTGGCTGATAGCAGGGAGATTCCCCTTTAGTTGCCGCAGTCGGACTTGTCCCCCTTTTTAAAGATGGTCATGATCACTGCTTCTCTGAGATCTCCCGGAATGCTCTACTCCCTCAAGATGAGAGAGATTAGGTCATGTATCCGTGTTAATAGTGCCTCTCTGCCATACTTTAGTGCCTCATCAGGGATTCCATCCTTAACCATAGCCACATTATTCTTGAGCTGTTTTATAGTTTTGCCTACCTCGTGCAGTGTTAGGGTTTTAGTGAGATGGTGGCGGGTCGCATGCTGTGGGATGCACTCAAGTCAAAGGCAGAGTCTCGATTGAGGAGTTCTTCGAAGTGCTCCTTCCAGTTGCCCCTGACAGCCTCGGTGTCCTTGATGAGTGTTTCTCTATTCTTGGCCAGGAGTTGGGTGGGGCCTTGGGAGTTTGGACTGTAGATGGCCTTGACTGCAGTGAAGAATCTTCACATATCGTGGCTGTCAGCCAGTTAATGTATTTCCTGTGCTTTCTCCATCCACCACCTGTTCTTTAGGTCCCAGGACTTTTGTTGGACCTCAGCCTTGAGCCGTCTGTAATGTTACTTTGCTGCTCCCGAGTTGGGTTGTTTCTTGAGGCTCAGAAATGCTCTGCACTTGTGATTTATTAGTTCTTGGATCTGATCATTTTCATCAAACCAGTCCTGGTGTTTTCTGGTTGAATGACCAAGTGTCTCTTCACAGGCACTGGTTATAGAAGCCTGGTGGCAGACCAAGCGGTCTGAGCATTCAGCATCTCAGGGTCATCAAGGCACGCCAGATTAGCTGTGAGGCGCTGGCTGTATAGGGCTATCTTAGCTGGATCTTTAAGTGACCCAGCATTGACTTTTTCATCTCACTGCTTCTGCTGTCCCCTCTGCTTTGGAGCTATGTTAATATTGATGATGGATCGGATTATGCGGTGGTCCATCCAGCAGTCGTCAGCTCCTGTCATGGCATGGATGATGTTGCACATCCTTGCAATCGCTAGCTCAGAAGATGGCATAGTCGAACAGGGGCCTGTGTTTGGAGTGAGGGTGCTGTCACGATGCTTTGTATTTGTTCCTCTGGTGGAACAGGGTGTTGATGATGAGGAGTTCATGCTCTAGACAGTTTGTCAGGAGTAGGGTACCGCTGGAGCTGGCTTTCCCTACACACTCTCTACCAGTCACACCTCCCAAGAGGGCTGTGTCTTTACTGACCCTGGCAGTAAACTCACCTAGGAGGTTCTGTTTGTCGCCCGTGAGAACGTGGGACAGGGATCTCTCGAGGTTGGAATAAAAATGCTCTTTAGCCTCATCCGTTGCATCGAGTGTTGGGGCATACGCACTGATGACTCTGGCGCATTGGTTTCAGGATACAGTAAGATGAAGAGTCATGAGGCATTCATTAACATCGAAAGGGGAGTCTTTGAGGCGGTCGACCAGCTGATTTTTGACAGCGAAGCCGACTCCATGAGGGCGGCATTCTTTCTCTGGTTTTCCTTTCCAGAAAAAAGTGTAACCTCCACCTTGTTCCTTGAGTTGGCCTTCCGCTGCCTGCCGCATTTCACTTAGGGCGGTGATGTCAAAACGTCTGAGTTCCCGGGCAACTATGGTGATGCACTGTTCCAGCCTGTTGCTGTTGGAATTGTACATGAGGGACCTGATGTTCCAGGTTCCGGACTTAACATTAACATTAACATTAACCCTAACCCTAACCCTACCTAACCCTAAATGCCTGTGCGTGAATTCTTTTAACGTGGGGTGGCCACTGCACACCGGCAACCACACGGGCTTAGCTGAGCAAGGTCAGCAACAACAGGCTAACAAGTTCAACCTCGGTAATGGGGAAGCTTTTAGAAACAATAATCAGGGACAAAATTAACTGTCACTTGGAGGAATGTGAATTAATTAAGGAAAGCCAGCACAGCTTTGTGAAAGTAAAATTGTGTTTAATCAACTTCATTGTAAATTTTTGATGAGGTAACAGGGAGGGTTGATGAGAGCAATGCTGTTGACGTGGTGTACATGGAATCCCAAAAGGTGTTCGATAAAATGACACATAATGGACGTGCCAGCAAAGATGAAGCCCGTGGAATAAAAGGGACAGTGGCAGCATGAAATTGCCTAAGTGACAGGAAGCAGAGTAGTGCTGTAGGAAGGCAGGGATAGACTTCAAAGAGGAAATAGACAGGCTGGTGAAATGGGAGGACACGTGGCAGATGACGTTTAGTCCAGAAAAGTGCGAAGAGATAAAGTTTGGCTGGAAGAACGAGGTTTAGCTATATACACTAAAGGATACAATTCTGAACAACAGCAACAACAACTGGTATTTATAGAGCGCCGTTAATGTAGTGAAACATCACAGGAACGTTACGAGACAAAAAATTTAACACTGAGCAACATAAGGAGAAATTAGAGCAGGTGACCAAAAGCTTGGTCAAAGTGCTAGATTTTAAGGAGCGTCTGACAGGATGAGAGAGACGTAGAGAAGTGGAAATATTTAGGTAGGGAATTCCAGACCTTGGGTCCGAGACAACATAAGGCACAGCCACCAATGGTTGAGCAATTATAATCAGGAATGCTCAAGAGGGCAGAATTAGAGGAACGCAGACATCTCAGGGGTCGTGGGGCTGGAGCAGATTACAGAGAGATGGAGGGGAGAGGCCCTGGAGGGATTTGAAAACAAGGATGATAATTTTGAAATTTTAAAACGGTGCAGAAGCAGAGAGACCTGGGTGTATATGTCCACAAATCGTTGAACTTGGCAGGGCAAGTTGAGAAAGCGCTTAATAAAGCATATGGGATGCTGAGCTTTATAAATAGAGGCAGAGAGTACAGAGAGGTTCCAGAAAAGATTTACTAGAATGCTTCCAGAGAGAGGGACTGGTGAAGCTGTGGTTTTTCTCCTTAGAGCAGAAAAGATTTAGAGGAAACTTGACAGAGGTGTCCAATATCATGAGGGGGCTAGCCAGATTAGATAAAGAGAAATTGTTCCCATTGGCAGAATGCACGAGAAGCAGAGGAGACAAATGTAAGGTCCAAAGGCAACATCAGGATATTTTTATATGCAGCGAAAGATTCAGATCTGCAATGCCACTGCCTGACAGGGTGCTGGAGGCAGACTCGATCGTGGCTTTCCACAGGGAATCGGATAATTACCAGAAATTTAAAAAAATGCACGGCGACAAAGAAAGGGTTGGGGAGTGGGAATAGCTGAGATGCTCTTGCAGAGAGCCGGAAGTGTGATGGGCCTAATGGCCTCCTTCTGTGCTGTAATCATGCTATGATTCTATGATTCACTGAAAGGCACTGGGAGCGCTCAGCACAATTTGCAGTGCCAGCCCGGCCATTCGTAGTTGCAGTGAAAGATCGCTCAGCAGCAAGGACAGCAAATGCTTGCCCCTTGTCAGCTCAGTCGTGTGCAGTCAAAGTAATAGGATTGAAAAATAGAAACTAACTTCTGATTGGATAAGTCAGCCAATGTTAGCAGTGAATTATAACGATCATTTGTGGAAAATTCCATCTCTTCACCCGAAAGTGAAGAAATGTAATACAGAATGCAGTTTAAATTCCTCTCATTTGTCAAGATGTGATGTTTCGAATCTGCCGCTATCTATCGAGAGGCAGCCGCACTCTAACTCGTATATTCCCATAACCACAGGAATTTGTACCTGAACAGATTACTCCAACACCCCGCTGTCCGCAGCCAGCTGGACCAAATACAGGTCCTGACTCTTCTCCAAAGTGAGCATCAAGCGGCGCTGCTATACCTGAGCCACAGCCCAGCTCGTTACAAACAGCTTCCGCATTCTGTAGGAACCAGGTCCCATCACCGCAAACTGTCCTCCAGATTTCACTCCAGTAAACCTCCAGGCTCCCCGCACAGGGACTTCTTCCGTTCACCAGTCTGGTCTTGGCGATTCCTGGGAATTAAAATTTAATAAACAGAGAGCATTGCAACGTGCTTTATATTAAAATGTGGTCAGAGTTTCTTTAATCACATCAATAATTCGATTGCACTGTTTATTTAGTGAGGTGAGACACACATTAATAAGAACGTAAGAAATAGGAGCAGAAGTGGGTCATATGGCCCCTCAAGCCTGCTCTGCCATTTAATACGATCATGGCTGATCCGATTATGGACTCAGGTCCACTTCTCCGCCCGCTCCCCATAACCCCTTAATCCCTTATCGGTTAAGAAAGTGTTCATATTTGTATTAAATTTTTCAATATCCCAGCATCCACAGCTCTCTGAGGCAGCGAATTCCACAGATTTACCACCCTCTGAGAGAAGAAATTTCTCCTCATCTCAGTTTTAAATGGGCGGCCCCTTATTCTAAGATTATGCCCACTAGTTCTAGTCTCCCCCATCAGTGGAAACATCCTCTCTGCATCCACCTTTTCAAGCCCCCTCATACGTTTCGATAAGATCACCTCTCATTCTTCTGAATTCCAATGAGTAGAGGTCCAACCTACTCAACCTTTCCTCGTGTCAATCCCCTCATCTCCGGAATCAAACTAGTGAACCTTCTCTGAACAGCCTCCAAAGTAAGTACATCCTTTCATAAATATGGAAACCAAAACTGTACGTAGTATTCCAGGTGTGGCCTCACCAATACCCTGTATAATTGTAGCAAGTCTTTCTTGCTTTTATACGCCATCCACTTTGCAATAAAGGCCAAGGTTCCATTGGCCTTCCTGATCATTAGCTATACCTGCAAACTAAGCTTTTGTGTTTCATGCATAATTACTCCCAGGTCCCGTTGTACTGTATCACTTTGCAATTTTTCTCCATTTAAATAATAACTTGCTCTTTGACTTTTTCTGCTAAAGTGCATAAACTCATACTTTCCAAAAATATACCCCATCTGCCAATTTTTTGTCCATTCATTTACCCTGACTGTGTCCTTTTGGAGCTTTTTGTGTCCTCCTCACACGTTGCTTTTCCTGCCATCTTTGTATCATCAGCAAACTTGGCTACGTTACATTTGGTCCTTTCTTCCAAGTTGTTAATATAGCTTGTAAATAGTTGGGGTCCCAGCTCTGATCCCTGCAGCACCCCACGTGTTACTGATTGCCAACCCGGGATTGAACCATTTATCCTGACTCTCTGTTAGTTAGCCAATCCTCCATCCATGCTAATATATTACCCCAACCCCGTGAAATGTTATCTTGTGCAGTAACCTTTTATGTGGCACCTTGTCAAATGCCTTCTGGAAGTCGAAATACATCATTATCATAGGCAGTCGCTCGGAATCGAGGAAGACTTGCTTCCCCTTTAAAAATTAGTCCTTAGGTGGCTGAACAGTCCAATACGAGAACCACAGTCCCTGTCACAGGTGGAACAGATAGTAGCTATGGGAAAGCATGGGGGGGACAGATTTGTCGCACGCTCTTTTCGCTGTCTAGACCACATCCACTGGTTCCCCTTTATCCACCCTGTTCGTTACATCCTCAAAGAATTCTACCAAATTATACACTAGCATCGCGTGTCAACACGTTCGAGGAAGTGTCGGTGTTAGCAACTTCTATCTTATGGCCGTACATCTTATGCATGTTATTTTAAGATAAACCTTCTATTTTCTGCTTTTAATTTAAACGCTGAAAATTTAATCCAGGGACCGCAGCATAATCCGCACCGAGATGGTCAAATGTTGATGAATTTAAAATAAAATATTTCGGACACAATCGAAAAAACATATCCAATTATTGTGGGCAAGTTAGGCGTTTAACTCACTCACGCGGACGGACCTTTCAAAATGCTGAGTAGTGAGAGGACTTATACTGAATCGTGCGATATGAAGTAATCAGATTCGGCAAATTCAAAATGCCATGGCTAAAACCCTGAAGAAATTCGGACCGAGGGCTGTGAAATATTCAGGAGCAGCAGATGCACCGGATGTCCAGGTATTCCCAGCCCTGTACACCTCTGTCTACTTACATATGGGGAGAATTGCTCTCAAATAGTCTCACCGGGAAACTAATGTCCATTCACAAGTCTCTATGCGGGCATTTTTCAGGGACATCCATATTGCGCACAGCACGACCCCTAACAAGCAAATGGAATAAATAGCTAATAAATCCGTTTTGATAGTGACGGGGCGAGAACTATACGCCAGGGTTCCAGAAGAATTACCCGCTCTTTTCCAGCAGTTCCATGGGATGATGCTTATTTATCAGAACGGTTTATTGCTCTTGTCTAAGATTCTGTCATTGTTGTTTCAATATCTATCTAAATCTCTAAAGAATGGATTCTTACTGTATAGTTTCCTCCCGTGCTGCCCACAGTAACCGCGGACCCATTGCACAGGCTCCCCGAGGCTGAGAAACCTTCCTTCCCAGTCTCAGATTCACAGTCGGTGCAAAATATCACATCTCACATCAAGCTATGAGCGCAGGCGCGCAGCCGGGCTCACGGCGCATGCCCGGTAGCTGCTGTCGGGTTGAGAATGGAGAGTTGGATCGAGATTGTGACATTTCCGGCGGTTCCGCTCATTCACTGCGGCTTTGGGTCAAATCTGAATGGGAACTTGTTCTGTCTGCATTGTAAATATGCCGAATGTCAGATATTTACTGCTCGCGGTGGGGGATGCGTATTGCATATAATAATAGTGATGTTACCATAACACAAAAAGTGAACCATTATTAATAATGTAACATTAATAACCGGACAATATTGGAATTATAATCTCTCACTTTTTGAGGACGGACAATCCCGGATTATTTTAATTCCGCTTTTTCCAGAAACCACCAAACGCGGCGGCAGATGAGAGATAGGAGAAGGATGTTTACCTGAGCAGATGACGCCGACATCATAGACGCGTGACGAGAGATGGTGAGCCCATGGATATGACTCACACTCCCGCAGAGCGGCCTCGGTCCCGCTGCACTGAAACTGTGACAACACGAGTCCGGATCCTTTCCCAAAGAGAGCCCCGCGTGGTGCTGACAGCGCGGCCCCGCAGCCCAGCTCCCGACACACAACAGCTGCGGCCCGCAGGTTCCAGCGACTATCCCGCACAGTCTGCCACATTCCCCTGTCGTGAATCTCCAGTCTCCCAGCGCACGGACTGCCCCCATTCACCAGTCTCAGCTTCACTGGCTCTGTAAAATATCAGCAATAACATCAAGTGGTTGCAGTGTATTAAACCCGAAGTCTCCCAGCGCACGGACCGCCCCCATTCACCGGGCAAGAGGGGCCATGTGAGGAATCATAGAAACATAGAAACATAGAAAATAGGTGCAGGAGTAGGCCATTCGGCCCTTCAAGCCTGCACCACTATTCAATATGATCATGGATGATCATGCCAACTTTAGTACACCATTCCTGCTTTCTCTCCATACCCTTTGATCCCTTTAGCCGTAAAGGCCATATCTAACTCCCTTTTGAATATATCTATGAACTGGCCTCAACAATTTTCTTTGGTAGAGAATTCCACAGGTTCACAATTCTCTGAGTGATGAAGTTTCTCCTCATCTCGGTCCTAAATGGCTTACCCCTTATCCTTAGGGACCGCCCCCATTCACCGGGCAAGAGGGGCCATGTGAGGAATCATAGAAACATAGAAACATAGAAAATAGGTGCAGGAGTAGGCCATTCGGCCCTTCAAGCCTGCACCACTATTCAATATGATCATGGATGATCATGCCAACTTTAGTACACCATTCCTGCTTTCTCTCCATACCCTTTGATCCCTTTAGCCGTAAAGGCCATATCTAACTCCCTTTTGAATATATCTATGAACTGGCCTCAACAATTTTCTTTGGTAGAGAATTCCACAGGTTCACAATTCTCTGAGTGATGAAGTTTCTCCTCATCTCGGTCCTAAATGGCTTACCCCTTATCCTTAGACTGTGACCCTTGGTTCTGGACTTCCCCAACATCGGGAGCATTCTTCCTGCATCTAACTTGTCAATCCCGTCAGAATTTTATATGTTTCTATGAGATCCACTCTCATTCTTCTAAATTCCAGTGAATATAAGCCTTTCAAGATCCAGTCTTTCATTATATGTCAGTCCAGATCCCGGTAATCAGTCTGGTGTACCTTCGCTGCACTCCCTCAATAGCAAGAATGTCCTTCCTCAGATTAGGAGACCAAAACTGTGCACAATATTCAAGGTGTGGCCTCACTAAGGCCCTGTACAACTGCAGTAAGACCTCCCTGCACCTATGGTCAAATCCTCACGCTATGACATAGACATAGACATAGGAAATAGGTGCAGGAGTGGGCCATTCGACCCTCCGAGCCTGCACCACCATTCAATATGATCATGGTTGGTCATGCAACTTCAAACCGAAGACCAAACAAGTACTGATGCATCTTTTTAACCCCATATACACAGGCTAGTGCTTCTTTCTCTACCATGCTGTAGGCTCTTTCCACCTTTGACAAACTTTTAGAAGCATATGCAAAGGTTGTAATTTTCCCGACTGATTAGCTTGTTGGAGCATGCAACCGACTCCATATGACGAAGCATCACAGGCCAAAACTAGACGCTTACACGGATCATAATGTACCAGCAGCTTGTTAGAGCAAAGCAGATTAGTAGCTTTCTCAAAAGCTCTGTCTTGAGACGCACCCCAAACCCAGTTGTCACCTTTCCTTAGCAGCATGTGCAGTGGCTCAATAATGTGTTCAATCTAGGTAAGAAGTTAACAAAGTAGTTGAGTAGACCAAGGAATGAACGCAGCTCCTTCACATTTTGAGGCTTGGGTGCATTTTTGAAGGCCTTGATTTTCGAGTCCGTAGGCCTGATACTATCAGCAGCAAATTTCCTCACCAGGAATTCGACTTCTGGTGCCATGAATACGCACTTTGAGCTTTTCAGTCTGAGTCGCACTTGGTCCAGATGATGTAGAACCTCTTCCACGTTGTTCAGATGTTCGGCGGAGTCACGACCTGTGACCAGGATGTCATCTTGGCACACGACAGTTCTGGGAACGGACTTCAATAGACTCTCCATTTCCTCTGAAATATGGCTGCAGCCGAGCGAATTCCAAAACAGCACCTGTTGTAGATAAACAGTCCTTTATGAGTGTTGATTCACGTAAATTTCTTCAACCTGTCGACCAGCTCCTGTGTCATGTAGGCCAACGTCAGGTCCAGTTTAGTGAACAACATCCCCCCTGCTAGTATTGCAAGCAGGTCATCAGCCTTCAGTAACGGGTATTGATCCTGTTTCGAAACTCGGTTGCTCGTGACCTTGTAGTCCAGACATTGCCATCACTTTTCAACAAGGGGACAATGGGGCTGGCCGATTCATTAAATTCGACTGCTGATATGATCCCTTCATGCTGGAGTCTGTCCAGTTCGATTTCGACCTTCTCGCTCATCATGTATGGAACCACCTTAGCTTTATGATGGACAGTCAACGTGGATCTGCACCTTGGCTCCCATGAAATTGTCGATGCCTGGTTCATACAGGGAGGAGAACTTGCTCAGCACTTGAACACATGGAGTATCCTCCTCCGACGACACCGCTTTGATATTGTTTCAATTCCATTTGATTTTTTCAAGCCAGTTCCTGCCGAACAGTGTTAGACCATTGCCTGGAACAATCCATAATGGTAAGTCGTGAACCACACCATCATACGACACCTTGAATACTGCACTGCCAATCATCGTTATGAGTTCTTTAGTTTATGTACGCAACTTGGCATTGACTGGACTCAGGTTAAGCCTCACAGCCTTAGTATCCCACAGCTTGTCGAATGCCCTCTGGCTCATAATTAATTGACTCACACCTTTGTCCAATTCCATCAATACCGGCACACCATTAAGTTTTACATTGATCATTATTGGTTGGCTCTTTGTCAGGATCAAAACAGTCTATACACTCCTCCTCTGGTATCTCAGATTGTGTATCCGGATCTGCTCTAGACTGGTCATCATCCTCCACGTGGTGCGTCACAGCACGCTTGCTCAGTTGTGGACACATGTGCTGGTGATGCCCCACTCTCGAACAGCCTTTACAAATATACTGTTTAAATCGACACTGATGATGTTGATGATTTCCCCCACAACACCAACATGGTATAACGGATTCATTCCCATTGGTGGGCTTTGGGCAGCCACAGGTTTCTCGAACGCAGTCAGGTAGGCCCTGCCATATGCAGCTCTGCCAAATGACGATACTATCTTATTTACAGTACTTGCCAAGTTCCGATTTTTCAACGATATCTGCTTTAAGCTTTTGTCCATCGTTATGCATGGTTGGGCAATCGTGATGGCCTTGCTCAAATTCAGCATCTCCGCCGCCAGTAACTTCCACAGGATAATCTCTTGGTTGATGCCGATTACAAAGGAGTCCACACCATGTCTGCCAATGCAGTTTTGAACTTACACGGTCCAGCTAGACATCTTAGGTTGGCAACGAATTCTGACACATAGAAACATAGAAACATAGAAACATAGAAAATAGGTGCAGGAGTAGGCCATTCGGCCCTTCTAGCCTGCACCGCCATTCAATGAGTTCATGGCTGAACATTCAACTTCAGTACCCCATTCCTGCTTTCTCGCCATACCCCTTGATCCCCCTAGCAGTAAGGACCTCATCTAACTCCTTTTTGAATATATTTAGTGAATTGGCCTCAACAACTTTCTGTGGTAGAGAATTCCACAGGTTCACCACTCTCTGGGTGAAGAAGTTCCTCCGCATCTCGGTCCTAAATGGCTTACCCCTTATCCTTAGACTGTGACCCCTGGTTCTGGACTTCCCCAACATTGGGAACATTCTTCCTGCATCTAACCTGTCTAACCCCGTCAGAATTTTATATGTTTCTATGAGGTCCCCTCTCATTCTTCTGAACTCCAGTGAATACAAGCCCAGTTGATCCAGTCTTTCTTGATAGGTCAGTCCCGCCATCCCGGGAATCAGTCTGGTGAACCTTCGCTGCACTCCCTCAATAGCAAGAATGTCCTTCCTCAGGTTAGGAGACCAAAACTGTACACAATACTCCAGGTGTGGCCTCACCAATGCCCTGTACAACTGTAGCAACACCTCCCTGCCCCTGTACTCAAATCCCCTTGCTATGAAGGCCAACATGCCATTTGCTTTCTTAACCGCCTGCTGCACCTGCATGCCAACCTTCAATGACTGATGTACCATGACACCCAGGTCTCTTTGCACCTCCCCTTTTCCTAATCTGTCACCATTCAGATAATAGTCTGTCTCTCTGTTTTTACCACCAAAGTGGATAACCTCACATTTATCCACATTATACTTCATCTGCCATGCATTTGCCCACTCACCTAACCTATCCAAGTCGCTCTGCAGCCTCACAGCATCCTCCTCGCAGCTCACACTGCCACCCAACTTAGTGTCATCCGCAAACTTGGAGATACTACACTCAATCCCCTCATCTAAATCATTAATGTACAGTGTAAACAGCTGGGGCCCCAGCACAGAACCCTGCGGTACCCCACTAGTCACTGCCTGCCATTCTGAAAAGTACCCATTTACTCCTACTCTTTGCTTCCTGTCTGACAACCAGTTCTCAATCCATGTCAGTACACTACCCCCAATCCCATGTGCTCTAACTTTGCACATCAATCTCTTGTGTGGGACCTTGTCGAACACCTTCTGAAAGTCCAAATATACCACATCAACTGGTTCTCCCTTATCCACTCTACTGGAAACATCCTCAAAAAATTCCAGAAGATTTGTCAAGCATGATTTCCCTTTCACAAATCCATGCTGACTTGGACCTATCATGTCACCTCTTTCCAAATGCACTGCTATGACATCCTTAATAATTGATTCCATCATTTTACCCACTACCGATGTCAGGCTGACCGGTCTATAATTCCCTGTTTTCTCTCTCCCTCCTTTTTTAAAAAGTGGGGTTACATTGGCTACCCTCCACTCCATAGGAACTGATCCAGAGTCAATGGAATGTTGGAAAATGACTGTCAACGCATCCACTATTTCCAAGGCCACCTCCTTAAGTACTCTGGGATGCAGTCCATCAGGCCCTGGGGATTTATCGGCCTTCAATCCCATCAATTTCCCCAACACAATTTCCCGGCTAATAAGGATTTCCCTCAGTTCCTCCTCCTTACTAGACCCCCCGACCCCTTTTATAACCGGAAGGTTGTTCGTGTCCTCCTTCGTGAATACCGAACCAAAGTACTTGTTCAATTGGTCCGCCATTTCTTTGTTCCCCGTTATGACTTCCCCTGATTCTGACTGCAGGGGACCTACGTTTGTCTTTACTAACCTTTTTCTCTTTACATATCTATAGATCCTGGCCCTCAGAGCAAACATGCATGTAGAATCGATATCTTGAGATGGTGATGCCTTCTTCTGCTTTGAGATGGTCACATACCAGAGCTCACAATTCTTCAAAACTCTTTTCCATTGGACTTACAGGCGAGAGAAGATTCTTTATGAGTCCATAGATTTTCAGCCCGCAAATCATGAGGAGGATGCCCAGCGACGAACTGCGTCAGCAACTTCCTCCATTCTGTTGGCAACTAAGTACTGGTTCAGGCGGGCTACAAAGTCGGCC
The DNA here is from genome assembly GCF_044704955.1 of Pristiophorus japonicus. Classification (NCBI taxonomy): domain Eukaryota; kingdom Metazoa; phylum Chordata; class Chondrichthyes; family Pristiophoridae; genus Pristiophorus; species Pristiophorus japonicus. The sequence continues at coordinate 60,677,126 of NC_091998.1, read as the reverse complement.
CCATCTTTTCGCTCTATGAATCGCTCCAGAATTCCAATTGTGCTCAGTTTTGCGTACAAAGGTTCTTGTTACCTCATCACCAAATGTTATGTATGCAATAACTTGATAGACTGAGTACTGTAAGTTTCACACAGGTACAAACCTGGCTCTACTTTATTAGGACCCAATGTGAGTACATTACAAAATGGCTGGTCTTTTATACCTGGGCTGCAGACATGTGCGCACAGCCTAATGGCCTCTGACAGTTGCGCCGTCTGGTGGCTAGTAACCCCAACCATACATACATGACAGATTGTCACCCAGCCTTAATATTCAATGAGATGGAGTAGAGCAGAGATACCAGATAATGTGAATATAAAGGCGATTACCTGACCGGTTAGCTTGACTGTTCCCAGGTCTGCCTGAAATGAGACATTGAAAATCAGAGTTCCCTGGGACAAGAAATTAATGAAACTGTCAAAAAGAAAAGTCACAAATACAATGAACTGTGGGGTTCCAGAACACTATCTCCACAAGAACGGCCGTGGTTTAAGAAGAACCCGCACGAGTGTGGGAACTAGGTTTGGCCATTAAATTGCGGACTGACCGGCGTCTCCCCCTGACCACAACAATGAATGAAAATAATCTACAACCGAGACTTGCGCTGCCGTCAATTCGTCGTGTTTTTCTCATATTATCACGGGTAACTGGTCAGTCTTATCCTTTCTCAGTCTGTACTTCCATTTTTCTCAGTTATTTACACGGCTCCTCATATGTGAGAATTCCTCCAGTACTCAAAGGACGAGAACTTAAATGTGAGAATTTGTTGAAATTCTGTGCCGCGAATTTAACTTCCTGAATTGGATGCAAAACCACGACTTTTCTGTTCGTTGAAGGTAAATACGGGGGCGATTAAGGTATTACAAAAGACTGTCAATGCAGAGTATTATAGGAACATGTTTCTCATGGCAAATTATTAGGTGTGTCAAGAAACAAAATAATGATTTTGAATTAAAATATTTCAGATACGATTTGACAAGCTTGCACAATGAAATGAGATCCATTTCGAAGTCGGAAGCAAATGATTAAAACAAATTAATTATGTTAAAACCTCCAGTCAGATACCAGAGGGAGCTCACACCAAACAATCCAGACTCTAAGCATTAATGGCACAAACATCAGTTTCCAACAAAATATCTCCATGCCGCTTAACTCGTGCCTGAATAAACATTACCATTGTTAGAAAATAGCCACACACGCTTCGAATGCTTACAATACCAATAGACCAAGATAAATTGCTCCTGCCGCTAACTGCAGAAGATAAGTGGAAATAGCTACTTGTGGGTAAATCAGTGTCGGAATAGTGGGAGGCATTCAAAGAGGAGATCCGGAGAGCTCAGGTCAAACATGTGCCCTTAAAGAAAAAGAGTTGGAATAACAATTCTTCAGCCCCCCTGGATGCCTAGGGATTTACAGGTGAGGGAAAAAAAGGGCAGCTTACGTCTATACCGACGGCTAAATATTGTAGAATCTCTGGAGGAATATAGAAAGTTTAGAGGTAAAATTAAAAATAATAATAGGAATGCTAAGAAAGAGCATGAAAAATTCTTGGCTAGTAAAATCAAGGATGTTCTATAAATATATTAAGAGAAAGAGACTATGAGGTTAATCTCTGTGTGTAGGTGGAAGATGTTAGCATGGTACTTAATTAATACTTTGCATCTGTTTTCACCACGGAAAGGGGCAATGCAGATACTGCTATTGAGGAGGAGTGTGAAATTCTGGATGAAATAAATAAAGTGAGAGAGGAGGTATTAAGGGAATTAGCAGCTTTGAAAGTGGATACGTCCCCAGGCCCGGATGAAATGCATCCCAGGCTGTTGAGGGAAGTAAAAGAGGAAATAGCCCAGGCCTTGACCACCATTTCCAGTCCTCTTTAGATTTGGGCATGGTGGTACCTTGTTTCAAAAGAGAGAAGGGGATAGGCCGAGTAATTACAGACCTGTAGGCCTAACCTCAGTGGTGGGAACATTATTGGAAAAAATCCTGAAGGACAGGATAAATCTACATTTAGAAAGGCAAGGACGAATTAGGAACAGTCAGCATGGATTTGTTAATGGAAGATCGTGCTTGACTAATCTGATTGAATTTTTCAAGGAGGTAACCAGAAGGGTCGATGAGGGTAGTGCGGACGATGTACTGTATATGGACTTTAGCAAAGCTTTTGGTCACGAAGGTAAAAGCCCATGGGATCCAGGGCAAAATGGCAAGTTGGATCCAAAAATTGGCTTAGAGTTAGGAAGTAAAGGGTAATGGTTGATGGATGTTTTTGTGACTGGAAGAATGTTTCTAGTGCGGATCCGCAGGGCTCAGTACTGGGTCCCTTGCTTTTTGTGGTATACATCAATGATCTAGATTTTAAAATAGGAGCTATGATTAAGAAGTTTGCAGATGACACTAAAATTGGCTGTGTGGTTGATAATGAAGAGTAAAGTCATGGACTGCAGGAGGATATCAATCTACTGGTCAGATGGCCAGAGCAGTGGCAAGTGGAATTTAATTCGGAGATGTGTGAGGTAATGCATTTGGGGAGGACTAATAAGGAAAGTGACCTTGGGGTGCATGTCCACAGATCCCTGAAAGTAGCAGGTCAGATGGATAAAGTGATTAAGAAGCTATACGGAATGCTTGCCTTTATTGGCTGAGGCATAGAATAGAAGAGCAGTGAGGTTATGCTTAAATTGTTTAATACTTTGGTTAGTCCACAGCTGGAATACTGCATGCAGTTCTGGTCGGTGTATTATAGGAAAGACGTGATGACTCTGGAGAGTTTGCAGAGGAGATTTACGAGGATGCTGCCTGGAATGATGATTCTTAGCTATGAAGACAGATTGGGTCGGCTGGGTTTTTTCTCTTTGGAACAGAGGAGGCTGAGAGGAGACCTCATTGAGGTAGATAACATTTTGAGGGGCCTGGATGTAATGGATAGCAAGGGACTATTTCCCTTGGTGGAGGGGTCAATTAGGAGGGTGCATCGTTTTAAGATGTTTGGTGGAAGGTTCAGAGGGGATTTGAGGGGAACTTTCTTCAAGTAGAGGGTTATGTGAAACTCACTACCTGGAAGGTAGTAGACGCAGAAACGCTCACCACATTTAAACGGTGCTTGGATGGGCCCTTGAAGTGCCGTAACCTGCAGGGTTATGGGCCGAGAGCTGGTAATTGGGATTAGACTGGATAACCTCTTGTTGGCTGGTGCACATATGATGGCACATACTGCAGGGAATAGAATATGGCCAGAGGGATCTCCTGGACTAGTTTTGATCGCCTGGATGGGTCAGAGAATTCTCCCAGATTCCGCCCACCCCCGCCCCAAATTGACCTAGGTTTTTATCTGTTTTTTGCCTCTACTTGGAGATCGGATGGCTCCGGTTGAGGTGGAGTGTAAAATGCTGCGATGCATGGGGTGTCCCACTTGCGCGGGCTGGACTGGTTGAGCTGGATATTCTTTACCCTTCCACCATTGTTCATTGTTCTTAGGTTTATGTTCATAGGTTTATATGTAACCTTTGGCTGCTGACTGAGGGTCGTATGGCTCTTTGTCGGCTGGCGCAGGCACGATGGGCCAAAATGGCCTCCTTCTGCGCTGTAGATTTCTATAAATATACAAACCAATTCAGTATTTGTTACACAACGCGACCACAGCATGGAACATGTGGAAGGAGATTGGGAAACAAGTACCAATATCTAATGAAACACTACATGCATTTAAGAAAAACCCTCCTCAGACTACACCTGACGTGCTGTGAGCAGTACTGGAAACTACATCTTCGGAAGGTCATATTGGCCTTGGAGGGAGTACATCGTAGTTTTACCAGGTGATAACTGGAATTCAAGGGTTAAATTTAGAGGAGAGATTACACAAATTAGGGTGGTATTCACTAAAATTTAGAAGGTTAAGGGGCGACCTAATCGAAGTTTACATGATAGCAAGGGAACTATAGAGTAGACAGAGATAAACTAAGTCCACTGGTTGGAGATTCTTGGACTAGGGGACATGCTCTAAAGATTAGAGCCAAACCTTTCAGAGTGAAATTAAGAAACATTTCTACTCACAAACAGTGGTAGAAATTTGCATCTTTCTTCTGCAAAGGGCAATTGCTGCTAGATCAATTGTTAATTGTAAATTGGAGATTGATAGAAACATATCAACATAGAAAATAGGTGCAGGAGTAGGCCATTCGGCTCTTTGAGCCAGCACCGCCATTCAATAGTTAATGGCTGAACATGAAACTTCAGTACCCCATTCCTGCTTTCTCGCCATATCCCTTGATCCCGCTAGTAGTAAGGACGACATCTAACACCTTTTTGAATATATTTAGTGAATTGGCCTCAACAACTTTCTGTGGTAGAGAATTCCACAGGTTCACCACTCTCTGGGTGAAGAAGTTTCTCCTCATCTCGGTCCTAAATGGCTTACCCCTTATCCTTAGACTGTGACCCCTGGTTCTGGACTTCCCCAACATTGGGAACTTTCTTCTTGCATCTAACCTGTCTAAACCCATCAGAATTTTAAACGTTTCTATGAGGTCCCCTCTCATTCTTCTGAACTCCAGTGAATACAAGCCCAGTTGATCCATACTTTCTTGATATGTCAGTCCCGCCATCCCGGGAACAATCTGGTGAATCTTCGCTGCACTCTCTCAATAACAAGAATGTCCTTCCTCAAGTCAGGAGACCAAAACTGTACACAATACTCCAGGTGTGGCCTCACCAAGGCTCTGTACAACTGTAGTAACACTCCCTGCTCCTGTACTCAAATCCCCTCGCTATGAAGGCCAACATGCCATTTGCTTTCTAAACTGTCTGCTGTACCTGCATGCCAACCTTCAATGACTGATGTACCATGACACCCAGGTCTCGTTACACCTCCCCTTTTCCTAATCTGTCACCATTCAGATATTAGTCTGTCTCTCTGTTTTTACTACCACAGTGGATAACCTCACATTTATCCACATTATACTTCATCTGCCATGCATTTTCCCACTCACCTAACCTATCCAAGTCACTCTGCAGCCTCATAGCATCCTCCTCGCAGCTCACACTGCCACCCAACTTAATGTCATCCGCAAATTTGGAGACACTACATTTAATCCCCTCGTCTAAATCATTAATGTACAAAGTAAACAGCTTTAAGAACATAAGATATAGAAGCAGGGGTAGGCCAATTAGCCCCTCGAGCCTCCTCTGCCATTCAATAAGATCATGGCTAATCTGATCATAGACTCAGCTCGACTTTCCTGCCCGTTCTCCATAACCATTTTCTCTCATCGCTCAAAAAATCTCTCTATGTCTGCCTTAAATGTATTCAATGACCCAGCCTCCACAGTTCTGTGGGGCAGAGAATTCCATATATTCACAGCCATCTGAGAGAAGAAATTTCTCCTCATCTGTTTTAAATGGGCAGCCCCTTATTCTAAGACTATGTCACCTAGTTGTAGTTTCCCTTATGAGTGGAAATATCCTCTCTGCATCCACCTTGTCGAGCCCCCTCATTACCTTATATGTTTCAATAAGATCACCTCTCATTCTTCTGAACTCCAATGTGTATAGGCACAACTTACTCAACCTATCCTCATAGGTCAACCCCCTCATCTCCAGAATCAACCTAGTGAACCTTCTCTCACAGCCCCAATGCAAGTATATTCTTCCTTAAATACGGACACCAAAATTGTACCATTTATCCCGACTCTCTGTTTTCTGCTCATTAGCCATTCTGTATCGATATTACCCCCAACCTCATGAGCTTTAATTGTGTGCAGTAACCTATTATATGGCACCTTGTATAATGCCTTCTACAAATCAAAATACACCACATCCAGTGGTTCCCTCTTATTCACCCAGCTCATTACATCCTAAAAGAACTCCAGCAAATTTGTCAAACATAATTTCCCTTTCATAAAACCATGCTGACTCTGCTTGATTGAATCATGCTTTTCCAAATGTCCCACTATTGCTTCCTTAATAATGAACTCCAGTATTTTCCCAAGGGCAAATCAGGTCCAGGGGACTTCTCTGCATTTTGTCCCATTATTTTACCTAGTACTCACCATCATAGGCAGTCTCTCGGAATCGAGGAAGACTTGCTTAGCATGAGTTCTTAGGTGGCTGTACAGTCCAATACGAGAACCACAGTCTCTGTCACAGGTGGGACAGACAGTCGTTGAGAGAAAGGGTGGGCAAGGAGCCTGGTTAGCCACACGCTCCTTCCGTTGCTGGTGCTTGATTTCTGCATGCTCTCGGTGACGATACTCGAGGAGCTCAGCGCCCTCCCGAATGCTCTTCCTCCACTTAGGGCGGTCTATGGCCAGGGACTCCCAGGTGTCAGTGGGGATATTGCACTTTATCAGGGAGACTTTGAGGTTGTCCTTGTAACATTACCTCTGCCTGCCTTTGGCTCGTTTGCCACTGGAGTGGAACCAGTGGGAAGCTGTTCAACCTTCGCCGTCTCCAGGCCAGGTCCAAGACCACTCCAAACTCTGTCATCGAGCTACAGTATGTGGACGATGCCTGCGTCTGTGCACACACAGAGACTGAACTCCAGGACATAGTCGACATATTTACCGAGTCATATGAAAGCATGTGCCTTACGCTAAACATTAGTAAGTCAAAGGTCCTCCACCAGCCTGTCCTCGCGACACAGCCCTGCCCCCCCAGACATCAAGATCCACGGCGTGGCCCTGGACAACGTGGATCACTTCCCCCATCTCGAGAGCCTCCTATCAACAAGAGCAGACATTGACGACGAGATCCAACACCGCCTCCAGTGAGCCAGTGCAGCCTTCGGCCACGTGAGGAAAAGAGTGTTTGAAGACCAGTCCCTCAAAACTGTCACCAAGCTCATGGTCTACAGGGCTGTAGTAATACCCGCCCTCTTGTATGGCTCAGACACATGGACCATGTACAGTAGACATCTCAAGTCGCTGGAGAAATACCACCAGTGATATCTCAGCAAGATCCTGCCAATCCCCTGGGAGGACAGACGCACAAACGTTAGCGTCCTCGTCTAGGCCAACATCCCCAGCATGCCCACACTTGATCAGCTCCGCTGGGCAGGCCTCGTAGTTCGCATGCCAGACATGAAACTCCCAAACCAAGTGCTCTACTCGGAACCTTGTACTACTTCATTAGTGACAGTGATTGTAGTAAATTCCTCCATACCTTTAGCTCCTTGATTATGCACTATTGGGATGCTTTTAGTGTCTTCTTCCATGAAGACCGATACAAAATATTTGTTCAATGTCTCTGCCATTTCCCTGTTCTCCATTATTAATTCCCCAGTCGCATCCTCCAGCGGACCAACATTTACTTTAGCCACTCGTTTCCTTTTTATGTACCTGTAGAAACTCTTACTATCTGTTTTTATATTTCGGGTTAGTTTACTTTCATAATCTATCTTCCCTCTGAATCATTTATTTGTCGTTCTATGCTGGCTTTTAAAAATTTCCCAATCTTCTGGCCTCCCACTAATCTTGGCTACATTGTATGCCGTTGTTTTCAATTTGATACCCTCCCTTACTTCCTTAGTTATCTAAAAGTATTAAGGGATATAGGCCAACGGCAGATATATGGAGTTCGGATCGTAGATCAGCCATCATCTCATTGAATGGCAGAACAGGCTGAATGGCCAACTCCTATTCCAATGTTCCGATGACAGTATATAAAGATTATGCAGCATGTAGAAAGAGACTGAGAAACATTAATTAATATGTGGCATAGTACACATGAATGTATGAATTGAAAGGGTTAATTTAATTTTAAATGTTCTCGTTTTGACGATCATCAGCAACTAAACAATATTTTCCTGCAAATGCCCGGGAGATTTAGGATGTTTCAATAGCACCATTCTTTGGAGAGAGTACTTCATAAGAATTGTGTTAATAATTAATACTAATTGAAGCAATAAAGGTTCCACCTCCAGCTAATATTTAAATTTACAATATTTATAATCCTTTTCTACACTCTAACGCTGAAAAAAAAACTATTTAAAACATTTTAATTCCATTCCCTGTATCACACGGGGGTCAGGCAGCACTTCTACTGAGATATTTCGGGAACAGAAATCTGTGTGTGGGATCGGTCGGCATCAGGTGCAGCTTTGACTGGTGTTGTACACTAAGTGAGTTAATTTAAATGCCGGGCTCCAAGACCCTCTATTCTAACGGTGACCGCACGGTACTTCCTACAGAGTCGGTTTAAAACCCCGACTGGAATATCAGTTACATTCTGCCTCTTCTGTACGACAGCCGTATGGAAAAAAATAAAACAAACTGGCGCGGTATTTGTGTTCGCTTTACATTTTAAATCTAAATTTGACACAAATCTCATTTGGAAATGAAAGTGTTAATTAGATGTAATATATAATACCCATGTTTACTGAAGAATTGAAGAAGTGCTCCCTGTTTGAAGTTGATGGAATATCAAACAAACAACTCAAAATATCAATTAAATGAAAATTCTGCGCATTAAATAAACCATTTCAATGTTCACATCATACGTTTCCAATGAATGACCAATTGGAATAAAATCTATCCGTTTTCTGTACAGTGATTGTGATCAGCGCGCGGTTTGTGAAAATGATGCAGAGTGTAATATACATTGCATGTGTTTTCTCCGTTCGATAATTTGCAGAAACTATTCTTTAAATTATCTATAAAACAACATTTTAGTATCCAATCTGTTTATAACTTAAATAAAGTAATTTACAGTGATATCTTTCCTTAAACGAATAATGTATCTGATAATTGCGCGGGAACGTTTCCTTGTTAGTAAACCATCTTTTGTTATTGATCGAGATTACTAAATATTAAGAAACACTCAGTGAAAACTGAGCGGAATAATGGAACAGCAAACTCAGCAGAAAATATCGACCAAATAGAAGGAGATTGAGAAATCTGCCCCGTAATCTCATTAACCAAACATGACATTGTCTAAAAATTATGAAATCTGGGAGGTGATTAAGAAAGCATAATTACTGGAAAAACTGTACTTATGAATGCTAAAATAGAATGATTAATTTATTATTAAAATTGAATAATTTGGAAGATCATAATTAACTGAACAACAATACTCACATAGCAAATTCCGCCAAATTTAGCAAATTTCAATACCATAATTGTTGGAGTGTGTACTCATGTCTAATTGTACTAATAATTAATGATAGTTGAAACAATGTTGGGTCCACCTCTATTCAATATTTTATTAGAAAATATTTGAAGGCCTTGTCCAGCACTCTAACGCTGAATAAACTATTTATTTTAATTCTATTTTAGAAAGCACTTCTACTGAGAAATATCTATGACAGAAATGAGTGCGTGTGTTCAGTGGGCAGTAGGTGCAGCTTTGACTGGTCTTCTACACTCGGAGTTAACTTATACCCCAGACGCTGATACACCATTATAACAGTGAATGCGCCCTACTTCTAGCAGGCTCGGTTTAATTGATCCGATTAGAATTTCAGCACCAGTCTGCTCTGCCTGTACAAGAGCCGCAGGGGACAAAATTAAAGAAAACTGCCGCGGTATTTGTGCTCGATTTCAGTCTTAAATCTAAGATTGACACACATCTTAATTGAGAATTTAAAATAAGTGTAAATCAGATGCAAAATATTCCAGATACGTTTACTGTTACCGACAGAAATTAAGAATTGAAAACATATTTGAAGTTGACGGTACTTTAAAATCAAACAACGCAATATATGTATTAAATTAAACTCCTGCAAATTACGTAAATTATTTAAATATTCAGTTCTTATGATCCCAATGAATCGCACATTTGAATAAAATAAGCCCATTCGCTGTAAATTGATTTTGATCAGCAGTCAGTTGGTGAAAATGATCCAGCGATTGGTAGACAGTTCCTGTTTTTTTGCCGTTCTATGAATTGCAGAAAATGTTCTTTAACTGTTCTTGAAATCATCTACAAAACAGGATTTAGTATCCAAGCAGTTTTATAAAATAAAAGCAAAGTGTTCACGGAAATATATTTCATGAAACGAATGATGTATCTGATAACAGTGCGGGGACATGGCCATGTCAGTTAATCAGCATTTGTTATTTAGAGAGATTAATTAATTTAACCAAACACGCTATGGAAACTGAAAAACTGAAAGAAGTCATTGACCGAAAACCTCAGCAAAAAATATCGAGCTGCGGGAAGGAGATTGAGAAAAACGTCCTGATATCTCATTAAATCCGACATAACTCGGTATAAAAAGTAGGGACATGTGGAAAGAGATAAAGATACAATTCCCAATATCTCATTACATTCTACTTTACTGTGCGTAAAACGTATGGGGCGTGCGCAAGGAGACTGAGAATACCTTATTCTTTCGTGGCACTGTGCCTATAAATGTATGAATAGAAAACAGTAATTCGATATCAAGAGATCATCATTTTGAAGTCAATCACTAACTGAGCAACAACACTCACACAGATAGTTCCCCAAAGGTTTAGGAACTGAGAGTGACGTGTAACTGAAGTCACTCAGGGACCAGCACGTACAGAGAAACTGCCTTACTAATAACCCGGGTAATCACGAAGTGTTACCCAGAAACTTACATGAATTACATAAAACTGCAGTGAGGATACAGTGGTGGAATTAATTTTTTTGGGAAGAAAAATCTAACGTGAACAATGACTAGCGGGGGAACGAGGACAAACCAAGTGTATAAAGGGGGAAGCTTCATCTAAAAATGATGAAAGGGCCCCTTCGAAGCCAAGACGTTCGATACAAGAATAAACTCTTAAATAATGCATTCAGGCACTTCTTCAATTGCTTTGCTGCTAGGCTTTGCAATGTGCCTGCTTGCCTTTATTTTTCTCTATTTCAACCGAAATCGATCACACATGCCGTGGCAGTTTTGTTTTATTTTGCCCCCTGTGGCTCTTGTACTGACAAAGCAGACTGAGTTGAAATTCCGAGCGGATTATTTAAAAAGTTGGAAGGAAAGCGCATTCACTGTTGGAACCGAATGTATCGAGTCTGGGGTGTAGGTTAACTCACTGAGTGCAGAACACCAGTTAAAGCTGCACCAACTGCCCACTGAAGCCACACACACATTTCTGTCACAGAAAGAAACGCAAAAAGAGTCACCGACTGATAAACTCAGCAAAATATATGGAGCAGGTGGAAGGCGATTGAGAAACCAGTCCCGATATCTCACTGAATATTACATGACATTGTATAAAAAGTATGGGCAACGTGGAAGGAGATTGAGCAAACTTAATAATTGCTGGACACTAGTAAAATATGAAATAGGTGATTGGAGCGAGGGCAGATATGGCAGAAGCGGCGTGGTCAGACGAAGGAGCGGTGAGAGATTGTAGAGGGACGTGATCGGGACCAGGAGATGCGTGAGTTCGGGGCCCAGAAGAGGTGAGGACCCAGGGTCAGCATGGGCCAGCCCACACTGCGATATGTGTGCAAGCTAGGTCCATGCAGCAGAGCTGGTCTCCAGTCGCCTCGGTTAATCCTTGCCAGTGGCCCAAGACCTAGCTCTGTCAAGCCCGTGTAGTGGCTGGTGTGCCACCCCACGTTAAAAAAATCCACCCACAGATATCTTCCACCCTTCAGGATGTAGTTCAGGACCTGCAATATTAGGTCCTTCATTGAAACATCTGTGAACTCGTCCTTTTTGGCGTGGAATCAAGTCATCCTGGTTTCGAGGGACTGCCTATGATAATGATGAAATAGAAAACATAGTTTGATATAAAACGGTCATAAATTTGAAGATAATCACTAGCTATACAACAGTGCTCACACAGCAAGTTCCCCAAAGGTTGAGGAACTGACAGTGGCCTGTAACTGAAGACGTACAGAGAAAGTGTGTAACTAGTAACCAGTGTAATCACGAAGAGTTACCCAGAAACTTACATGAATTAAGGCTGCCTGGGAGCAATGACTAGCGGAAGAAAGACGACAAACCAAATGTATAAAGGAGGAAGCTTAATCTAAAAAAAGATGAAAGGACCCCTTGGAAATCGATACAAGAACAAACTCTTAAATAATACATTCAGGCACTTCTTCAATTATTTTGCTGCCATTATTTACAATGTGCCTGCTTGCCTTTCCTTTTCTCTGTTAGAACCGAAATCGAACACAAATACGGCGGCAGTTTTGTTTTATTTTCTCCCCTGTGGCTCTTGTACTGACAGAGCAAACTGGAGCCGAAATTCTGATCGGGTTATTTAAACCGAGCCTGTAGGAAATGAAGTGCATTCACAGAACAGGAAGTATCGAGTCTGGGGTGTACGTTAACTTACTGAGTGGAGAACATCAGTGAAAGGTGCACCTGCCGCCGACTGAACCCACACACACATTTCTGTTACAGAAAAGTAAAGAAATGATTCACCGACCGAAAAAAGCTCAACACAAATATCGAGCAGGTGGAAGGAGATTGAGAAACAACTTCCGATATCTCATTAAACACGACGTGGCATTCTATAAAACGTATGGGGAATGTGGAAGGAGATTGAGCAAGCTTAGCAATTGCTTAACACTAGAAATGCATGAATTAGGAAACTTAATTCGATATAAAATGGTCATAATTTTAGAGACGTTCACTGACTGAACAAGAACATTCACATAGAAAATTCTCTAAAGATTTAGGAAATGTTATTAACAGTATTTTTTGGAGAGTGTATTTAATAATAATTGTACAAATGATGAACGTTAATGAAAACAATATTGGTTCCACCAGTGGTTAATGTTTTATTGTGCATTATTTCTAATCTTTATCCAACATTGTAATGCTGAATGAACAACTTAAAGTGGTCCAATTCATTCTATCACACATGAGTTAGACAGCACTTCTACTGAGAAATCTATATGACAGAAATGTGCGTGTGGATTCAGTATTGCAGCTTTGACTGGTATTCTACACACGGTGAGTTAACTTACACCCTGGGTTCCCATACACTCTATTCTAAAAGCGACGGTGCTTTACTTCTGGAAACTTCGGTTTAAATAATCCGCATAGAATTCCAACTCCAGCCTGCTTTGTCTGTACACCAGCCGCAGCTGGAAGGCGATTGAGAATACAATCCCGAAATCGCTTAAATTCTACATTACACTATTAAACAAAACAACTTTTACTTTCCACATCACCTCAATGTTTTCACAGTAAATACCAATAATTGTATTAACAAGGCACATGTTCTAATAATAATGCGCGTATCTATAGATAACCGAATACTTTCAATGATCAATAACTCACAGTTCAGAAGCTGCAGTAGAAACAGGGTCACGAAGGACCGCAGCATTGTCGCAGGGGCCGGTTGCAGCGATGGGACCTAAACACGAACCGAACGCTGTTTGCAGATACCGAACTGTCCTGCCAGTAACGGCTGATACCCAGACTGAACTGGGAGTTAATTCTTTGACAGCAGTTTGTACAGAAACCAGTGTTTCCTTTCAAATAACCAATAGATTTTGACAGGTATGAACCGTGCATTGCAATCTGGTAAAATACACCAATGAGAAGGACCCTGCCCATTAACGGATGCAATGAGCTCAGGTTCCAACTAACGCCTTCTCTTGAGAGGCCCATGACCTATATGAGTCTGAAATGGAAATGAGTCAACGACCCGGATTTCGGATCATAGAATCAGAGAAGGATAGAATTTTACAGACCAGAAGTAGCCCTATCTGACCAATACGCCTGTGTAGGTTCGTTGAAAAGGCTGTCCCACATTCCCAGCTTTATCCCCATAACCTTGCAAATTGTTCCTCTGTAAATACATGTACAATTGCCTTTTAAATGTTCCTATGGAATCTCATTTCACCACTATTTCGGTTAGTGCGTTCCAGCTCTTAACAACACTCTGTGTGAAGAAATGTCTCCACAATAACACTCCATTTCTTTTGCCAATTGCATTAAATCTCTGACCTCCGGTTATTGACCCACTTGCCAGTGGGAATAGATTCTCCCTGTTTGCTCTATCGAAACGCATGATAATATTGAATACATCTATCAGGATTCCCTTTTTAACATTCTCTGTTCTAAGAAGAACAAACCCAGCTTCTCCAATCTCTCCACATAACTGAAGTCCCTCACCCCTGATATCAAACTGCTAAACCTCTTCTGTACCCTTTCCAGGCCTTGAAATCCTTCATATAGTCTGATGACCAGATGTGTACACAGTACTCCAGCTGAGGTCTAAACAGGGATGTGTAAATGTTCAACACAATTGTGTTGTTTTTGTATTCAAAGCCCCTATTTACAAAGCCCAACATCTCACAGGCTTTGTTAAGCGCCTTAACAACTTGCCCTTCCACCTTCAAGATCTGTGAATAAGTACCTTACTTCCTCTGTTTTTGCACCCCCTCAAATAGTACCCTTTATATTTTACTAAGTTTCCATGTCGTTTCTCCCAAAGTGCATAATTTCACAATTAACCACGTTAAATTGCATCTGGCACACGTCTGCTCATTTCACCAGTCTGTCTGTATCTACCTAATGTCCGCTCTCTTAGGCAGTCTCTCGGAGTCGAGGATGATTTACTTCCCCACTAATAGGAATTCTCAGGTGACCGATGAGCTTTGACAGAGACCTATAGTCTCTGTCACAGCTGGGGCAGACGGTGGTTGAGAGGGTGGGTAGGTGAGGTGCTTGGGTTGTCGTGCACTTCTTCAGCTGTTTGCGCTTGGCTTCCGCTTGCTCCTTGTGAAGAGACTCGAGGTGTTCAGCTCCTTCCCGGATCATCTTTGAGCAGTCTTGGGCCAGGGAATCACAGGTGTTGGTTGGGATGTTGCACTTTATCAAGGAAGCTTTGAGGGTGTCCTTGAAGCATTTCCTCTGCCCACTTGAGACGTGCTTGCCCTGTCGGATCTCTAAGTAGAGCGTTTGTTTTTGGAGTCCAGTAGTTGATATGCGGATGATGTGGCCCATTCATCGGAGCGGATGGAGCATGGTCAATGCTTCGATGCTGGAGATTTTGGCCTAAGCGAGAAAACTGATGTTGATGCGCCTATCCTGCCAATGGATTTGCAGTATCTAGCGGAGGCAGCATTGGTGGTACTTCTCCCATACTTTGTGGTGCCTGCTGTAACTAGTCCATATCTCTGAAGCTTATAGGAGGGCAGGTGTCATTGCTGCTCTGTAGACCTTGAGCTTGGTGCTGGGTTTAATGTCCTGGTCTTCAAACGCATTCTTCCTCAGGCGACCGAAGGCTGCACTGGCACACAGAAGGCGATGTTGGACTTTTTCGCCGACGTGTGCTCTTGTTGACATTAGGCTCCGGAGATATGGAAGTTGTTCAAGGCCTCGTTCATGAATGTTGATAATGGGGGGTCGAAACTGTGTGCCGGGGACAGTTTGGTAGAGGACCTTTGCCTTACAGATGTTTAGTATAAGACCCATACACTCGTTCGCTTTGGTGAAGGTGCTGACCATGGTTTGGAGTTCGACATCCGAGCGTGCGCAAACGCAAGTGTCGTCTGCATGCTGTAATTCAACGTCTGCTACTGTTATGCTCATGATTTACAATATTGCCAAATTTGATATTGTCTGCAAACTTTGAAATTGTACTCCCTATACCTAAGTCCAGGTCATTTATATATAAGAAAAGCAATGGTGTTAATAACGACGCCTGGGGAACCCCATGCAATTAGAAAAAAAATATTGACCACTACTCTCTGTCTCCTGTCCCTTTGTCAATTTCCTATGCAAGTTATCATCATCCCTTTACTACCACGAGCTTCCATTTTCCAAAAAAGTCTGTTGTGAGGTACTTTATCAAATGCATTTTTAAAGTCCATATATACAACCCTTTCGTTTATTTCATCAAAGAAGTCAATCAGTCAGACACGATTTACCTGTAACACATCGGTGCTGGCTTTCTTTTATTAACCCATGCTTCTCCAAAATTTATTTTGTCTTTAACAATGGTCTTTAATAATTTTCGCATCCATCACTGACATTAGACTGACTAGAAGCATAGAAACATAGAAACATAGAAAATAGGTGCAGGAGTAGGCCATTCAGACCTTCTAGCCTGCACCGCCATTCAATGAGTTCATGGCTGAACATGCAACTTCAGTACCCCATTCCTGCTTTCTCGCCATACCCCTTGATCCCCCGAGTAGTAAGGACTTCATCTAACTCCCTTTTGAATATATTTAGTGAATTGGCCTCAACTACTTTCTGTGGTAGAGAATTCCACAGGTTCACCACTCTCTGGGTGAAGAAGTTTCTCCTCATCTCGGTCCTAAATGGCTTACCCCTTATCCTTAGACTATGACCCCTGGTTCTGGACTTCCCCAACATTGGGAACATTCTTCCTGCATCTAACCTGTCTAAACCCGTCAGAATTTTAAACGTTTCTATGAGGTCCCCTCTCATTCTTCTGAACTCCAGTGAATACAAGCCCAGTTGATTCAGTCTTTCTTGATAGGTCAGTCCCACCATCCCGGGAATCAGTCTGGTGAATCTTCGCTGCACTCCCTCAATAGCAAGAATGTCCTTCCTCAAGTTAGGAGATCGAAACTGTACACAATACTCCAGGTGTGGCCTCATCAAGGCCCTGTACAACTGTAGCAACACCTCCCTGCTCCTGTACTCAAATCCCCTCGCTATGAAGGCCAACATGCCATTTGCTTTCTTAACCACCTGCTTACCTGCATGCCAACCTTCAATGACTGATGTACCATGACACCCAGGTCTCGTTGCACCTCCCCTTTTCCTAATCTGTCACCATTCAGATAATAGTCTGTCTCTCTGTTTTTAGCACCAAAGTGGATAACCTCACATTTATCCACATTATACTTCATCTGCCATGCATTTGCCCACTCACCTAACCTATCCAAGTCACTCTGCAGCCTCATAGCATCCTCCTCGCAGCTCACACTGCCACCCAACTTAGTGTCATCCGCAAATTTGGAGATACTACATTTAATCCCCTCGTCTAAATCATTAATGTACAATGTAAACAGCTGGGGCCCCAGCACAGAACCTTGCGGTACCCCACTAGTCACTGCTAGCCATTCTGAAAAGCCTCTAGTTATCAAATGCAACACTCTTCCCTTTTTTGAACATGGATGAAGCATTTGCAATCCTGCATTCCAATGGCAAGACTCCAGTATTCAAGGAGGATTGAAAGATTGTAGTTAGAGCTTCTTCTATTTTCATCCTATCTTCCATTAGCAAATTCGGATGCATTCCGTTAGACTGGGGGACTTGATAACATTGGGCGATGCCAACTTATTCAGCAACGTCTTTCTATCTATTTTAACCTATCCAATATCTTTACCCACCCCTCCTCTAACCGACATTAACTTCATCCTCTTTTGTGAAGACAAATTCAAAGTACTTATTCAGTATAACTGTCATGCCCTCTGGCTCCAAGAATATTTCCTTTCATGTTGCAAATCTGCCCCGCCATTCCTTTAACTATCCTTTCAATTTCAAAGGTTTATAATCGATTTTTGAGTTCCCTTTTATGTTGCTTGCTAATCGTTTCTCATACTCTCCCTTTGCCTTTCTTATATCCTTTTCACAATTGCCTTTGCCACTCTCTGTATTCGGCCTGGATTTCCATTGCATCCTTCACCGTTTTCTGCTTTATTTTAACATCTATTTCCTTTGTAATCAAGGGAGATCTAGCTTTCGAGGCCCCATCGTTTCCATTATGAGTAAATGTTTGGTTTGTACCCGAACGATCTCCGCCTGCCTTCTGCACCACTTCTTCAGCCACGCATTCACCTCCACTATCTTGTTATTGCAGCACTCACACTCTCTGCGTCAGACTCTATTGAACTTTCTGCAGAGAGTTTAGAAGCAGTTTGATAGAACCAAGGACTATGGACCTCCGTGTCTTCAAGTGTCCCACTGGAGTTTATCCAGCGGACCGGGGCCGTTTCCCAACACAGAGCACTGGGAGGCTTCTCGCAGCTTCAGGCTCCAGGTAATGCTGCAGTCCTCCTGAGTCTCAGATTTTCCCCTTTCGCTATAAGTTGGGACAACTGCCTTCAGCGCGGTGGGTGGGCTACATGGGCCGTTGGTGCGGTGTCACCCATCTTGATGTTCTAGAAGATTAATTCCAGTACCATTTATTAGATCCATGTACCACCAACCACGAAATTGAAAATACACGACCCCGTCACACGACGTTTACTAGATGTGTTGCTACCTTGGTGTCGTTTTCTAATCCCGGTTAGTAGATCACAGTCTGCTGTTACCCTGTGTCCTGCCTCCGTGAAAAGGATTCCCTTTTTTGCTCGAAATCTGCCTCATAACTTGATCGTGGATCTTGCACTTAGAGGGGAGGGGAGGGGAGGGGCTGCTCCTGCTGCGTGTCTCAGAGTTCAGAACCATGAAGGAGAATGGAACCGGAGGAGTCCTTCTACTTTCGGATGAGGCGTTAAACCGAGTTCACGTCTGCTCTCTCAAGTGGACTGAAAAGATCCCATGGCACTATTTCAAAGAAGAGCAGTTCAGTTATACCAGGTGTCCTCACTCAATCAACATAACAATAAACAGTTTATCTGGTAATTATCACATTGATGTTTGTGGGAGCTTGTTTGTGTGCAAATTGGCTTCAGCGTTTCCCACATTACAAGTGACCACACTCCAAAAGTTAATTGGCTATAAAATGATTTGAGCCGTCCGCTTAACGTGAAAGGCGCTCTTTAAATCCAAGACTTTCTTCGTTTCTTCTGCATGTCTCGGAGTTCAGAGCAATGAAGTAGAACATGCTGTTTGATTCTGCCATTCTTCTGCAACACTCGCCTATTCGATTCGCTCTACCATCACAGTTTACTGTCTCTTTCATGCTTGTGTCTGTCCGGCACGTGTCATTAAATGTGTGTGAAGAGAAAGCCCCTAAAATGACTTTCAGTCTTTGTGCCTCTTTTACCTGTCGCTGATATCGTTCCCTATCGGTTGTGACCCTCTATCCTAATTGTATTACACACACACTACACATTCCTCTGATTAGGGTACAAGTTTTTCACGTGGTCGTGTTCATTATTATACTCTCCTCTCTGTTTCTATCTATCTCTCGCTCTCCCACCGCTATCTCACTCGCTGTCTCTAGTTCTCTCTCTGCATCTCAAAATGTCTGCATGTCTCTTTCTATATAACGCTCTCTTTATACCTTTTAATCTTGCACGGAGCTACCTCGTGCGCTAGTTCATTGTTTTGACTTTCCTCATTTCTGTCTCTGACTGTGTATGTCTCTCTCCCTCTCTTCATCTCTCTCCCTCCGTCTCACATAACAAACATAAGCAGGCATAGGTCGTTTGACCTCTCGAGCCTGCTCCGCCATTTAATATCATGGTTGATCTGATCCACTTCCCTGCCCACTCCCCATAACCCTTTATTCCCTTAGCGCTCAAAAATCTGTCTATCTCGGCCTTAAATATATTCAATGACCCAGCCTCCACAGCTCTCGGTGCCAGAGAATTCCACAGATTTACAACACTCTGAGCGAAGAAATTCCTCATCATCTCAGTTTTAATTGGCCGGCCGCTTATTCTGAGACTATGCCACCTATTTTAGTTTCCTCTATATGGAAATATCCTCTCTGCATCCAACTTGACGAGCCCTTTCAAAACCTTATATGTTTCGATAAGATCACCTCTCATTCTTCTGAACTCCAATGAATATACCTATTCACCTATCTTCATAATTCCACCCCCTCATCTCCGGAATTAACTGAGTAAACCTTCTCTGAACAACCTCCAATACAAGTATATCCTTCCTTAAATATGGATACCAAAACTGCACACAATACTCCAGATGTGATCTCACCAATACCCTATACAGTTGTAGCATGACTTCTCTCCTTTTATACTCTACCCCCCTTGCAATAAAAGCCAACATTCCATTTGCCTTCCTGATTATTGCTGTACCTGCATACTAACTTTTTGTGTTTCATGCACAAGCATCCTCAGGTCCTTCTTTACTGAAGCACTTTGCAATTTTTCTCCATTTAAATTATAATTTGCTTTGCGATTTTTCCTGCCAAAGTGGATAATCTCACATTTTCCTACATTATACTCCATCTGCCAACTGTTTGCCCACTCACATAGCCTGTTTTTTGTGTCCTCTTCACAATTTGCTTCCCCACCGTCTCATTCCATCTGATTAAAGTAGTGTTTCCATATGCTCTAGATCAATGCTATCACTCTCCTCTGTGTATGTGTCTATTTCTAGTCCCACTGACTCGCAGTGTTTTCCACATGTTCTCTATTCTATCTGCGAATGTTGGAACTTGAGCTTAGGAAAGCTCAAGCTCCAACACTAAAACCAGGGGCACTGCATTACTGTCGAGCTGGTGTTAATCAGCCGATAACTCATCTACAACATTCATGAAGTTTCAATAATTACATAGAATTAATCTTAGATTGCAATGCTGGCTCATTACATATACATAGACTGAGAGGTGCATGACTGCAAATATATTTCACAACAGTGAATCCGGTGGTGTCCACTCATTTATTAAAGTGATTATGAAAAATACGTGTATATGTATTTAATCTGGGAACTGGTCCAGTAGAGTTTCATCATGAGATTGTTTTTTCTCTGTGCCTAACCATCTGAAATCCAAATGTGAGTCTTGTCATATAATAGTCTGAATCCACTGCCACAGGTTGCGAATGTATTTCGATCATGTTTGATTTTCAGTTTAAGCAAATGGAATTATATTATTAACCTATACCGATAATTGGAATATAATTTACATAGGATTACATAGGACATACAGCTGGGAGCAACTCAACAGAGGCAGAATTCGAAAGTGACATCAGAGTAAAAAAAAGTGACATCGGCACAAGGGAAGGAGCTGATTGGTGAGTGTTTTTTTTAAGTTTAAAGTTTATTTCTGCCTAGTTAGTTCTTACTCGATTAAATAGAGGCATGGCAGGGCAGCTCAGTCCTGTGGAATGCACATCCTGTGCCATGTGGGAAGTCCTGGATGCTTCTCGTAGCCTCGACGACCACATGTGCAGGAACTGTCGCCAACTACAGCATCTCGAAATCCATGTTTTGGAGCACGAGCGGCAGCTGGAGTCACTGCAGTGCATCCTAGAGACTGGGAACTTCGTGGATAGCAGGTTCCTAGAGGTGGTCACCCCACAGCTTTAGAGTGTGTGCAGGCATAGAGCAAATGGTTGACCGCCAGACAGAAGAGGACCAGGCAGATAGTGCACGATTCCCAGGAGTGCATCTCATTCTCCAATCAGTATTCTGTTCTGATGATTCCTCGGGGAGTGCAACCAGAGCCAAGTCCATGGCACCACGGATGGCTCATCTGCACAGGGTCGTGTGGGGGGCAGGGGGGGGAAGTGTGGCAGAGCAATAGTGGTAGGGATATTGAAAGTTAGGGGAGCAGACATGCCATTCCAGGATGGTATGTTGCCTCCTTGGTGCCAGGGTCAAGGATATCACTGCACGATAGCAGGATATTCTGAGTGGAGAGGCTGAACAGCCAGAAGTCGTGGTCCATATTGGTACCAATGACATAGGTAGAAAGAGGGATGACATCCTGCAGGCAGATTTTAGGGAGGTAGGAGATAGATTGAATTGCAGGTCCTCAAAGGTAGTAATCTCTTGATTACTCCCAGTATCACATACAAAAAATAGGAGGACAGTACAGATGAATTTGTGGCTGGAGAGATGGTGAATGAGGGATGGCTTTAGATTTCAGAGGAATCGGGACCGTTTCCTGGGAGGTGGGACCTGTACAAACCGGATGGGGTACACTTCAACAGAGCGGGGGCTAATATCCTAGCAGGGGTTTTGTTAGTGCTGTTGGCGAGGGTTTAATTTAGCTTGGCAGGGGGATTGGAACCTGGGAGCAGATTCAGAAGGCAGTGGAGCAAAGCTGGAACTGGAAAACAGAAAATTAGAAAGTGAATTTGGAAGATAGAAGAAATAAAGGCTAGAAAATAGGCAACACTGGCATTTGGCAGTGCTAAATTGTATATACTCCAATGCAAGGAGTATAGGGAATATTTCACATGAACTGAGACCACAGATAAACACTAGGAAGTATCATATTATAGCTATTACTGAGACACGGCTGAAAAAAGGGCATGTATGGCAGCTCAACATTCCGGTTACAGGGTTTTCAGGGAGGGGGTAAAAGAGGGGTGGGGGGTCGCAGCATTAATTAAATAAACAATTACAGCGGAAAGGATGATATGTTAGAAGGATTATTAAATTAAGCCATTTGGGTTGAATTGAAGAACAGGAAAGGGCGATCACACTCCTGGGGGTGTATTATAGACCCACAAACTGTCAGAGTGTGATAGAAGAGCAAATATGTAGGCAAATCTCTGAGAAGTGCAAAAACTATACGTCAGTAATAGTAGGGGATTTCAACTACCCTAATATTAACTGGGATAAAATTAGGATGAAAAGCACAGAGGGTGCAGAATTCCTAATATACATTCAGGAGAACTTTTTTTTAGCCCAACAAAGGAAGGGGCAGTTATTTAGGGAATGTAGCTGGGCATGTGGAAGGGGTATCCATGGGAGAGCATTTTGCTGTCTGCGATTATAATTCTGCTAGATTTAGTATAGTTACGGAAAAGGACAAATATAGGCCAGGAATAAAAGTTTTCAATTGGGGGAAAGCCAATTTTACTCAGCTGAGATGTGATTTAGCCAACGTGGACTGGAAACGGCTTTGGAAGGTATATCAGTGCCAGAGCAGTGGGAGGCATTCAAGGAGGAGATACTGAGGGTTCAGATCAAGTATGTTCCCTAATGGAAAAAGGGTGGGGCTAACAAATCTAGAGTCCCTTGGATTTCAAGGGGTAGCCAGGGTAGGAGAAAGAAAAAATGCACTCAATATTGCAGAAACTCCAGAGGAGTACACAAAGTGCAGTGGTGAATTTTAGAAGGAAATTAGGAAAGAAAAGGAAAACCCAAAGATGGTTTATATATACATTAAGAGCATTAGGATGCCTAAAGAAAGAGTAGGGCTACCATAAAGGTACTATGTGTATGGAGGCGGAAGACGTGGGTATGGTTCTTAATGAATACTATTGACCAATGGGACCAATTGAACAAGTACTTTGGTTCGGTATTCACTGAGGAGGACACAAACAACCTTCCGGATATAAAAGGGGTCAGAGGGTCTAGTAAGGAGGAGGAACTGAGGGAAATCCTTATTAGTCGGCAAATTGTGTTGGGGAAATTGATGGGATTGAAGGCCGATAAATCCCCAGGGCCTGATGGACTGCATCCCAGAGTACTTAAGGAGGTGGCCTTGGAAATAGTGGATGCATTGACAGTCATTTTCCAACATTCCATTGACTCTGGATCAGTTCCTATGGAGTGGAGGGTAGCCAATGTAACCCCACTTTTTAAAAAAGGAGGGAGAGAGAAAACAGGGAATTATAGACCGGTCAGCCTGACATTGGTAGTGGGTAAAATGATGGAATCAATTATTAAGGATGTCATAGCAGTGCATTTGGAAAGAGGTGATATGATAGGTCCAAGTCAGCATGGATTTCTGAAAGGGAAATCATGCTTGACAAATCTTCTGGAATTTTTTGAGGATGTTTCCAGTAAAGTGGACAAGGGAGAACCAGTTGATGTGGTGTATTTGGACTTTGAGAAGGCTTTCGACAAGGTCCCACACAAGAGATTAATGTGCAAAGTTAAAGCACATGGGATTGGGGATAGTGTGCTGACATGGATTGAGAACTGGTTGTCAGACAGGAAGCAAAGAGTAGGGGTAAATGGGTACTTTTCAGAATGGCAGGCAGTGACTAGTGGGGTACCGCACGGTTCTGTACATTAATGATTTAGACAAGGGGATTAAATGTAGTATCTCCAAATTTGCGGATGACACTAAGTTGGGTGGCAGTGTGAGCTGCGAGGAGGATGCTATGAGGCTGCAGAGAGACTTGGATAGGTTAGGTGAGTGGGCAAATGCATGGCAGATGAAGTGTAATGTGGATAAATGTGAGGTTATCCACTTTGGTGGTAAAAACAGAGAGACAGACTATTATCTGAATGGTGACAGATTAGGAAAAGGGGAGGTGCAACGAGACCTGGGTGTCATGGTACATCAGTCATTGAAGGTTGGCATGCAGGTACAGCAGGTGGTTAAGAAAGCAAATGGCATGTTGGCCTTCATAGCGAGGGGATTTGAGTACAGGGGCAGGGAGGTGTTGCTACAGTTGTACAGGGCCTTGGTGAGGCCATACCTGGAGTATTGTGTACAATTTTGGTCTCCTAACCTGAGGAAGGACATTCTTGCTATTGAGGGAGTGCAGCGAAGGTTCACCAGACTGATTCCCGGGATGGCGGGACTGACCTATCAAGAAAGACTGGATCAACTGGGATTGTATTCACTGGAGTTCAGAAGAATGAGAGGGGTCCTCATAGAAACGTTTAAAATTCTGACGGGGTTAGACAGGTTCTTGGACTAGGGGACATGCTCTAAAGATTAGAGCCAAACCTTTCAGAGTGAAATTAAGAAACATTTCTACTCACAAACAGTGGTAGAAATTTGCATCTTTCTTCTGCAAAGGGCAATTGCTGCTAGATCAATTGTTAATTGTAAATTGGAGATTGATAGAAACATATCAACATAGAAAATAGGTGCAGGAGTAGGCCATTCGGCTCTTTGAGCCAGCACCGCCATTCAATAGTTAATGGCTGAACATGAAACTTCAGTACCCCATTCCTGCTTTCTCGCCATATCCCTTGATCCCGCTAGTAGTAAGGACGACATCTAACACCTTTTTGAATATATTTAGTGAATTGGCCTCAACAACTTTCTGTGGTAGAGAATTCCACAGGTTCACCACTCTCTGGGTGAAGAAGTTTCTCCTCATCTCGGTCCTAAATGGCTTACCCCTTATCCTTAGACTGTGACCCCTGGTTCTGGACTTCCCCAACATTGGGAACTTTCTTCTTGCATCTAACCTGTCTAAACCCATCAGAATTTTAAACGTTTCTATGAGGTCCCCTCTCATTCTTCTGAACTCCAGTGAATACAAGCCCAGTTGATCCATACTTTCTTGATATGTCAGTCCCGCCATCCCGGGAACAATCTGGTGAATCTTCGCTGCACTCTCTCAATAACAAGAATGTCCTTCCTCAAGTCAGGAGACCAAAACTGTACACAATACTCCAGGTGTGGCCTCACCAAGGCTCTGTACAACTGTAGTAACACTCCCTGCTCCTGTACTCAAATCCCCTCGCTATGAAGGCCAACATGCCATTTGCTTTCTAAACTGTCTGCTGTACCTGCATGCCAACCTTCAATGACTGATGTACCATGACACCCAGGTCTCGTTACACCTCCCCTTTTCCTAATCTGTCACCATTCAGATATTAGTCTGTCTCTCTGTTTTTACTACCACAGTGGATAACCTCACATTTATCCACATTATACTTCATCTGCCATGCATTTTCCCACTCACCTAACCTATCCAAGTCACTCTGCAGCCTCATAGCATCCTCCTCGCAGCTCACACTGCCACCCAACTTAATGTCATCCGCAAATTTGGAGACACTACATTTAATCCCCTCGTCTAAATCATTAATGTACAAAGTAAACAGCTTTAAGAACATAAGATATAGAAGCAGGGGTAGGCCAATTAGCCCCTCGAGCCTCCTCTGCCATTCAATAAGATCATGGCTAATCTGATCATAGACTCAGCTCGACTTTCCTGCCCGTTCTCCATAACCATTTTCTCTCATCGCTCAAAAAATCTCTCTATGTCTGCCTTAAATGTATTCAATGACCCAGCCTCCACAGTTCTGTGGGGCAGAGAATTCCATATATTCACAGCCATCTGAGAGAAGAAATTTCTCCTCATCTGTTTTAAATGGGCAGCCCCTTATTCTAAGACTATGTCACCTAGTTGTAGTTTCCCTTATGAGTGGAAATATCCTCTCTGCATCCACCTTGTCGAGCCCCCTCATTACCTTATATGTTTCAATAAGATCACCTCTCATTCTTCTGAACTCCAATGTGTATAGGCACAACTTACTCAACCTATCCTCATAGGTCAACCCCCTCATCTCCAGAATCAACCTAGTGAACCTTCTCTCACAGCCCCAATGCAAGTATATTCTTCCTTAAATACGGACACCAAAATTGTACCATTTATCCCGACTCTCTGTTTTCTGCTCATTAGCCATTCTGTATCGATATTACCCCCAACCTCATGAGCTTTAATTGTGTGCAGTAACCTATTATATGGCACCTTGTATAATGCCTTCTACAAATCAAAATACACCACATCCAGTGGTTCCCTCTTATTCACCCAGCTCATTACATCCTAAAAGAACTCCAGCAAATTTGTCAAACATAATTTCCCTTTCATAAAACCATGCTGACTCTGCTTGATTGAATCATGCTTTTCCAAATGTCCCACTATTGCTTCCTTAATAATGAACTCCAGTATTTTCCCAAGGGCAAATCAGGTCCAGGGGACTTCTCTGCATTTTGTCCCATTATTTTACCTAGTACTCACCATCATAGGCAGTCTCTCGGAATCGAGGAAGACTTGCTTAGCATGAGTTCTTAGGTGGCTGTACAGTCCAATACGAGAACCACAGTCTCTGTCACAGGTGGGACAGACAGTCGTTGAGAGAAAGGGTGGGCAAGGAGCCTGGTTAGCCACACGCTCCTTCCGTTGCTGGTGCTTGATTTCTGCATGCTCTCGGTGACGATACTCGAGGAGCTCAGCGCCCTCCCGAATGCTCTTCCTCCACTTAGGGCGGTCTATGGCCAGGGACTCCCAGGTGTCAGTGGGGATATTGCACTTTATCAGGGAGACTTTGAGGTTGTCCTTGTAACATTACCTCTGCCTGCCTTTGGCTCGTTTGCCACTGGAGTGGAACCAGTGGGAAGCTGTTCAACCTTCGCCGTCTCCAGGCCAGGTCCAAGACCACTCCAAACTCTGTCATCGAGCTACAGTATGTGGACGATGCCTGCGTCTGTGCACACACAGAGACTGAACTCCAGGACATAGTCGACATATTTACCGAGTCATATGAAAGCATGTGCCTTACGCTAAACATTAGTAAGTCAAAGGTCCTCCACCAGCCTGTCCTCGCGACACAGCCCTGCCCCCCCAGACATCAAGATCCACGGCGTGGCCCTGGACAACGTGGATCACTTCCCCCATCTCGAGAGCCTCCTATCAACAAGAGCAGACATTGACGACGAGATCCAACACCGCCTCCAGTGAGCCAGTGCAGCCTTCGGCCACGTGAGGAAAAGAGTGTTTGAAGACCAGTCCCTCAAAACTGTCACCAAGCTCATGGTCTACAGGGCTGTAGTAATACCCGCCCTCTTGTATGGCTCAGACACATGGACCATGTACAGTAGACATCTCAAGTCGCTGGAGAAATACCACCAGTGATATCTCAGCAAGATCCTGCCAATCCCCTGGGAGGACAGACGCACAAACGTTAGCGTCCTCGTCTAGGCCAACATCCCCAGCATGCCCACACTTGATCAGCTCCGCTGGGCAGGCCTCGTAGTTCGCATGCCAGACATGAAACTCCCAAACCAAGTGCTCTACTCGGAACCTTGTACTACTTCATTAGTGACAGTGATTGTAGTAAATTCCTCCATACCTTTAGCTCCTTGATTATGCACTATTGGGATGCTTTTAGTGTCTTCTTCCATGAAGACCGATACAAAATATTTGTTCAATGTCTCTGCCATTTCCCTGTTCTCCATTATTAATTCCCCAGTCGCATCCTCCAGCGGACCAACATTTACTTTAGCCACTCGTTTCCTTTTTATGTACCTGTAGAAACTCTTACTATCTGTTTTTATATTTCGGGTTAGTTTACTTTCATAATCTATCTTCCCTCTGAATCATTTATTTGTCGTTCTATGCTGGCTTTTAAAAATTTCCCAATCTTCTGGCCTCCCACTAATCTTGGCTACATTGTATGCCGTTGTTTTCAATTTGATACCCTCCCTTACTTCCTTAGTTATCTAAAAGTATTAAGGGATATAGGCCAACGGCAGATATATGGAGTTCGGATCGTAGATCAGCCATCATCTCATTGAATGGCAGAACAGGCTGAATGGCCAACTCCTATTCCAATGTTCCGATGACAGTATATAAAGATTATGCAGCATGTAGAAAGAGACTGAGAAACATTAATTAATATGTGGCATAGTACACATGAATGTATGAATTGAAAGGGTTAATTTAATTTTAAATGTTCTCGTTTTGACGATCATCAGCAACTAAACAATATTTTCCTGCAAATGCCCGGGAGATTTAGGATGTTTCAATAGCACCATTCTTTGGAGAGAGTACTTCATAAGAATTGTGTTAATAATTAATACTAATTGAAGCAATAAAGGTTCCACCTCCAGCTAATATTTAAATTTACAATATTTATAATCCTTTTCTACACTCTAACGCTGAAAAAAAAACTATTTAAAACATTTTAATTCCATTCCCTGTATCACACGGGGGTCAGGCAGCACTTCTACTGAGATATTTCGGGAACAGAAATCTGTGTGTGGGATCGGTCGGCATCAGGTGCAGCTTTGACTGGTGTTGTACACTAAGTGAGTTAATTTAAATGCCGGGCTCCAAGACCCTCTATTCTAACGGTGACCGCACGGTACTTCCTACAGAGTCGGTTTAAAACCCCGACTGGAATATCAGTTACATTCTGCCTCTTCTGTACGACAGCCGTATGGAAAAAAATAAAACAAACTGGCGCGGTATTTGTGTTCGCTTTACATTTTAAATCTAAATTTGACACAAATCTCATTTGGAAATGAAAGTGTTAATTAGATGTAATATATAATACCCATGTTTACTGAAGAATTGAAGAAGTGCTCCCTGTTTGAAGTTGATGGAATATCAAACAAACAACTCAAAATATCAATTAAATGAAAATTCTGCGCATTAAATAAACCATTTCAATGTTCACATCATACGTTTCCAATGAATGACCAATTGGAATAAAATCTATCCGTTTTCTGTACAGTGATTGTGATCAGCGCGCGGTTTGTGAAAATGATGCAGAGTGTAATATACATTGCATGTGTTTTCTCCGTTCGATAATTTGCAGAAACTATTCTTTAAATTATCTATAAAACAACATTTTAGTATCCAATCTGTTTATAACTTAAATAAAGTAATTTACAGTGATATCTTTCCTTAAACGAATAATGTATCTGATAATTGCGCGGGAACGTTTCCTTGTTAGTAAACCATCTTTTGTTATTGATCGAGATTACTAAATATTAAGAAACACTCAGTGAAAACTGAGCGGAATAATGGAACAGCAAACTCAGCAGAAAATATCGACCAAATAGAAGGAGATTGAGAAATCTGCCCCGTAATCTCATTAACCAAACATGACATTGTCTAAAAATTATGAAATCTGGGAGGTGATTAAGAAAGCATAATTACTGGAAAAACTGTACTTATGAATGCTAAAATAGAATGATTAATTTATTATTAAAATTGAATAATTTGGAAGATCATAATTAACTGAACAACAATACTCACATAGCAAATTCCGCCAAATTTAGCAAATTTCAATACCATAATTGTTGGAGTGTGTACTCATGTCTAATTGTACTAATAATTAATGATAGTTGAAACAATGTTGGGTCCACCTCTATTCAATATTTTATTAGAAAATATTTGAAGGCCTTGTCCAGCACTCTAACGCTGAATAAACTATTTATTTTAATTCTATTTTAGAAAGCACTTCTACTGAGAAATATCTATGACAGAAATGAGTGCGTGTGTTCAGTGGGCAGTAGGTGCAGCTTTGACTGGTCTTCTACACTCGGAGTTAACTTATACCCCAGACGCTGATACACCATTATAACAGTGAATGCGCCCTACTTCTAGCAGGCTCGGTTTAATTGATCCGATTAGAATTTCAGCACCAGTCTGCTCTGCCTGTACAAGAGCCGCAGGGGACAAAATTAAAGAAAACTGCCGCGGTATTTGTGCTCGATTTCAGTCTTAAATCTAAGATTGACACACATCTTAATTGAGAATTTAAAATAAGTGTAAATCAGATGCAAAATATTCCAGATACGTTTACTGTTACCGACAGAAATTAAGAATTGAAAACATATTTGAAGTTGACGGTACTTTAAAATCAAACAACGCAATATATGTATTAAATTAAACTCCTGCAAATTACGTAAATTATTTAAATATTCAGTTCTTATGATCCCAATGAATCGCACATTTGAATAAAATAAGCCCATTCGCTGTAAATTGATTTTGATCAGCAGTCAGTTGGTGAAAATGATCCAGCGATTGGTAGACAGTTCCTGTTTTTTTGCCGTTCTATGAATTGCAGAAAATGTTCTTTAACTGTTCTTGAAATCATCTACAAAACAGGATTTAGTATCCAAGCAGTTTTATAAAATAAAAGCAAAGTGTTCACGGAAATATATTTCATGAAACGAATGATGTATCTGATAACAGTGCGGGGACATGGCCATGTCAGTTAATCAGCATTTGTTATTTAGAGAGATTAATTAATTTAACCAAACACGCTATGGAAACTGAAAAACTGAAAGAAGTCATTGACCGAAAACCTCAGCAAAAAATATCGAGCTGCGGGAAGGAGATTGAGAAAAACGTCCTGATATCTCATTAAATCCGACATAACTCGGTATAAAAAGTAGGGACATGTGGAAAGAGATAAAGATACAATTCCCAATATCTCATTACATTCTACTTTACTGTGCGTAAAACGTATGGGGCGTGCGCAAGGAGACTGAGAATACCTTATTCTTTCGTGGCACTGTGCCTATAAATGTATGAATAGAAAACAGTAATTCGATATCAAGAGATCATCATTTTGAAGTCAATCACTAACTGAGCAACAACACTCACACAGATAGTTCCCCAAAGGTTTAGGAACTGAGAGTGACGTGTAACTGAAGTCACTCAGGGACCAGCACGTACAGAGAAACTGCCTTACTAATAACCCGGGTAATCACGAAGTGTTACCCAGAAACTTACATGAATTACATAAAACTGCAGTGAGGATACAGTGGTGGAATTAATTTTTTTGGGAAGAAAAATCTAACGTGAACAATGACTAGCGGGGGAACGAGGACAAACCAAGTGTATAAAGGGGGAAGCTTCATCTAAAAATGATGAAAGGGCCCCTTCGAAGCCAAGACGTTCGATACAAGAATAAACTCTTAAATAATGCATTCAGGCACTTCTTCAATTGCTTTGCTGCTAGGCTTTGCAATGTGCCTGCTTGCCTTTATTTTTCTCTATTTCAACCGAAATCGATCACACATGCCGTGGCAGTTTTGTTTTATTTTGCCCCCTGTGGCTCTTGTACTGACAAAGCAGACTGAGTTGAAATTCCGAGCGGATTATTTAAAAAGTTGGAAGGAAAGCGCATTCACTGTTGGAACCGAATGTATCGAGTCTGGGGTGTAGGTTAACTCACTGAGTGCAGAACACCAGTTAAAGCTGCACCAACTGCCCACTGAAGCCACACACACATTTCTGTCACAGAAAGAAACGCAAAAAGAGTCACCGACTGATAAACTCAGCAAAATATATGGAGCAGGTGGAAGGCGATTGAGAAACCAGTCCCGATATCTCACTGAATATTACATGACATTGTATAAAAAGTATGGGCAACGTGGAAGGAGATTGAGCAAACTTAATAATTGCTGGACACTAGTAAAATATGAAATAGGTGATTGGAGCGAGGGCAGATATGGCAGAAGCGGCGTGGTCAGACGAAGGAGCGGTGAGAGATTGTAGAGGGACGTGATCGGGACCAGGAGATGCGTGAGTTCGGGGCCCAGAAGAGGTGAGGACCCAGGGTCAGCATGGGCCAGCCCACACTGCGATATGTGTGCAAGCTAGGTCCATGCAGCAGAGCTGGTCTCCAGTCGCCTCGGTTAATCCTTGCCAGTGGCCCAAGACCTAGCTCTGTCAAGCCCGTGTAGTGGCTGGTGTGCCACCCCACGTTAAAAAAATCCACCCACAGATATCTTCCACCCTTCAGGATGTAGTTCAGGACCTGCAATATTAGGTCCTTCATTGAAACATCTGTGAACTCGTCCTTTTTGGCGTGGAATCAAGTCATCCTGGTTTCGAGGGACTGCCTATGATAATGATGAAATAGAAAACATAGTTTGATATAAAACGGTCATAAATTTGAAGATAATCACTAGCTATACAACAGTGCTCACACAGCAAGTTCCCCAAAGGTTGAGGAACTGACAGTGGCCTGTAACTGAAGACGTACAGAGAAAGTGTGTAACTAGTAACCAGTGTAATCACGAAGAGTTACCCAGAAACTTACATGAATTAAGGCTGCCTGGGAGCAATGACTAGCGGAAGAAAGACGACAAACCAAATGTATAAAGGAGGAAGCTTAATCTAAAAAAAGATGAAAGGACCCCTTGGAAATCGATACAAGAACAAACTCTTAAATAATACATTCAGGCACTTCTTCAATTATTTTGCTGCCATTATTTACAATGTGCCTGCTTGCCTTTCCTTTTCTCTGTTAGAACCGAAATCGAACACAAATACGGCGGCAGTTTTGTTTTATTTTCTCCCCTGTGGCTCTTGTACTGACAGAGCAAACTGGAGCCGAAATTCTGATCGGGTTATTTAAACCGAGCCTGTAGGAAATGAAGTGCATTCACAGAACAGGAAGTATCGAGTCTGGGGTGTACGTTAACTTACTGAGTGGAGAACATCAGTGAAAGGTGCACCTGCCGCCGACTGAACCCACACACACATTTCTGTTACAGAAAAGTAAAGAAATGATTCACCGACCGAAAAAAGCTCAACACAAATATCGAGCAGGTGGAAGGAGATTGAGAAACAACTTCCGATATCTCATTAAACACGACGTGGCATTCTATAAAACGTATGGGGAATGTGGAAGGAGATTGAGCAAGCTTAGCAATTGCTTAACACTAGAAATGCATGAATTAGGAAACTTAATTCGATATAAAATGGTCATAATTTTAGAGACGTTCACTGACTGAACAAGAACATTCACATAGAAAATTCTCTAAAGATTTAGGAAATGTTATTAACAGTATTTTTTGGAGAGTGTATTTAATAATAATTGTACAAATGATGAACGTTAATGAAAACAATATTGGTTCCACCAGTGGTTAATGTTTTATTGTGCATTATTTCTAATCTTTATCCAACATTGTAATGCTGAATGAACAACTTAAAGTGGTCCAATTCATTCTATCACACATGAGTTAGACAGCACTTCTACTGAGAAATCTATATGACAGAAATGTGCGTGTGGATTCAGTATTGCAGCTTTGACTGGTATTCTACACACGGTGAGTTAACTTACACCCTGGGTTCCCATACACTCTATTCTAAAAGCGACGGTGCTTTACTTCTGGAAACTTCGGTTTAAATAATCCGCATAGAATTCCAACTCCAGCCTGCTTTGTCTGTACACCAGCCGCAGCTGGAAGGCGATTGAGAATACAATCCCGAAATCGCTTAAATTCTACATTACACTATTAAACAAAACAACTTTTACTTTCCACATCACCTCAATGTTTTCACAGTAAATACCAATAATTGTATTAACAAGGCACATGTTCTAATAATAATGCGCGTATCTATAGATAACCGAATACTTTCAATGATCAATAACTCACAGTTCAGAAGCTGCAGTAGAAACAGGGTCACGAAGGACCGCAGCATTGTCGCAGGGGCCGGTTGCAGCGATGGGACCTAAACACGAACCGAACGCTGTTTGCAGATACCGAACTGTCCTGCCAGTAACGGCTGATACCCAGACTGAACTGGGAGTTAATTCTTTGACAGCAGTTTGTACAGAAACCAGTGTTTCCTTTCAAATAACCAATAGATTTTGACAGGTATGAACCGTGCATTGCAATCTGGTAAAATACACCAATGAGAAGGACCCTGCCCATTAACGGATGCAATGAGCTCAGGTTCCAACTAACGCCTTCTCTTGAGAGGCCCATGACCTATATGAGTCTGAAATGGAAATGAGTCAACGACCCGGATTTCGGATCATAGAATCAGAGAAGGATAGAATTTTACAGACCAGAAGTAGCCCTATCTGACCAATACGCCTGTGTAGGTTCGTTGAAAAGGCTGTCCCACATTCCCAGCTTTATCCCCATAACCTTGCAAATTGTTCCTCTGTAAATACATGTACAATTGCCTTTTAAATGTTCCTATGGAATCTCATTTCACCACTATTTCGGTTAGTGCGTTCCAGCTCTTAACAACACTCTGTGTGAAGAAATGTCTCCACAATAACACTCCATTTCTTTTGCCAATTGCATTAAATCTCTGACCTCCGGTTATTGACCCACTTGCCAGTGGGAATAGATTCTCCCTGTTTGCTCTATCGAAACGCATGATAATATTGAATACATCTATCAGGATTCCCTTTTTAACATTCTCTGTTCTAAGAAGAACAAACCCAGCTTCTCCAATCTCTCCACATAACTGAAGTCCCTCACCCCTGATATCAAACTGCTAAACCTCTTCTGTACCCTTTCCAGGCCTTGAAATCCTTCATATAGTCTGATGACCAGATGTGTACACAGTACTCCAGCTGAGGTCTAAACAGGGATGTGTAAATGTTCAACACAATTGTGTTGTTTTTGTATTCAAAGCCCCTATTTACAAAGCCCAACATCTCACAGGCTTTGTTAAGCGCCTTAACAACTTGCCCTTCCACCTTCAAGATCTGTGAATAAGTACCTTACTTCCTCTGTTTTTGCACCCCCTCAAATAGTACCCTTTATATTTTACTAAGTTTCCATGTCGTTTCTCCCAAAGTGCATAATTTCACAATTAACCACGTTAAATTGCATCTGGCACACGTCTGCTCATTTCACCAGTCTGTCTGTATCTACCTAATGTCCGCTCTCTTAGGCAGTCTCTCGGAGTCGAGGATGATTTACTTCCCCACTAATAGGAATTCTCAGGTGACCGATGAGCTTTGACAGAGACCTATAGTCTCTGTCACAGCTGGGGCAGACGGTGGTTGAGAGGGTGGGTAGGTGAGGTGCTTGGGTTGTCGTGCACTTCTTCAGCTGTTTGCGCTTGGCTTCCGCTTGCTCCTTGTGAAGAGACTCGAGGTGTTCAGCTCCTTCCCGGATCATCTTTGAGCAGTCTTGGGCCAGGGAATCACAGGTGTTGGTTGGGATGTTGCACTTTATCAAGGAAGCTTTGAGGGTGTCCTTGAAGCATTTCCTCTGCCCACTTGAGACGTGCTTGCCCTGTCGGATCTCTAAGTAGAGCGTTTGTTTTTGGAGTCCAGTAGTTGATATGCGGATGATGTGGCCCATTCATCGGAGCGGATGGAGCATGGTCAATGCTTCGATGCTGGAGATTTTGGCCTAAGCGAGAAAACTGATGTTGATGCGCCTATCCTGCCAATGGATTTGCAGTATCTAGCGGAGGCAGCATTGGTGGTACTTCTCCCATACTTTGTGGTGCCTGCTGTAACTAGTCCATATCTCTGAAGCTTATAGGAGGGCAGGTGTCATTGCTGCTCTGTAGACCTTGAGCTTGGTGCTGGGTTTAATGTCCTGGTCTTCAAACGCATTCTTCCTCAGGCGACCGAAGGCTGCACTGGCACACAGAAGGCGATGTTGGACTTTTTCGCCGACGTGTGCTCTTGTTGACATTAGGCTCCGGAGATATGGAAGTTGTTCAAGGCCTCGTTCATGAATGTTGATAATGGGGGGTCGAAACTGTGTGCCGGGGACAGTTTGGTAGAGGACCTTTGCCTTACAGATGTTTAGTATAAGACCCATACACTCGTTCGCTTTGGTGAAGGTGCTGACCATGGTTTGGAGTTCGACATCCGAGCGTGCGCAAACGCAAGTGTCGTCTGCATGCTGTAATTCAACGTCTGCTACTGTTATGCTCATGATTTACAATATTGCCAAATTTGATATTGTCTGCAAACTTTGAAATTGTACTCCCTATACCTAAGTCCAGGTCATTTATATATAAGAAAAGCAATGGTGTTAATAACGACGCCTGGGGAACCCCATGCAATTAGAAAAAAAATATTGACCACTACTCTCTGTCTCCTGTCCCTTTGTCAATTTCCTATGCAAGTTATCATCATCCCTTTACTACCACGAGCTTCCATTTTCCAAAAAAGTCTGTTGTGAGGTACTTTATCAAATGCATTTTTAAAGTCCATATATACAACCCTTTCGTTTATTTCATCAAAGAAGTCAATCAGTCAGACACGATTTACCTGTAACACATCGGTGCTGGCTTTCTTTTATTAACCCATGCTTCTCCAAAATTTATTTTGTCTTTAACAATGGTCTTTAATAATTTTCGCATCCATCACTGACATTAGACTGACTAGAAGCATAGAAACATAGAAACATAGAAAATAGGTGCAGGAGTAGGCCATTCAGACCTTCTAGCCTGCACCGCCATTCAATGAGTTCATGGCTGAACATGCAACTTCAGTACCCCATTCCTGCTTTCTCGCCATACCCCTTGATCCCCCGAGTAGTAAGGACTTCATCTAACTCCCTTTTGAATATATTTAGTGAATTGGCCTCAACTACTTTCTGTGGTAGAGAATTCCACAGGTTCACCACTCTCTGGGTGAAGAAGTTTCTCCTCATCTCGGTCCTAAATGGCTTACCCCTTATCCTTAGACTATGACCCCTGGTTCTGGACTTCCCCAACATTGGGAACATTCTTCCTGCATCTAACCTGTCTAAACCCGTCAGAATTTTAAACGTTTCTATGAGGTCCCCTCTCATTCTTCTGAACTCCAGTGAATACAAGCCCAGTTGATTCAGTCTTTCTTGATAGGTCAGTCCCACCATCCCGGGAATCAGTCTGGTGAATCTTCGCTGCACTCCCTCAATAGCAAGAATGTCCTTCCTCAAGTTAGGAGATCGAAACTGTACACAATACTCCAGGTGTGGCCTCATCAAGGCCCTGTACAACTGTAGCAACACCTCCCTGCTCCTGTACTCAAATCCCCTCGCTATGAAGGCCAACATGCCATTTGCTTTCTTAACCACCTGCTTACCTGCATGCCAACCTTCAATGACTGATGTACCATGACACCCAGGTCTCGTTGCACCTCCCCTTTTCCTAATCTGTCACCATTCAGATAATAGTCTGTCTCTCTGTTTTTAGCACCAAAGTGGATAACCTCACATTTATCCACATTATACTTCATCTGCCATGCATTTGCCCACTCACCTAACCTATCCAAGTCACTCTGCAGCCTCATAGCATCCTCCTCGCAGCTCACACTGCCACCCAACTTAGTGTCATCCGCAAATTTGGAGATACTACATTTAATCCCCTCGTCTAAATCATTAATGTACAATGTAAACAGCTGGGGCCCCAGCACAGAACCTTGCGGTACCCCACTAGTCACTGCTAGCCATTCTGAAAAGCCTCTAGTTATCAAATGCAACACTCTTCCCTTTTTTGAACATGGATGAAGCATTTGCAATCCTGCATTCCAATGGCAAGACTCCAGTATTCAAGGAGGATTGAAAGATTGTAGTTAGAGCTTCTTCTATTTTCATCCTATCTTCCATTAGCAAATTCGGATGCATTCCGTTAGACTGGGGGACTTGATAACATTGGGCGATGCCAACTTATTCAGCAACGTCTTTCTATCTATTTTAACCTATCCAATATCTTTACCCACCCCTCCTCTAACCGACATTAACTTCATCCTCTTTTGTGAAGACAAATTCAAAGTACTTATTCAGTATAACTGTCATGCCCTCTGGCTCCAAGAATATTTCCTTTCATGTTGCAAATCTGCCCCGCCATTCCTTTAACTATCCTTTCAATTTCAAAGGTTTATAATCGATTTTTGAGTTCCCTTTTATGTTGCTTGCTAATCGTTTCTCATACTCTCCCTTTGCCTTTCTTATATCCTTTTCACAATTGCCTTTGCCACTCTCTGTATTCGGCCTGGATTTCCATTGCATCCTTCACCGTTTTCTGCTTTATTTTAACATCTATTTCCTTTGTAATCAAGGGAGATCTAGCTTTCGAGGCCCCATCGTTTCCATTATGAGTAAATGTTTGGTTTGTACCCGAACGATCTCCGCCTGCCTTCTGCACCACTTCTTCAGCCACGCATTCACCTCCACTATCTTGTTATTGCAGCACTCACACTCTCTGCGTCAGACTCTATTGAACTTTCTGCAGAGAGTTTAGAAGCAGTTTGATAGAACCAAGGACTATGGACCTCCGTGTCTTCAAGTGTCCCACTGGAGTTTATCCAGCGGACCGGGGCCGTTTCCCAACACAGAGCACTGGGAGGCTTCTCGCAGCTTCAGGCTCCAGGTAATGCTGCAGTCCTCCTGAGTCTCAGATTTTCCCCTTTCGCTATAAGTTGGGACAACTGCCTTCAGCGCGGTGGGTGGGCTACATGGGCCGTTGGTGCGGTGTCACCCATCTTGATGTTCTAGAAGATTAATTCCAGTACCATTTATTAGATCCATGTACCACCAACCACGAAATTGAAAATACACGACCCCGTCACACGACGTTTACTAGATGTGTTGCTACCTTGGTGTCGTTTTCTAATCCCGGTTAGTAGATCACAGTCTGCTGTTACCCTGTGTCCTGCCTCCGTGAAAAGGATTCCCTTTTTTGCTCGAAATCTGCCTCATAACTTGATCGTGGATCTTGCACTTAGAGGGGAGGGGAGGGGAGGGGCTGCTCCTGCTGCGTGTCTCAGAGTTCAGAACCATGAAGGAGAATGGAACCGGAGGAGTCCTTCTACTTTCGGATGAGGCGTTAAACCGAGTTCACGTCTGCTCTCTCAAGTGGACTGAAAAGATCCCATGGCACTATTTCAAAGAAGAGCAGTTCAGTTATACCAGGTGTCCTCACTCAATCAACATAACAATAAACAGTTTATCTGGTAATTATCACATTGATGTTTGTGGGAGCTTGTTTGTGTGCAAATTGGCTTCAGCGTTTCCCACATTACAAGTGACCACACTCCAAAAGTTAATTGGCTATAAAATGATTTGAGCCGTCCGCTTAACGTGAAAGGCGCTCTTTAAATCCAAGACTTTCTTCGTTTCTTCTGCATGTCTCGGAGTTCAGAGCAATGAAGTAGAACATGCTGTTTGATTCTGCCATTCTTCTGCAACACTCGCCTATTCGATTCGCTCTACCATCACAGTTTACTGTCTCTTTCATGCTTGTGTCTGTCCGGCACGTGTCATTAAATGTGTGTGAAGAGAAAGCCCCTAAAATGACTTTCAGTCTTTGTGCCTCTTTTACCTGTCGCTGATATCGTTCCCTATCGGTTGTGACCCTCTATCCTAATTGTATTACACACACACTACACATTCCTCTGATTAGGGTACAAGTTTTTCACGTGGTCGTGTTCATTATTATACTCTCCTCTCTGTTTCTATCTATCTCTCGCTCTCCCACCGCTATCTCACTCGCTGTCTCTAGTTCTCTCTCTGCATCTCAAAATGTCTGCATGTCTCTTTCTATATAACGCTCTCTTTATACCTTTTAATCTTGCACGGAGCTACCTCGTGCGCTAGTTCATTGTTTTGACTTTCCTCATTTCTGTCTCTGACTGTGTATGTCTCTCTCCCTCTCTTCATCTCTCTCCCTCCGTCTCACATAACAAACATAAGCAGGCATAGGTCGTTTGACCTCTCGAGCCTGCTCCGCCATTTAATATCATGGTTGATCTGATCCACTTCCCTGCCCACTCCCCATAACCCTTTATTCCCTTAGCGCTCAAAAATCTGTCTATCTCGGCCTTAAATATATTCAATGACCCAGCCTCCACAGCTCTCGGTGCCAGAGAATTCCACAGATTTACAACACTCTGAGCGAAGAAATTCCTCATCATCTCAGTTTTAATTGGCCGGCCGCTTATTCTGAGACTATGCCACCTATTTTAGTTTCCTCTATATGGAAATATCCTCTCTGCATCCAACTTGACGAGCCCTTTCAAAACCTTATATGTTTCGATAAGATCACCTCTCATTCTTCTGAACTCCAATGAATATACCTATTCACCTATCTTCATAATTCCACCCCCTCATCTCCGGAATTAACTGAGTAAACCTTCTCTGAACAACCTCCAATACAAGTATATCCTTCCTTAAATATGGATACCAAAACTGCACACAATACTCCAGATGTGATCTCACCAATACCCTATACAGTTGTAGCATGACTTCTCTCCTTTTATACTCTACCCCCCTTGCAATAAAAGCCAACATTCCATTTGCCTTCCTGATTATTGCTGTACCTGCATACTAACTTTTTGTGTTTCATGCACAAGCATCCTCAGGTCCTTCTTTACTGAAGCACTTTGCAATTTTTCTCCATTTAAATTATAATTTGCTTTGCGATTTTTCCTGCCAAAGTGGATAATCTCACATTTTCCTACATTATACTCCATCTGCCAACTGTTTGCCCACTCACATAGCCTGTTTTTTGTGTCCTCTTCACAATTTGCTTCCCCACCGTCTCATTCCATCTGATTAAAGTAGTGTTTCCATATGCTCTAGATCAATGCTATCACTCTCCTCTGTGTATGTGTCTATTTCTAGTCCCACTGACTCGCAGTGTTTTCCACATGTTCTCTATTCTATCTGCGAATGTTGGAACTTGAGCTTAGGAAAGCTCAAGCTCCAACACTAAAACCAGGGGCACTGCATTACTGTCGAGCTGGTGTTAATCAGCCGATAACTCATCTACAACATTCATGAAGTTTCAATAATTACATAGAATTAATCTTAGATTGCAATGCTGGCTCATTACATATACATAGACTGAGAGGTGCATGACTGCAAATATATTTCACAACAGTGAATCCGGTGGTGTCCACTCATTTATTAAAGTGATTATGAAAAATACGTGTATATGTATTTAATCTGGGAACTGGTCCAGTAGAGTTTCATCATGAGATTGTTTTTTCTCTGTGCCTAACCATCTGAAATCCAAATGTGAGTCTTGTCATATAATAGTCTGAATCCACTGCCACAGGTTGCGAATGTATTTCGATCATGTTTGATTTTCAGTTTAAGCAAATGGAATTATATTATTAACCTATACCGATAATTGGAATATAATTTACATAGGATTACATAGGACATACAGCTGGGAGCAACTCAACAGAGGCAGAATTCGAAAGTGACATCAGAGTAAAAAAAAGTGACATCGGCACAAGGGAAGGAGCTGATTGGTGAGTGTTTTTTTTAAGTTTAAAGTTTATTTCTGCCTAGTTAGTTCTTACTCGATTAAATAGAGGCATGGCAGGGCAGCTCAGTCCTGTGGAATGCACATCCTGTGCCATGTGGGAAGTCCTGGATGCTTCTCGTAGCCTCGACGACCACATGTGCAGGAACTGTCGCCAACTACAGCATCTCGAAATCCATGTTTTGGAGCACGAGCGGCAGCTGGAGTCACTGCAGTGCATCCTAGAGACTGGGAACTTCGTGGATAGCAGGTTCCTAGAGGTGGTCACCCCACAGCTTTAGAGTGTGTGCAGGCATAGAGCAAATGGTTGACCGCCAGACAGAAGAGGACCAGGCAGATAGTGCACGATTCCCAGGAGTGCATCTCATTCTCCAATCAGTATTCTGTTCTGATGATTCCTCGGGGAGTGCAACCAGAGCCAAGTCCATGGCACCACGGATGGCTCATCTGCACAGGGTCGTGTGGGGGGCAGGGGGGGGAAGTGTGGCAGAGCAATAGTGGTAGGGATATTGAAAGTTAGGGGAGCAGACATGCCATTCCAGGATGGTATGTTGCCTCCTTGGTGCCAGGGTCAAGGATATCACTGCACGATAGCAGGATATTCTGAGTGGAGAGGCTGAACAGCCAGAAGTCGTGGTCCATATTGGTACCAATGACATAGGTAGAAAGAGGGATGACATCCTGCAGGCAGATTTTAGGGAGGTAGGAGATAGATTGAATTGCAGGTCCTCAAAGGTAGTAATCTCTTGATTACTCCCAGTATCACATACAAAAAATAGGAGGACAGTACAGATGAATTTGTGGCTGGAGAGATGGTGAATGAGGGATGGCTTTAGATTTCAGAGGAATCGGGACCGTTTCCTGGGAGGTGGGACCTGTACAAACCGGATGGGGTACACTTCAACAGAGCGGGGGCTAATATCCTAGCAGGGGTTTTGTTAGTGCTGTTGGCGAGGGTTTAATTTAGCTTGGCAGGGGGATTGGAACCTGGGAGCAGATTCAGAAGGCAGTGGAGCAAAGCTGGAACTGGAAAACAGAAAATTAGAAAGTGAATTTGGAAGATAGAAGAAATAAAGGCTAGAAAATAGGCAACACTGGCATTTGGCAGTGCTAAATTGTATATACTCCAATGCAAGGAGTATAGGGAATATTTCACATGAACTGAGACCACAGATAAACACTAGGAAGTATCATATTATAGCTATTACTGAGACACGGCTGAAAAAAGGGCATGTATGGCAGCTCAACATTCCGGTTACAGGGTTTTCAGGGAGGGGGTAAAAGAGGGGTGGGGGGTCGCAGCATTAATTAAATAAACAATTACAGCGGAAAGGATGATATGTTAGAAGGATTATTAAATTAAGCCATTTGGGTTGAATTGAAGAACAGGAAAGGGCGATCACACTCCTGGGGGTGTATTATAGACCCACAAACTGTCAGAGTGTGATAGAAGAGCAAATATGTAGGCAAATCTCTGAGAAGTGCAAAAACTATACGTCAGTAATAGTAGGGGATTTCAACTACCCTAATATTAACTGGGATAAAATTAGGATGAAAAGCACAGAGGGTGCAGAATTCCTAATATACATTCAGGAGAACTTTTTTTTAGCCCAACAAAGGAAGGGGCAGTTATTTAGGGAATGTAGCTGGGCATGTGGAAGGGGTATCCATGGGAGAGCATTTTGCTGTCTGCGATTATAATTCTGCTAGATTTAGTATAGTTACGGAAAAGGACAAATATAGGCCAGGAATAAAAGTTTTCAATTGGGGGAAAGCCAATTTTACTCAGCTGAGATGTGATTTAGCCAACGTGGACTGGAAACGGCTTTGGAAGGTATATCAGTGCCAGAGCAGTGGGAGGCATTCAAGGAGGAGATACTGAGGGTTCAGATCAAGTATGTTCCCTAATGGAAAAAGGGTGGGGCTAACAAATCTAGAGTCCCTTGGATTTCAAGGGGTAGCCAGGGTAGGAGAAAGAAAAAATGCACTCAATATTGCAGAAACTCCAGAGGAGTACACAAAGTGCAGTGGTGAATTTTAGAAGGAAATTAGGAAAGAAAAGGAAAACCCAAAGATGGTTTATATATACATTAAGAGCATTAGGATGCCTAAAGAAAGAGTAGGGCTACCATAAAGGTACTATGTGTATGGAGGCGGAAGACGTGGGTATGGTTCTTAATGAATACTATTGACCAATGGGACCAATTGAACAAGTACTTTGGTTCGGTATTCACTGAGGAGGACACAAACAACCTTCCGGATATAAAAGGGGTCAGAGGGTCTAGTAAGGAGGAGGAACTGAGGGAAATCCTTATTAGTCGGCAAATTGTGTTGGGGAAATTGATGGGATTGAAGGCCGATAAATCCCCAGGGCCTGATGGACTGCATCCCAGAGTACTTAAGGAGGTGGCCTTGGAAATAGTGGATGCATTGACAGTCATTTTCCAACATTCCATTGACTCTGGATCAGTTCCTATGGAGTGGAGGGTAGCCAATGTAACCCCACTTTTTAAAAAAGGAGGGAGAGAGAAAACAGGGAATTATAGACCGGTCAGCCTGACATTGGTAGTGGGTAAAATGATGGAATCAATTATTAAGGATGTCATAGCAGTGCATTTGGAAAGAGGTGATATGATAGGTCCAAGTCAGCATGGATTTCTGAAAGGGAAATCATGCTTGACAAATCTTCTGGAATTTTTTGAGGATGTTTCCAGTAAAGTGGACAAGGGAGAACCAGTTGATGTGGTGTATTTGGACTTTGAGAAGGCTTTCGACAAGGTCCCACACAAGAGATTAATGTGCAAAGTTAAAGCACATGGGATTGGGGATAGTGTGCTGACATGGATTGAGAACTGGTTGTCAGACAGGAAGCAAAGAGTAGGGGTAAATGGGTACTTTTCAGAATGGCAGGCAGTGACTAGTGGGGTACCGCACGGTTCTGTACATTAATGATTTAGACAAGGGGATTAAATGTAGTATCTCCAAATTTGCGGATGACACTAAGTTGGGTGGCAGTGTGAGCTGCGAGGAGGATGCTATGAGGCTGCAGAGAGACTTGGATAGGTTAGGTGA
Organism: Pristiophorus japonicus; assembly: GCF_044704955.1. NCBI lineage: Eukaryota > Metazoa > Chordata > Chondrichthyes > Pristiophoridae > Pristiophorus > Pristiophorus japonicus. The sequence continues at coordinate 60,632,819 of NC_091998.1, read as the reverse complement.
GTGGGCAAATGCATGGCAGATGAAGTGTAATGTGGATAAATGTGAGGTTATCCACTTTGGTGGTAAAAACAGAGAGACAGACTATTATCTGAATGGTGACAGATTAGGAAAAGGGGAGGTGCAACGAGACCTGGGTGTCATGGTACATCAGTCATTGAAGGTTGGCATGCAGGTACAGCAGGTGGTTAAGAAAGCAAATGGCATGTTGGCCTTCATAGCGAGGGGATTTGAGTACAGGGGCAGGGAGGTGTTGCTACAGTTGTACAGGGCCTTGGTGAGGCCATACCTGGAGTATTGTGTACAATTTTGGTCTCCTAACCTGAGGAAGGACATTCTTGCTATTGAGGGAGTGCAGCGAAGGTTCACCAGACTGATTCCCGGGATGGCGGGACTGACCTATCAAGAAAGACTGGATCAACTGGGATTGTATTCACTGGAGTTCAGAAGAATGAGAGGGGTCCTCATAGAAACGTTTAAAATTCTGACGGGGTTAGACAGGTTAGATGCAGGAAGAATGTTCCCAATGTTGGGGAAGTCCAGAACCAGGGGACACAGTCTAAGGATAAGGGGTAAGCCATTTAGGACCGAAATGAGGAGGAATTTCTTCACCCAGAGAGTGGTGAACCTGTGGAATTCTCTACCACAGAAAGTAGTTGAGGCCAATTCACTAAATATATTCAAAAAGGAGTTAGATGAAGTCCTTACTACTAGGGGAATCAAGGGGTATGGTGAGAAAGCAGGAATGGGGTACTGAAGTTGCATGTTCAGCCATGAACTCATTGAATGGCAGTGCAGGCTAGAAGGGCCCAATGGCCTACTCCTGCACCTATTTTCTATGTTTCTCTGTTTCTATGCATCTGTTTTCACAATGGAGAAGGGTGATGCAGACATTGCAATCAGGGAGGAGGAGTGTGAAATAAACATAGTGAGAGAGAAATTATTAAGGGGCTTAGCAGTTTTGAAAGTGGCTAAATCCCCAACCTGGATGAAATGTATCCCAGGCTGTTAAGAGAAGCAAAAAAGGAAATAGCAGAGGCTCTGACCTTCATTTTCCAAACCTCTCTGGCTACACGTGTGGTACCGGAAGAATGGAGCACTGCTATTCTTGTACCTTTGTTTAAAAAGGGAGAAAGGGATCGACTGAGTAATTAGAGGCACATCAGCCTAACCTCAGTGGTGTGAAAATTATTCAAAATAATTCTGAGGGATAGAATAAATCTTTATTTAGAAAGAAACAGATTAATCAACGACAGTCAGCATGGATTTGTTTCTGATTAACTTGATTGAATTTTTTAAGGCGGTAACAAGGAGGGTCGATGAGGATTTGATATAGTTTATATGGATTTTAGCAAGGCTTTTAATAAGGACCCACATGGCAGAATGATAACAAAAGTAAAAGTCCTTGGGATCCAAGGCAAAGTTTGATCCAAAAATTGGCTCGGAGGCAGGAAGCAAAGGTTAATGGTTGGTAGATGTTTTTGTGACTGGAAGGATGTTTTCAGTGGGATTCCGTATGGCTCCATACAGGTCCTTTGCTTTTTGTGGTATATATCAATGATTGAAACTTGAATATAGGGAGTCTGATTAAGAGGTTTTAAAATCTGCCGTGTGGTTGATAATGAATTAGAAAGCTGTAGACTGCAGGAAGATATCAATCAAATGGTCAGGTGGGCAGGACATTGGCAAATGGAATTCAATCCAGAGAAGTGAGAAGTAATGCATTTGTGCAAGGTCACTAAGAAGTGTAGAGGAACAAAGGGACCTTCGAGTCCATGTCCACAGATCCCTGATGGTAGCAGGCCAGACAGATAAGGTGGTTAAGAAGGCATACAGAATACTTGCCTTTATTAGCCAATGCATAGAATACAAGAGCAGGGAGGTTATTCTTGGACTGCATAAAACACGATTTTGCAGTGAGCCATGGCTCAGTGGGTAGCACTCTTGCCTCCGAGTCACAAGTTTGTGGGTTCAAGTCCCACTCCAGGGACCTGAGCACATAAATCTAGGCTGACACAAGAGCACTAACACATATAGGTGACCTTATTGAAAAATATAAGATAATGAGTGGGCTCGACAAGGTGAATCAAAGAAGATATCCCCACTCACAGGGGAAACTAAAACTAGGAGATATCATCTCAGAATAAGGGGCTGCCCATTTAAAACTGAGACAAGGAGGAATTTTTTTTCTTAGAGGGTTGTAAATCTGTGCAATTCTCTGCCCTAGAGAGCTGTACAGACTGGAACTTTGAATATATTTAAGGTGGCAATAGACAGATTTTTGAGCGAATAGGAAATAATCATCATCATCATAGGCAGTCCCTTGGAGTCGAGGAAGACTTGCTTCCACTCTTAACATGAGTTCTTAGGTGGCTGTACAACCCAATACGAGAGCCACAGTCTCTGTCACAGGTGGGGCAAATAGTCGTTATGGGAAGGGGTGGGTGGGATTGATTTGCCACACGCTCATTCCGCTGCCTGCGCTGGATTTCTGCACGCTCTCGGCGACGAGACTTAAGGTGCTCAGCGCCCTCCCGGATGCGCTTTCTCCACTTGGCCAAAGACTGTCCTAAGGTCTCCCACGTGTCTGGGGATGTTGCACTTCATCAAGGAGGCTTTGAGGGTGTCCTTCTAATTTTTCCACTGCCCACCTTTGGCTCGTTTGCCGTGAAGGAGTTCCGAGTAGAGCGCTTGCTTTGGGAGTCTCGTATCTGGCATGCGAACTATGTGGCCTGCCCAGCGGAGCTGATCAAGTATGGTCAGTGCTTCAATGCTGGGGATGTTGGCCTGGTTGAGGATGCTAATGTTGGTGTGTCTGTCCTCCCAGGGGATTTGTAGGATCTTGCAGACATCGTTGGTGGTATTTCTCCAGCGACTTGAGGTGTCTAATGTACATGGTCCATGTTTCTGAGCCATACAGGAGAGCGGGTATCACTACAGCCCTGTAGACCATGAGCTTGGTGGCAGTTTTGAGGGCCTGGTGTTCAAACACTATTTTCCTCAGGCTCCCGAGATATGGGAAGTGGTCCACGTTGTCCAGGGCAGTACTGTGGATCTTGATGACTGGGGGACAGTGCTGTGCAAGGGTTATGGGGAATGGGCAGGGATGTAGAGTTGAGTCCATGAACTTCTTAATGGCGGAGCAGGCTCAAGGGACGAAATGGCCTACTTTTGCTCTTATTTCTTGTGTTCTATGTTCTTATGACACTCCAGTGCATTACTGAGGGAGTGCTACACTGTTGGAGCTGCCTTCTTTCAGATGAGACATTATACTGAGGCCCCGTCTAACTTCTCACAGGGACATAAAAGATCCCCTGGCACTATTTCAAAGAGGAGTCAGGGAGTCATCCCCGGTGTGCTGGCCAATATTTATCCCTCAATCAACATAATAAAAACTGATCATCTGGTCATTATTACATTGCTGTTTGTGGGAGCTTGCTGTGCGCAAAATGGCTGCCACATTTCCCACATTACAACAATGACAACAGTCCAAAAGTACTTCATTGACTGTCAAGCGTTTTGGGATGTCTGGTGGTCCTTAAAGGTGCTATAGAAATGCAAGCCTTTCTTTTTCTTTTAGTTAGGCTCCAGCTGGAGTACAGCGTGCAATTCTGGTCACCACATTGCAGGAAAGATGTGATTGCATTTAAGAGTGTACAGAGAAGATTTACGAGGATATTGCCTGGAGAATTTTAGCTATGAGAAAAGATTAGATAGGCTGGACACAAAAGCAAAATACTGCGGATGCTGGAATCTGAAATAAATGTTTATGATCCATCCAGGATTAGATATCTCGGAGATATTCAACGTTTCTCAAAATACTGCTTCACCACATTCTGGGGTCCACACTCTACGCAATGCGCGCCACAGGCATGCTCTCGATCTCTCTCTTCAGCAGCACTGACTCACTCTTTCTCTAAGCTGATGTGGTCTGCAGTTCCATTTCATCCTTCGCCTCATCCAGCACTTTAACCAATAACGTTTTTCCTTCCTTGCAGGTGTCAAGGATTGTAAACGTCAACAACACTTGGACACTAATGCAGCTCCAGATCCTTCTTCCCCTACCCTTCCCTCTGATCCCATCCTTTCTTTCAATCTCACCCTCTGCTGTGTTACCACCATCCCCTCTGACCTTCCTCTCTCTGACCCCGAATGATCAGTCCTCAGCAAAGGTCTGAGCTTCATTCCCTTACGCCACCACCTCAATGAATTTCGAGCTCGGCACGATGCTGAGCTCTTTTTCCGCTGCCTTCGCCTCCATGCCCAATTCTTCAGCCAGGCATCTTCCCCTCGCATAGCTGACCCTTTCTCCCTTTTTCAGAATTCTTGCTATGCCTGGACCCCGCTCTCCGGCCTCTTACCACTACGGGACATCGGCTGTCTCAATTTTTCGGCTCGCCTCACTCACTCCAACATACCTTCCTCTGAACTTGCAGCACTCCGCTCGCTCAGATCCAACCCCAACCTTGTCATTAAACCTGCTGACAAGGTTGGCACTGTTGTTGCTTGGTGAACCGACCTCTATCTTGCAGAGGCTGATCGCAAGGTAGAAACCTCCTCCTACATCCCTCTGGACCATGACCCCACTGGTGATTACCAAACTATCATTTCCCAGACGTCACTGACTTCATCTCCTCTGGAGATCTTCACTCCATAGCCACCAACCCTAGTTCCCCAACAAAGCACAGCCCACTTCTACCTCCTTCCCAAGATCCACAAACAGGACTGCCCTGGTAAACCCATCATTTCAGCCACGTCTTGCCCCACATAACTTATTTCTTCCTATCTCGACTATTTTTTCTCCCCTTGTCCACTCTCTTCCCACCTACATCTGCGACTCCTCCAATGCCCTCCGTCACTTTTAACAGTTTCCAGTTTCCCAGACTCAACCATCTCATTTTTCATCATGGAAGTCCAATCCCTCTACACTTCCATCCCCTACAAGGATGGCCTGAGGGGGCTCTGCTTCTTCCTCGAACAGAGGCCCAACCAGTCCCCCATCCACCACCACCCTCGTCCGCCTGGCTTAACTTGTTCTCATATTGAACAACTTCTCCTTTAACTCCTCACTTTCTCCAAATTAAAGGTGTTGCTATGGGAACCCACATGGGTCCTAGCTATGCCTGCCTTTTAGTGGGATAGATGGACCATTCTTTGTTCCAGTCCTACTCGGGTCCACTCCCTCGCCTCTTTTTCCGGTACATTGATGATTATATCGGTGCCATTTCCTGCTCTCGCCCTGAATTATAACATTTCATTCACTTTGCATCCAATTTCCACCTTTCCTTCACCTTCACATGGTCCATTTCCGACTCTAGAGGAAGAGAATACAAAAGTAGGGAGGTTATGTTGAATTTAGATAGAAGCTTGGTTGGACCACATGGAGAAATGTGTGCAGTTAAGGTCTCCATGCTACAAAAATTATATTGAAAGTACAGCAAATATTTACAAGGATTTTAGACTAATTGAGAGGATACAACTATCCAAAAGGTTGGGCAGGCTGGGGCTGGGACTAGGACTAGGAGGCGACATGATAGAGGTCTTCAGAATTACGAAGGAGTCCGATTGAGTGAATGTGGAGAAACTGTTTCACTTGTGGGTAAGTCTAGAACAAGAAGGCATAAACGTAAAATAGCCATGAACAGATCAGATAAATTAATTAGGAGGTTTGTTTTTACATAGCCATTGGTAAGAATGTAGAACTCGCAGTCACATGGGGTATTTGAAGCAGATAACATTGATGTATTCAAGGGGAGGCTTGATACTTAACTGAGGGAGAAAGTATCTGATGGATACGGGATATGGTAGGATGAGGTAATTAGACTGGGAGGAGGCTTGTGTGGAACATACACATTGGTATAGTGCAGTTGTACAAAATACTATTTTCTGTACCATAGAATCTATGAAGTTAATATCATTGCATGTTCTTGTGGTTTAAACCCAGTCTTTGAATCAGTGCACTCTGAAGAAATACTGTCCAAAATGAGTTTCTATCCAACGCGGCCCTCATCACATGGATCACAGTTGTCAATGATTGGTCATTTATGTTCCCTGATGATTTTCTTTTGTTACATTTTGTTCCATATAATTTATTGTTTATTTGGTTACTGCATATTTTCTGATGATATATTTTGTGTTTCATACACATTTTGATTATTTGTTAACTGTTTTGCATTTGAGCTGGCCCAGCTCTGTCTATTATCACTGACTGTAATGATTCCCCATTCACCCACTGTCCACGGACCACCATTGTTTCTTTTGCAGTTTTGCTGCACTTTTCCACTGTAAAACAACGCAGTGTTTTTGAGCCGTGCTGCTCAGACCTGCTTCACAGTCACAGTCCTCACATGAGCTTTGTAGCTTTTTCGGGCAACTTGCTAAAGATTTGAGGAAATGTGGTGCGTTCACTGTCAGAGAGGCGCAGAGACCACAGACACATTTGCTGCTGATCAGAGGATGTACATTTTCATCGTCGATAAACTGTACCAGGGAGAGAAGTGATGTGTTCCCTGTAAACAAAAAGAAAAGTGTTTTATCGAAGCTGACCACTTGGACTCTAGAATGACTTTCTATAACCGTAGTGTGTGAAAAGCCTCTCGCAGTCCGCAGTGCCTCAGAACAGTCACTGTGGGTTTTCCTGTTCTGTTGAACTGACAGGAAGCACGTGGCATTGTGGTGAGTTCCGTGCTCGCGTTTTGTTCGTTCCTCTCCTGAAATACTGCTGCTGGAAATTTCACCTCGGGATTTGAACGTAGGCTGCATATCACCCAGCAGCTCAATGTCACGGGGGAAGCAAATCTGGGTAAAGTCATTCATTCTCTGGACACTTAACATTTAGTGTGTACAAATACACAACCCTATTGCAAAGTTTTAATCAGAGTACAAAATGGCAATAGTCTGGGTACACTGTCCCAAATCTATAACGAAAAATTTCAATAGCTCGGCGGTAGTACCACTACTGACCAAGCCCTGAAGGACATATCTACCATACTGGGCCTGCAGCAGGTGGTGAAAGAACCAATACGAGGGAAAAACCTACTTACATAAGAACATAAGAAATACCTCAGCTCCACTTCCCTGCCCACTCTCCATAACCCCTTATCCCCTTATCGATTAAGAAACCGTCTATTTCTGTCTTAAATGTATTCAATGTCCCAGCTTCCACAGCTCTCTGAGGCAGTGAATTCCACAAAAAATTTCTCCTCATCTCAGTTTTAAATGGGCGGCCCCTTATTCTAAGATTATGCCCTCTAGTTCTAGTCTCCCCTATCTGTCGAAACATCCTCTCTGCATCTACCTTGTCAAGCCCCTTCATAATCTTATACGTCTCGATAAGATCACCTCTCATTCTTCTGAATTCCTATGAGAAGAGGCCCAACCTACTCAACCTTTCCTCATACGTTAGCCTCCTCATCTCTGGAATCAACCTTGTGAATCTTCTCTGAACTGCCTCCAAAGCAAGTATATCCTTTCGTAAATATGGAAACCAAAACTGCACATAGTATTCCAGGTGTGGCCTCGCCAATACCCTGTACAACTGTAGCAAGACTTCCCTGCTTTTGTACTCCATCCCCTTTGAAAAATTCAATTGGCTTTCCTGATCACTTACTGTAACCTGCATACTAACCTTTTTTGTTTCATGCACAAGTACCCTCAGGTCCTGCTGTACTGCAGCACTTCGCAATCTTTCTCCATTTAAATAATAATTTTCTCTTTGACTTTTTTCTGCCAAAGTGCATGACCTCACACTTTCCAACATTATACTCCATCTGCCAAATTTTTGCCCATTCATTTAGCCTGTCTATGTCCATTTGCAATTTTTTGTTTTCTCCTCACACGTTGCTTTTCCTCCCATCTTTGTATCGTCGGCAAACTTGGCTACTTTACACTCAGTCCCTTCCTCCAAGTCATTAAAATAGATTGTAAATATTTGGGGTCCAGCACTGATCCCTGCGGCACCCCACTGGTTACTGATTGCCAAACCAAGAATGAACCATTTATCACTGGAATTTAGAAGAATGAGAGGGGATCTCATAGAAACATATAAAATTCTAATGGGATTGGACAGGTTAGATGCAGGAAGAATTTTCCCGATGTTGGGGAAGTTCAGAACCAGGGTTCACAGTCTAAGGATAAGGGGTAAGCCATTTAGGACCGAGATGAGAAGAAACTTCTTCACTTAGGAGAATTGTGAACCTGTGGAATTCTCTACCACAGAAAGTTGTTGAGGCCAGTTTGTTAGGTATATTCAAAAGGGAGTTAGATGTGGGCCTTACGGCTAAAGGGATCAAGGGATATGGAGAGAAAGCAGGAATTGAGTACTGAAGTTGCATGATCAGTCATGATCATGTTGAATGGTGGTGCAGGCTCAAAGGGCCGAATGGCCTACTCCTGCACCTATTTTCTATGTTTCTGTGTTTCTATCCGTACTCTCTGTTTTCTGTTCGTTAGCCAATCCTCTATTTGAGCTTAGTACGCTGGTCAGAGATCCAACTTTCTCACCCTCCATCTAAATTTGAAATTCAATCATGCTATGATCAGTCATTCTAGGGGGATCCTTTACTAGGAGATTGTTTATTAATCCTGTCTCATTACTTGACCTCGACCTCACTAATCTACTTGTCGCAGATGCATCTGTCCATGGCAGCATTGGTAGCAGTTACCACGGCACAGTCATTGTGGAGACGAAGTCCCCTCTTCACACTGAGAACATCAGGCATTGTGTTGTGTGGCACCACCACCGTGCTAAATGGGATAGATTGAAAACAGATGTAGCAGCTTAAAACTGTGCATCTATGAAGCGATGTGGGCCATCAGCAGCACAATCTGTAACCTCATGGCCTGGCATATTACCATTACCATCAAGCCAGGTGACCAACTCTGGGTCAATGAACAGTGTAGAAGAGCATGCTAGGAGCAGCACCAGTCATACCTAAAAATGAGATGCCAACCTGGGGAAGTTGCAACACGGGATTACATACATGCTAAAAAGAGGAAGCAGCATGCTATAGACAAGGCTAAGTGATGTTACATACAACGGATCAGATCAAAGCTCTGCAGTCCTGCCACATCCAGTCGTGAATGGTAATGGAGCATTAAAGAACTAACAGGAGGAGAAGGCATCATGAATATCCCCATCCTCAATGATAGAGGAGCCCAGCACATGAGTGCAAAAGACAAGTCCGAAGCGTTTACAACCATCTCCAGCCAGAAGTGCCGAGTGGATGATCCATATTGGCCTCCTCCTGTTCCATCATCACAGAAGCCAGTATTCAGCCAATCTGGTTCACTCCACGTGATATCACAAGCATGCTGAGCTCACTGTATACAGCAAAGGCTATGGGCACCGACAACATCCCGGCTGTTGTGTTTAAGACTTGTGCTCCAGAACTAGCCGTGCCTTTAGCCAAGCTGTTCCAGTACAGCGATTGCACAATGTGGAAAATTGCCCAAGTATCCACAAAAAGCAGGACAAATCCAATCCAACCAATTGCCATACCATCAGTCTATTCTCAATCATCAGCAAAGTGATGGAAGATGTCAGCAACAGTGCTATCAAGGCTCACTTACTCACCAATAACCTGCTCACCAATGCCCAGTTTGTGTTCCACCAGGACCACTTGGCCCCAGACCTCATTACATCCTTTGTCCAAACATGGACAAAAGAGCTGAATTCCAGAGTTATGGTGAGAGTGACTGCCCTTGACATCAAGGCAGCATTTGACTGAGTGTGGCACCAAGGAGCCCCAATAAAACTGAAGTCAATGGGAATCAAAGGGAAACCGCTCCACTGCCTGGAGTCATACCTAGCACAAAGGAAGATGTATGTGGTCATTGGAGGACAATCATCACAGCTCCAGGACATCACTGCTGAGTTCCTCAGGGCAGTGTCCTAGGCCTAACCATCTACAGCTGCTTCATCAATGACCTTCCCTCCATCAGAAGTAGGGATGTTCACTGATGACTGCAGTGCTCAGTGCCATTTGCCACTCCTCAGATAATGTTACAGTCCATGCCCACATGCAACAAGACCTGGACGATAACCAGGTTTGGGCTGATAAGTGGCAAGAAACATTCGTGCCACACAAGTGCCAGGCAATGACTATCTCCAACAAGCAAGAGTCTAACCATTGCCCCTTGACATGCAACGGTATTACCATCGCCGAATCCCCCACTATCAACATCCTGGGGGGGTTACCATTGACCACAAACTTAACTAGACTAGCCACATAAACAATGTGGCAACAAGGTGTCAGAAGCTGGGTATTCTGCGGCAGGTGTCTCGCCCCAAACACTTTCCACCATCTACAAGGTACAAGAGGTATGAGGTAATACTCTCCACTTGCCTGGATGAGTGCAGCTCGGACAACAGTCAAGAAGCTCGTCACCATCCAGGACAAAGCAGCCCAATTGATTGGCAGTCCATCCACCACCTTAAATATTCAGTTCCTCCATCACTGATGTACCATCACCGACGACACCCGGCGAGCAGGTAAGCCTCCGACCAGGCCATCACCCCTCCAGCGGGCAGAGGACACCTTCAAAGCCTCCTTGATAAAATGCAACATCCTCACCTACACCTGGGAATCCCTGGTCCGCCATAAGTGGAGGAAGAGCATCCATGAGGGCGCTGAGCACATCGAGTCTTGACGCCGAGAGCATGCAAAAAAACAAGCGTAGATAGCGGAAGGAGCGTGCGGCAAACCAGACTCCCCGCCCACCTTTTCCTTCAACGACTGTCTGTCCCACCTGTCACCTAATAACTCACTTAGAGTGGAAACAAGTCTTCCTCAATTTCGAGGGACTGCCTACGATGATGATGATGAGGTAAATTTGTGTGCTGCTTCTTTAGAATGCTCAAGTCTGCATTCTGTATGTAACATGTTTCACCCATCTATCCTAACCCTAGGTCAATATTTATAAATAGCGGTTTGGGTTCTGGGTAGGCGGCCAGTTATTCGGGAGTGGGGATGTTTCTGGGTAATGTTTTAGGTAGTGGTCATTGCTCTAGTTTACTGGTGCTCAGTCAGGCTTGTAGGTGATGGATAGTGAGTGTTATGAGAGCAGTGTTTGTGTGCGCTTCCTGGCTCAGGTTTATTGTTGCTTCATCATTTTTGTTTGTTTTGTCAATTTTGATACATTAGCTCTGTCTCTGCACACTGCCAAAGTGTTTGGACTATGCTCTTAGCTCCTGCAGCCCTAAAACGCCCCAAGAACTTTGCCTTCCCCCAATTCTGGCTTCTTGTGCTTCCCTGATTCCCTTTGACCCAGCATTGGTGCCCGCGTTCCCAGCTGGTTTGGCGATAAGCTTCGAAATTGCCTCCCTGAACCTCACCCCCTACCTCTGTCTCCTCCTTTAAGATGCTGCTTAAAAGCTACCTTTTTGACCAAGCTTTTGGTGACCTTTCCTAAATTCTCCTTCTTTGGCCCAGTCATTTTCTGTCTAATTACACTCCTGTGACGCACTTGGGATGTTTTACTACTTTAAAAGGTGCAAAATCTATTCAAGTTGTTGTTGTTGGACACTGAGTCCAATTTTTGGTGCATGATCGTTTGCTGGGAGCAGTACATTAGTTAGTTGGTGCTGGTTCAGTGTGTAACTGATGAATAAAGTTGGCTATGGGCATGCGGTCAGGCTTTGGTCGATGGCACTATGCGAAGATATTGCATTGGTTTTTTAAATATAGGAATATCAACTGTTCAACAGTCCTCTGGCACTGTTCCTTGTATGTATATAATAGTGTGTCTGCTATCAGTTTTGAGCTGGTTTTAGCGTGCAAGCATGCATTCCATTGGGACAGGGGTGATATCCTCTGTGAGTTTGACAATTTTTATTAATTAGCTCTGCCCCCACAATCATACCCCCCCAACCCCTCCACCAACCTTGCAATCAGATTCAGGTGAATTTATAATGGGGAACAAAGAATGGCAGACCAATTGAACAAATACTTTGGCTCTGTCTTCACGAAGGAAGACACAAATAACCTTCCGGAAGTACTCGGGGACCTGAGGAACTGAAGGATATCCTTATTAGGCGGGAAATTGTGTTAGGGAAATTGATGGGATTGAAGGCCGATAAATCCCTGGGGCCTGATAGTCTGCATCCCAGAGTATTTAAGGAAGTGGCCCTAGAAATTGTGGATGCATTGGTGATCATTTTCCAACAGTCTATCGACTCTGGATCAGTTCCTATGGACTGGAGGGTAGCTAATGTAACACCACTTTTTAAAAAGGGAGGGAGAGAGAAAGCGGGTAATTATAGACCGGTTAGCCTGACATCAGTAGTGGGGAAAATGTTGGAATCAATTATTAAGGATGAAATAGCAGTGCATTTGGAAAGCAGTGACAGGATCGGTCCAAGTCAGCATGGATTTATGAAGGGGAAATCATGCTTGGCAAATCTTCTGGAATTTTTTGAGGATGTAACCAGTAGAGTGGACAAGGGAGAACCAGTGGATGTGGTGTATTTGGACTTTCAAAAATCTTTTGACAAGGTCCCACACAAAAGATTGGTGTGCAAAATCAAAGCACATGGTATCGGGGGTAATATACTGACATGGATAGAGAACTGGTTGGCAGACAGGAAGCAGAGAGTCGGGATAAACGGGTCCTTTTCAAAATGGAGCTGAGTCCACGGCCAGATCAGCCATGATCTTGTTGAATGGCGGAGCAGGCTCGAGGGGCTAGATGGCCTACTCCTGTTCCTAATTCTTATGTTCTTATGTTCTTAGAATGGCAGGCAGTGACTAGTGAAGTGCCACAGGGCTCAGTGCTGGGACCCCAGTTCTTTACAATATACATCAATGATTTAGATGAAGGAATTGAGTGTAATATCTCCAAGTATAGTGTCATCTCCAAATTTGCAGATGACACTAAACTGGGTGGCGGTGTGAGCTGTGAGGGGGACGCTAAGAGGCTGCAGGGTGACTTGGACAGGTTACGTGAGTGGGCAAATGCATGGCAGATGCAGTGTAATGTGGATAAATGTGAGGTTATCCATTTTGGGGGCAAAAACATTAAGGCAGAATATTATCTGAATGGCGGCAGATTAGGAAAATGGGAGGTTCAACGAGACCTGGCTGTCATGGTTCATCAGTCACTGAAAGTTGGCATACAGGTACAGCAGTCAGTGAAGAAGGCAAATGGTATGTTGGCCTTCATAGCTAGGGGATTTGAGTATAGGAGCAGGGAGGTCTTACTGCAGTTGTACAGGGCCTTGGTGAAGCCTCACCTGGAATATTGTGTTCAGATTTGGTCTCCTAATCTGAGGAAGGACGTTCTTGCTATTGAGGGAGTGCAGCGAAGGTTCACCAGACTGATTCCAGGGATGGCTGGACTGACATATGAGGAGAGACTGGATCAACTGGGCCTTTATACATTGGAGTTTAGAAGGATGAGAGGGGACCTTATAGAAACATATAAAATTCTGACGGGACGGGATAGTTTAGATGCGGGTAGAATGTTCCCGATGTTGGGGCAGTCCAGAACCAGGGGACAGAGTCTTAGGATAAGGGGTAGGCCATTTAGGACGAGATGAGGAGAAGCTTCTTCACTCAGAGTTGTTAACCTGTGGAATTCCCTGCCGCAGAGAGTTGTTGATGCCAGTTCATTGGATATATTCAAGAGGGAGTTAGATATGGCCTTTACGGCTAAGGGGATCAAGGGGTATGGAGATAAAGCAGGAAAGGGGTAATGAGGGAATGATCCGCCATGATCTTATTGAATGGTGGTACAGGCTCGAAGGGCCGAAAGGCCTACTCCTGCACCTATTTTCTATGTTTCTGCCTTTCAATCTTAAATGTCTCGATATCTTTTCCTGATCTCTTCTTCTAATGTCAAGTTCATCCTGTTAGTATTTCTGGTAAATAGAGGCAAAGTAATCCAAGAATGAATATAAAACACTGCACATCATAGAATCATGGAAATCTAGGGCACAGAAGGTGGCAATTTGGCCGATCGTGCCTGTGCCAGTTAAAAGAGGTATCCAGCCTAATCCCACTTTCCTGTTCATGTTGTGATTTGAGAGGATTACTCGGGAGTAAGTTTTGGGCAATCAGTATTATAGTGAACCCACATAGTCACAATGCCCATGGATGTCACGCCCACCCGTGTTCATGCCTTTTCCTCATCACACAATGTTTCTGTATGTGAAGACAATTCTTGATGTAGCAGATGACACCATCAACCCAACGGATGGAAAGGCATCTTGGACACGGAATGGACAAGTTCATTCTGGACTTTTTATCTAGAGTCCTCTGGTCTTTATATCTAGTGGACTGGAACACAAGGGGTAGAAGTTATGCTGCAGCTATACAAAATCCTGGTTAGACCAAACCTGGAGTGCTTTGAGATGTTCTGGGGACACCTTAGGAAGGAAGGTCTTGGAGGGAGTGCAACGCAGGTTTACCAGAATGACTCCAAGGGCTAAATTATGAGGAGAGATTACATAAAGTAGTGCAACTAGGTATGGGTGAGTACACCCAGGAATATTACATCCCTAGAATTTAGAATGTTAAGGGGTGATCTGATCAAAGTTTCTAAGATATTAAGGATAACACATAGGGTAGGTACAGGGAAACTATTTCCGCTGGTTGGAGAGTCTAGGACCAAGGGGCACAGTATTAAAAATTAAGAGCCAGACCTTTCAGGGTGTGTCAGAGGTACAGCTGGTTGGGTTCATGACGTTTACAGATGGTCTCACTGTGTGCTTGTTAAAACTTAACTGAACCCTATAGTAAACATTGGCGCCAAACACCTCTTGTTCCCTGTCCTTCTGCAATATTCATGATTTCAGCAGGAAAGATGAGTTGCCAATAATGGCATTATTTCATAGATCTTAGAATAACAGAGCACAGAGGGAGGCTAGTTGGCCCATCATGTCTATGCCAGCTCTTTCAATGATCTATCCAATTAATTCCAATCACCCGCTCTTTCCCCATAGCTGTGCAAACTTTTCCCCTTCAAATATATATACAATTTCCTTTTGAAATTTACTATTTATGAGCTTCCCCCACCCTTCCAGGCAATGCATTCCAGATCATTCGACCTCGCTGCATGAAAATAATGCTCCTCAGCTCCCCTTGCTTTGGAGCGTAATCACTGAGCAGTCAGTCTAAATGTTATTTTACGCAGTGTGTTGTGATCTGGAACGCGCTGCCTGAAAGAACGGTGGAAGCAGATTCAACAGTAACTTTCAAAAGGGGAATTTCCAATAAATTCTTGAAGTGAAAAAAAATTGCAGGGCTATGGTGAAAAGGCAGGTGTGTGAAACTAACTAAATAGCTCTAGCAAAAAGCTGTACAGGCACAATGGGCCGAAGAGCCTCCTTCTGTGCTGTATCATTTCATGATTCTACGAAATTTAACTGCACAGCAGCTCAAATGCAAACAGAGCAATTCTCTATGTATGACACTTTATACACTTCCTGGCATGCCTGCTTTTTATCTTTAACATATTTTCCACCCTTATCGTGGTTGCTACCGTGGTGAGAATGAACAGGAAATGCTGAACTGCCTGACTATTCTAAACGCGAATGTATTGTCGTTATGGCGACTGCTAGCTAAAATTAGGATCTCTGCGCTCCTCCAATTCTGGCCTCTTGTCCATGTCTGAGGTTTACGAAGGGAATTGCAGAGCTTAGGGACTAGACGGCTGAAGATATGGTTGTCATTAGTGGAGTGCCGGAAATCTGGAAGGCACAAAAGGCCAGAATAGGTGGAATGCAGAGATCTTGGAGGGTGGAAGGGCTGGAGGAGATACAGATATATGAAAGGGGCAAGGCTATGGAGGGATTTGAACACGAGGGCGAGGATTTTAAATTTGAAGTGTTGCTGAACCGGGAGCCAATGTACGTCAGCAAGCACTGGGATATTGGTGAACAGGACTTGGTGTAAGTTAGCACACTAGGTCACATTTGCTCCTCAATCATAGCTCAATAAGAATGATTTTTGTGTGTGTGTGTGTGTGCGTGTGTGTGTGTATGTGTATGCATGTGTGCGCGCACGCATTTGCGTGTGGTGTGAAAGTATTTGTATACTCACATTCCACAGTGATGGTTATGGCTGTCTCCACTGCTTCATGTTCATTTTCCGCCACACACTGATTACATCCAGGGTTGCTGGAGACTATGTGAGCAAACTCCAACCACAGTTCATTGTTGGAACTTGTTCTGTTCATTGTGATACCAAGATGTCGCCACATCAGGTTAGAAGCTGGGAAGCTCTCAACAGAGCAGAGTATCACTGTATAATTCCCTTCTTTTATATTGATCGACGAATCATTAACCATGTCAGGAAAAGTAATTGAGAGATTCCATGGTGCATCTAAAAACAAATAAATATCAGTTAAATTACATAGGCTGTGAAGCACAGTGAGAGACCATGGGAATGGCAAAGGTTTGATATTCCTTCAGCACAATGCACATAAACCAAGCCGACACTTCAGTGCAGTTCTGAGGGAGAGCTACACTGCCAGGGGGGCGGTATTGAGGGAGTGCTGCAGTGTTGGAAGGGCAGTACTAAGGGAATGCTGCATTATCAGAGCAGCAGTACTGAGGGAACACTGCACTGTCGGAGGGGCGTACTGAGGGAGAGCTATAATGTCGGAGGGGCAGTATTGAGGGAGTGCTGCAGTTCTGGAGGGGCAGTTCTGAGGGAATGCTGCACTGTCGGAGGGGCAGTACTGAGGGAAAGCTACACTGTCAGAGCAGCAGTAACTGAGAACCATGGCACAGTCAGAGAGACAGTACTGAGGGAGCGCTGCACGATTGGAGGGGTAGTACTGAGGGAGTGCTGCACACTCGGAGGGACAGGGCTGAGTGAGTGCTGCACTGTTAGAGGTGCCGGCTTTCACATGAGCTGTTAACCTGAAAGGGCAGATAGGGCCTCGGTTTAACATAAAAGATCCCATGCACTAATCAAAGAAGAGATCTATATGGTATCTAGGCCAATATTTAGCAGTAAGAAACAGATGATCTGGTCATGGCCACATTGATGTTGGTGGGATCTTGCTGTGTGCAACGTAGACTACAACGTAGAGTAAAGGATGTCCATATTTACATTGCACAGTTAGTGCGACGGTTGGCTCTGTGAAACAGATGGACAACTGACTCTGCAGGTGAGAGTTTGCTCATCGTGTTTGAGTGATGGGATCAGGGTCAGAACAGAAGTATATGTCAGAGTGACACCATGCTGCGTTACACTGTTTGAGACTGACCCGAGTATGTCAGCGGCATTGACCCAGGTTAAGACAGGTGCTGTTCCATTGCACGTGCTGTTGAAGGTGCAACTTATGTTCACATGCTTTCGGCAATAATTCCAGCAGGGAATATCGTGGGTTTATCTGTGAAATCTAACACACAGAGAAAGTCCCCTTTTAGATAAATATAACGTGAAGCATCAGTTCAAATAGAAATCACAGTCTCACAAATTAAAATAATTTTACAAGGATAATGCCAGAACTGAGAGGTTACAACGATCAGGAATAACTGAACAGGCTGGGGCTCTTTACTCTTGAAAAGAGAATGCTGAGGGGTGATCTGATAAAGCTCTTTAAAACGACAAAATGGTTTGATAGGTAGACGTAGACAAGATGTTTTCACTTGTGTTGGGAGACTAGAACTAGGGCCCATCAATATATGATAGCCACTAATAAATCAAACATCAAATTCAGGAGAAACCTCTTTACCCAAAGAGCGGTAAGAATGTGAAACTTGCTACCATAGTGAGTGGTTGAGGCGAATGGCATAGATGCATTTAAGGGGAAGCCAGATAGGTACATGAGGGAGCAAGGAATAGAAGGATATGAAGGGTGAGTTGAAGCATGATGGGAGGAGGCTTGAGTGGAGCATACGCACCAGCATAGAGCAATTGTGCCGAATGGCCTGTTTCTGTGCTGTAGACTCAGTGTAACGTTGTGCAACTGTGTAAGAGAAAGTAGTTTCCTATTTTCAGGCTTGGCAGAGTTTCTGTCACTGTGCTAAATGCACTTTCACTCCGAGACCCTTGAATTGCCAATACTGGGTGGGGGTGGAGGAGCAGGTCACAGCTCAGGGAGCATTGGCCCGTCACTTTCTCAGAGCTCTCTGCCAACATTAATTAAATCCTGTCCAGGCAGGATGGAAACAATTTGCATTTATCCCTCAAGCAACACCTAAAACAGATAATCTGGTCATTTATCCCATTGCTGTTTGTGGGATCTTGCTGTGCACAAAATGGCTGTCGCGTTTCCTAAATTACAACATGGACTACACATCAAAAAGTACTTAATTGGCTGTAAAGTGCTTTGGGAAGTCCTGAGGTTGTGAAAGGTGCAAAAGAAATGCAAGTGATTTCTTTTGTCTATATATATGAGACTTTTAAACACGATTATAGAGATAGATGGGAGTCGACAACCTGATAATATTGATGGACATTGTCAGGACATTTAATCATTGATAATAAAGTGAGTATTAGAAATTGCTTTAGGACTCAATTGGAAGATATCACAAGGGTATTAATAATCAGATGCTGCCTTATAATAATGTGTTTATTGTTAATATGTAACCTCCACAGTTCATCTTATTTCCCATTATAGAGATGTTGAATGTGAATTATTGAGTAATTATAACACAGCACTTACCAGAAACATGAAGCCATGTTACAGGGTAGCAGCTAAACTTATCCCTGTTGTCAAATTCTGTTCTGAAAAAGATAAGGTCCTGAATCTTTCTGTGTGATGTTGTTTATAATCAGGGAAAACTCGCCTTCTTATAGGATTCAGATAGGATGGTGTAACCGTGACGACTCCTGATTGTGATCCTTGGCGTGAAAGGCTACAGAGGATGATATCTGTTTCTCATTATTATACCAGATTCCAGCTCACGGTTGGTTTGCCAGACGCGATGGATAACTGTAATGACATGGAATCTGTGCACATAAGCCTTGCTGTGCTGTCACAACTCGTGCAGTATCGCCTTTCCACTCTTGTGACAATACTGCAGAGGAGAAAAATATCAACATTTAGAATTTGATGACTTGTAGATGCACTACTCGATATCTACCCCCTCCATCACTGGCGCAATGTGGCTGCAATGTGTACCATCTACAGGACCAACGAGAAATTCACCAAGGTTATGCAATAGATGGAAGGGAATCCTGGACTCAGGAGTGGACTAGTTTGTTTAGTATTGGCCCGTGGACCTCAGGATGTTTAGTGAAGCAAGTATAGGGAACAGTGAGGAGGATGGCGATCAACCTCAAGAAGATATAGACAACCTGGTGAAATGGGCAGACACGTGGCAGATGAAATTTAAAGCAGAAAAGTGCGAAGTGATACATTTTGGTAGGAATAACGAGGAAAGGCAATATAAACTATCAGGTGCAATCCTAAAGTGGGTGCGTCAACAGTGAGATCTTGAGTGTATATGTGCGCAAATTGTTGAAGGTGGAATGGCAGGTTAAGAAAGCAGATGAAAAAGCATTTGGGATTCTGGGCTTCATAAATAGAGGCAGAGAGTACAAAAGAAAGGAAATTATCATGTATGTTTTTAAAACACAGGTTCGGCTTCAACTGGAGTATTGTGTCCAATTCTGGGCACCGCACTTTAGGAAGGATGTGAAGGCATTACAGAGGGTACACAAAAGATTTACAAGAATGGGTATAGGGATGAAGAACTTCAGTTACATGGATAGACTAGAGAAGCTGGGGTTGTTCTCCTTGGAGCAGAGAAGGTGGAGAGGAAATCTGATTGAGCTGTTCAAAATCATGATGGGTCTAGACAGAGTACATAGAGAGAAACTGTTCCCATTGAGGGAAGAGTCGAGAACCAGAGGACACAGATTTGAGGTGATTGGCAAACAAAACAAAGCCGACATGAGGATAAGCTTTTTTACGCAGCGAGTGGGTAGAATCTGGAATGCTCTACATGAAGCGGTTGTGGAGGCAGACTTAAGACTCAATCATAGCTTTCAAAAGGGAATTCGATAAGTACCTTAAGGGAAAAAAATGCAAGGCTACAGGGAAAGGGACTAGCTGATGTGCTCTTGCAGAGAGCTGGCATTGGCTCGATGGGCTGAATGGCCTTCTTTCATGCTGTAACCATTGTATGCTTCTACAATTCTAAGTCTTCCACCCAACACAATGCCTACAAGATGCAACAATGGAGATATATTCTTTGTTGTCTTAAAAGGCAGGAACAATGGAGTAAGAGCCCTCAGAGCTCAAGTCATATTCTCCATCATGAATCACTGATGAGTCTAATCTATTGTTTTGCTATCCAACGCAGCTGGCTGAGGTGATTCATTCTACTTGGCATACTTTGGATCCTCATTGTCTAAGGGTTTATTTTAGATCCAACAATATTGTTGTAGATTGATTCCAATGCTGCATTGTAGACTGACTGGTCCCCAGCTCAGCAAGGGCCCTGCACCAGCATTGTAGACTGACTGGTCCCCAGCTCAGCACGGGCCCTGCTCCAGCATTGTAGACTGACAGGTATCCAGCTCAGCACGGGCCCTGCTCCAGCATTGTAGATTGACTGGTCCCCCAGCTCAGCACGGGGTCTGCTCCAGCATTTTAGACTGACTGGTCCCCCAGCTCAGCACGGGCCTTGCTCCAGCAGACACTTTGATCCACAGTAGCAAAGCGCCTCCAGCCTGAGTTCTGAATGAGTTGGAGGTGCAGCTGTGTGGGGGTCATGACTTTTACAGATGGTCTCACTATATGTTTGTTAAACCTGAACTGGACATCACACGAAACATTGATGTCAAACTCCTCTTGTTCACTGTTTTTCTGCAATATTCATGATATCAGCAGGAAAGAAAGAGTTGCTGATAAAGAACTTAGGGGAGAAATTGGCCTGCCGTTAACGCCTGCTGGGGGGGGGTCCAAGCCGACGAACTTCCCTGGCACTTTTGCGCTGACGCTAACAGTTACACAATGGGCTGAATGGACTCCTTCAGTGCTGTAAGATTCGATGATTCTATGAAATTCAAAAGCACAGCAGATCAGAGCAAATAGAGAAGCTCTGTATATTTGAGACCTTTATACATTTCCTGGTTTACCTTCTTTCCATCTTTCAGATATTTGGCCTCCTTATCATGGTTGCTATGATAGTGAGAATTGGCAGGAAGTGCGAAAGCTGATCTGTCTATCTATTCCAAGTGCTGATGTGCTGTCTTCATATTGATATCTCACTTAAAATCAGCAAGACATGCATTTCAGGACTTTGCTATCGGAACTGTAGCATTGCGAAATATTTCTTACCCCAGTTTTTAATCCCCCTTCTCTCCTCATCCCATTACCCCCTGTGCTCAGTGTGCTGCACTAACTCGAATTTAAAATCTTCGTACTCGATTTCAAATCCCTCCGTGGGTTTTGCCTCTCCCTATCTCTGTAACCTCCACCAGCCCGGCAACCCTCACCGATCTCTGTACTCCTCCAATTCTGCTGCGGGAATTGGAGGCAATGTAGGTCAGCAAGCACGGGGTGATGGGTGAACGGCACTTGGTGCAAGTTAGTGCACTGGATCACTGCTGAATCTGGCCACCAATAGCTGAAAAAGAATTATCTTTAGCAAAGACTGTTAACTACAAGTATGTCCCAGCTGACAGTAATATTACCTTGGAGAAGTGACATTTCCTGGTCATTGTCCGTTCCCAGATAGTTCATCAACTTCTTACTCTCAAGGTCTGAAACAGAAAGGAGTTACTGAGACCTCACCTCTTGCCCGGCAGCTCTCGAGGGATCAAAACTGCTTTTATAGACAACGTATTCACAGGCTAATTTGATTCACTGTGCGATGATAGGTGCTGTGCAGTGAGTTCCAAGGCTTTAAGAAAGAAAAACAAAGAAAGACATGCATTTTTACATTAGCATTTCTTTTTTGACCTCAGGACATCCCAAAGTGCTTTAAATCCAAGGAAGCACTTTTCAACTGTAATCACTATTGTAATATTGGAAACGCGGAAGTCAATTTGATCACAGCAAGCTCAAAAAACTGCAATGTGACAATGACCAGATCACCTGCTTTTCAGTGATGTTGTTTGAGGGGTAAATATTGGCCCCAGGATAGCGGGTATAACTCCGCTGCTCTTATTCAAATAGCGGTCGTGGGAACTTTTACAATCTGTGTGAGAGGGCAGACAAGGCCTCGGTTTAACGTCTCATCTGAAAGAAGGCACCATGGACAGTGCAGCAACTCCCTCAGTACTGCCCCTCCGACAATGAAGCAACTCCCTTAGTATTGCACCTCCAATAGTGCTGCACTCCTTCAATACTGCCCATCCCTCAGTACTACCCCAACAACAGTGCAGCACTCCTTCAGTACTGCCTCGCCTACAGTGCAGCACTCACTCAGTACTGCCCCTCTGACGGAGAACTGAGTTTTGCTTTGAGTTGATGAACGAAAGTCTTTCAATATTTTTAACTACAAAAATAATCTAAAATCAAATATAGCATCAGTCACTATATAGTGCAAAATCTCTTCCCTTACTACTTCTCAATCGTAATCTCCAACAGGTGAATTCAGTACCAGGGGGCAGTGGAGGTGGAAAGTAGGTAATTGGAGTGGAGGTGAGATCAGCCCTGATATAATTGAATGGTGGAGCTCGAGGGGCTCAACAGCATCCTCCTATTTCATTGCAACAGGCTCAAGGGTGTGCATGGTCTCCTCCTGTTCCTCTGTAACAGACTCAATCCTTGTGGTGAAGATACCTCCACAGTGCTGTTAGGGACAGAGTTCCAGGATTTTGACCCAGCGACGATGAAGGAATGACGATATATTTCGATGTCAGGATGGCGCGTGACTTCGAGGGGAACTTGCAGGTGATGGTGCTCCCATGTATCTACTGACCTTGTCCTTCTAGGTCGTAGAGATCATGGGTTTTGGAGGTGCTGCTGCAGAAGGCATAGCAAATTGCTACAGTGCATCTTGTAGATGGTACACACTGCAGCCACGGTGCGCTGGTGGCGGAGGGAGTGAATGTTGAAGGTGATGGATGGGGTGCCAATCAAGCGGGCTGCTTTGCCCTGGATGGTGTCGAGCTTCTTGAGTGTTTTTGGAGGTGCACTCATCCAGGTAAGTGGAGAGTATTCCATCACACTTCTGACTTAGAGATGGTGGAAAGACTTTGGAAAGTCAGGAAGTGAGACACTCGCCGCAGAATATCCAGCCTCTGACCCGTTCTTGTTGCCACAGTATTTATGTGGTTGGTCCAGTTAAGTTTCTGGTCAATGCTAACCACCAGGATGTTGATGGCGGGTGATTCAGTGATAGTAATGCCGTTGAATGTCAAGGGGAGTTGGCTGGACACTCGCTTGTAGAAGATGGTCATTTCCTGGCATTTGTGTTGCGCAAATGTTACTTGCCACTTATCAGTCCAAGCCTGAATGTCGTCCAGGTCTTGCTGCATGCAGGCATGGATTACTTCATTTTCTGAGGAGTTGCGAATGGAACTGAACACTGTGCGAAAACCTTCATTTTTGACCTTATGATGGAGGGAAGGTTAATGATTGAGCAGCTGAAGATGGTTAGGCCGAGGACACTGCCCTGAAGAACTCCTGAGGTTGGGATGATTGACCTCCAACAACCACAGTCTGTGTGCTAGGTATCAACTCCAGCCAGTGGACAGTTTTCTTCCTGATTCCCATTGACTCCTAAGGCTTCTTGATGCCAGTCAGTTAAATGCTGCCTTGACTTCAAAGGCAGTCACTCTCACCTCACCTCTGGAATTCAGCTCTTTTGTCCATGTTTGGACTCAGGCTGTAATGAGATCTGACAGAACCCAAACTGAGCATTGGTGAGCAGGTTATTGGTGAATAAGTGCCACTTGATAGCACTGTTGATGACATCTTTCATCACTTCGCTGATGATTGAGAGTAGACTAATGGGATGGTATTTGGTCAGATTGGATCTGGCCTGCTTTTTGTGGACAGGACATACCTGGGCAGTTTTCCAGTGTTGGGTAGATGCCAGTGTTGCAGCTGTACTGGAACAGCTTGGCTAGAGGTGCAGCTAGTTCTGGAGCACAGGTCTTCAGCACGACAGCAGGGATGTTGTCAATTCCCGTATCCTTTGCTGTATCCAGCACGTTCCGTTGTTTTTTGATGTCATGTGGAGGGAAGCGAATTGGCTGAAGATTGGCTTCTGTAATGGTGGGGACCTCAGGGGGAGGCTGATATAAATCACCCACTCGGCACTTCTGGCTGAAGATGTTTGCAAACGCTTCAGCCTTGTCTTTTGCACCTGCATGCTGGGCTCCGCCATCTTTGAGGCTGGGGATATTCATGGAGCCTTCTTCTCCCGGCAGTTGTTTAATTATCCACCACCAGTTACGACTGGATGGGACAGGACTACAGAGCTTTGATCTGAAGAATCGTTTAGCATGCTGCTTAGCATGTGCTGCAGCTTCCCCAGGTTGGTACCTCATTTCTAGGTACACCTGCTGTTGCTTCTGGCATGCTCTTCTGCACATCTCATTAAACCAGAGTTGGTCCCCTGACATTGTAGTAATAGCAGAGTGAGGAATATGCCGGGCCATGAGGTTACAGATTGGAATACAACTTTACTGCTGCTGATGGCCCACATGGAGCTGCTGGATCTATTCTGAATCAATGTCATTTTGCATGGTGGTAGTGCCACACAACACGATGGAGGGTGTTTTCTGAGTGAAGATGGGACTTCGTCTCCACAATTACTGTTAGTAATGCTATCATGAACAGATACATCTGCAACAGGTAGATTGATGAAGATGAGGTCAAGTAGGTTTTTCCCTAATGCAAGGTTCTCTCTCGACTTGCTGCCGGCCCAGTCTGGGAGCTATGTCATTCAGTCGTAGTGCAACTGAGCCAGTCTTGGTGATGGACATTTACATCCCCCACCCAGAGTATATTCTGTGCACTTGCAAGCCACAGTACTTCCTCCAAGTGGTATTCAACATGGAGGAGTACTGATTCATCAGCTGATAGAGCGCAGTAGGTGGTCACCATCATCATAGGCAGTCCCTCGGAATCGAGGAAGACTTGCTTCCACTCTAAAAAAAAAAAAAATGAGTCCTTAGGTGGCTAAACAGTCCAATACGAGAACCACAGTCCTGTCACAGGTGGGACAGATAGTCATTGAGTGAAGGGGTGGGTGGGACTGGTTTGCCACATGCTCTTTCCGTTGTTTGCGCATCATTTCTGCACACTCTCGGCGATGAGACTCGAGGTGATCAGCGCCCTCCCAGATGCACTTCCTCCACTTTGGGCGGTCTTTGGCCAGGGACTCCCAGGTGTCAGTGGGGATGTTGCACTTTAATCAGGGAGGCTTTGAGGGTGTCCTTGTAATGCTTCCTCTGCCCACCTTTGTCTCGCTTACCATGAAGAAGTTCGTAGTAGAGCGCTTGCTTTGGGAGCCCGTGCCTGGCAGGCGAACGATGTGGCCTGCCCAGCGGAGTTGATCAAGTATGGTCAGTGCTTCAATGCTGGGGATGTTGGCCTGGGCAAGGACGCTAACATTGGTGCGTCTGTCCTCCCAGGGGATTTGTATGATCTTGCGGAGACATCGTTGGTGGTATTTCTCCAGCGACTTGAAGTGTCTACTGTACATGGACCATGTCTCTGAGCCATACAGGAGGGCAGGTATTATTACAACCCTGTACACCAGGAGCTTGGTGGTGGATTTGAGGGCCTGGTCTTCAAATACTTTTCCTCAGAAGGCCGAAGGCTGTGCTGGCAAACTGGAGACGGTTTTGAATCTCGTCGACAATGTCTGCTCTTGTTGATAAGAGGCTCCTGAGGTTATCAGCAGGAGGTTTCCTAGCCCATGCTTGACCTGAAGCCCTGAGACTTAAGAACATAAGAAATAGGAGAAGAAGTAGGTCATACGGCCCCTCGAGCCTGCTCCGCCATTTAATACGATCATGGCTGATCCGATTATGGATTCAGGTCCACTTCCCTGCCCGCCTCCCATAACCCCTTATTCCCTCATCAGTTAAGAAACTGTGTCTCTCTGTCTTAAATTTATACAATGTCCCAGCTTCCACAGCTCTCTGAGTCAGTGACTTCTACAGATTTAACAATCCTCTGGGAGAAGAAATTCATGGGGTCCAGAGTCAATGTTGAGGACTCCCAGGGCCACTCCCTCCCGGCTGTATACCACTGTGCTGCCACCTAGGGTGGTGATTGAGGATTCTAGGTCATTGGCTGATAGGTACGAGTCTGTGAGTATGAGTAAATCAGTCTGTTACTTGACTAGTCTGTGGGACAGCTCACCCAAATTTGGTACAAGTCCCCAGATGTTAGTGAGGAGGATTTTGCAGGGTCGACTGGGCTGGGTGCGCTGTTGTCGTGTCCGAAGCCAGTGCCGAGGTCGATGCCGGGTGGTCCATCCAGTTTTATTCTTATTATTGTTTCTTGTAGTGGTTTCTTACAATTGAGTGGCTTGCTAGGCCATTTCAGAGGGCAGAGTCTGGAGTCACATGTAGGCCAGACCTGGTAAGGGTGGCAGCTTACCTTCCATGAAGGACATTAGGGAACCAGATAGGTTTTTACGACAATCCAATAGTTTCATAGTCACCATGATTCTAGCTGTTTATTCCAGATTTATTTAATTACCTGAATTTAAATTACACAGCTGCCATGGTGGGATTTGAGCTCACGTCTCCGGATTATTAGTCCAGACCTCTTGATTACTAGCTCCGTAACTTAACCACTATGCTACCGTTCACGTAACGGACTCAAGGGGCTGAATCGGCCTCCTTCTGTTCTATTGAGGTGGCTGAATGGAGCTCTATGTTACAGACTTGAGGGGCTGAATGGGTTTCTTCCTGTTCTTTTGTAACAGGCTCGAGAGGGCTGAATGGTCCTCCTCTTATTCCTATGTAACAGGCTTGAGAACTGATTGGGCCTCCTGTTTCTATATAACAGACTCGATGGGGGGAATGACCCTCCTCTTGTTCCTATGCAAGAAGCTTGAGTGGGCTGAATGAGCCTCTTCCTGTTATATGTAAGATTCGAGAGGCAGAATGGGCCTCCTCCTATTCCTATGTAACAGGTTCGAGGGGCTGAATGTGTCTCCCTCCTGTTCCTGTGCAAAGAACTCGAAAGGGTTGAATGGGCCTTCTCTTGTTTCTATGAAAGAAGCCTGAGGGGCTGAATGGGACTCCTCCTGTTACTATGTAACAGATTTGAGCAGCTGAATGGGCCTCCTCTTTTTCCAATGCAACAGACTTGAGGGGCCAATGGCCTACTCCTGTTCCTTCGCAAGAGGCTCGAGGGGCTGAATGGGTGCCCTCCGGTTCCTATGTAACAGATTCAACAGGATGAATGCCCTACTCCTGTTCCTATGTAACAGGGTCGAGGGGCTAAATGGGCCTCCTCCTGTTCCTATGTAACAGAGTCGAGGGGTTAAATGGGCCTCCTCCTGTTCCTATGCAACAGGATTGAGGGGGCTGAATGGGCCTCCTCCTGTTCCTATGTAACAGGATTGAGGGGGCTGAATAGGCCTCCTCCTTTTTCCTATGTAACAGGGTCGAGGGGCTGAATGGGCCTCCTCCTATTCCTATGTATCAGGGTCGAGGGGGCTGAATAGGCCTCCTCCTGTTCCTATGTATCAGGGTCGAGGGGGCTGATTGGGCCTCCTCCTGCTCCTATGTAATAGGATCGAGCAAGTGAGGAGCTCAAACTTTGCACAATGTCCAACAGAAAACCCCCAGATCTCAACAACAGCTGGAACAACAACAGCCCTTGTTGGATGATGTTCTTCAGAATGATCTCACTGTGCTCATTTCACACATTGTAAAATCCCTCACTCGTCCAGTTTTACATCCTTGTCTCCAACCAGTGAGACTCCTCGTCTCTGCTGGAACCTCTAAACTTCTGCCTCCCAGTGCATTTCCAGATCAATTAAAGGCAAATGGCCAGATCGGGAGCAAAGCACCAGGTAGGGACTAAAGCTCTTACTATTCTATCAGAAATATTCCTTAACCTCACCCAACCTAGAAGGACAAGGGCAGCAGGCGCATGGGAACACCATCACCTCCATGTTCATCTCCAAGGTACAAACACCATCCTGACTTGGAGATATATCAGCCACATTCCTTCATCGTTGCTGGGTCATAACAATCACGGAATTCCCTACCGAATGGCACTATGGGAGCAACTTCACCACACGGACTGCAGCGGTTCAACAAGGCGGCCCACCGTCAGCTTCAAATGGGGTGACTAGGGATGGGCACTGACGCCGACATTCGAGGAATGATTGAAGAGAAATCTGCTCTTGTGCCAAACCAATTCTATTGTTGTCACTGCAATAATTAGTGATCCCTCAGAGGCAAACCACCAATTGGTGCCACCCAATGCCCAAATGGGGACTGTTGTGCATGGATTTAGGCACAGCAATACCTCATAGAATCATAGAATGGTTACAGCACGGAAGGCAGCCATTCGGCCCATCGAACCCTTGCCGACTCTCAGCTAGTCCCACTCCCCTGCCCTTTGCCTGTAGCCCTGCAATTATTTCTTCAGATACTTATCCAACTCCCTTTTGAAAGATAAAATTGAGCCTGCTTTCATCACCCTTTCAGGCTGTGCATTCCAGATCTTAACTCGCTGCGTAAAAATGCTTTTTCTTACATCGCTTTTGGTTCTTTCGCCAATCACGTTAAATCTGTGTCCTCTGGTTCTCAACTCTTCTGCCAATGGAACAGTATCTCTCTATCTACTCTGTCCAGACACCTCCATCAAATATCCTCTCAATCTTCTCTGCTCCAAGGAAAACAACGCCAGCTTCTCCAGTCTATCAACGTATCTGAAGTCCTTCTTTCCTGGAACCATTCTCATAAATCTTTTCTGCACCTTCTCGAAGGCCTTCACAACCTTCCTAAAGTTTGGTGCCCAGAATTGGACACAGTACTCCAGTTGGGGCTGAACCAGAGTTTAAAACAGGTTCATCATAATTTCCACACTTTGGTACTATATACCTCTATTTATGAAGTCCAGGATCCCGTAAGCCTTTTTAACTGCTTTCTCAACCTGCCCTGCCACTTTCAGCAATTTATGCACACATATAGAGTATGGAAGCATCGTGGTTATGTCACTGGACTAGTGATCCAGAGACCTGGACTAATAACTCTGGAGACGCGAGTTCAAATCTCACCACGGCAGTTGGGGAATTTAAATTCAGTTAACAAAGAGTGTCGATGAGGACAGTGCATTTGATGTAGTTTACATGGATTTTAGCAACGCTTTTGACAAGGTCCAACATGGTAGGTTGATCAAAAAAGTAAAAGCTCATGGGATCCAAGGGAGAATGGAAAATTGGATCCAAAATTTGCTCAGTGGCAGGATGTAAAGGGTAATGGTTGAGGGGTGTTTTTGTGACTGGAAGGCTTTTCCAG
Source organism: Pristiophorus japonicus (assembly GCF_044704955.1). Lineage (NCBI taxonomy): Eukaryota > Metazoa > Chordata > Chondrichthyes > Pristiophoridae > Pristiophorus > Pristiophorus japonicus. The sequence goes on along the minus strand of NC_091998.1, from coordinate 60,603,465 downwards.
TGGGGTTCCACAGGGCTCAGTACTCAGTCCCTTACTTTTTGTAGTATATATTAATGATTTATACTTAAATGTAGGGGGCACGATAAAGAAATTTGCAAAGATACAAAAATTGGCCATGTGGTTGACAGTGATGAGGAAAGCTCTAGACTGCAGGAAGATATCGATGAACTGGTCAGTTAGGCAGAAAGGTGGCAAATGGAATTCAATCCGGAGAAGTGTGAGGTAATGCATTTCGGGAGGGGCAACAGGCAAGGGAATACGCAATAAATGGGAGGATACTGAGAGGTGTAGAGGAACAGAGGGGCCTTGGAGTATATGTCCACAGATCCTTACAGGTAGCAGGACAGGTCGATAAGGTAGTTAAAAAGACATTCGGAATACTGGCCTTTGTTAGCCGAGGTATAGAATACAAGAGCAGGGAAGTTATACTAGAATTGTATACAACACTAATTAACCAACAGCTTAATTACTGCGTGCAGTTCTGGTCACATTACAGGAAGGATGTGATTGCACTAGAAAGGGTACAGAGGAGATTTACAAGTATATTGACAGGATTGGAAAACTTTAGCTATGAGGAAAGATTGGATAGGCTGGGGTTGTTTTCCTTGGAACAGAGGAGGCTGAGCAGGGATTTAATTGAGATGTATAAAATGATGAGGGGCCTGGATAGAGTGGATAGGATGGACCTATTTCCTTAGCAGAGGGGTCAATAACCAGGGGTCATAGATTTAAAGTGCTTGGTAAAAGGATTAGAGGGGAGATGAAGAAATATTTCTTCACCCAGAGGGTGGTGGGAATGTGAAATTCACTGCCTGAAAGGGTGATAGAGGCAGAAACCATCATCACATTTAAAAGGTACTTGGATGTGCACCTAAAGAGCCATCACCGACAGGGCTACTGACCTAGTGCTGGAAGGTAGGATTAGGCTGGGTAGCTTTTTCGACTGGCACGGACACGATGGGCCGAATGGCCTCCGTCAATGTTGTAATTTTCAATGATTCTATGAATTAAATAAATCTGGATTTAAAAAGCTAGTGTCAGTAATGGTGACCATGAAACTACCAGATTGTCATAAAAACCCATCTGGTTGACGATTGCCATTTAGGGAAGGAATAGTATGATAGAAATGCTATGCTCAAAATGCTCTCCCACCGATACTCCTTTCACCTGCCCAGCTTGATTCACTAACATTAAATCCAGAACGGCCCCCCACTCCCCCGTCTTGTTGGGCTTGCTACATACTGGCTAAAAAAGTTCTCCTGAATGCAATGTCGGAATTCTGTGCTTTCTATACATTTCACACTGATTGCATCCCAGTTAATATTAGGGTAATTGAAATCCCCCACTATTACTGCACTATTATTTTTGCACTCGTCAGAAATCTGCCTCCAAAGTTGCTCTTCCATCTCCCTCGGACTGTTTGGGGGTCTATAAAACACTTCCAGCCATGTGATTGCCACATTTTTGTTCTTTAGTTCCACCCACATAGCCTCGTTTGATGATCCTTCTAAATACCATCCCTTCTCACAGCTGTAATATTTTCTTTAACCAAAATCTTCCATCTTTACCCAGTCTGGCCAAAATTTGATTCCAGATCCTCAGCAATGTGGTGGAATCTTAATCGCCTCTGAAATGGCCTAGCAAGCCACTCAGTTGTATAAGGCAGCTCACCACCTCCTTCTCGCGGACAATTATGGACGGGCAATAAATGCCAGCCTTGCTGGCGACACCCACATCCCGTGAACAAATTTTTAAAAATACGCCCGGGTCTCTCTCTTCATGCACCCACTTTGGGATTGTACCATTTAGTTTATATGTTCTCTCCTCAACCTTTCTACCAAAATGTATCACTTCACATTTTCCTGCGTTAAATTTCATCTGCCACATGTCCGCCCATTTCACCGGCCTCTCTATGTCTTCTTTAAGTCTATCACTCTCCTCCTCACTGATCACTATACTGCCAAGTTTTGTCTCATCCCGAAATTTTGAAATTGTGCTCTGTACATCTATGTCCAAGTCATTAATAATATATTAAGAAACCTATTGGTCCTAGAACCGACCCCTGGGGAACACCACTGTATACCGTCCTCCAGTCCGAAAAACAACCGGTCACCACTACTATCCGTTTCCTGTCACTTAGCCTCGTGGATAGAAGTTCTGCAGGAGTGCTTGCTTTCTGATGTCACAGATAAATAGCCTACAGAGAAGGTTCTCACCTGAGCTTTAGTCTCAACTTGATTGGACATGTATCCATACCAGATATTTTGCTACAATAGCTACCCTGTTCCTGTGTCAATCTTAGTTAAGTTAGTATTTTCCTACTCATAAGGCAGTGACTGATGCTTGGGTCCAGTTCCACAGCTGCCACAGTGCACGTTGCCCAGCCCAGGTAGACTTTCTGCACGGGCTGTTTGACCATGGAGGGCAGCACCGCTAAACCCAATTCTGTCCTCACCCAACCCTTACGAGGGAATCACCACTGACAGATTAAGAGCAGGAGTGTTACTTATTTTCCCACTCCTTGACTCAAGCATCTATTTGAGATCTTTTAATCAAATACAGACCAGAACCAGGATCTAGGACTTTTGCCTTGTATTCTGTGCCACAACACATCGTTCCAACCATGCAGGGAGCCATTACGGTGGTTGCAAAGATTGAAAGGCCATGATAGTTGGAGGAAATGATCGAATTTCCATCGCTCAGATTCTGATCTGCAGCAAAGACGAACTGAGCAGTTTCAGCCTTGGGAGCAACTGGGGTCATAGAGGTGGAAATAGCAAATCTTCGGATTGTGTTTGTGTGCACGGGCGAGTTTGTGTACATAATTGTGAGAGTGTGTGTGCGAGTGTGTATGTGAGTGTGTATTTGGGTGTGCGAGTATGAGTTTGTGCATGAGAGTGAGTGTGTGTGACTCTCTCTATCTGTGTGCGTGTGTGTCTATGCATATGGGTGTCTCTGTATATGTGTCACTTTGTACACGGGTTTATCTGTGAGTGAGTGTGCGTCTGTCACGGATGCGCCCTTGTGTACGCCCGTGTGCGTGTGTCTCTGAACGTTTCAGTGTCTCTGTGCATGTGTGCCTATATGGATATGTGTCTGCTGGTGTCTCCTCCGTCACACAGAACTGTTGTTTACTGTTACTAACATAGTTACGGCCAAAGTCACTTTGTAAATTCCAATCTCCCGTAGATATTAATTTGTTTCTAGTTTCAGAAGTGTGAAAGTATCTGTACACTCACATTCCGGTGATGGTTATGGTTCTCTCCAACACTCCACGCTCATTCTCTGCCACACACTGATAGTCTGCAGCAACCCTGGATGTAACGTGAGGAAACTCCAACCACAGCTCATCGTTGGAACTTGTTCTGTTCATTGTGACACCAAGATGTCTCCACGTCAGGTTAGAAGCTGGGAAGCTCTCTGCAGACCAGAATATTACTGTAGAATTCCCTTCTGTTATTCTGATCGATGAATCTATAATCGTAGCAAGAAAAGTAATGCAGAGATTCCGTGGTGCACCTAAACACAAATAAAGACCAGTTAACTTACATTGGCAATGAAGCACTTTGAGATGATAAGACGAAAGGTGTGATATCAATGCAAGTTCTTTCATCACAAAGAATATAAACCAGGCCAACACTTTAGTGCAGAACTGAACGGGTACTGCACTGTCAGAGGGGAAGTACTGAGGGAATGCTACACTGTCGGAGGGGCAGTACTGAGAGAGTGCTGCACTGTTGGAGGGGCAGTACTGAGGGAGCGCTGCATTGTCGGAGGGGTAGTACTGAGCGAGTGCTGTACTGTCGGAGCGGCTGTACTGAGGGACTGTTGCACTGTTGAAGGGGCAGTACTAAGGGAACATGCATTGTCGGAGATGCTGTCTTTTGCATGCGAGGTTAAACCAACGCTTCATCTGCCCTCTTAGGTGGATAGAAAAGATCCCCTGACAATATTCAAAGAAGAATTCTCCCCGGTGTCTTGGTCAATATTTATCAGTAAAAACAGGTGATCTGGTCACCAGCACATTGCTGCTGGTGGGATCTTGCTGTGCACAAAGTAAACTATAACAGGTAATGTAGGATAAAGGATGTCCATACACACATTGCATAGTTAGTGCTAGGGTCTGCTCCGATGAAACAGATTGATAACTGACACTGCAGGTGAGAGATTGCCCTTGGTGTCTGAGTGCTGGGATCAGGGTCAGGATGGTGTATGACTTGTAGGGGACATAGAAATATAGAAATTTACAACGCAGGTGGTCGTCATTTCGGCCAATTGTGTCCGCGCCAGCCGACAAAGATCCGCACGGCTCTTGGTCAGCAGCCCTAAAGGTTACATATAAACCGATGAACAATGACGGAAAGGAAAAGAGCATCCGTCCCAGGAGTCCGCCTCACACAACTGCGACATCCCTTATACTGAAACATTCTACAGTCCACCTCAACCGGAGCCATGTGATCTCCTGGGAGAGGTAAAATTCAGATAAAAACCCAGGCAAATTTAGGGAGAAAAAAATCAGGGAAAACTCCTCTCCGATCCATTCAGGCGATCAAAACTAGTCCAGGAGATCACCTTGGCGGCATTCGATTCCCTGCAGTACTTACCTTTGTATCTGCGCTGTCCAACAAAAGGTCATCTAGTCTAATCCCAATTACCAGCTCGAGGTCCGTAACCCTGCAGGTTACTGCACTTTAAGTGCCCATCCAACCATCAAAAGTGGTGAAGGTTTCTGCATCCACCACTCTTCCAGGCAGCGAATTCCAAATCCCCACAACCCTCTGCGGAAAGAGGCCCTCCTTCAAATCCTCTCTAAACCTTCCACCAACCACCTTAAAACTATGACCCCTCGTAATAGACCCCTCCACCAATGGAAATAGGCCCTTACTATTCACTATGTCCAGGCCCCTCATTATTTTGTACACCTCAATAAGGTCTCTTCCCAACCTCCTCTGTTCCAATGAGAACAAACCCAGTCTATCCAATCTGTCCTCATAACTAAGATTCTCCATTCCAGGCAGCATCCTAGTAAATCTCCTCTGCACCCCCTCTAGTGCAATCACGTCCTTCCTATAATACGGCGACCAGAACTGCACGCAGTACTCCAGCTGTGACCTAACCAAAGTATTATACAATTTAAGCATAATCTCCCTACTCTTATACTCTATGCCTCGGCCAATAAAGGCAAGCATTCTGTATGCCTTCTTAACCACCTCATCTACCTGGCCTGCTACTTTCAGGGATCTGTGGACAAGCACTCCAAGGTCCCTTTGTTCATCTACACTATTAAGTGGCCGACCGCTTAATGTGTATACCCTTTCCTCCCAAACTGCATCACCTCACACTTCTCTGAATTAAATTCCATTTGCCACTGCTCTGCCCACCTGACCGGTAGACTGATATCCTGCAACGCATGACTTTCCTCTTCATTATCAACCACTCGGCCAATTTTAGTGTTGTCTGCAAACTTCTTAATCATACTCCTTATATTCAAATCTAAATCGTTGATATATACCACAAAAAGCAAGGGACCCAGTACTGAGCCCTGCAGAACCCCACTGGAAACATCCTTCCAGTCATAAAAACATCCATCAATCATTACCGTTTGCTTCCTACCTCCAAGCCAATTTTGGATCCAACTTGCCACTTTGCCCTGTATCCCATGGACTTTAACCTTCATGACCAGTCTGCCACGTGGGACCTTATCTAAAGCCTTGCTAAAGTCCATGTATACCACATTGTACGCACTACCCTCATCGACCCCCATGGTTACTGTTATGTATGCAACATGATGTAAGCAGCATTCTACCGCCACCAGAGGGCGCATCTGTTGGAGTCCCAAGGGACCTCAGCATCCCTTGGGAGCACTGTATATAAGCAGGCCTTCCATGCTGTACAGGCACTCTGGAGTTAGAATAAAGAGACTAAGGTCACACTTACTCACGTCTACAGTACTCGGTTACATTGCTTTATTCGAGATATAACAGTTACCTCCTCAAAAAATTCAATCAGGTTAGTCAAACAAGATCTTCCCTTAACAAATCCGTGCTGACTGTCCCTAATTAATCCTTGCCTTTCCAAATGTAGATTTATTCTGTCTTTCAGGATTTTTTCCAATAATTTTCCCACCACTGAGGCTAGGCTGACAGGCCTGTAATTACTCGGCCTATCCCTTCCTCCCTTCTTAATCAAGGGTACTACATTAGCAGTCCTCCAATCCTCCAGCACGATGCCCAGATCCAAAGAGGACTGGAAAATGATGGTCAAGGCCTCCGCTATTTCCTCTTTTACTTCCTGGGATGCATTTCATCCAGGCCTGGGGACTTATCTACTTTCAAAGCTGCTAAACTCCTTCATACTTCCTACCTCACTATATTTATTTCATGCAGAATATCATACTCCTGCTCGATAGCAGTATCTACATTGCTCCTATCCTTTGTGAAAACAGATGCAAAGTATTTGTTAAGAACCCTACCAACATCTTCCGCCTCCACTCAATGATTTCCTTCATGGTCTCGAATATGCCCTACCCTTTCTTTAGTTACCCTCTTACTCTTAATATATTTATAGAACATCTTAGGGATTTCCTTAATTTTACTGGCCAAGAATTGTTTGTGCTCTCTCTTAGCATTCCTAATATCTATTTTAATTTTGCCTCTTAAATTTCTATATTCCTCTAAAGATTCTATAATATTTAGTTGTTGGTATATGGCATAAGCGTCCCTTTTTTTCTTAATCCTTGCCTGCAAGTCCCTCGACATCCAGGGGGCTCTAGAATTATTTTTCCCAGCCTTTTTCTTTAAGGGCACATGTTTGGCCTGAGCCTTCTGTATCTCCTCCCTTGAATGCCTCCCACTGTGCTGACACTGATTTACCCACAAGTAGATGTTTCTAGTCCACTATGGCGAAATCACTCCTTAACGAAGCAAAATTAGCTTTTCCCCAATTCGGAACTTTTATTCCAGGCCTATCCTTGTCCTTATCCATAACCAACTTGAATCTAACTGAATTATGGTCACTGGCACCCAAGTGCTCTCCCACTAACACCCCAGCTTTATTCCCAAAAACAAAATCCAAGACCGCCCCCTCTCATTTTGGGCTTGCTACATGCTGACTAAAAAAGTTCTCTTGAATGCATTTCAGGAATTCCGCCCCCTCTATACCCTTCACACTAAATTTGTCCCAATCAATACTATTACTACTCTATGGTTTTTGGACTCCACAGCAATTTGCCTACATATTTGTTCCTCTATCTCCCTCCCACTGTTTGGGGGTCTATAATACACGCCCAGCAGTGTGATCGCCCTTTTTTTATTTTTCAATTCGACTCAGATGGCCTCATTTGATGATCCCTCTAACATATCATCCCTCTTCACCACTGTAATAGTTTCTTTAATCAGTACCGTGAAGTTCCCCCCTCCCTTTTTACATAGAAACATAGAAAATAGGTGCAGGAGTAGGCCATTCGGCCCTTCTAGCCTGCACCGCCATTCAATGAGTTCATGGCTGAACATGCAACTTCAGTACCCCATTCCTGTTTTCTCACCATACCCCTTGATCCCCCTAGTAGTAAGGACTTAATCTAACTCCTTTTTGAATATATTTAGTGAATTGGCCTCAACAACTTTCTGTGGTAGAGAATTCCACAGGTTCACCACTCTCTGCGTGAAGATGTTTCTCCTCATCTCGGTCCTAAATGGCTTACCCCTTATCCTTAGACTGTGTCCCCTGGTTCTGGACTTCCCCAACATTGGGAACATTCTTCCTGCATCTAACCTGTCTAAACCCGTCAGAATTTTAAACGTTTCTATGAGGTCCCCTCTCATTCTTCTGAACTCCAGTGAATACAAGCCCAGTTGATCCAGTCTTTCTTGATAGGTCAGTCCCGCCATCCCGGGAATCAGTCTCGTGAACCTTCGCTGCACTCCCTCAATAGCAAGAATGTCCTTCCTCAGGCTAGGAGACCAAAACTGTACACAATACTCCAGGTGTGGCCTCACCAAGGCCCTGTACAACTGTAGCAACACCTCCCTGCCTCTGTACTCAAATCCCCTCGCTATGAAGGCCAACATGCCATTTGCTTTCTTAACCTCCTGCTGTACCTGCATGCCAACCTTCAATGACTGATGTACCATGACACCCAGGTCTTGTTGCACCTCCCCTTTTCCTAATCTGTCACCATTCAGATAATAGTCTGTCTCTCTGTTTTTACCACCAAAGTGGATAACCTCACATTTATCCACATTATACTTCATCTGCCATGCATTTGCCCACTCACCTAACCTATCCAAGTCGCTCTGCAGTCTCATAGCATCCTCCTCGCAGCTCACACTGCCACCCAACTTAGTGTCATCTGCAAATTTGGAGATACTACATTTAATCCCCTCGTCTAAATCATTAATGTACAATGTAAACAGCTGGGGCCCCAGCACAGAACCTTGCGGTACCCCACTAGTCACTGCCTGCCATTCTGTAAAGTCCCCATTTACTCCTACTCTTTGCTTCCTGTCTGACAACCAGTTCCCAATCCACGTCAGCACACTACCCCCAATCCCATGTGCTTTAACTTTGCACATTAATCTCTTGTGTGGGACCTTGTCGAAAGCCTTCTGAAAGTCCAAATATACCACATCAACTGGTTCTCCCTTGTCCACTCTACTGGAAACATCCTCAAAAAATTCCAGAAGATTTGTCAAGCATGATTTCCCTTTCACAAATCCATGCTGACTTGGACCTATCATGTCACCTCTTTCCAAATGCACTGCTATGACATCCTTAATAATTGATTCCATCATTTTACCCACTACTGATGTCAGGCTGACCGGTCTATAATTCCCTGTTTTCTCTCTCCCTCCTTTTTTAAAAAGTGGGGTTACATTGGCTACCCTCCACTCCATAGGAACTGATCCAGAGTCAATGGAATGTTGGAAAATGACTGTCAATGCATCCGCTATTTCCAAGGCCACCTCCTTAAGTACTCTGGGATGCAGTCCATCAGGCCCTGGGGATTTGTCGGCCTTCAATCCCATCAATTTCCCCAACACAATTTCCCGACTAATAAGGATTTCCCTCAGTTCCTCCTCCTTACTAGACCCTCTGACCCCTTTTATGCCCCCCTCTCTATCTTATCTAAAAATCCTGTAGCCAGGAATATTTATCTGCCAAACCCGCCCCTCTTTCAGCCATGTTTCTGTAATGGCTAAAATGTCATATACCAAGTGTCTACCTGTGCTCTTAGCTCATACGCCTTATCCACTATACTCCTTGCATTAAAGTACCTTAGAGGTTGAATATGTTCCCACGCACCTGTTAACCTTGTTCTTGTAGTTAGTGGACGTCATGGGTTTGGGAGGTGCTGCAGAAGTAGTCCTGGTGAGTTGCTGCAGTGCATCTCGCTACAATTCGCTACAAATTGAGGCGAATAGACCAGATGCATTGAAGGGGAATCTAGATAAGTACACGAGGAAGAAAAGAATAGGAGGTTTAAAGTAGGGTGGGAGGAGGATCATGTGGAGCATAAATACCTGCATAGATCATTTGGGCTGAATGGCCAGTTTGGGTGCTGTAGCCTCTGAGTAACTCTGTGTAACTATGTAAGAGAAATTATTCTCCGATTTTAAGGCTTGGTGGTGTGCCTGTCACTGCGCTTAATGCACTTTCTCTCCAAGACCCGTGAATTGACAATACTGGGTGTGGGTGGAGGAGCAGCTCACAGCTCAGGGAGCACTGGCCCATCACTCTCTCAGAGATCTGGTCATTGATCTCTCTGCAGTTTGTGGGAGTTTGCTGTGCGTGAATTGGTTTCCATGTTTCCTACATTACAACAGTAAATACACTTCAAAATGTACTTCATTGGCTGTGAAATGCTTTGGGAGGGCTTGAGGTCATGAAAGGTTCTACAGAAATGCCCCCTTTTTCTTTTGTCTATATGTCAGACTTTAAAACATGATTAGAGAGATAGACGGTTGTTGATAACCTGTTAACATTGACGGACACAGTCAAGACATTTAATCAATTAGAGGCTGCTTTGGGACTGAACTGGAAGGTAGCACTACATTACTGATAATCAGCCGTGACGTTCTAATAATCTGTCTTTATTGTTAAATTGTAATTGCCAGTTTATGTTAGTTCCCATTGACTGTTGAATGTGAATGTTGAGTAGTTATAACACAGCACTTACCAGAAAGATGAAGCCGTGTTACAGGAAAGTCATTAAACGTATCACTGTTTGCAAATTCTATTCTGAAAAAATAAGGTCCTAAATCTTCCTGTGTGATGTTGTTTATAATCAGGGAACAGTCGCCATCTTTCAGGTCTCCAGACAGCTGGGTCCAATGGTGTAACCTTTCTGACTCGTGATTGCGATACTCGGGAGTGAAAGGCTGCAGACGATAATGTCCATTCCTCGTTCTTAAACCAGAATCCACCTCGCGCTTGGTTGACCAGACGCGATGGATAACTGTAATGATACGGAATCTGCGCACACAAACTTTTCTGTGCTGTCACATCTCGTAGAGAGTCGACTTTCCACTTTTGGGACAATACAGCTGAGGAAAAAAATATCAATATTTAGCACTGGATGGCTTGTCGATCCACTGGACTCGCTATCCACCCCTCCATCACTGGCGTACAGTGGCTGCAATGTGTACCATCTACAGTACAACTAGAGAACTCCCCAAGGTTACACTGACAGCACGTCCCTCCCCTGTGACTTCCATCACCCAGAAGGAGACGAGCAGCAATGTGATGGGATGTCCATGATCTCCAGGTCACACAACATCCTACCTTGGACATTTATCACTTTTGCTGCATCGTCGCTGGGTCAGTATCCTGAAGTTCTCAACCTAAAACCATTGTGGGAGCACCTTCAGCACAAGGACTGCAGCGGGTCAAGGAGAAGGCCCACCACCTCCATCTTCTTAGGTCAACTCGGCATGGGCGAGTATATGACATCTACTGCATGATGTCATATCTACTCCTTCTGTTACTTCTTCAAGGAATTGAATAAGTTGGGTCAAGCATGATCTTCCCAGTTGAAATGCATTCTTTATTGTATTTTCAATTTCTAGATGTATTTCTATTACATCTTGGAGTAAAGATTCCATTATCTTTCCTACTTCTGTTGTTAAACTAACTGGTCTATAGTTCCCTGGACTTGTTCGATATGCCTTTTTAAATGAAGGAATGACATTAGCTGTCTCCCAGTACAAAATAGTGTCTCCGCTGTCCCTACCAACCCCATCCGGACCAGGGGTTTATCGTCTGAGTTTGACTATTTTATCAATTAGCTCTGCCCCCCACCTCCCGAACCGCCTTTCTTTTTTAAATGTCTTGATAACTTTTTGATCTCTTTTTCTAATGTCATGCCCACCCGGTTAGTCTCCCTGCTAAATACTGAGGCAAAGTGATCCAAAAATGAATATAAAACACTGCACATCATAGAAACTTACAGTACATGAGGTCATTCAGCCCACTGTGTCTGTGCCAGCTGAAAGAAGTATCCAGCCTAATTCCACTTTACACCCCATATTCTGAGGTTGTAGAGGAGTACTGGGGAGGAAGGGTTGGGCAATCAGGATTATAGTGACCCCACATGTTGGACAGACTCAGTCACATTGGCCATGGATGCCATGGCAACTTGTGTCCATGCCTTTTCCTTAGCGTGCAATGTTTCTATATGTGAAGACAACTTTTGACCCAACAGGTGATTCCATCAACCCAACGGATGGAAAGAAGTCCTGGACATGGGAGTGGACAAGTTCATTCTCTGTTGGCTTAAAGATGTCAGGACCCTGTTTAGTGAAGCAATCCTTCCACCCAACACAATGCCTAAAAGTTGCACCAATTGAGATATATTCTATACTGATTTACAAGGAACAATAGATTAGGATCCGTCAGAACTCACGGCATTATCACCATCATGAATCACTAATTAACCCAATCTTCCTGTTTGCTCTTCATCCCATCTGTTTGGCTCAGCTGATTCAGTCTACTTGGAGAGTTATGGATTTTCACTGTCTTGGGAATCACTTTGAATCCTCATTGTCTAAAGGACTAGTTTAGATACAAAACCATTATTGTTATAGGTTGATTCCAATGCAGCATTGTAGAATGACTGCTCCCCCAGCTCAGCACAGGTCCTGCTCCAGCAGACACTTAGATCCACCGTTGCAAATCGCCTCCAGCCTGAGCTCTGAATGTGTCAGAGGGGCAGCTGTGTTGGGTACATGACTTTCAGAGATGGTCTCACTGCACGTTTGTTAAACTGAACTAGACCACACAATAAACATTGATGTCAAACACCTCTTGTTCCCTGTCCTTCTGCAATATTCATGGTTTCAGCTGGAAAGGAAACGAGGTGCTGGTAAGGACAAAAACAAAATATTGCGGATGCTGGAAATCTGACAAAAAACAGAAAATGCTGGAAATACTCAGCAGGTCAGGCAGCATCTGTGGAGAGGGAAACAGATTTAACGATTCAGTTCGATGACATTTTGTCAGAAATAGAAAAAGTTAGAGATAGACCAGGTTTGAAGTGAGTGCAGAGGCAGGGAAAGGGGGGAAAGAACACAAGTGAAGGGCTGTGATAGGGTGGAAGGCAGGACAAATCAAATGACAAAAGGTATGATTGTACAAAGCAAAAGGAGATGGTAATGAGACAAGTAATGGAACGACAGCTCTCAGGAGATTGAAACAGTTTAGAAAATGACTTCAAGGACTAATTTGAATCTCTGCAGGATACCAACGACATAGGTAAAAAAAGGGATGAGGTCCTACGAGACGAATTTAAGGAGCTCGGAGCTAAATTAAAAAGTAGGACCTCAAAAGTAGTAATCTCGGGATTGCTACCAGTGCCACGTGTTAGTCAGAGTAGGAATCGCAGGATAGCGCAGATGAATACGTGGCTTGAGCAGTGGTGCAGCAGGGAGGGATTCAAATTCCTGGGGCATTGGAACCGGTTCTGGGGGAGGTGGGACCAGTACAAACTGGACGGTCTGCACCTGGGCAGGACCGGAACCAATGTCCTAGGGGGAGTGTTTGCTAATGCTGTTGGGGAGGAGTTAAACTAATATGGCAGGGGGATGGGAACCAATGCAGGGAGACAGAGGGAAACAAAATGGAGACAGAAGCAAAAGACAGAAAGGAGATGGGTAAAATTAGAGGGCAGAGAAACCCAAGGTAAAAAACAAAAAGGGCCAATGTACAGCAAAATTCTAAAGGGTCAAAGTGTAATAAAAAGGCAAGCCTGAAAGCTCGGTGCCTCAATGCGAGGAGTATTCGGAACCCAGGAGAGGGCTCTGAGCTAGTTAGAGTGGGTGAGAGCGCAGATGAACAGGACCGCAAGAAAGAATGCAAAAGGCAGGAGGCAACAGAGCAGAGTAGCACTGGGGGAAGGGTAAAACCACAAGGTGATAGGAAGGGATAATATGTATGAATAAAAGGGGCTGCAGGAGGGGTCAAAACTAAAAATCATGGTTTAAAAACCAGTATTAAAACACTACCTAAACACACGCAGTATTCGAAATAAAGTAAATGAGTAACGGCACAAATCATTACAAATGGGTATGATTTGCTGGCCATTACAGAAACGTGGTTGCAGGGTGGCCAAGACTGGGAATTAAACATACAGGGGTACCTGACAATTAGGAAGGATAGACAAGAAAAGAAAGGATAGACAAGAAGGGAAAGGATAGACAAGAAGGGAAAGGATAGACAAGAAGGGAAAGGATAGACAAGAAGGGAAAGGATAGACAAGAAGGGAAAGGATAGACAAGAAGGGAAAGGATAGACAAGAAGGGAAAGGAGCTCTGTTAATAAATGATGATATCAGGGCAGTTGTGAGAGATGATATTGGCTCTAATGAACAAAATGTTGAATCATTGTGGGTGGAGATTAGAGATAGTAAGGGGGAAAAGTCACTAGTGGGCGTAGTTTATAGGCCCCCAAATAATAACTTCACGGTGGGGCGGAAAATAATCAAGGAATTCATCGAATGCACACGGGATTGTTTCTTAGAACAGTATGTTACAGAACCTACAAGGGAGGAAGCTATCTTAGATCTGGTCCTGTGTAATGAGACAGGAATAATAAACGATCTCAAGTAAAGATCCTCTCGGAATGAGTGATCACAGTATGGTTGAATTTGTAATACAGGTTGAGGCTGAGGAAGTAGTGTCTCAAACGAGCGTACTATGCTTAAACAAAGGGGACTACAGTGGGATGAGGGCAGAGTTAGCTAAAGTAAACACAGACTAAACGGTGGCACAATTGAGGAACAGTGGAGGACTTTTGAGGAGCTCTTTCATAGTGCTCAACAAAAATATATTCCAGTGAAAAAGAAGGGCGGTAAGAGAAGGGATAACCAGCCGTGGATAACCAAGGAAATAAAGAAGAGTATCAAATTAAAAACCAATGCGTATAAGGTGGCCAAGGTTAGTGGGAAACTAGAAGATTGGGAAAATTTTAAACGACAGCAAAGAATGACTAAGAAAGCAATAAAGAAAGGAAAGATAGATTACGAAAGTAAACTTGCGCAAAACATTAAAACAGATAGTAAAAGCTTTTACCGATATATAAAACGGAAGAGAGTGACTAAAGTAAATGTTGGTCCCTTAGAAGATGAGAAGGGGGATTTAATAATGGGAAATGTGGAAATGGCTGAGACCTTAAACAATTATTTTGCTTCGGTCTTCAGAGTGGAAGACACAAAGACCATGCCAAAAATTGCTGGTCACGAGAATGTGGGACGGGAGGACCTTCACTATCACTAGGGGGGTAGTGCTGGACAGGCTAATGGGACTCAAGGTAGACAAGTCCACTGGTCCTGATGAAATGCATCCCAGGGTATTAAAAGAGATGGTGGAAGTTATAGCAGATGCATTCGTTATAATCTACCAAAATTCTCAAGACTCTGGGGAGGTACCAGCGGATTGGAAAGCAGCTAATGTAACGCCTCTGTTTAAAAAAGGGGGCAGACAAAAGGCAGGTAACTATAGGCCGGTTAGTTTAACATCTGTAGTAGGGAAAATGCTTGAAGCTATCATTAAGGAAGAAATAGCGGGACATCTAGATTGGAATAGTGCAATCAAGCAGACGCAACATGGATTCATGAAGGGGAAATCATGTTTAACTAATTTACTGGAATTCTTTGAGGATATAACGAGCATGGTGGATAGAGGTGTACCGATGGATGTGGTGTATTTAGATTTCCAAAAGGCATTCGATAAGGTGCCACACAAAAGGTTACTGCAGAAGGTAAAGGTACGCGGAGTCAGAGGAAATGTATTAGCATGGATCGAGAATTGGCTGGCTAACAGAAAGCAGAGAGTCAGGGTAAATGAGTCCTTTTCGGGTTGGAAATCGGTGGTTAGAGGTGTGCCACAGGGATCGGTGCTGGGACCACAACTGTTTACAATATACATAGATGACCTGGAAGAGGGGACAGAGTGTAGTGAAACAAAATTTGCAGATTACACAAAGATTAGTGGGAAAGCGGGTTGTGTAGAGGACACAGAAAGGCTGCAGAGATTTAGATAGGTTAAGCGAATGAGCTAAGGTTTGGTAGATGGAATACAATGTTGGAAAATGTGAGGTCATCCACCTTGGAAAAAAAAAACAGTAAAAGGGAATATTATTTGAATGGGGAGAAATTACAACATGCAGCGGTGCAGAGGGACCTGGGGGTCCTTGTGCATGAAACTCTTTTAGAGTCGATCTATAAAACATAAAACATTAAACCGTGCCACCCGACCTGGATGACACACCAGACATTTACAAGGCCCTTTTATTTTTCCTTTTTTTTTGTGTTTTTCTTTTTTTGGGGTTTTTTTTTGGACACTAAAATCACCTTTTTTCCCCAGTGCCCCCTATAAAAGGGAAGGGGACACTAAAAACACCGGCAATTAAAACAAATTAAACTTTAAAACGTAAAATCAAATTAAAATTTGGTTGCCGGGCGTGATGATGCACTCCAGTCCCTCCGGTGCCCACCTCTCGCGGAAGGCCGCGAGCGTACCGGTGGACACCGCGTGCTCCATCTCCAAGGACACCCTGGACCGGATGTAAGAGCGGAAGAGAGGCAGGCAGTCAGGTTGAACGACCCCCTCGACCGCCCGCTGCCTGGACCGGCTTATGGCACCCTTGGCCATGCCCAGGAGCAGTCCTACGAGGAGGCCCTCGGACCTACCCGCTCCCCTCCGCACAGGGTGCCCAAAGATCAGGAGAGTGGGACTGAAGTGCAGCCAGAATTTCAGGAGCAGCCCCTTCAAATAATGGAACAGGGGCTGCAACCTCGTGCACTCAATAAAAACATGGAACACGGACTCCTCCAGACCGCAGAAATTGCAGGCGGCCTGGGAGTCCGTGAACCGGCTTAAAAATTTGTTGCACGGCACTGCTCCGTGCACCACCCTCCAGGCCAAGTCCCCGATGAATAGTGGGAGGACCCCTGCGTAGAGTGCCCTCCATCGGGGACCCTCGCCTCCGCCGGACGGCAAGATGGTATGCCATGGCGTGTCCGGACGGCAGGCGAGGATGGCAAAGTTGAGAGTGTGCAGGAGCAGCCCGTACAAGAAACCCCTCCGCGCGGAACTGAAAGGCACGGAGGGGATTTCCCCGAGGCGGCTCAAGTTGTGAGGCGCCGGCCCCCGAGGGAGGTTCCGGGGTTTGGCGCCGATGAGGAATTCCGTCCGGACGGGGGTCAGTTCGGACGGGATCTCCCCACGTGCTTGAGCCTCCTCGATGCACCTAACGGAGTCAGGGCCCAGAGCTGTTTTTAGCGACTCGATGGCATCGGCCGCGTGGCGGACGTTGGCAGAATTTAGGTGCCGCGCCAGCGTGTCTGGCGCCATCCAGCCCGCTCCTCCGCCATCGAGCAGGTCCCTGACCCTGGTCACCTCACCAGCCACAGCCCTCTCTTCCGACCGCCACATAAAACCTCGGTCGTGGAGGTACGGATTCCAGAGCAGCGGCTCCTGCAGGACAGCCGCCACTCCAGCCGGCGGAGAGCTGCGCTTGGTGGAGACTTTGTTCCAGACCCTGATGAGGTCCCTGTAAAAGACAGGCAGCTCCCGGAGGGCGGTCCTGACACCCCCCCAAGTTCACAAACAGGAGCTGCGTGTCGTAGTTGAGGTCGCGCTGCTGGCGGAAGAAATACATCGCCAGAGCGCACCACCTAGGAGGGGGCTCGACGTAAAGGTATCTCTGCAGGGTCTGAAGACGGAAAGTCGCGAGCTGGGCGCTGACGCACACCAACGACTGACCGCCCTCCTCAAGCGGGAGACTCAAGACCGCGGCAGAGACCCAGTGCTTCCTGTTGTTCCAGAAGAAGTCCACCAGCTTCTTCTGTATCTTGGCGACAAACGCAGGGGGAGGGGTCAAAGTGACCAGCCGGTACCACAACATTGCGGCCACCAGCTGGTTTATGACTAGCGCTCGACCCCTGTAGGACAGCACTCGGAGCAGTCCTGTCCAGCGCCCTAGGCGAGCGGCGACCTTGGCCTCCAGCTGCTGCCAGTTCGCCGGCCAGGCTCCCTCGTCGGGGCTAAGGTAGACTCCCAGATAGAGGAGATGGGTCGTGCTCCAGGAAAAAGGCCTGAGCTCCTCCCAAAGAGTTAGTTTGCAGGTGCAGCAGGTAATCAGGAAGGCGAATTGAATATTGGCCTTCATTGCGAGAGGGATGGAGTACAAAAGCAGGGAGGTCCTGCTGCAACTGTACAGGGTATTGGTGAGGCCACACTTGGAGTACTGCGTGCAGTTTTGGTCACCTTACTTAAGGAAGGATATACTAGCCTTGGAGGGGGTACAGAGACGATTCACTTGGCTGATTCCGGAGATGAGGGGGTTACCTTATGATGATAGATTGAGTAGACTGGGTCTTTACTCGTTGGAGTTCAGAAGGATGAGGGGTGATCTTATAGAAACATTTAAAATAATGAAAGGGATAGACAAGATAGAGGCGGGGAGACCAGAACTAGGGGGCACAGCCTCAAAATACGGGGGAGCCAATTTAAAACTGAGTTGAGAAGGAATTTCTTCTCCCAGAGGGTTGTGAATCTGTGGAATTCTTTGCCCAAGGAAGCAGTTGAGGCTAGCTCATTGAATGTATTCAAATCACAGATAGATTTTTAATTTATAAGGGAATTAAGGGTTATGGGGAGCGGGCGGGTAAGTGGATCCGAGTCCACGGCCAGATCAGCCATGATCTTTTTGAATGGCGGAGCAGGCTCGAGGGGCTAGATGGCCTACTCCTGTTCCTAATTCTTATGTTCTTATGTTTATAAGGTTCTCTACAGTGAGTTACAAGGATTAAAGAAAAACAAATAAATACTTGTAGTTCTATAGTGCCTTCCACAACCTCCGGATATTTTAAAGCGCTTCACAGACACTTTTTGAAATGTAGTTTCTGTTGTAATGTAGGAAACCCGGCAGCTAATTTGCACATAGCAAGGTTCCACAAACAGCTATGTGATAACTGGTCAGACAATCTGATCTTGATGTTGGCTGAAGAATAAATATTGGCCAGGACACCGGATCATACTCCCCTGCTCTTCTTCAAAATAGTGCTATGGGATGGGTATCATCTACCTGGGTGGGCAGATGGAGCCTCAGTTTAATGTCTCATCCAAAACATGCACCTCCGACAGTGCAGCGCTCTTTCAGTATTGCCTCTCCCACAGTGCAGCACACCCTCAGTGCTGACCATGATACTGATGCAGCGCTGCATCAGTACTTCCCCTCCAACAGTGCAGCGGTCCCTCACTACTGACGCTCCGACAGTGAATAAGAACATAAAAGAATTAGGAGCAGGAATAGGCCCTCGAGTCTGCTCCACCTTTCAATAAGATCATGGCTGATCTTTTACCTCAACTCCACTTTCCAGCACTATCCCCATATTCCTTGATTCCCTTAATATTCAAAAATCTATCGATCTCTGTCTTGTATATACTCAATGACTGAGCATCCACAGCCCTCTGGGTTTGAAAATTCCAAAGATTCGCCACCCGAGCATCCTCTCCCTGCATCTACCCTGTCAATCCCTGTAAGGATTTTGTATGTTTCAATGAGATCACCTCTCATTCCTTTAAACTCTAGAGAATATAGGCCTAGTCTACTCAATCCCTTCTCATTAATACAATCCTCCCTCAGTGCTGCCTCTCCGAAAGTGCAGTGGAGGCTCCCTCAGTACTGGCCTTCTGACAGTGCAGCACTCCCCAAGTACTGACCCTACGAGAGTGGAGTACTTCCTCAGTACTGCCCCTCCGACAGTGCAGCACTCCCTCAGTACTGCACCGTATGCTTCGGCCTGGATTGCAGGCTCAATTCTATGGATTTCTCTTGTCTCTTGAACTAGAAAGATGTCCTGTATGACAGGCTTAAGTCCGATGCTCAGATCTCATTAATAATTAGAAATCTTTAGAAGCTATCAATCATTGGAATCTGGATTTGTAAATTCACAACATCAACAAAGGACGACGTTGGTTGTGGAAGTGAATTACAATTGTTGTGTTACTTACCCAGACCCTGTCCGACTGCTCGCCTGGGGAGTGATCGCTGACACGCTCAGCTTGGCCTTTTCCTGTGCTTCTCTGTGTATTTAATTAGAAAATGTTGATGTGCAACTGTGAGTCAAGTGAGGAAATGGGGAACAAGTGAGAAAACATCACGTTGTCTTGCATTGTTGGCATACTATTAACTCTTTGTGTCCTGGCACTGAGATGATATTTCTGCTCAAAGCTGGGCAGCCAGTGACATCGAGTTTTCAGCATGGCTCAGTGGGTTTAGCACTCCCTCTTGCCTCTGAGGCAGAAGGTCATGCATTCAGTCCCCACTCCAGAGGTTTGAACCCCATGATCCAGGCCGACACTACCAGTGCTGCACTGTCGGAGATGCCATATTTCAGATGAGACGTTAACCGATGCACTGTCTACCCGCTCAGGTTGATGTCAAAGATCCCATGGCCACTATTTCGAAGATCAGAGGGATTTCTCCCCGGATCCTGGGCCAATCAACAGCGCCAAAACAACAGATGATGTGGTCTTTATCACATTTCTATGTCTGGGAGCTTGCTGTCTGCAAATTGGCAGCAGCATTTCCTACATTACTATGACCACACTTTAAAACTCCTGTATTGGCTGTAAAGCACTTTGGGACAACCTGAGGCTGTGAAAGGTGCTATATAAATGCAGGGTGATATTGAATGCTGAGTGAGGAGGGGATCGGTCCTACTCTGGGGACACTCTCTCCACCTGAAGGATCAAATGGTGCCCAGGGCACAACTCCCTGGGACATTCAATCCTTTACATAAAACGGAGAAATCTAATGCAAACACTAATCTGGTGCACAGATATTCCTGCATGTACACGCACTTGTGCACAGAGACTAAAAACAACGGGGGGGAAAATTGCCGTCGAAGGCTTCCTTCCTATGAATGCCTCCGACCCGAAAAATACTACAAAAGTAGCTGGTGGTCCCAGAGGAACGGAGGATTCCGGTCGGAGGCATAGATTCGCTGCACAGCGCACAGGAAGATGTCTTTCACATACGTAAGTACATGCTGGAGTCACATGGGCCTGGAGCACCAATCACTATGCTGTATTCTCATTGATAAGAATGGAAACTCCGTTTGTATGAGTTACCATTACTACCAAATTGAAAAAACCCTAAAACACCGAAACACAGCACAAATAAATAAAACTCACATTTAAAATTAATTGAAATTAAATGTAATTAAATGTTTTAGAAAAATGCTATTTTGGTAATTTTTTTAATGTTTTTTAATAGGGTTAAGATAAACTTACCTTATTGGACAGGGTTTTTAATAGAAAAATGAGTGTTTACATTTAATTTTTATACGTTTCAAAAATGTTACATTGGTAAAAGTAAGCTATGCGCCTGCTTTTACCAGGCATAAAAGTTTGAAGGACGTTCGCTGGGCATGAGTTGGGCAAATAGCCCAATCTCTCCCACACGGATGTCCTTCTCCCAGGGATGCGGAAGATCTGTACACAGAAATCTTGACAGATCAGAAAAGCTGGTATGTGGCGCATGCGCATCGCGCCCCGAAAACCGGCTTTTGTGAGGCCTCGCCGGGTCCGTGCGCACTCCGTACGGACAAGGCGAGGCCGGAATTTTCAGCCCAACAACTTATATTTATAGAGCGCCTTTACATAGTAAAACATCCCAAGGCGCTTCACAGGAGAGTTATTTGACAAAAATATCAATTTGACACCAAGCCGTGTCAGAAGAAATTACGGTAATGACCAACAGTTTAGCCAAAGAGGTAGGTTTTAAAGAGTGTCTTAAAGGAGGAAAGAGAGTTAGAGAGGTGCAGAAGTTTAGGGAAGGAATTCCAGAACTTAGTGCCCAGGCAACAGAAGGCACGGCCACCGATGGTTGAGCGATTATAATCAGGGATGGTCAAGAGGGCAGAGTTTGAGGAGTGCAGATATCTCGGGGGAGTTGTGAGGCTGAAGGGGATTACAGAGATAGGGAGAGGCACTCACAAGCACACGCTCTCATTGCCCCCAGTCTTTCACACACACAATCTCATTCACACACTTAAACCCACGACTCACTCTCCTTCTCGCACTGTAACACAACCATCCATTCACACTCACTACCGTTCTCTCACATTCTCATTCTCTTAGTCTGTCCCACACACAGACTGACCTCACATTTTCTCACACACTCAAATGCTGCTGAAGCTCACACACACACACACTTCCATTGACAGTCATTGAGCATACAATGTGGTGCTGGGCTCGGGGTCAGCTTGGCTCGGTCGGCCGCACTCTGACCTCTGACCCGAGCCTGACCTTCCCTGTGGGCAGAGTCAGCGATGGGGGTTGCGGGGGGAAGGAGGAGACTGACCCCGCAGTTCCCCATTCTCTCCGGCCACACTGCTGTTCCAGCGTCACTGGCGGCCCTTCCATAGTTGTCCTGTGCGCCCGCTCTCCGTGTGTCCGAGCAGTGAGTGTGAGCGGGGCCGAGCGATGGGACAGGGCGAAATGGGGGCGGCCTCACAGCCCAGCCCCGCCCTCAGGCTGAGGGGAGGGGAGATTTCTCCCGCCCTGTGTGTAAACAACACAAGCCCCGCCCCCCCGCCGGCCCCTGTGTGTAAACAACACAAGCCCCTCCCACCGCCGGCCCCTGTGTGTGACACAAGCCCCGCCCCCCGCCAGCCCCTGTGTGTGAACAACACAAGCCCCGCCCCTGTGTGTGAACAACACAAGCCCCGCCCCCATCGGACCAGCAACAGCCGCAAGGTTTCCTGGGAGATGCAAAACTGCCGCCCCACAGCGCCACCGCCACTCGGAGGCTGTAATTACAGATTGAGAAGGATGATCCCAGAAAGGCGAGGGGATCCCCTCAGCAAAGGGTGAACTGGCTGGGTCCCTTTACTCTTGAAAAGAAAGACTTGCATTTAGATAGCACCTTACCCGACCACCGGACCTCTCAAAGCGCTTTACAGCCAATGAAGTACTTTTCGAGCCTAGTCACTGTTGTAATGTGAAAAAGGAAGGTTGGGGTGACCTAATAAAAGGTCTTTAAAATTATGAAAGATTTTATTAGCGTGGAATCAGAGAGAATGTTTCCACTTGTGCCGAAGAGCATAACTAGAGGCCATCAATATAAGATATCCAATCGGGAATTATAAGAAACTTTACCCAAAGAGTGGTGAGAATGTGGAACTCGCTACAACAGGGAGTGGTTGAAGAGAATATTATCGATGCATTTAAGGGGGGTCTAGATAAGCATATGAGGGAGAAGGCAATAAAGGGTTATGCTGATAGATTTAGATGAGGAAAGATAGAAGGAGACTCGGGTGGAGCATAAACGCCGGCATGGACTGGTTGGGCCGAATGGCCTGTTTCTGTGCCGTATCTCCTGGGTATAATCTATGTATAATGCCGCTTGACATGTTTACAAAAGAACATTTGCATTATAAATGTGAACACAGGAATTTACACAATTGGGGGAAAAATGTGACAACAGGAGGCAACGTTTTGGAGACTCGAATTGTGCAAAGAATTAAAATGTTAAATATAGATACATTTGTACATTACCGTCTGAGCTGTTTAATCCCTTGTGTTAATAAATGTAGCATTATACATAATGCAAAGCTTCTTGCAATCTTTCGCAGCATCAAAAGGTGCAACGATCAGGATGAACATTCCCATCTGATATTAAAGTTAAGTGGTGCCACATTTTTGTTCATTATTCACCCATTTTGGCTCCACACAGTAAGGCAGTGCCTCAGTTATGTTGTGGCCACACAGCAGTGCTGGGACGCACCAGCTTCAAAAGGCATGTTCATTTGTTGGTAAGCAACACATTTATTGCCCGAATCCTGTTGAATGACTCTCCTTGTGTAATGTATTTGCTTCATGGGTTCTTTGCTCTTAACAACTAGTTGGTTTATGAGCAAAAGGTTTAATAATCACACTACAGATTACCAGTTCATTCACCAAGCTCTCAACCACCTGCCTAGTCGTGGATCCCCGAACCCAACTGGCTGGGGTTTTATTGAGTCTTGTATTGAGTCACCTGGCTAAGCCAATCCCAACTAACACCTTTACAAATATTTTTAATAGAACTTAAATCCGAGTGCCCCCTTATTAAAGGGATACTGGAACAACCAAATAAAAAAATAAAACTGTACAGTGAACTTAAACCAATCAAATTAAAATGTTGTTACCGGGTATGATGATGCATTCCAGTCACTCCGGTGCCCACCTTTCGCAGAAGGCCGCGAGCGTACCGGCAGACATCGCCAGGGACACTCAGGCGCGAACGTAGCCGCGGATCACAGGCAGGCAGTCAGACTGAATGACCCCCTCAACCATCCTCTGCCTGGACCTGTTAATGGCTACCCTGGACCGGCCCAGGAGCAGTCACAAGGAAGCTTCCCACCTGCCCACTCCCCTTCGCACTGGGTGCCCAAGGATCAGGAGCACGTGGCAGCCAAAAATCAAGGAGCAGCCCCTTAAAATAATGGAAGAGGGGCTGCAACCAAACACACTGTGCATACACATGGAACACAGACTCCTCTAAGTCTGCAATAAATAAATGGAGAACTCCAGCGTAGAGAGCCCTCCATTGGGTACACCCAACTCCTCTGGGTGCAAGGTGGTGTGCTTTGACGTGTCCGGACGGCAGACGAGGATGGTAAACTGGAGGGTGTGCAAGTGCTGCCTGTACAGGAATCCCCTCCATGCAGAACTGAAAGGCACAGAGGGGTTTTCTCAGAGGCGGCTCAAGTTGTGAGACAGCGGCTTCCGAGGAAGGTTCCTGGGCTTGGCGCCAATCAGGAATTCTGTCTGGACGTGGGTCAGTTTATATAGGATCGCCCCATATACTTGAGCCTCCTCGATGCACCTAGTAAACATAGAAACATAGAAACATAGAAAATAGGTGCAGGAGTAGGACATTCGGCCCTTCTAGCCTGCACCGCCATTCAATGAGTTCATGGCTGAACATGCAACTTCAGCACACCATTCCTGCTTTCTTGCCTTACCCCTTGATCCCCCTAGTAGTAAGGACTACATCTAACTCCTTTTTGAATATATTTAGTGAATTGGCCTCAACAACTTTCTGTGGTAGAGAATTCCACAGGTTCACCACTCTCTGGGTGAAGAAGTTTCTCCTCATCTCAGTCCGAATTGGCTTACCCCTTATCCTTAGACTGTGAGCCCTGGTTCTGGACTTCCCCAACATTGGTAACATTCTTCCTGCATCTAACCTGTCTAAACCCATCAGAATTTTAAACATTTCTATGAGATCCCCTCTCATTCTTCTGAACTCCAGTGAATACAAGCCCAGTTGATCCAGTCTTTCTTGATAGGTCAGTCCCGCCATCCCGGGAATCAGTTTGGTGAACCTTCGCTGCACTCCCTCAATAGCAAGAATGTCCTTCCTCAGGTTAGGAGACCAAAACTGTACACAATACTCCAGGTGTGGCCTCACCAATGCCCTGTACAACTGTAGCAACACCTCCCTGCCCCTGTACTCAAATCCCCTCGCTATGAAGGCCAACATGCCATTTGCTTTCTTAACCTCCTGCTGTACCTTCAATGACTGATGTATCATGACACCCAGGTCTTGTTGCACCTCCCCTTTTCCTAATCTGTCACCATTCAGATAATAGCCTGTCTCTCTGTTTTTACCACCAAAGTGGATAACCTCACATTTATCCACATTATACTTCATCTGCCATGCATTTGCCCACTCACCTAACCTATCCAAGTCGCTCTGCAGCCTCATAGCATCCTTCTCACAGCTCACACTGCCACCCAACTTAGTGTCATCCGCAAATTTGGAGATACTACACTTAATCCCCTCGTCCAAATCATTAATGTACAATGTAAATAGCTGGAGCCCCAGCACAGAATCTTGCGGTACCCCACTAGTCACCGCCTGCCATTCTGAAAAGTACCCATTTACTCCTACTCTTTGCTTCTTGTCTGACAGCCAGTTCTCAATCCATGTCAGCACACTACCCCCAATCCCATGTGCTTTAACTTTGCACATTAATCTCTTGTGTGGGACCTTGTCGAAAGCCTTCTGAAAGTCCAAATATACCACATCAACTGGTTCTCCCTTGTCCACTCTACTGGAAACATCCTCAAAAAATTCCAGAAGATTTGTCAAGCATGATTTCCCTTTCACAAATCCATGCTGACTTGGACCTATCATGTCACCTTTTTCCAAATGCGCTGCTATGACATCCTTAATAATTGATTCCATCATTTTACCCACTACCGATGTCAGGCTGACCGGTCTATAATTCCCTGTTTTCTCTCTCCCTCCTTTTTTAAAAAGTGGGGTTGCATTGGCTACCCTCCACTCGATATAAACTGATCCAGAGTCAATGGAATGTTGGAAAATGACTGTCAATGCATCCGCTATTTCCAAGGCCACCTCCTTAAGTACTCTGGGATGCAGTCCATCAGGCCCTGCGGATTTATTGGCCTTCAATCCCATCAATTTCCCCAACACAATTTCCCGACTAATAAGGATTTCCCTCAGTTCCTCCTCCTTACTAGACCCTCTGACCCCTTTTATATCCGGTAGGTTGTTAGTGTCCTCCTTAATGAATACCGAACCAAAGTACTTGTTCAATTGGTCCGCCATTTCTTTGTTCCCCGTTATGACTTCCCCTGATTCTGACTGCAGGGCCCAGTACCAATTTTAGCGACTCAATGGCATTGGCCTTGAGCCGGACATCGGCCCAAGACAGGTGTCATGCCTGCTCTTCTGGCGCCATCCAACCCACTCCTCTGCCATCCATTAGTTTCCTGACCCTGGTCACCTTGCTAAATTCAGCCCTCTGTGCCTTTCAGTTCTGCACGGAGGGGATTCCTGTACGGGCAACATTTGCACACCCTCCAGTTTACCATCCTCATCTGCCATCCGGACACATCATAACGCACCATCTTGCAATCTGGAGGAGTTGGGTGTCCTCTTGTCCGCCTGCCATCTAAAACCACGATCATGGAGATACGGGTTCCTGAGCTGCGGCACCTGAAGGACAGCCATCACTCCAGACAGCGGAGAACTGAGCTTG
Source organism: Pristiophorus japonicus (assembly GCF_044704955.1). NCBI lineage: Eukaryota > Metazoa > Chordata > Chondrichthyes > Pristiophoridae > Pristiophorus > Pristiophorus japonicus. The sequence continues at coordinate 60,576,902 of NC_091998.1, read as the reverse complement.
GATGCGACCTTGTTCCAGACCCTGATGAATTCCTGGTAAAAGGCAGGCTGCTCCCACATGGAGACCTAGAAATCCCCCAGGTTTGAAAACAGGAGCTGCATGTTGTAATTGAGCCCGTACTGCTGGCCGTCAGTGCACACCATCTGGGAGGATGCTCGACGTACAGGTGTCTCTGCAGGGTCTGAAGATGGAAAGTCACAGCCTGGGTGCTCACGCACACCAGTGCTTGACCACCATCCTTAAGTGGGAGACTCAGAACTGCAGCAGAGACCCAATATTTCCTGTTGTACTGAAAGAAGTCGATGAGTTTCTTCTGTATCTTGGTGGCAAACGCAGGGAGAGGGATCAAAGTGACCAACCAGTACCACAGCATAGCAGCCACCAGCTGGTTTATGACTAGTGCTCTACCCCTGTGGGACAGCACTCGGAGCAGTCCTGTCCAGCACTGTAGGTGAGCGGTGACTTTGGCCTCCAGTTCTTGCTAGTTCGCCAGCCAGGCTTCCTCGGCAGGGCTAAGGTAGACTCACAGGTAGAGGAGATGCGTGGTGCTCCCTGCCTCACCCACGTCCCGTCATGCCTCAAATAAGGGAAGCACCCCTGCTTCCTTCTCCTGTCATCCTAGAACAAATCCCGGAACCACTCATCCTCCAGTAGAAGGTTATTAAAATGCCAGTACGAGGACCCCACCCATGCACAGAGCAAAGCAAGCTCCGCCCATACCAGGTGGTCGTCCGAGCACGGCTCCCCCGGGGAATGTACAGGTGGTCTCAAGTGAAGGTGCTGGAGTCGGAATGGAGATTTTGCTAGATAGCCACCAAGTCAAAGGACTGATAAGGAAATAAGAGGTTATGGGAAGCGGGCAGGGAAGTGGACCTGAGTCCATGAACATTAAATGGCAGAGCAGGCTCGAGAGGCCGTATGGCCTACTCCCGCTCCTATTTCTTATGTTCTTAAGTCTCATGGCTTCAGGCCAAGGATGGGCAAGGAAACCTCCTGCTGATAACCTCCTGCTGATTACCACCTACTGCTCTCCATCAGCTGATGAATCAGTACTCCTCCTTGTTGAATACCACTTGGAGGAAGCACTGTTCTTATGACCCAACCAGGTCCTTAAACTAATGCATTGCCGCCAAGCTCTGCTGGGCACCGGAGCGGTCGAGGGTGCAATTGAAACACGCCACCCCCACCACCCCCTGCCCCCCCCTGCCCCGCCGAGGACAATGCAGTTGATGAAGTCGATGGAGCCTAAAAAAAAGTGGACACTTTTTCAAAGAAGCGCACTTGCTGCAGACGGGGCTGAGGGGCGTACATGTTCACTAAATGCAGCAGCACATCCCCCAGGCGAAGAGTAACATGGAACAAGCGCCCTGGCACAGGCCCCTTGACCCCCAAGATCTTCGGCTGAAAATGTGAGGCCAGCACGATAGCCACCCCACAAGAAATGGCGGTGAGGTGGCTCATGCCTCTCCTTGCCATTTCAGAAGCCACGTGGCCTCGTCTCCCGGAACAGCGTGGGTTTTTTGCAGGATGTACACCACATACTTCCACTGCTTTAGGAGCGAAAGGTTATTAAAGAAGGGTCATCGACCTGAAACATTAACTCAGTTTCTCTCCACAGATGCTGCCTGACATGCTGAGATTTCCAGCATTTTCTGTTTATATTTCTACATCGGCAGTATTTTGCTTTTGTAACATGATCAGGAATTCAGCCCATCGTGGCCATTGCATAAGAACAGGAGAACAGTGCTTCCTCCAAGTGGTATTCAACAAGGAAGAGTACTGATTCATCAGCTGATGGAGGGCAGTAGGTGGTAATTCAGCCTCTCGCGCCAGTTGCATAGGAACAAAAGAAGGCAATTTTTCCTTCGAGACTGTTACAATAGGAACAGGAGCAAACAATTTAACCCCCTGATACTCTTAGATAGGAACAGGAGCAGGTCATTTATCCTTTTGAGCCTGTAACATAGGAAACGGAGGAGGCCCATGCTGCCCCTGGAGCATTTTGCATAGTAACAGGAGTTCCATTCAACTCCTGGCGCCTGTTACGTTGGAACAGAAGGAGGCCATTTAATTCTTTGAGCCTGCTACATAGGTACAGGAGTCGGCCCACTCAGCCCCTTGAGCCCGTTACATAGGAACATAAGTTGGCCATTTAAGCATCTCGAGCCTGTAGCATGGGAATAGGAGTTCATCCAACAACACTCTCGAGGCTTTTACGTAGGAACAGGAGGTGACCATACAGCCCTCCGAGGTTGTTACCTGGGAACATGAGAAGGCAATTTAGTACCTTGAGCCTGCTACATAGGAAGAGGTCGTGACCATTCAGCCCCACAAGACTGTTACAGAGGAACAGGAGGAGGCCCATTTGGCCCATCGAGCCTGTTGCTTTGGGAAAGGAGAAGGCCCATTCAACACTCAAGCCTTTAGGCTCCACATTTTCAGCCGGCGATCTTGGGGGTTAAGGAGCCTGTGCCAGGCCGCTTACTCCATGTTACTGTTCACCTGGGGGATGTGCCACTCCCCATTCAGCTCCCTCGAAGCTGTTACACAGGAACATGATTAAGGCATTCAGCACTTTGAGCCAGTTAAATAAGAAATGGAGGAGACCACTAAGCCTCTAGAGTCAGTTGTATAGAAACAGGAGTTGACCATTTAAGTATCTCAGGCCTGTTACAAAGGAAGGAGGTCATTCAGCACCTCGAGCCAGTTACAGAAGATTACAAGTAGAAACAGTCAGCCTCTACAGCCTGTTACATAGGAACAGGAGGAGTCCATTCAGTCCCTCGATTCTCTTACGTAGGAACAAGAGGTGGCCAATCAGCCCCTCAGGCAAGTTGCATAGAAACAGGAGGAGGCCAATTATCCCTTTAAGCCTGTTACATAGTAACAGACACAGGCTATTTAGCCCCTTGAGACTGTTACAAAGGAGGAGGTCATCTAGCATATCGAGCACTTACATAGAAACAGCAGAAGGCCATTCAGCCCATCGAGCGTGTTACATAGGCACAAGGGGAGGCCATTCAGCCATTATAGCATGTTGTCAAGAAACAGGAGTAGACATTCAGCCCTTGAGACTATTAGATAGAATCATAAAGAGAATCATAGAAATTTACAGCACTGAAGGAGGTGATTCATCCCATCGTGTCCGTGCCAGTAATCAAAGAGCTATCCAGCCTAATCCCACTTTCCAGCTCTTAGTCCATAGCGTTGTAGGTTACGACACTTTAAGTGCATATTCAAGTGCTTTTTAAATGTGGTGAGGGTTTCTACCTCTACTATTCTTTCAGATAGTGAGTTCGAGACCCTCACCACCCTCTGGGTGAAACAATTTCCCCTCAGATCCCTTCTAAACTGCCTAGCAATTACTTTCAATCTATGCCCCCTGGTTGTTCACCCCACTGCTAAGGGAAATAGATCCTTCCTATCCACTCTATCTAGGTCCCTCATCATTTTATACATCTCAGTTATGTCACCCCTCACCCTCCTCTATTCAAAAGAAAACAAACGACAGCCAATCCAATCTTTCTTCATAGCTAAAATTCTCCAGTCCAGGCAACATCCTCATAAATCTCCTTTGTATCCTCTCTAGTGCAATCACATCTTTCCTGTCATGCGTTGAGCAGAACTGCAAACAGCACTCTAGCAGTGGCCTAACTAGTATTTGATATATTTCCAGCATAACCTCCCTGCCCTTATAGTCTACGCCTCAGCTAATAAAGGCAAGTATCCCATATGCCTTCTTAACCACATTATCTACCTGTCATGCTACCTTCAGGGATCTGTGGACATGCACTCTATCCCTCTGTTCCTCTACACTTCTCAGTGTCGTACCATTCATTGTGTTCTCCCTTGCCTTTTTAGCACTCCCCAAATGCATTACCTCAGACTTCTCCTAATTATATTTGTCACTGTTTTGCCTCCCTGACCAGTCTATTGACATCTTCCTGCAGTCTACAGCTTTCTTCTTCATTATCATCTACGCGGCCAATTTTTGTATCATCTGCAAACTTCTTAATCATACTCCCAACATTCAAGTCTAAATCATTGATATATACCACAAAAGTCACAAATACACCCCTCAACCATTACACTTTGCTTCTTGCCTCTGAGCCAATTTTGGATTCAACTTGACACTTTGTCTTGGAATCCATGGGCTTTTATATTTCTGATCAGTCTGCCATGTGGGACCTTATCTAAAATGTTGCTTAAATCCATATACACTACATCAAGTACACTACGCTCATCGACCCTCATTGTTAGCTCCTCAAAAAATTCAATCAGTTAGTCAGACATGACCTTCCATTGACAAATCCATGCTGACTGTCCTTGATTAATCCATGTCTTTCGAAATGAAGATTTATCTTGTCCCTCAGAATTTTTTCCAATAATTTTCCCACCACCTGGGAGGGCTGACTGGCTTGTAATTACACGGTCTATCCCTTTCTCCCTTTTTAAACAGTGGCACAATGTTAGCAGTTCTACGGCACCACACCTGTAGCCAAAGAGGACTGGAAAATAATGGTCAGACCCGCTGCTATTTCCTCCCTTGCTTCTCTTAACAGCCTAGGATATATTCCATCTGGAATGGGGATTTAACTACATTCAAAGATGCTAACCCCTCAATACTTCCTCTCTCACTATGTTTATTTCATCTAATATTTCACATTCCTCCTCCCAAATTGCAAAATCTGCATTGCCACTTTCCTTTTGAAAAGGAACAGGAGGACGCAATTTCGCCCCTCGAGACAGTTACATAGGAACAGGAGGAGGCCATTGAGTCCCTCGAGGCTATTACAGAGAAACATTGGAGGCCATTCAGCCCCTTGAGGCTATTACATAGTTACTGGAGGAGCCCATCCAGCCTAGTGAGATTGTTGGAAAGGAATAAGACGAGGCCAATCACTGCCTTGAGTCTGTCCCACAGGAACAGGAGGAGGTCATTCAGCACATGGAGCCTCTTGCATAGCAACAGGAATAGGCTATTCCGCCCCTTGGCCTACTGCATAGGACCAGGAAGAGGCCCATTCACCCTTTCGAGCGTTTTACATAGGGAAGGCCACTCAGACCCTCAAGCCTGCTGTATAGGAACAAAAAGTGTGTGACTAAAGAAATAGAAGTGCTTGTTCAGTCCCTTGAGTCGGTTGCATAGAAACAGGAGGACAGTCAACCCTTGAACCTGTTACATAGGAACAGTTGGTGGCCATTCAGCCCCTCGAACCTGTTACACAGGAACAGGAGGTGACCCACTCAGGCCCTTAAGCCAGTTATTTAGGCACAATAGGTTATTCAGGCCTTAGAGACTATGGATTAGGACAGCAGTGAGCAATTTCACCCCTTGAGCCTGGTATGTATGAACAGGAACAGGCCATTCAGCCCCTCGAGTCTATTGCATCATTCATAGGAGGAGGCAATTTAATCACTTGAGACTGTTGGATAGGAAAAAGAGGCCCATTCAACCCCTTGAGCCTATTACATAGAAACAGAAACAATAAAATTACCCCTTTGAAACTTGTATAGGTAGAAGAGGAGGACCATTTAGCCCCTCGAACCTGGTACGTATGAACAGGAACAGTCCATTCAGCCCTTAGAGGATGTTACATGAGAATAAGAGAAGGCGATTTAACTCCTCGAGACTGGTGCATAGGAACAAGAGGAGTGCCATTCAGCCCCCCAAACCAGTTACATCAGACGAGAAAGAGGTCAGCTACCCCATTGAAAGTATTGCATAAGAACAGGAGGAGGATATTCAGTTCCTTGAACCTCTCACATCGGCACAAGAGGAGGCCATTCAGCACCTCGAGGCTGTTACATAGGAACAGAAGGAGGCCATTCAACTCCCTGAGGCTGATGCATAGGAAAAGGAGGCAGCCCATTCAGCCCCTCGAGCATGTTACATCGGCACAAGAGGAGGTAATTCAACCAACGAGACTGTAAATTAGGAACAGGAGACAGTTGTTCAGGCCCTCAAAGCTTTTACATGCGTCAAGAAGAGGCAATTCAACCCTTCACGCCTGTTACACTGTAACAGGAGAGGACATTCAACCCCTCGAGACTTTTATAAAATAACTGGGGTAGGCCATTCACCCTCTCGACCCTGCTACATAGAAAAAGCAGGAGGGCATTCAGTCCCGAGAGCCTGTTGCAAAGCAGCAGGAATGGGCCAATTTTCCCCCAAGCCTGGTCGATCAGAACAGAAACAGGTCACTCAGCACCTCGAATTTGTAACATGGGATAAGAGGAGACAATTCAGCCCCTCAAGACTGTTACATCATAACAAGAGGAGGCCAATCATACCCTTCAACGTGTTGCATAGGAACAGGAGAAGACTCAAACCAATTAGTGTCTCGAGCCGGTTACATAGGAATAGGAGGAAGCCATTCAGCCCCTCGAGCCTGTCTCACAAGAACAGGAGGAGGTCATTCAGCCCATTGAGTCGCTTACTTAGGAACAGGTGTAAGTCATTCAGCCCTTCGAACCTGTTGTATTGAAACACGATTATGCTATTCAGCATTTGAGCCTGTTACATAGGATCAGAAGTAGGTGATACAGCCCATCAACATTTACATATGAACAGTAGGAGGCCATTCAGTCCCTTGAGCCTGTTACATCATGAGAAGAGGAGGCCACAGACCCTCAAACATGTTGCATAGGAACAGGAGGAGGCCATTCATCCCTCGAGCCAATTAGTGCCTCGAGCCTGTTACATAGACACAAGATTATGCCATTCAGCCCCTCGAGACTGTTACATAGGATCAGGAGTAGGCCATTCAGCCCTTCAACATTTATATAGGAACAGGAGGAGGCCATTAATCCCTTGAGCCTGTTATATTGGTGCAGGATGAGGATATTCAACCCCTCGGGGGTGTTACAAAGGAACAGGAGGCGGTTGTTCTGTTCCTTGAAACGGGTGCATTGGAACAAGAGGAAGCCCATTCAGACCCTCGAGCTTATTAAGAACACAAGAACATAAGAAATAGGAGCCAGAGTAGGCCATATGGTTTCTTGAGACTGCTCCAATCAATAAGGTCATGGCTGATCGTCAAACTCAACTCCACTTTCCAGCTCAATTTCCATATCACTTGATTCCCTATCACACCAAAAATCTATCTATCTCAGCATTGAATATATTCAGAGACTCAGCATCCACAGCCCTCTGGGACAGAGAATTCCAAAGATTCACAACCCTCTCCCTTCATCTAGATCATTTTAAATAGCTTAGGCCCCAGCATTGATCCTTCAGGGACTCCATGAGTTACAGCAGGAGGCCCATTCATTCCTGCGAGCCAGTTACATAGAACAGGAAGAGCCCCATTCAACCCACCAGAGCCCATTACATAAAAACAGAGGGGGCCATTCAACCCATCGATCCTGTTACATCAGAACAAGAGGAGGCCACTCAGACTCTCAAACCTGTTGCATAGGAACAGGAGGAGGCCGCCAGCCTATCGATACTATTGCAAAGGAACAAGAGGAGGTCATATGGCATATCAAACCTGTTACCTAGGAACAGGAGTAGGCCAAAAAGCCACTCGAGCCAGTTATATTAGAGCACGATTCGGCCATTCAGCCCCTCGAGCCTGCTGCACTGGAACAGGAGGTGTCTCACTAAGCCCCTGAACCCGTTACATAGCAACAGGAGTAGGACATTGTACACCCTGAGCCTTGTACTTAAGAACATAAACAGGGCATTCAGCCCCTCGAGATTGTTATTTGGGAACAAGCGGAGACCATTCATCCCATCAAGAATCTTAAATAGGAACTGGAGGAGGCCGTCCAGCCTATCGAGACTGTTGAATGGGAACATAGAAAGATAGAAATTTACAGCGCAGAAGGAGGCCATTTCGGCCGACAAAGCCGCAAGGCCCTTGGTCAGCAGCCCTAAAGATTACATATAAACCTATGAACAATGACGGAAAGGCAAAGAGCACCCAGCCCAACCAGTTCACCTGACACAACTGCAAAACCCCTTAACTAAAACATTCTAAATTCCACCCCAACTGGAGCCATGTGATCTCCTGGGAGAGTCAAAAACCAGATAAAAACACAGGCCAATTTTTGGAGAAAAAATCTGTGAAAATTCCTCTCTGACCCATCCAGGCGATCGAAACGAGTCGAGGAGATCACCCTGGCCGTATTTACCATTCATCATCATAGGCAGTCCCTCGGAATCGAGGAAGATTTGCTTCCACTCCTGAAGTGAGTTCTTTGGTGGCTGAACAGTCCAGTAGACTGTCACAGGTGGGACAGATAGTCGCCGAGGGAAGGGGTGGGTGGGACTGGTTTGCCGCACGCTCCTTCCGCTGCCTGCGCTTGACCTCTTCACGCTCTCGAGATTTGAAGAGCTCAACACCCTCCCGGATGCACTTTCTCCATCTAGGGTGGTCTCCGACCAGGCACTCTCAGGTGTCAGTGGTGATGTTGCACTTTACCAGGGAGGCTTTAAGGCTGTTCTTGTAACGTTTCCGCTGCCCACCTTTGGCTCATTTGCCTGGACAGGTCACATAGTTTGCATGCCAGACATGAAACTTCCCAAGAAAATGCTCTATACGGAGCTCCTAGACGGCAAACTTACCATGATATCTGCACCTTCCAACAAAAGGTCATCCAGTCTAATCCCAATTACCAGCTCTGGGTTCAATATCCTGAAGGTTACGGCACTTTAAGTGCCCATACAACCATCTCTTAAAAGTGGTTAGGGTTTTTGTATTCAGACAGTGAGTTCCAGATCCCCACAACCCTCTGCGTAAAGAAGCACCCCCTCAAATACCCTCTAAACCTTCCACCGACCACCTTAAAAATAGACCCTTCCACCAAAGGAATAGGCCCTTACTATCCACTATGTCCAGGCCTCTCAATATTTTGTACACCTCAATGAGGTCTCCTCTCAACCTCCTCTGTTCCAATGAGAACAAACCCAGCCTATCCAATCTGACCTCATAACTAAAATTCTCCGTTCCAGGCAGCATCTTATTAAATCTCCTCTGCACCCTCTCTAGTGCAATCATGTCCTTCCTTTAATACGGCGACCAGAATTGCATGCAGTACTCCAGCTCTGGCCTAACCGAATTATTATACAATTTAAGCATAGCCTGCCTGCTCTTATAATCTATGCCTCAGCCAATAATAGCAAGCATACCGTATGCCTTCTTAACCACCTTATCCACTGGCCTGTTGCTTTCAGGGATCTGTGGACAAGCACTCTAAGGTCCCTTTGTTCACCTACATTATTAAGTGGCCTACCGCTTAATGTGTATACCCTTTCGTTATTAGCCCTCCCAAAGTGCATCACCTGACACTTCTCTGAATTAAATTCCATTTGCTGCTGCTCTGCCAACCTGACCAGTAGATTGATATCCTCCTGCAGCCCATGACTTTCCTCTTCATTATCAACCACACAGCCAATTTTAGTGTCATCTGCAAACTCCCTTTATACAAATCTAACTCATTGATATATACCACAAAAACCAAGGGATCTACTACTGAGCCCTGCGGAACCCCAATGGAAACATTCTTCCAGTCACAAAAACATCCATCAATCATTACCCTTTGCTTCCTACCTGCAAGCCAATTTTGGATCCAACTTGACACTTTGCCCTGGATCCCATGGGCTTTAAACTTCATGACCAGTCTACCATGTGGGACATTATCAAAAGCCTTGCTAACGTCCATATATACTACATCGTACGCACTACCCTCATCAACCCTTTTGGTTACCTCCTCAAAAAATTCAATCAGATTAGTCTAACACGATCTTCCCTTAATAAATCCGTGCTCACTTTTCCTAATTAATCCTTGCCTTTCCAAATGTAGATTTATACTGTCTTTCAGGATTGTTTCCAATAATTTTCCCACCATTGAGGTTAGGCTGACAGGCCTATAATTACTCGGCCTATCCCTTTCCCCATTCTTAAAAAGGGTACTGCATTAGCAGTCCTCCAATCCTCCGGCACCATGCCCAGATCCAAAGATGACTGGAAAATTATGGTCAAGACCTCTGCTATTTCCTGTTTTACTTCACTCAGCAGCTTGGGATGCATTTCATCCAGGCCTGGGAACTTATCTACATTCAAAGCTGCTAAGCCCCTTAATATTTCCTCTCTCACTATTTCACCCAGATTATCACACTCCTCATCGATAGCAGTATCTGCATTGCCCCTTTCCTTTGCGAAAGCAGATGCAAAGTATTCGTTAAGAACCCTAATAACATTTTTCGCCTCCACACAAAGATTACCCTCATGGTCTCTGATAGGCTCTACCCTCTTACTCTTAATATATTGATAGAACATCTTTGATGAGGAGTGTGATAATCTGGGTGAAATAGTGAGAGAGGAAATATTAAGGGGCTTAGCAGCTTTGAATGTAGATAAGTCCCCAGGCCTGGATGAAATGCATCCCAAGCTGCTGAGTGAAGTAAAACAGGAAATAGCAGAGGTCTTGACCATAATTTTCCAGTCATCTTTGGATCTGGGCATGGTGCCGGAGGATTGGAGGACTGCTAATGCAGTACCTTTTCCTTAATTTTACTGGCCAAGAATTTCTCGTGCTCTCTCTTAGCATTCCTAATATCCTTTTTAATTTTGCCTCTTAACTTTCTATATTCCTTTAAAGATTCTATAGTATTTAGCCATTGGTATATGACATAAGCGTCCCTTTTTTTCTTAATCCTCACCTGTAAGTCCCGAGACATCCAGGGGGCTCTAGAATTATTTTTCACAACCTTTTTCTTTAAGGGCACATGTTTGGCCTGAGCCTTCCGGATCTCTATCTTAAATGCCTCCCACTGTTCTGACACTGATTTACCCACAAGTAGCTGTTCCAGTCAACTATGGCCAAATCACTCCTTAACTTAGCAAATTTAGCTTTTCCCTAATTTGGAACTTTTATTCCAGGCCTATCCTTGTCCTTATCCATAACCAACTTAAATCTGACTGAATTATGGTCACTTGCACCCAAGTGCTCTCCCACTAATACCCCTTCAACCTGCCCAGCTTCATTCCCCAAAACGAAATCAAAGACCGCCCCCCTATTGTGTTGGGCTTGTTACATACTGACTAAAAAAGTTCTCTTGAATGCATTTCAAGAGTTCTGCACCCTCTATACCCTTCACACTAAATTTGTCCCAATCAACATTTGGATAGTTAAAATACCCTACTATTACTACCCTATGGTTTTTTGACTTCACAGCAATTTGCCAACATATTTGCTCCTCTATCTCCCTCCCACTGTTTGGGGGTCTATAATACACGCGCAGCAGTGTGATCACCCCTTTTTTATTTTTCAATTCGACCCATATGGCCTCATTTGATGATCCCTCTAACATATCATCGCTCCTCACCACGGTAATAGTTTCTTTAATCAATACCACGACCACCCCACCCCCCCACCTTTTTACCCCTCTCTCTATCTTGTCTAAACATCCTGTAGCCAGGAATATTGATCTGCCAAACCTGCTCCTCTTTCACCCATGTTTCTGTAATAGCTATAATGTCATACTCCAAAGTGTCTACCTGTGCTATTAGCTCATCCGCCTTATTCGCTATATTCCTTGCATTAAAGTATATACCATTCAGCACAGGAAGACCTCTTTGCTTACTATTTACTAAGTTTTTTTCCCACTGTCTCAGAGATTCACTTTCTAGATTCTTGTTATCCAATTTCTGCTTTACTTCCTTCCCTTTTGAATTTGTTCTCAGGTTCCCATCCTCCTGCCAAGCTAGTTTAAACTCTCCCCAACAGCACTAGCAAAACTGCCCACGAGGATATTGGTCCCAGCGCTGTTGAGGTTCAGCCCGTCCGGTTTGTACAGGTCCCACCTCCCCCAGAAGTGGTCCCAATGCCTCAAGAATTTAAAGCCTCCGTCTTACACCAACTTTCCAGCCACGGGTTCATCCTCTTTATCCTTCTATTTTTATAGTCATTAGCACGTGGCACCAGTGGTAGCCCAGAGATTACTACCTTTGAGGTCCTACACTTTAATTTTCTTCCTACCTCCCTGAATTCTTCTTCATTTTATCTATGTCGTTGGTCCCGATATGGACCACGACCTCTAGCTGTTTACCCTCCCCCTCCCAGAATGCCCTGCGTCCGCTCTGTGATATCCTTCACCCTGGCACCAGGGAAACACCAAACCATTCAGGAGTCATGTCTACGGAAACGTCTGTCTGTTCCCCTAACTATAGAATCCCCTAGCACTAGGACTATTTTGTTCTTTGTCCCTCCCAGCTGTGCAGCTGAACCACCAATGGTACATTGGAATTGGCTCTGTCTGCACTCACCAGAGGCACCATCGCCCTCACTGATACTCAGAAGTGAATATCAGTTTGAAAGCGAGATGGACTCCTGCACTACCTGCCTAGCATTCTTACTACATCAGGTGGTCACCATTTCCCTTCTGCGTGCACAACTTTAAGCTGCGGGGTGACCACCTCATGAAACATGCTATCCACGTAGCTCTTAGCCTCGCAAATGCACCGTATTGACTCCACCCACTGCTCCAGCTCCGAAACACAAAGCTCGAGTAGATAAAGCTGGAGATACCTCGTGAACACATGGTTGTCTAGGCTGCGCGAAGTGCCCAGGACTTCCCACATGCCACAGGATGTGCATTCCATTGGACTGAGCTGCACTGCTATCCCTCTAGTTAGACTTATCTAGTTTAAAGTCTAATTAAAAAGTGATATAGAAAAGAGAGATAATTACCAAGTCACCTTACCAACCACAGTGGTCTATCGAACTCATTGACCTCTGTGGCCTCCCGACCTCTGGGAACAGAAGGAGGCCATTCAGCCCCTCGAGCCTGACACACAAAAAGTGGAGGAGGCCACTAAGCCTCTAGAGTCAGTTGTATAGGAATAGAAGTTGGTCAGTTAAATATCTTGAGCATATTGCATAGGAACAAGAGGAGGACCATTCAATTCCACGAGACTGTTACATTTCACAGAAGGAGGTCACTTAGACCCTTGAGCTTACGACATCGGAACAGTTGATGACCATTCAGCCCCTCGTGCCCGTTACATAGGACAGGAGGAGGCTCATTCAACCACTCGAGCCCATTGTATGGAAATAGCAGGAGGCCATTGAACTCCTTGAGGCTGTTACAAAGAAACAGGAGGAGGCCAATCAGCTCCTCGAGCCTGTTGCATAGGAATAGGAGGAGGCCGTTCAGCCCCTTGAGCCTGTTTCACAGGTACAAGAGGTGGCCATTCAGCCCCTTGAGCCTGTTGCATAGCAACTGGAGGAGGTCATTCAGCCACTTCAGCCTATTACATAGGAACAGGAGGAGGTCATCCAACTCCTCGAGGTGTTACAGAGGAACAGGAGAAGGTCACTGAGTCCCTCGAGCCTGTTGCACAGAAACAGAGGAGGCCTTTCAGCCCCTCAAGCCTGTTAAATTAAAACACAATTAGGCCATTCAGCCTCTCGGACCTGTTGTATCGGAACAGGAGGCAGCCCATTCAACCCCTCAAGCCTGTTATAAAGAAACAAGAGGAGGCCATTCAGCCTCTCGAGCCAGTTACATAGGGATAGGATGAGGTTATTCAACTCCGAGATGTTACACAGGAACAGGAGGAGTTCATTCAGTACCTTGAGCCTGTTGATTATTAAGAGGAGGAGGCCATTCAACCCCTCGAGCCTGTTACATAGGAACAGATGAAGTCATTCAACCATCAAGACTGTAAATTAGGAATAGGAGGTGGTTGTTCAGTCCCTCAAGCTTTTACATGGAAGAATAGGGGGCAATTCAGCCCTAGAGTCTGTTGCAAAGCAAAAGGATTAGGTCAATTTTCCCCCCGAGCATGGTAGATCTCAACAGACAATTCTGCCCTTTAATCCATTGAATTGGGAAGAGGAGGAGACCCATTCTACCCCTCGAGCCCAATACTGTACATAGAATAGAAAGCGGTCCATACAACCCCTTAAGGCTGTTAAATAGCAACAGGAGGCGGCCCATTCAGCCCCTCGAGCCTGTTTGAGGAAGCTATTCAGCCCCACCTAACATGTTACATAGCAACAGGAGGCCATTCACCCTCTAGAACCTCTTACATTGAAATAGTAGGGAGCCCTCCAGCCTATCGAGACTGTTATGAAGGAAGTAGGAGGACATTCAGCCCCATGAGTCTGTCAAATGGGAACAGAAGAAGGCTATTCAACCTCTCGAGCCCGATACATACAACAGAAAGAGGCCCATAGAATCCTTCGAGACCTATTACATAGGAGAGGAGGAGGCCGATTCAACGTCTCAAACCGATTCGATAGCAATATAAGGAGGCCATTCAGCCCATCACCACTGTTACATAGGAACAGAAAGAGGCCTTTCAGCCCCTCGAGCCAGTGGCATAGGAACTGGAGAAGGTTATTCAACTCTTCGAGACTGTTAAAAAATAACATGAGGAGGTCCTTCCAGCCTCTCAAGCCTGCTATATAGTAAAGCAGGAGGCCATTCAGCCCCTAGATTCTGTTGCATAGGAGCAGGAGTAGGCCAATTTCCCCCCACCCCCTGAGCCTGGTAGATCTGAATAGAAATTGGCCATTAAGCCCCAAGTGCCTGTTACATAGGATAGGAAGAGAACATTCAACCCCTCGAGACATTTATAAAGGAACAGGAGGAGGCCATTCAGCCCCTTGAGCCTGTTACATAGCAACAGGAGGAGGCCATTCAGCCATCAAGACTGTAAATTAGGAACAGGAGGTCGTTGTTCAGCCCCTCGAGGCTTTTACATGGGAGAAGAGGGGGAAATTCAGCTGCTAGAGCCTGTTGCAATCATAGAAACATAGAAAGACAGAAAATAGGTGCAAAAGTAGACCATTCGGCCCTTCGAGCCTGCACCACCATTCAATAAGATCATGGCTGATCATTCCCTCAGTACCCCTTTTCTGCTTTCTCTCCATACCCCTTGATCCCTCTAGCTGTAAGGGCCATATCTAACTCCCTCTTGAATATATCCAATGAACTGGCATCAACAACTCTCTGCGGTAGGGAATTCCACAGGTTAATAACTCTCTGAGTGAAGAAGTTTCTCCTCATCTCAGTCCTAAATGGCCTACCCCTTATCCTAAGACTGTGTCCCCTGGTTCTGGACTTCATCATCATCGGGAACATTCTTCCCGCATCTAACCTGTCGCGTCCCGTCAGAATCTTGTAACTTTCTATGAAATCCCCTCTCATCCTTCTAAACTCAAGTGTATAAAGGCCCAGTTATATAGGAACATGATTAGGCCATTCCGCCCTATGAGCCTGTCAAATGGGAACAGAAGGAAGCTATTCAAATTCTCAAGCCCGATGCATACAACAGAAAGAGGCCCATACAACCCTTCGAGCCCTTAGTTACATAGGAGAGGAGGAGGCAGATTCAACCCCTCAAGCCCATTGGGTAGAAACAGTTGGAGGCCATTCAGCCCATCATGCCTGTTACATAGAAACAGGAAGAGGCTTTTCAGTCCCTTGAGCCTGTTACATAACAACAGGAGACGGCCATTCAGTCTCTCGAGCCTGCTACATAGAAAAAGCAGGAGACCATTCAGCCCCTAGATTCTGTTGCATAGGAACAGGAGCAGGCCATTAGATCTGAACAGAAACAGGCCATTCAGCCCATCAAGTTAGAAACATGGGAATGAGAGGGGACAATACAGCCACCCAAGACTGTTTCCTTGGAACAAGAGGCCAATTTGTGTCTCGAGCTAGTTACATAGGAACAGGAGACGGCCCATTCAGCCCCTCAAGGCTGTTGAATAGGAATATGATTTGGCCATTAAGCTCCTCGAGCCTGTTACATAGGACAGGAGGAGGCACATTCCACCCTCGAGCTATAACATAGAAACAGGAAGGGGTCATACAGCCCATCAAGCCTGTTGAATGCAAAAAGGAGGAGGCCCAATCAAGCCTGAGCTTGTTAAATAGGACAGCAGGAGGCCCAATCAACACCTCGTGTCCATTGCATAGATACGGGAGGAAGATATTCAACCTTTCGAGACACATACAAAGGAAAAGAAGGCAGCCACTCAGCCGCTCAGCCTGTTGAATGGGAACAGGAGGAGGCCATTTTGCCCCTCGAGCCTGTTGCACAAGAAGCGGAGGAGGCCACTAAGCCTATAGGAATAGAAGTTGGTCAATTAAGAATCTAGAGCCTATTGCATAGGAACAAGATGAGGACCATTCAACTGTACCGGCCTGTTACATAGAACAAAAGGAGGTCATTCATCTTACTACATAGGAAAAGTTTGTGACCAACAACTCCTCGAGACTTTAACATAGGACAGGAGGAGACCCATTCAACCACTTGAGCACATGAAAGAGGTCAGGAAGAGGCCCATTCAACCACTTTAGCCCATTACATAGGACATTAGGAGGTCCATTCAACACCTCGAGCCCATTACATAGGAATAGGAAGAGGCCATTCAACTCCTCGAGACTGTAAGAAAGAAGCAGGAGCAGGAAATTCAGCCCCTCGAGCCTGTTACATAGGAATATGATTAGGTCAATCAGCTCCTTGAGTTGCTACATAGGCATAAGAGGAGGCTATTTAGCTCCTAGATCCTGTTGCATAGTAACAGAACTAAGCCATTTTTCCCCTTGAGTCTGGTACATATGAACAGGAACAGGGATTCAGGCCCTCAAGGCTTTTGCATAGGAATATGATTTTGCCATTCAGCCCCTCGAGCCTGTAACAAAGGATCGGAGTCGAACATTCAGCCCTTCATTTCTGTTGCATAGGAACAGGTGGTGACCATTCAGCCCCTCGAGCCTGCTGCATAGGACAGGAAGTGGCTCATTTAGCCGCTCGAGCCCATTACATAGAAGAAGGAGGAGGTCATTCTACCCCTCTGGCCTGGAGGAAGGCATTCAGCCCCTCGAGCCTGTTAGATGGGAACAGGAGAGCGCCAGTTCGCCCTCCCCCCACCCGCCCCCCCCTCCCCCCCGCCTTCCAAGAGCCTGGTACATATGAACAGAAACAGGCACTCAGCCCCTCAAGCCTGTTACATAACAAAAAGAGGAGGCAAATCAGTGCATTAAGAGTGTTACTGAGGAACAGGAGAAGGCCATTCACTTCCTCGAACATGTTACTAATGAACAGGAGGAGATCATCCAGCCTTTAAATCTGCTACAAAGGAACAAGTGGAGGTCATTCAGCCCAACAAGCCTGTTACATACGAACATGAGTAGGCCATTGAACCCCTTGAGCCTTTTATATAGGAACATGATGAGATCATTCAGGCCCTCAAGCCTGTTACATAGAAACAGAAGGAGGCCCCTTCAACACCTCGATACCACTGCATAGGACAGGTGACCCATTCAACCCCCTATTTAAGAAAGGAGGGAGAGAGAAAGGAGGCAACTATAGACCAGTTAGTCTAACATCTGTCATTAGAAAAAATGCTGGAGTCCATTATTAAAGAAGTGGTAGCAAGACATTTAGAAAATCATAATCCAGTCAAGCAGAGTCAGCATGGAGTTATGAAAGGGAAATCATTTTTGACAAATTTGCTGGGGTTCTTTAAGAATATTTGGGTGGATAAAGGGAACGAGTAGATGTTGTGTATTTGGATTTCTAGAAGGCATTCGATAAGGTGCCACATAAAAGGTTACTGCACAAGATAAGAGCTCACGGGGTTGGGGGTATTATATTAGCATTGATAGAGGATTGGCTACCTAACAGAAAATAGAGAGTCGGGATAAATGGGTTACTTTCAGGTTGGCAAACTGTAATTAGTGGAGTGCTGCAGGGATCGATGTCAGGGCCTCAACTATTTATACTCTATATTAATAACTTGGATGAAGGGATCGAGTGCAATGTAGCCAAATTTGCTGATGACACAAAGACAGGTGGGAAAGCATAGCGTTTAGAGGATGCAAATAATCTGCAAAGGGATATAGATAGGCTAAGTGAGTGGGCAAAAATCTGGCAGATGGAGTATAATGTGGGAAAATGTGAGGTTATCCACTTTGGTAGGAAAAATAAAAAAGCAAATTATTATTTAAATGGGAAGAGATTTCAAAATGCCTAGGTACAAAGGGACCTGGGGGTCTTTGTACATGAAAGACAAAATGTTAGCATGCAGGTACAGCAATAATCAGCAAGACGAATGGACTGTTGGCCTTTAATGCAAGGGGATGGAGTATCAAAGTAGGGAAGTCCTACTACAGCTGTAGAGGGCGTTGGTGAGACCACACCTGGAGTACTGTGTACAGTTTTGTTCTCCTTATTTAAAAAGGGATATACTTGCATTGCAGGCAGCACAGAAAAGGTTCACAAGGATGATTCCTGAGATGAAGAGGTTGTTGCACAGTAACAGGAGGAGGCCCATTCTGCCCCTCGAGCCTGTTACACAGGAACAGGCGGTGGCCTATTCAGCCGCTCGAGCCAGTTACATATCAGAAGAGGAGGTCATTCAGTCCCTTGAGCCTGTTGCATAGGAACAGCAGTAAGCCATTTTACCCCCCGATCCTGGTACATAAAAACAGAAACATGCCATTCAGCCCCACAAGGTTGTTACACAGGAACAAGAGGAGGCAATTCAGCCCACACAGAGGAAAAGGAGGAGGCTATTCACCTCCTTGAACATATGAACAGGAGGAGGCCCTCCAGCCTTTCGTGACTGTCATAAAGGAACAAGAAGAGGTAATTCAGCCCAACGAACCTAATACATAGGAACAGTAATAGGCTAGTCAGCCCCTCGAGCCTGATATATAGGAACAGGAGGAGACAAGTGAGCTCCTCGAACCTGTTTCTCGGAACAGGAGGAGACCAGTCAGCGCCTGCCTTTTATTTCGGAACAGGAGTAGGCCAGTCAGCCCTTCGAGCCTGTTATATAGAAACAGCAGTATGCCAGTTAGCCCCCCGAGCCTGTATATAAGAACAGGAGGAGACCAGTCAGCCCCTCGAGCCTGTTATATAGGAACATGATTAGATAATTCAGGCTCATGAGCCTGTTGAACGGGAACAGGAGACATTCAACCCCTCGAGCCTGTTACACAAGAAGTGGAGAAGGCCACTAAGCCTCTAGAGTCAGTTGTATAGGAACAGGAGTTGCCAATTGAGCATCTTTTTTGGGGTTTTTTTTTGTGGGTTTTTTGTGGGTTTTTTAGGGCACCGAGAGGCAAATTATACAAGTGTCCCCTGACTCGGGGACACTAAAACCAGCAATAAAAACAAACTAAACTTTAAAACATGTAAAATCAAATTAAAATGTTGTTGCCGGGGGTAATGATGCACTCCAGTCCCTCCGGCATCCACCTCTCACGGAAGGCCGCGAGCGTACCGGTGGACACCGCGTGCTCCATCTCCAAGGATACCCTGGCTCGGATGTAAGCGCGGAAGAGAGGCAGGCAGTCAGGCTGAACGATCCCCTTGACCGCCTGCTGCCTGGACTGGCTGATGGACCCCATGGCCGTGCCCAGGAGCAGTCCTACGAGGAGGCCTTCGGACCTACCCGCTCCCCTCCGCACAGGGTGCCCAAAGATCAGGAGCGTGGGACTCAAGTGCAACCAGAAATTGAAGAGCAGAACATCTTGAGCCTGTTGCATAGGAACAGGTGGCAGTCCATTAAGCCGCTCGAGCATGTTACATACAAACAGGAGGAGGTCATTTAGCCCATCGAGCCTGTAGCATAGGAAGAGGAGGCAGTTTCAGTCCCTCAACTAGGTTGCATACGAACAGCATGAGGCCCATTCATCTCATTGAACCTGTTGGACAGGAACAGGAGGAGGCCCATTCAGCCCATCTAGCCTGTTACATTCGATCAGGAGGAGGTCATTCAACCCTTCAATCCTGTTACAGAGGAACATGAGGAGGCCAATCATCTCCTCGAACGTGTTACATATAAAGAGGAGGAAGCCCATTCAGCCTCTCGAGCTTATTATATAGGAACAGCAGGAGGCCATTCAGCCCCTAGAGTCTATTGCAAAGAATCAGTAGTAGGCCATTTCCCCTCCCCCGCACCGAGCCTGGTATATAAGAACAGAAACAGGCCTTTCATCCCCTCAAGGTTATATTTTTACATGGAAGCAAGAGGAGACAAGTCAGTCCATCAAGACTATAATAGAGGAACAGAAGGAGGCCATTCATCTCCTCAAACCTGTTACATAGGAGCACGAGGTGGCCCTCCAGCCAATCGAGACTGTTGCAAGGGATTAAGAGGAGGTCGTGCAGCTCAGCGAGCCTGTTACATAGGGACAGGATTAGTCCATTCAGCCCCTCGAGCTGTTATATAGGAACATCGTTAGGGCATTCAGCCCCTCAAGCCTGTTTACTGGGAACAGGAGGAGGCCATTCAGCCCCTCGAGCCTGTTGCATCGGAACAGGAGATGGCCCATTCAGCCTCTCATCGCTGTTACATAGGCAGAAAAGGAGGCCATTCAGCCCCTAGAACATAGGAGCAAGAGTAGGCCATCCAGGCCCCCCGCACCACCCCCCGAGTCTGGTACATAAGAAAAGAAACAGGTCTTTCAGCCCTTCATGTTAATGGTTGTTACATGGGAATAAGAGAAAGCAATTCAGCCCCTCGACCCTGTTTATTGGGAAAATGATTAGAGCATTCAGCCGCTCGAGTATAGTGCAAAAGAAGCGGAGGAGGCCAGTCATCCCCTAGAATCATGTGTACAGGAGCAGGAGTTGGCCATTTAAGCATCTCAAGCCTGTTGCAGAAGAACGTCATTTAGCCCCTTGATTTCGCTACATAGGAACAGGTGGTGACCATTCAGCCCCTTGAGCCTCTCGCATAGGAACAAAAGGGGACCCATTCAGCCCTTTGCGCCTGTTACATTGGAACTGGAGTAGTTCATTTTTCTCCTTGTGCCTGGTACATATGAAGAGGAACAGGCCATTCAACCCCTTGAGGTGGTTACATGGGAACAATTCAGTCCCTCAAGACTATTACAGAGGAACAGGAGGACAGCATGCAATCCCTCGAGCCTGTTGTGTAGCAACAGGAGGAGGACATTTAACCCCTCTAGACTGCTAAAAAGGAACAGGAGGAGGCCATTCAGCCCCAGGAGTCTGTTGCATCGGAACAACCAGAGGCCATTTTTCCCTGAGCCTGGAACATAAGAAAATAAATCGGCCATTTAGCCCCTCGAGGTTGTTCCATGGGAACAAGAGGAGGAATTCAGTCCCTCAAGACTGGTACAGAGGAACAGGAGGAGACCATTCAGCCACTCGAGGCTGTTGCACAGAAACAGAGGGAGGCTATTCACCCACTCAAACCTGATACACAGGAACAGGAAGAGTCCATCTAGCCTATCGAGACTGTTACAAAGGATCAAGAGAAGGCCAATCAATAACATGAAACTGTTACGTAAGAGTAGGAGGAAGCTATTCAGCCCCTCCTGCCTGAACCACATGAATAGTAGGAAATCATTCAGCCCATCTAGCCTGGTTGATAGGAAAAATAATAGACCATTCAGCATCCTTGAACCTGTTGCACAGGAAGAGGAGGAGGCCATTCACTTCCTTGTGCCTGTTGCATAAGAACAGGATGTCACTCAGCCTCCGAACATGGAAACAGTAGGAGGCCCATTCAGCACCTCAAACCTGTTAGATAGGTACAGGAGGATGCCCTTCAGCCAATAGAGACTAGTCGATAGGAACAGGATTAAGCTATTTATCACACTGAGCCTATTACATAGGAAGAATAACAGGCCATTCAGCACCTTGAGCCTGTTACATAAGTAGAGTCGGAGGCAGTTCAGCCCATTGAGCCAATCACATAGGAAAAGGAGGAGGCCATTCAGCCCATCGAACCTGTTGCACAGCAACAGGAGGAGGACATCTAAGTCCTCTCGACTACTAAAAAGGAACAGGAGGAGGCCATTCAGCACCTGGAGTTTGTTCCATGGTAACAAGAGGTGGCCCATTCAGTCCCTCAAGACTGGTACAGATGAACAAGAGGAGACCATTCAGCCCCTCGAGGCTGTTGCTTAGGAAATGGAGGAGGCTATTCATCCACTGAAACTTGTTACATAGGAACAGGAGGAGGCCATCCAACCTATCGAGACTGTTACAAAGGATCAAGAGGAGGCCAATCAGTGATGTGAGCCTGTTGCATAGGAAGAGTAGGAGGCCCATTCAGCCACTAGAGACTGCTACATAGGAACAGGAAACAGCCATTTATCCCCTAAACCTGTTACATAAGAAGATGAACAGGCCATTCAGCACCTCGAGGCTGTTACATGGGAACACATGATGAGGAAATACGTCCCTTGAATTTGTTACATAGGAGCAGGAAGAGACCTTTCAGCTCATCTAGCCTGTTACATAGATACAGGAGGAGGCCCTCCAGCATTTTGAGATTGTTACAAAGGAACATGATTAGGCTATTCAGCCCCTCGAGCTTGTTACATAAGAACAGGAGGAGGCCATTCAGCCCCTCGAACATGCTACATAAGAACAGGAGGCCATTCAGCCCCTCAAACCTGTTACATAAAAATCGGATCAGGCTACTAGGCTCCTAGATCCAGTTGTAGAGGAGCAGCAATTGGCTATTGATCCTTCTCCAGCCTGTTGCATAGGAAGATGGAGAGTTACATTCAGCTCCTTGAGCCTGTTACATAGCAACAGAAGGAGGCCATTTACCGCCCCCCCCCCCCTTGAGCTTGGTACATAGGAACACGTAGTGAGCATTCAGCCTCTCAAGCCTATTGAATAAGAACAGGAGGAGGCCCATTCAATACCTGGAGCCCACTACATAGAAGCCAGAGTAAGCCATTCAGACTCTCTGAAATGTTGCAGGGTGGGTTTGGCGGAGATGAAATATAGAAACATAGAAACTTAGAAAATAGGTGCAGGAGTAGGCCATCTGGCCCTTCGAGCCTGCACCACCATTCAATAAGATCATGGCTGAGCATTCCTTCAGTACCCCGTTCCTGCTTTCTCTCCATACCCTTTGATCCCTTTAGCTGCAAGGGCCATATCTAACTCCCTCTTGAATATATCCAATGAACTGGCATCAATAACTCTCTGCAGTAGGGAGTTCCATAGGTTAACAACTCTCTGAGTGAAGAAGTTTCTCCTCATCTCAGTTCTAAATGGCTTACCCCTTATCGTAAGACTATGTCCCCTAGTTCGAACTTCCCCAACATCGGGAACACTCTTCCTGCATCTAACCTGTCCAGTCCCGTCAGAATTTTATATGTTTCTATGAGATTCCCTCTCATCCTTCTAAACTCCAGTGAATACAGGCCCAGTCGATCCAATCTCTCCTCATATGTCAGTCCTGCCATCCCAGGAATCAGTCTGGTGAACCTTCGTTGCACTCTCTCAATAGCAAGAATGTCCTTCCTCAGATTAGGAGACCACAACTGGACACAATATTCCAGGTGAGGCCTCACCAAGGCTCTGTGCAACTGCAGTAAGACTTCCCTGCTCCTATACTCAAATCCCCTTGCTTTGAAGGCCAACATACTATTTGCCTTCTTCACTGCCTGCTGTACCTGCATGCCAACCTTCAATGACTGATGAATCATGACACCCAGGTCTCATTGCACCTCCCCTTTTCCTAATCTGTTGCCATTCAGATAATATTCTGCCTTCGTGTCTTTACCCCCAAAGTGGATAACCTCACATTTATCCACATTATACTGCATTTGCCATGTATTTACCCACTAGCCTAACTTGTCCAAGTCACCCTGCAGCCTCTTAACGTCCTCCCCACAGCTAACACCGCGGAACGAATGCTGTCAATTGCGGAGGAATCTGCCACAATGCCTCGGAGATTAATTTTCGGTTGAGTCAGCGGGGCTAATGGGGCGTTCTGGTTGGACGTGTTTTTCTCTGGAGTACTGTGCCAGATTTCCTCGCAGCACGGCTGGTTGGAAAGCCCCGGCGCTTGCACTTGCTGCATCGGTGGCCGCGATCGAGCAAGGGAAGGTGTTGAAAGGGAGCTTCGAGTGCTGGCGGGCGGTAACCGGGATAGGTTATTGGGGATAACTTCGGGAGGGAACATCGGACCCAGTCCCGGTAAACAGCACAGCGAATGGTTCGGATCTTGAATACACTGTCTGAAAGGGTGGTGGAGGCAGATTGAAGCCTGCCTTTCAAAAGGGAATTGGATTGGCACCTGAAAGAATAAAATGCAGGCCTACGGGGAAAGGGCCGGGGAGCGGGATAAGCTGAAGTGCTCCGAACGGCCTCCTCCTGTCCTGTACTATGATTCTGGTGTTGCTCCTTAATTGCCCTGTTTGTGGTGCCCTCTCCTAATTCCCCTGTTTCTTGTTCTCACTTCTAATTCCCCGGGTTCTGGTGCTCTCTCCTCATTCAGCTTTTTTGCTCCGAATTCTACTTTCTCGAATCCAACCAGCTGCTCGGGGTTTTAGGACAGCTGCCCAGTCTCTCTCGGCCTGTGATGGCTCCTGCAGCCTCTGGGTAAGCGCCGTGCCATTGTGGGGTTCACTGTGATGAAGAGCCTCGTCTCACTGACACCATCATTGACCAATGAGTTCATGCACGCATCGCTGGCCTCATATCAGGGGCATTCGCACACTCACAGAGACCAGCACAAGTGTCAGACACTTACAAATCATTGGAGCTATCCCTGGGAACATCCCGTTCTAACTCTGCAGTTACACTAGCCACCTCCAGAGATCAGCCTCTGCCCGTTCTCAGCCTACTGACTGATTCTCTTCTGGTCGTTGCTGGAATATTTCAGGTGTTTCTCTTCAATCCTCAGGTAGTCTCAAATTTTGACCTCTTCAACTATTTTATTTCATTTTATCTTTGAACACTAGAACTTTGCTTCAGACGTCTTGCATTTCATTTGCAGGTCTATACAAGAGACATGAGACTGACAAAGAGGGAGGACATGCTTCGAAAAGTTAAAAACGTTAAAAAGTAGAATGTGGAAAGTATAAAGCGGGGTAGAGTGATCAGCGCCCAGCGAGATAGAAAGGCATTGAGGAGGTTTTGAAAGCAATGAGGGAGGGGACCAGATGTCCAGAGTGCAGTGGTTTGAGGAACATCAGCCGATAGTGAAGCAGAAGGATCGGAGAATGTCGAGTAATCTGGTGCCACAGGAGCGGAGAGAGGAACGGAGTTTGTGCAGAGCGCTGTGTGGCTGGAGGTGATCGCTGAGATAGGGGGGGAGTCAGGCAGGAAGGGATCACAAGATTCTTAAAATCAATTCATTGGAGCATAGAAAACCAGTGGGTGATAGCAAGGAAGCAGAGATATGTGGTTCGGGATTTTTCCGCTTCAACACTTGCGCTTTGCATTCGAAATACCTTGTAGTTTGTGGTTGTTGGAAGTCGAGAGATCCAGAGGGATAGTGTTCGAGAAATGGAGCATCGAGGTGATCTGCGCTGGATTACGGTTTCGGCGATAGAGAGTGAACAAGCAATGGTCTGGAGGCAATAGAAAGCGGGCCGTTAAAGTATTGGGTGCGGGATGGGGGAGGGGGTGGAGCATGCTGGGCTCAGGACGGAGCAGTACACCAAGGTTCACAAAACTTGCTCAATATTTACTGTGTGACGGTCTTCGCGGAAGTGGGAGCTGACAAAGTACCAAAGTACCAGAGGTACGAGGAAAACAAGCAGTAACTCAAGGAGAGAGATTTAGTAGATTTAATATTAGTAAATACATAGTAATGGAGGAAACAATGAGACAGAAGATTGCCAAATCTGCAGGACCTGAGGGTTTGTACCCCAGAGTATAAAAGAAGTAGGTGAAGTAATTGTAGATGATCGAGTCATGATTTATCCAAAACTCACTTGATTCCGGAATGAATTCCTTTAATGGGAAACTTGACTATGACACTCCGTTATTTAAGAAGAGTATGAGAGACAAACGAGGATATCATTGGCCTTATTACTTGATCGTCCGTTGTGTGAAGTGACTAGAATCGAACAGAGTGACTGAGCAATTGGACAAATATCAGCTGATCAGAGAGAACCAGCCTGGATTTGATGAGGTTAAATGATGTCTACGAACCCAGTTGGATACTTTGAACAGGCAATAATTGTGGTAGATAAGGTGGGGTGGGGGGGGGGGGGGGGAGTCTATGGATGTTATGTATATGGACTTGGAGAAGGCAATCGGTAAACTCCAAATAAGGGGCTGTTAACAGAAACAGAAGCACATGGAGTTGGAGTCCATTTATTGACGTGGTAGACATTTGGTTCAGAAGCAAAAGACAGATAATAGGGATAATTGGTATATGCTCACGTTGGCGGGATGTGACGAAGGCTATCCCCTGCAATCAGCAATTAGGCCTCAGCTCTTCACGTTATTCATAAATGATTTGGATCAACCAATAGAAAGCGATGTACTCAAGCTTGCTGACAGCACCAAGTTAGGTGGCACAGTAAATGTTGCGGACTGGAGCAGAAAGTTGCAGAGGGACATTGATTAAGTGAGAGGGAAAACAGTGTGAAACTGGAGTTCAATGTGGGAAAGATAAAGATTGATCCGTGTAATTTCTAAATGTTGAGAGGCTAGGAACAGTTGCGGAGCAACTAGCTAAAGGGATTCAAGTACAGATATCACTAAATGCGAGTTGACAAAAAAGCGCATTTTAAAAGAAAGGCTAATGCAATGTTGCCCTATATCTGAAATGGCTGAAATACAATGCAGTGGAAGCAATGTTACAATTGCGTAAATATCCGGTTAAAAGACATTTAGAGCATTGCTTTCAGTTCTGGGCACCGCGGATTCACCAAAATGATGCCGGGGCTAAAAAGGTTAAACGATCTGGTCAGGCTGCCTGGGCTAGGCTTGTATTCGGCTGAGTATAGAAGAGTGACGTTTGGTCCAATTGAGTGTTTAAGATGATAAAAAAGAGTTGTCCCAGTAGCTGGGGAGATACATTTTCTTCTGCTGCGGGTGTCGAGATCAAGGGAGGCATGTTCTCAAAATTAGAACGCATCCATTCGGCGGTGATGTCAGGAAGCTGTTCTTCTCACAAAGGCTAGTAAAGTCTGGAACTCTCTCCCCAAAGCGTTGTTGAGGCCAAGTTATCGAAAATTTGAAAGCTGAGATTGATAGATGTATGTTAGACAAGGATATTAAGGTTTATGGAACCAAGGCGAGTAAATAGAGTTAAGATGCAGTTCATACAATGACAGCAAGACGGATCTTTGGATGTGACTCAAGGTCCTTTATTCTTCTTCTATTCGTCTGAGGAAAGCTTTGTTGCCAGTTGCAGAGAGGAAACATATACGGAGACTTTGGGAAGTGGGGGACAGTGAATCGTGGAACTTCACATTAGGAGCTTGGGAGACAAGAGACATAAAGCCAAATATTGGGGGTCGGTGCTCTCTGTTGGGTGCGTCGTTAGACAGGAGCTGGGGTCGGAGACAGGGCCGTCAGACTGCTGGGCAGATCCAGCAACCAATGCTCCAATCCAGTGAGACAGCACCAGGAGCATGATCAGGTGACCCTGTTATACCGCCTTTGGGCGGGACTTGCTCTGGCTGCTGCGTGATTGGGTCCTGCCTCCCTTTGTGATGTCACCTGGAGGCAGGTTTGAGTCCCTGGTTACAATCCATCAGTTGTAGTTACCGTGGTCCGAGCTGGAGTTGGCAGCTGACACTGTGAGTTAGTTTACTTCATGCAAATAGGGGAGCGGACAGAAAAGCAGTTTCATATTAAAGTAATTAAATCAAATACGAATCATTACAATTATAGAGAAAATAATTATAATCCGACTCCCAATCATTCTGTTGTATTCCAGATTCCGATTCTCGACTATTCCCAGCCACTCGGAGATGTAGGACAGCTGCCCAATATCTCTCGACCTCCCTTCATTATGGCTTACACTGCGATTATGAGGGTAGGGGCATGGAAGCAGAGCCAGCCACAGCACGGTATGGACCATCAACGCACTGTCGTCCTTCACGAAGGATTTGAAATGGGAGGGCAAGGATATTCCAATCAATTCACTGGTGCACGGAGAAGCAGTGAAACATGATAAGAAGGCTGAGAACAAGGGTTAGAGATTTGATCCAGGTCAAGACTTGCGCTGTGGCAGTCGGAAAACTTGTGGTTTGTGAGTTTGGGAAGTGGGGGGTTTGGTGGGGAGAGGGTTGGGGAGATTGAGCCTCGAGGTGAAAGCAGCTGGATTTGGGTTCCCGGAGCAATGAAGCTGAGCAGGCAATGTGTTTGTGGTGATAGACAGCTGGGTAGTAATGCATTAGGTGTATGGGGAGGAAGCTGAACGCGAGGGCGAATAGGACACCAAGGTTACACACCGCTGGGCTTAGCCTGAGGAGGCAGTGCGAAGACTGACAGTCAAGTCCAGCATTGCTGTGGGGTTTGTGGAAGGTGAAAGAAGATAGCAGCAGTTTGTCCCACATTTCCCTCCAGTAAATGTTGGCTCATCCGGTTCTCAAACTTAGTCAGACAGTTGGAGAGTGTCAACACCCTGGGGTTAATAGAGTCGGCGGACAGTGTTGTTGGCCTGCTCGATGGTCTGGGACTGATTAGTGAATGGAGATCAAGGGAAATTCCCCTGACTAAATGGTGGATGGAGAGGAGGAGTATCAGTGGACATGATGCAGGTCCCTGTATTCCACTTCTACGCATCACGAGAATACCTAGTTCACTGATGCAAAGGAGAGTAACGGGTGTTGGAGACCCGCAATGCTGTTCCTGCAACTGTGAGATTCCCAAGGACTGGTGAAATCGGGCGTTGCATCTGTGCCTACAGCATGCACAGACATTGTGACGGCAGGAAAAGGAGTGGTCGCGTCCTAATGGGGCCTCTTAGTTCCTTTCTCTCTCGGTGAGGACCATTTCGAAGGCTGCTCGAGGAAGCTGCCAGTAGTCCTTGTGGCTGTTCCCCTGTGATCAGGAAGGAAAACAAAGTGAAGGAGGTCTAAACATTCAATTAAGGACCACCCCCCCCCCCCTCCACAGGAACTCATTGGATCGATGGTGATGTCTAAACAACAGCCGAAAGCCTTCAAACCCGAGGATGGTATCAGGCGGCGGGAAAGGAAAAGTACTCACACGTTTCTCATTCCACAACAGAAACCAGGCACTCAAACTCCAGCATGGAGCACATTCCGTGCCTTTTTAAGTACAAACATCGTCTTTTCCCCATTATTCCACCGTCATCCCTGAGGAAAAGTTTTTTAATTCTCTTTGTTTTAGATTTATTACTCAAATATTTTATGTTGAACTGGTTTTATGTTTGATTGTGCATACAATTAGTATTGCTCAGGGAATCCCTGGAGAAAGGTGGAGCCATCACTATTCAACGCTTTCTGCTCTTCAGGTACCGGCCGTGCTTTAGAACAAACATTCAGTGAACAAACTGTCTGACATAAGCGTTTCATCAAATGACATTAAAGATTCTGTCACCTCCCACAATGTTGAAGAAGGGATGGGGATTTCTCTTTGCGGTAAGTAGTATCCTTCTAGGTTTAATTGCCCTATATGACTGTCCGGCACCTTCATTGATAATGTCGTTCACAAACCCAGCACTGGCCTGTAATCCGGTAAATTCTGCACACTCTCAAAGATGGGTGGGAAGCAAATTGTGAGGAGGACACAACAAATCTGCAAAGGTATACAGACAGGCTAAGTGTGTGGGCAAAAATTTGGCAGATGGAGTATAATGTGGGAAAATGTGAGGTTAACCACTTTAGCAGAAAAAAATCGAAAAGTGAATTACTATTTAAATGGAGAAAAATTGCAAAGTGCTGCAGTACAGAGGGACTTGGGGCACTTGTGTATGAAACACAAAAAGTTAGTAAGCAGGTGCAACAAGTAATCAGGAAGGCAAATGGAATGTTGGCCTTTATTGCAAGCGAGATGGCCTATACAAGCAGATAAGTCCTGCTACAACTGTACAGCGTATTGGTGAGGCCACACCTAGAGTACTGCATTCAATTTTGGTCTCCGTATTTAAGGAAGGTTATACTTGAATTGGAGGGATTTCAGAGAAGGTTCACTTGGCTGATTCCGGAGATGAAGGGCTTGATGTATGAAGATAGGTTGAGAAGGTTGGGCCTGTACTCATTGGAATTCAGAAGGATGAGAGGTGATCTTATGAAACATATAATGAGGAGTCTCGACAAGGTGGATACAGAGAGGATATTTCCACTCACAGGGGAAACTAGAACTAGGAGGCATAGTCTCAGACAAAGGAGTTGCCCATTGATAACTGAGATGAGGAGGAATTTCTTCTCTGAGGTTTGTAAATCTGTGGAATTATCTGCCCCAGAGAACTGTGGCGGCTGGGTCATTGCATATATTTAAAGTGGAGATAGACAGATTTTTGAGCTATAAGGGAGTAAAGGGTTATGGGGATCGGGCAGGGAAGTGGAGCTGAGTCAATGATCAGATCAACCATGATCTTGTTAAATGGCGGAGCAGGCTCGAGGGGCCAAATGGCCTGCTCCAGCTTCTATTTCTTTTATTTTTAAGTTCTCATCACAAGAGTCCAGAACTTACCTATCACAGGAGATAACCCTGGAAAGGTGCTGCACTAACTCTGCGGGTCCATCAGCAATCTCTAGAGATCAGGTCCTGTACACTCCCATTTTACATTTTGATTTTCCCTATTGTTGATGTTGGAATATTGCGGAAATATTCCACATTTCCCCTATTCAAAACCTTCATCTCAGCTCATCTCTGAAGACCAGGACTGACTTGCGTTTCCTGACAGTACATTTGCAGAATTGTATAGAGAAGTCAAGAGATTAATGCCAAAGAAGTCGGATCCGTTCATCACAATTTCAACATTCATGCTCATCTATATTAGGATAACAACACTGCCCTTGGGACATTTTCCTCAATCAGGAGAAGAACATGTCTTTACCGCATCCTGCCTCAAAAATCAGCTTTTCAGATCTTCGGTTTGATCAAGTAAGAGGTGGGCAAATGGTGGGACGGGTACTGAATATTGAGATTTCACATTACGTGGTGTGACATATTCACAAAACCTATGATTGCTATCTGAGCTCTCTGGCTGGGGCCTTGTTAGACAGGAGCCTGGGTCGGAGACGGGGCCAGACACAACTGAACAAATTCTCCAACCTGTGCTCCAGCCCAGTGAGACTGGAGCAGGAGCAGAGCCTGGTGATGTGATCCGGTACTACTGCCAATGGGCAGGCCGCTGTGTTATTGGCTCCTGGCCCCCTTTGTGATGTCAGCATAATTAAAGTTAAAATAATTGATTCAAATGTTATTAATTACACGAATCATAAAATTAAATATAATCCTACTCACAATAATCGTCCTGCTGTTTTCCAGATAGAGATTCGTGATGTTTCCCACCTGCTCGGAGTTGTAGGACAGCTGCCCAATATCTCTCGTCCTTCATTCCTTCCTTCCTTTGGGTAAGCACCTTGCCATTATGGATTCCACTGTGATTCGGAGGGCAGGGGCGTGGAACCAGGGCCAGCCACAGCACGGTGTGGACCATCAACGCACTATCGTTTCACACGAAAATATGGACCCACTTCTACCATGGCAACTTACATTAGCGACGTCTCAGAACACTCTACAGGGCAGGGAACACCGGCAGGGCTCCAAGTAGCAGGAAGAAAGGGAAAGGCGGGGAGAGTCGGGAGCACCCAGTGAGAGAGAAGGACATTGAGGAGAATTTCCGGGCAGGGAGAGAGGGGATCTGTTGAGGGTGGAAGTGAAGTTAGAAAATATTTCTACACACAAAGGTTGTTTGGAGTTTGGAACTCGCTTTCGCAAATCTTAGTTGTTGGTAAATCAATTGCTAATGTCAAATCCCAAAGTCATAGACATTATTAAGAGAAATATTAAGTAATATGGTGAAAAGATGTGTATATGGCGTTAGGTCACAGCTCAGTCATAATTTCATTGAATGGTGGAACGAGCTCGAGGTGCTGGATGACCTACTCTTGTTCCTAAGCTTTAATATGTTCCAAATGTCCGGGGTTTTGTTACTTGCAGAATGTCTGCCGATGGTGCAGCAGAAGGAGCGGTGAATGAGGAGGGCTCTTGTGCCACACAAAAGGCCAGTGGAGTGAAATGTGTGCACAGTGATGTATGTCTAGAGGGGATTGCTGCGATATGGAGGGAGGCAGGCACCGAGGATTTGGAAGGGGCGAGCGAGGATCTTCAAATCAATTCTATGGCACACTGGGAACCAGTGCAATTTAGCAAGAAGACAGAGAATAAGGGTTTGGGACTTTATCCAGGCCGACACTTGCGATATGGCATTCGGGAAATCTTGTCGCTTGTGCAACTGGGAAGTGGGGCGTTTGGAGAGCACTGGGGAGATTGAGCATCGTGGTGACACAGACTGCAAACACATTCTGGCACCAGAGGGTGAGCAGGCAATGTTTGGTTGGTAATAGACAGTTGGGCAGTAATGGACTGGATGTACGGGAGGAAGCTGAACTCGGCATCGAACAGGACCCCAAGGTTCCACACCTCTGGGATTAGCCTCAGGTGGCAGTGGGGAGACTAGGAGAATCTAGTCCGGCAATGCTGTGCTGTTTGTGGAAGTCAAAGAGGACGGCGTCAGTTTGGCCGACATTTCTCTAGATCAAATATTGGCACATCGAGCTCTCAAAGTTGGCCAGACAATTGGAGAATGTCAACACCCCAGGGTCAATAGAGAAGGCGGTGAGTGTCATTGGTCTGCTTGTGGAAGCTGGTCACACACATCCTGATTGTCTGGGACGGTAATTAATGTACAGAGACCAAGGGAAACGCCCAGGGTTAAATTATAGATGGACAGGAAGAGGAATCACTGGACATGGCATGTTATATTCCTCTTCTACGCATCTGGAGAATGTTTTTTTTCCTGAATGCAAAGGCGAGGAAAGGACGGTGTAGATTTGTGATGCTGAGATTCCCTAGGATTTCCCTGACAAGTGGGGTGGAGTATCTGTGCCTGTAACATGGACAGATATTGTAATGTCAGGGAAATGAGGGATGGGGCCTTATGGTCCCTCCCAGTTGTTGTTTCTCTCGGAAGAGAGCATTTCAAAGTGTGCATGAGTAAGTTGTCAGTGGCCATTGTGGCTGCTCCCCTGTGATCTATGTTTCTGAGAGGGACTGAAAACACATTGAAGGAGGTCTAAAAATTCTCACAAACCTCCAGCGTGGATATGGTCTCAACTGGCTGGAAAGGACATTTACTCACACTTTTCTCACTCCATGATACACAGAAAGCAGACACACAAATGTAAGATGCCGCTTTAAGTGCAAACATTTTATTTTCCCGATTATTCCATCTTCATACCTGGGGAAAGTTTTTTTTATCCCCTTACATTCTAGTTTGAGAATTTTCCCCAAAGACCTTGGGTTCATGTTGGATCCTGCACAAAATTTTGAATTGTTCAATACATCCCTGGGGATTGGTGGACCCATCAGTAATCTGCCCCTTTCTCTTCTACAGATACTACCCCGGCATCGGAACAAACATTCAATGCAGAACTATGCAAAGCAAATGTTTCAGCAAAATATATTAAACAAGGGACAAGAGAGTAGCGCCAAAGAGGTAGGACTTGTTCATCACAATCGTTAACATCCAACATGCTTATCTATGTTCGCACACCAACATTGCACTTTGGACATTTTCCTCAATCAGAAGCCGAATATCTCTTTTCCACATTCTGGAACATAAGAACGTAAGAAATAGGAGATTGAGTAGGCCATTTGGACGTTCGAGGCTGCTCCAATATTCAACAAGATCATGGTTGATCTTCTACCTGAACTCCACCTTCCCGGACTATCCCCATATCCACTAATGTCCTTAGTTCCCCAAAAATGTATCGACTTCTTTCTTGCATATACTCAACGACTCAGCATCCAGAGTGCTATGGGATAGAGAATTCCAAAGGTTCACAACCATTTGAGTGAAGAAATTTCTCCACGTCTCAGTACTAAATGGCGGTCCCCTTAGCCTGAGACTCTAACCCCGTGTTCTAGATTCCTCAGTCAGGGGACACATTTTCTCAGCGATTTTCTCACAATAGCAGGGTTGTCAGGGCTAGATTTGAGAAACGGAGTGCTGAAAATTGACAGGGACATAGCACAGAATGAGTGAGGGAATGATACATTTAATCACTCACGCTCTCCATCCTTTAACAGACCTTAATCCGTTTGATCTTTCCATATTCCTCCCCTTTTCGAGACTCTGTATTTGCTAAAAAAAACGGTTATTTTCCAACACTTTACATTACTGAAGGTCATTGACATGAACCGTTAGCTCTGTTTCTCTCACCAAAGATGCTACCTGACCTGCTGAGTGGTTCCAGTATTTTCTGTTTCTATTTATAACAACTGTCGTCCTCTGCTGGTGGATGCTGACCATTGCAGCAGTAATGCAGATGGAACAAGGATCACCACCAGCTGCAGAACTGCACGGTGCAATTGGTCTCCTGATTGAGTAATTTTTTCTCCCTGCTGCTGAATAACTGAAATATTTAACTTTTAGAATTAAAGTCCAAAAACAGTGGCCGTGAAATTCTGATCAGATTCCCCTTGTCTCCCAACACACTCCGGAATCCCCAGGGTAGGTGCAATTAATCTACATCGGCGTGTATTTCGGAATTGTATGTTTCGTGACTAGAATATAAAGAAGACATTCGCATCGACAAAGGCACAAATTCCGACTGAAATATTTAATAAATGCATCTTTAATTTTGTAACATATTTTTACGTTGTACACTTGCATTATCAGACTGCAGCAGTTTTTATACATCGAGTATACGGCGGTAGACGGAGCAATTACAATAAAGGGAGATAAAAACAGAAATATTTGACCCCCACGACTTCTAAACATTCTTAAATGGGATACTAACAAGTGAAGAGATTACACAATGAAATTCTTATGAACCATTCATTAATAAACACAGGTTCTTAATCTCTATTACAGAATTGTTTAATCCACGCAGAGCAGTGACTTACAGTATGAATATAGACAGAGCAATGATACAAAATACATTCTCTTTTACAATTTTTAATTAAACAAAATACAGGCAAAATATGGAAAAACGTGAAATCTATTGATTTCAACACAAAATAAAATGGTAATTAAGTAAAGGGATGTTTATATCGTGATGAGATGCACATTCAGCATGTTCACATGGTTGGAACAGTTAATGGAAATTCTCTCAGCTTTAAATCAGAATATTTCCCGCCAGGTTGTGGCACGCATCGGGACATCTCATCCTGGAATTTAAGTTCATTTTACCCGAAATGTAAAAAAACGCATTCAGAGACAGAGACCGAGATATAGAGGGTTAAAACAATTCCCACCAACACACAATGCAAACAAATATCGTATCTTTTTTACTCCGCAGAATATGCTCTCTGCTATTTCACTGCAACTCGCCTTTCATTTAAATAATAAATGAACAGCATGTTCCCTCCGTTACTTTCAGTGTCCTTAACTGCAGTAAATACATCACCATTATCAGAGAATAGGATTAAATACAGCCAGTATAAAGGGATATTTTATTGCAACAATAAATACACAGCATGTTCTCTGATACTTTCAGTATCACTGACGGTTGAACACACTGCCCATTAACACCCAGCAGAGCCCGCCCGGGATTGGACACTCTCCAGCACTGCTCTTACCGGCTTGCCGGAGATGTTGTAAGATTTTGAGGCGCACAGTCACTGGCCTTCGGTGGCAGAATGTCCGGGGTTGTGAACGTGTCACAAGGAACGTCGTCATTGTTACCTGGTGTGGAAGGAACCGGTAAACCGGGATCAGCGCGGGTCTGAGAGCTGATGCCGTGGGGAGAGACAGATGATGTATTAAGGATGGCAGTGCGGATCATCTATATATGTGTCAAGAGGTAGATTTGTTGATCTGCGAGTGCTAGATAATTGTTTCCTACCCACAGCCCGGGCTATGTTTTACCGCTGGCTGACAGCAGACGAGGTGCATCTAATATTAGAGAATCGGGCGGTTCAGATTGAGCACTGAAAGGATTCCCGGTGGGAGTGTTAACAAGGGAGATATTACACACTGAGCAGCATCAACAGCTCTTTTCTAGAACAGGTGCAGCTTTGTTTATTGTCATTTTCTATAATCACAACATTCACTGTCCGTTGCAATGGCATTCAAACAGCGCCAGTCCATTCCTACACAGAGGGCTGATGACTGCGGGACTGACAGAGATTCTACTCACCGAGAGTGGAGAGATCACTGCCGGAACTTTCGAGTGTGACATCATCAGGATCGCCCTGAGTATCAGTGACTCCAGTTTCAACATCGTCATAATCGCCCGGGACCGGTCCTGGGAGCACATAGAGATTTCCAATAAAACCAAATGCTAGTACTGAGTATCCGGAATGATGTTATTATAAATCAATGTACCCGGGTCTTGCAGGGCGGCAGAATGGCCTTTGGTGGTCTTCCGGTGAAGTGGCGTTAGCTGGCGAGGAATGAGTGGACCATGTCCTGTCGAGATACTTTACCCTCCGTCTTAAAGTCAATGAATCGCTCACCTAACCTGCACGCACATTTCACACAGAGATGTTTGGGGAAACAGATTGAACTGAATGTTTCATTCATCATACTACTGGTTCCAATCCACATGATTTGGTTTCAAATCCAAAGTATTACCAGAATATTTCGAACTACAATCACTCTCCACTATTACTGCTCCTTGGCAGTGTCGCTTTTCGAAGAGTAACCTCCGATATATTTAGGTGTTGGTTTTTAATTATAGTTAGTGTGATGCCCATAAAAGAGATTGTAGGAAGTAAAATTGTACCCACCCTGAATACTGGAGGAGTTCCTTTTGAGGATTTTCTGATCCCGGATCAGCGTCACCCCAAACGTCACTGGTGCAATAATCAATATGATTGAGGGAGACATTAGAACCAGACACTGTCAAACATAAAAATAGATGGTTATTGGACAGATTGATTGGTACAGCGGAACAGACAATATAATAACTTCTTCATCCCTGCGACAACATCCTGGAATTTGGTAACTGACACCATTGTCGGAGATCGTTCACAAGGCCTGAAGTGGTTCAGGGGTAAGACTCACCACCGCATCATCAGGGCAACTCGGGATGGTCCATAAATGTCGGCCCTCCTAGCGATAGAACACAATAATGCGTAGTACAGCCCATTCGTACAGATAATATCGCAGGTATCAGAGCAGATAAAATAGCGTATAAAATAGTCGGTTTATACAGAAGAGTGAGCAGAGTTTCCTGGTCCAGATCCTCACCGCCCCCCCCCCTCCACCCCCCCTCCCACCCCCTCACCGCCAACTCTTTCATTTTCGGAGACTCTAAAACCACTTCAGAATCCGGCTCTCATCCCCCCACCCACCCCACGCGCCACCCGAAAAAGCGGCTGTCGCTAACTAAAGAATCAATATACGCACAGCAAGCTCCCACAAGTACAAGTTGTGATAATGACCAGATACCTGTTTATTTTTGATCTGTAAATTGAGGGATAAATATTGGACAGGACACCGGGGAAATAGTGCCACGGGATCTTTTACGTCCACCTGAGAGGGCAGACGGGGCCTCGGTTTGAGATCTCAACCGAAAGACAGCACCTCCGATAGTGCAGCACTCTCTCAGTACTGCACTGGAGTGTTAGCCTAGATTGACTACGTTTGAGATTGGTTAATTGGAGTGAAATGAAATATGAGGAACAGAAAGTCCAAGGTCAGTAAACACAATAAATATTATAAAGGATAAGCGACAGTGAAGGGATGAAGATCGATCCAATCGGTTTGTCACTTCAGCGACTCTGCTCGCGATTTAAAACCGGCCGGTAAACCCGTTCTTTGAGCAATACCGACCAGTGGGAATTGTCCCAATCTCATTGCGGGGCACACTGTACACACTGTGATAGGACTCCTTCACCTGGGGCCAGTGAGCGGGCTGCTGATCCTGTCCCCTCAGTACATTGACCATTAAAAGGGATAATTAAGGAGAGGACATTTGTCCCGTGAAGATTCGGTATCAGACAGGAAATACAGACCTGAAACCTGGGACTGAGCGGAATCCTCGCCGGGTGGAATATTCTCAATCTGTTCATAAATTGCTTGGTACAATCCCTGCCGGCAGTGACTGCACCTGTTGGAGGGAGGGCGGGGATTAACATTCTGTTGCACTACACGCGCGTATCATTTGAATTCATCTGGGAATAAATCCAAACCACAGAGATGGTGATAGTCAAGGGACCAGTTAACGTGAATGTGAAGGAGCTGTGTTCTGTGTGTGTGTCTCTGTATGGACACATGTTCAGCACCAGCAGACTGTGGCCAATTGTATTGACCTCGGGAAAGACGAAGTGAGCGAGTATGAGGAGAAATGAATTCTAGCTGATCGTTCGGCTAAGAGGCCATACGGGGAATTCCGCTGAAGAGGTTGGGTGAAGTTGGCTGATCTCTGCGGACAGCATCAGTTTGGATCCGAGAATGAGGAGCTCATGGTTCTTTGCCATGTTCCGTCAGTGTGAAAAGTGACGTGCTGTGTACACAGGGCAGGATTGTGTTGGGTGGGTGAGATATGAGTGGGATCGTTGTGTTGGGATGTACAATAATCACTGGCGAATGCATAAAGTCCAATAAATCTGGCACCTCTCAAAATCACGGAGAGAACCCGGTGAGAGAGTTCGGGATTCGGCATCCGAAGCCAGAAATTGAAGGAGTGGGACGGATATGCAATGCATAATAGAAGAGTTACAGACAAATAATAGCTGAACGCACAGCTCAAACAGTTCAATTACATTTTCTGTTCCATTGTGCAGCAAGTAAATTCTTCTGGAATCTCATGTACCGGCTAATGAACCAGGACAGTGATTGAGGCCACCTTAAATAAATCTCCATGTAAAATGCCTCATTCTAATTCCGGCAGCACATGCAATGGGACAATTCGCCAAAAGCGGATTAAGATTTATTTCTAACAAGACCACGTGGCACTCATGGAAAACTGTAATGAACTGGAGACTCGCCCGGAAATGAAGCGACCTGAGATCAAGTATTCGTTCAGCGGTAAGATTTGAGCCTCACCTCTTCTTGCTGACTTTCTCTGTATTAACGTCATCAGTGAGTTCAGCTCCGAGGACTCCGAGGGTTATGCAAACGGCAACAGGGATGGAGGTGGTTTTACCTCCGTGTTCTTAATCACAAGATTACAGAAAGTTTTAACACATAAACAGTCCGCCTTGTAATTTAAAAAAAGTTCCAATCAATTTGAAACTGCTTACATCATAAGAAATTAGCAAAACCAAGAAAATGTCAATAACACCAATACCACTAATACGAACGGCAACACTAATACTAATAATAGTACTAATAATGGTTAGTGCCTGCAGATATGGGCGGAGAAGCAGGAGGAGGCAAATCGAGCCCCGTATAACATATTGTACAAACATTTCATGAAC
This sequence comes from Pristiophorus japonicus, assembly GCF_044704955.1. Lineage (NCBI taxonomy): Eukaryota > Metazoa > Chordata > Chondrichthyes > Pristiophoridae > Pristiophorus > Pristiophorus japonicus. The sequence continues at coordinate 60,537,609 of NC_091998.1, read as the reverse complement.
TTCAAACATTAGGATTTTACATTACAATATAAACGTTATTCTTAATTTCTGAAATCAATGAGTCACGTTTACAGAAAGGGGTGACCCCTGCGACCCTTACCGGAACAAATCACACCGGCATCTTCCTTGTGATCACAGGCATGTTGACCTGGCGGTAACGAACGACAGTCGGACAGAAAGGATTCGCTTCCGGTGCACTTCACCTCATCCAGCCAGATAATTCTGTCACCCTGGGCAAATGCGGCTCCTCCTACAGCCAATAGAGCGGGGCCGCAACCCAGCTGTCTGCAGACAACATTTGCATCGGCCATATCCCAGGAGTCATCACACACCGTGCCCCAGCTGTTATTGGACAATATCTCCACTCTCCCGGAGCAGTTGGTATTGCCTTCAACCAGGCGCAAGGGTTGTCCCGAGTCTATCAAAGGAACCATTTATTTATTTTATTTAATATAAGCCAGGAACACAAGTCAGATAGTTGGTTTAATGAAGAGGAGGAAGCACCTGGTGAATGTCCATGTTTGGAACCAGATTCTGGAACGCAGACCCTTGAACTGTGGGATCCCTCCGGCAATCGGGCTTCTGTTGAGAAGAGAAACATGCTGACTGTATTACACCTCAATGTTTGGAATGACATCGGCACATTGACAGGTTCGTTGAGTTACCTGAACACACAACATCTGCATCCTCTCGGGGATGACAGGTGTGTTCGCCCCACGGGTCTGACTGACACTGCCAAAGGGTCGACCCGTGGAAATTACACTCCATCTCATCGAGCCAAATGGGTCAGGATCCCGCTCTGAATAGAGGGATGGAGTACAAAAGCAGCGAGGTCCTGCTGCAACTGTACAGGGTATTGGTGAGGCCGCACCTGGAGTACTGCGTGCAGTTTTGGTCACCTTACTTAAGGAAGGATATACTAGCTTTGGAGGGGGTACAGAGACGATTCACTAGGCTGATTCCGGAGATAAGGGGCTTACCTTATGATGATAGATTGAGTAGACTGGGTCTTTACTCGTTGGAGTTCAGAAAGATAAGGGTGATCTTATAAAAACATTTAAAATAATGAAAGGGATAGACAAGATAGAGGCAGAGAGGTTGTTTCCACTGGTCGGGGAGACTAGAACTAGGGGGCCAAAATACGGGGGAGCCAATTTAAAACCGAGTTGAGAAGGAATTTATTCTCCCAGAGGGTTGTGAATCTGTGGAATTCTCTGCCCAGGGAAGCAGTTGAGGCTGGCCCATTGAATGTATTCAAATCACAGATAGATTTTTAACCAATAAGGGAATTAAGGGTTATGGGGAGCGGGCGGGTAAGTGGAGCTGAGACCACGGCCAGGTCAGCCATGATCTTGTTGAGTGGTGGAGTAGGCTCGAGGGGCTAGATGGCCTACTCCTGTTCCTAATTCTTATGATAGGAAGGGGCCGCACTGTAACTGTTTACAGATCACCTCTGCATCATGTCGATCCAGTTTTTCGGAGCACAAAGTTCCCTAGGTCCCAATTTAGAACACTTCCACTCTCCCCTCATAGCGATGCTTTCCTTTCACCAGCCGCATCTCTTTGTGCTCTGTCAATGAAACATGGAACATCCAAGATATTCGATTGATAACACCTTCTGTGTTCATATTTCACGTCACACGTCTTACAACAGCAACAACTTGTATTTATATAACGCCTTTAACACAGTAAATCGTCCACAGGCGGTTAAAAACCGGTTGTGTTTACTGGTTGTCGAAAATTATGTCGGGAATCTTCCGATTGAATCTTCGCATATTACAGTGCATAAGAAGAGCAGGGCCTTACCTGAACACACCATTCTCATATCTTCTTTATGAGAACAGTGGTCACCCCACCCTGCTGACGGACATTCTCACAGAAACGATTCGTTACCCGAACAGTTCAGTTCATCCAACCAAACTGGGCCTGAGCCTGGTTCACAAGAAGCAGCAAGTGTTACGTTCAATAAAATTCCGCAACCCAGCTGTCTGCAAACCACGCCAACGTCGGTCCGGTCCCAAGAATCGTCACAAACTGAAACCTGGTCCCATTGTAATAAACCTTCACTTGCCCAGCTCATGGGCTTCCATTGTCCGACAGCCTTAACTGCACGTGTTCTATTGGGTAACAATACAGGAGGGTTATACTTCCATTACACATTAACCTCTTCACTCAATACAACCCACTGTATCTTCTCCAGCTAAAGAAATCTGTGATTTAAATGCGCCCGTGACAAGTAAATGAAACTATATAACAGAATATCTGCCTACACTTACACATTCTTTAGTTTATCTGGCATTTACACCCATCTCCTATGGCCTTCAACTTCAGTCTCATGTTAATTTCACCAGATACCTCCGTGTCTTACTACTTATCCAAAACCCTACTTAATACTTCACCTGCCTACTGCAGAATACAACGTACACATGTCCAACCCCTGAACATCAGTCTTCCAGTATACAGTATCTAAGTGTAGACAGATGTTCTGGGGCTGTACTGATGTACGTGCCAGCGGCAGTATGTAAGTGCACTTAAACATTTCAACCTCAGAACATCACATGCTGTATAATGAAACTTACACCAGTAATTGCTAAAACATCTGTCGACATTTATACACGGCTGAATCTAACTTATACCAGTACAACTCCAGCACATCTGCCTAGACTTATATGCTACATAATGCAACTGATTTGATCATTGCTCCTTTTACCGCCGAACTGAGCTTCCAATCCCGTATGACCTCCGTCACAAAGCCCGCCTATTTTCACCTCCGTCGCTGCCTCAGCCCATCTGCTGATGAAAAGCTCATGCATTACTTTGTTACCTCTAGAACCGAATATTCCAATGTTTCCTGGTTGTCCTCCCGTCCTGCAACTCCATAAACTTCAGCTCGCCCAAATCTCTGTTGTCTGACCCGCAAATCGCACTCACCAGCAGCTCCCGTGCTCGCTGACCTACATTGTTCTCCCGTCCACCAATACCTCCAGTTTTAAATTATCATCCTCATGTTCAAATATCTTCAAGGTCTCGCCTCGCCCTCTCAATATTACCGCCTCAAAAACTAATCATTTCTAGACCGCTGCTTTTTCTCCCTATCTGGCCCCTTGTGCATCACACACTTCCTCCGCTCGCAATATCGGAAATTTCTCCATAAACATCTCCGCCTCTCATCTATTAAGACACCCTCTTGCAATCTACCCATCTGACCAAGCTTTTAATCATCCGTTCTAATATATGCTTGCTTGGCTATGTGTTAGTATTCTGCATGAATACGCTCCTGTCATACACCATGTGAGGTTTGTATTTGTTAAAGGCGCGGTTTCAATGCAAGTTCTCGCTGTTGTTCAGTTCTGTCTGTTGACTCGCTCTGCATTCGACCTCTGAGGTACATAACTGGTTGGAGAGACACGAGGAACAAGCAATCTTTTTTTACCGCTGCACTCAGCAGACTAGGAATTCCCCTTTATGGTTCTGTAGCGTTGAAAATGTGTTCACCTGAACACAGCACCCCAACGCCGACGCTGTCATTGAGAAACGGATTCAATGTGAATGAGCTGCAGATCCGGAGCTGCCACTCGTTTCCTTCACACTGGACATCATTCACCCACACGGGCCCTTCACTCTCTCCGTACTTTGATGAACTATAAGCGGCTATCGCAGAGCCGCAGCCCAGCTGTCTAAAGACCACGTTGCCATCATTTATGTCCCACAGGTTGACCCGCACTCTCCGCCAGCGGCCTTTGTGATAAATCTCCAGTCTCCCGTCACAGCGGCTTCTCCCATTGGTCAGTCTTGGCGGCCAAGCTGTATCGACAAAAAGACACACATTGAAAACAACAGGTAAACTGAAGCAAATATCCCATAATTTACGAACTCTCACCCTGACAGTTATTATGAATGATATTGATTGCATTGCTGTAATCATTACCCGCAAGACTTGCAGGCAGATCCTCTAAGCATTAACTTTTCTCAGTGAATAGATTTGGGAGAGATGCCCTGCAGTCTCCGGTGGCTAAGGCGGGTAAAATTAACCTGGGCGGTGGCGGGCGGGGGAGGCATCGAGCGACCCAGGCCGGCTATTGATGTGCTGTGATCTAAGGCAGGAGATTATCCTTTAAATGGCTGCGGTTCATCTTATCCAATATGGAGAGAAACAAACAGAAGTTTCAATTGACAAAGTGTTTCACTGCGCTTCCCACGACGTCGCAAAGCGCTTAGCAGCCACTGAAGCACTTCTAATTTGTAGTCACTGCTATAACGACGTAACAGACCGAAGGGTTGTTGGGCCTCCTCCTGTTCTCAATATTCCTATGGCCAATGTATGAAACCCGGGAGCGAATTTGCGATGAAGACAATACTGAGATAACGGACCAGTTGCCGTTACTGGTTGGGTAATACGTTTTATGCAGGGCGCCGGGAGAACTGTACCATCCGTGAAATAATCCGTGATGTACATCATGATATATTTCCATCTCTAGTCAATATATTGCGCTCAATGTAATGGATATTAACACTCGTTTCGCAGGCAACGGATTAACATTGAGAGCTTGCAATGAAAATACAACTGATCTCTGCGCAGAATTGTATGTTGATTGATATGTTAACCCGGTCGGATTTATAAAGGACTCAAAATGAAAATATTGCGGATACTGGAATCTGAAATAAAAACAGGCAGCATCTGTGGAGAGAAAAGCAGGGTTATCTTTTCAGGTCAATGACCATTGGTCAGAATTGCTAATGTTCTAAAATAACACATTGTTAAGAAGCACTGAAAGGGGAGGGGGAAAAGAACAAAAGGGAAGGTCTGTGATAGGGTGGAAGGCAGGAGAGGTCAGAGAGACAAAGGGGATGATGGACGGAATTGAAATGGTAATGGCAGGAGCTAGAAAAAGGTTAATCTAGATCATCATCATGATAGGCAGTGCCTCGAAATCGAGGAAGACTTGCTTCCACTCTAAAAGTGAGTTCTTCGGTGACTGTACAGTCCAATACTGGAATTACAGTCTCTGTCAAGGTCGGACACACAGTCGTTGAAGGAACAGATGGGTGGGGAGTCTGGTTTGCCACACGCTCCTTCCCCTGCCTGCGCTTGATTTCTGCATGGACTGGACGATGAGACTCGAAGTGCTCAGCGCCCTCCCGGATGCACTTCCTCCACTTAGGGCGGTCTTTGGCCAGGGACTCCCAGATGTCGGTGGGGATGTTGCATTTTATCAAGTAGTGTCCTTGAAACGTTTCCTCAGCCCACCTTGGGCTCGCTGCTATGCAGGAGTTCCAAGTCACCATCATCATAGGAAGTCCCTTGGAATGAGTCCTTGGGTGGCTGAACTGTCCAATACGAGAGCCACAATCCCTGCCACAGGTGGGACAGACAGTCGTTGAGAGTAAGGGACACTAATATTGATGCACCTGTCCTCCCAGGGGATTTGTAGGATCTTGCGGCATTGATGGTATTTCTCCAGCGACTTGAAATGTCTATTGTACATGGTCCATGTCTCTGAGCCATACAGAGGGTGGACATAACTACAGCCCTGCAGACGATGAGCTTGATGATAGATTTGAGGGCCTGTTCTTCAAACACTGTTTTCCTTTGGCGGCCGATGGTTGCAGTGGTGCAATGGAGACGGTGTTGAATCTTGTCATCAATGTCTGCTTTTGTTGATAAGAGGCTCACGAGGTATGGGAAATGGTCCACGTTCTCCAGGGCTGTGCCTTGGGCTTTGACGACTGGGGGGGCAATGCTGTGCGGCGAGGACAGGCTGGTGGAGGACCTTTGTCTTACGGATGTTTAGCGTGAGGCCCATGCTTTCTTATGCCTCAGTAAATATGTCAACCATGCCCTGAAGTTCAGCCTCTGAATGTGCGCAGATGCAGGCATCATCCAGGTATTGTAGCTCGACGACAGACGTTGGGGTGGTCTTGGACCTGACCTGGAGACAGCGAAGTTTGAACAGGTTCCCACTGGTTCTGAGGTTTAGTTCCACTCCAGCAGGGAGTTTGTTGACTGTGAGGTGGAACATGGGAGTGAAGAAGATTGAGAAGAAGGTTGGGGCAATGATGCAGCCCGGTTTGCGGATGACACTAAACTGGGTGGCGGTGTGAGCTGTGAGAAGGACGCTAATAGGCTGCAGGGTGACTTGATAGGTTAGGTGAGTAGGCAGCATGGTAGATGCAGTATAATGTGGATAAATGTGAGGGTATCCATTTTGGGGCCAAAACACGAAGGCAGAATATTCTCTGAATGGCAGCAGATTAGGAAAAGGGGAGGTGCAATGAGACCTGGGTGTTATGGTTCATCAGTCACTTAAAGTGGGCATGCAGGTACAACAGGCAGTGAAGAAGGCAAATGGTATGTTGGCCTTCATAACTAGGGGATTTGAGTATAGGAGCAGGGAGGTCTTACTGCTGTTGCACAGGGCCTTAGTGAGGCCTCACCTGGAATATTATGTTCAGTTTTGGTCTCCTAATCTGAGGAAGGACGTTGTTGCTATTGAGGGAGTGCAGCAAATGTTCACCAGATTGATTCCAGGGATGGCTGGACTGTCATATGAGGAGAGACTGGTCAACTGGGCCTTTATTCACTGGAGTTTAGAACAATGAGAGGGGAGCTAATAGAAACGTATAAGATTCTGACGGGGCTGGACAGGTTAGATGCGGGAAGAATGTTCCCGATGTTGGGGAAGTCCAGAACCAGGGGACATAGTCTTAGGATAAGGGGTAGATCATTTAGGACTGAAATGAGGAGAAACTTCTTCACTCAGAGAGTTGTTAACCTATGTAATTCCCTGCCGCAGAGAGCTGTTGATGTCAGTTCATTGGATATATTCAAGAGGGAGTTAGATATGGCCCTTATGGCTAAGGGGATCAAGGAGTATGGAGAGAAAGCGGGAAAGGGGTACTGAGGGAAGGATCAGCCATGATCTTATTAAATGGCGGTGCAGGCTCGAAGGGCCGAATGGCCTACTCCTGCGCCTATTTTTCTATATTTTCTATGTTTCTACAGTTGGTGCATGAGACCCAGAACCAAATAATCAAATCTACAGGTTTGTCACCCAGTCAATAGCTGGCGCAATGAAATCTGCGTCCATAGAAGAAACCGTGAAAACCCACTCAACAAGAGAAACCGTGAGAGCCCAGACAAGAGGACGTACAATGGAAGGCCAGTCAATGGGAGATACTATTAGAGCCCATTGAACAAGAGTTACTATAATAGTCCAGCCAACAGTAGCTTTACTGAAAGGCACTGAGATACAAGGTGAAAAAATAGCAGGCGCAGTGAGAGACCGCTCAGCAGTAGGGGCAGCAAATGCTCTGAAGCTGCTCTATTCTTTGCACCGGTCAAGCCATTTTACTTTGCAGTTGGGAGTGAATTGAACATTTCGTCTCTCAATCGTGTTTCACTGACCTATCAGCACACAGTGTCCAGTCAAAGTAACGGGATTGAAACTTGGAACGAACTTCTGATTGGACAAACCACCCAATTTCACCCGAAAGTGAAGAAATGTAATACAAAACCCTGTTTAACACCCTCCCCTTCAGCGCGCAGAACATGTGAATGTTTCTAATCTGTCGCTATCTATCTAGATGTGGCCGCACTGTAATCTGTATGTTCACGTAAAGATCAATTTGTACCTGAACAGATAACTCCTACATCCCACTGGTGTCCGCAACCAGCTGGACCAATAACAGGCCCTGACCCTTCTCCAAAGTGAGCATCAAGCGGCGCTGCTGCACCTGAGCCACAGCCCAGCTCGTTACAAACAGCTTCCGCATTCGCTAAGTCCCAGGATCGAACTCCGCAAACTGTCCTCCAGATTCCATTCCCGCAAATCTCCAGTCTCCCCGCACAGGCACTACTTCCATTCACCAGTCTGGCCTTAGCGCTTCCTGAGAATTATATTTAAATAAACAGAGAGCATTGTAAGGCGCTTTGCATTAAAATGTGGTTAGAGTTTCTGCTATTTCATCAATAATCCGATTGCCTTGTTTATTTACAGTCAGGTGAAACACACCTTAAACACTGGGATCATATTATATAAACATGTTAGAGGAAGTAGTGATGTTATCAATTTCTATTTTATCGCCGTGTATCTTATGAACGTTCTTTTAGATAGCCCCTTCTATTTTGTGGTTTTCATTTGAAAGTTGAAAATCTAATCCAGGAACCGAAACATAATGCGCATGGATGCGGTCAAATGTGAATGAATTTAAATCAAAATATTTCTGTCACAAAGGAGCGGACATGTCTAATTATTGTAGGCAGGTTAGGCATTTAACTCACTCACGTAAACGGATCATTAAGAATATTAAGCAGTGAAAGGGCTTCAACTGAATCGTGAGACATGAAGTAATCAGATTCGGCAAATACAAGGGGGAGCAGCAAATACACCAGATAACCAGGTTTCTTCGGCCCTGTACATCTCTTTGTACGTGTCTTTCTTTCCATATTTTTGTTTACTTACTTGTATGGAGAATTGTTCTAAAATAGTCGATCGTTGAATTGAAACTCCATTAATAAGTCTCTATACGGGCTTTTTTTCAAAAACATCCATGTTGTGCACAGCAAGATGCCACAACCAGAACATGAAGTAAATAGCTCATTGATAAATAGCTGTTTAATCTGTTTTGATAGTAATAGGCGAGAACTATGGGTCAGGATTAAAAGGGAATTATCCGCTATTTCTAGCAGTTCCATGGGAAGGCGTTCATTTATTTGAACAGCTAACTATTCTTGTCTAAGATTCTGTCCTCATTGCTGTTTCAATAGCAAAATAATTGGAAACTTAGGCAGTTGTGGAATCTTACTGTGTAGTTTCCTCCAGTGCTGCCCACAATAACCGCGGACCCATTGCCCAGGCTCCCCGAGGCTGAGAAACCTCCCTCCCCAGTCTCAGATTCACAGTCTGTGCAAAATATCACAACGCACATCAAGCGATGAGCGCAGGCGCACAGCCGGGCTCACGGCGCATGCCCGGTAGCGGCTGTCGGGTTGAGAAAGGTGAGTTGGATCGAGATTGTCTTTCCAGCGGTTCCGCTCATTCACTGTGGCTTTGGGTCAAATCTCAATGGGAATTTGTTCTGCCTGCATTGTAAATGTGCCGCGTGTCAGGCATTTACTGCTCTCGGTGGAGGTGTTTATTAATAGTGATATTATTATAACACCAACAGTGATCCTAATATTAATAATGTAACACCAATAATAACCGGAGGATTCTGGAATTATAATCTCTCACTTCCCGGGGACGGACAGCCGCGGGCAATTTTAAATCCGCTTCTTCCGAAAACCATCAAACGCGACGGTAGATGAGAGATAAGAGAGATTTACCTGAACAGATGACGTCGACATCCCAAGAATGTGGCCCGAAGCCTAACGTGCGAAGGTGACCCCATTGAGCCGTCCCCATTCAGCAGAGCGGCCTGGGTCACGCCGCACTGAACAACATACGTCACAATGGGTCCGGACCCTTTCCCAAAGTGAGCCCCGCGCGGTGCTGACAGCGCGGCCCCGCAGCCCAGCTCCCGACACACAACAGCGGCGTCCGGCAGCTCCCAAGAGTTGGCATGTAGTTTAATATGAGTGATGATGTCAGGTTTTAAAAAGTAAAACAAAAAACTTTCCGTTGTAAATGCACCCTAATTACCTTGTTTTCCTTATTCCTCCTGTAGCTGTATGCCTGCTTTCGTCTGATGCAGAACTTTTGAGCCTAGATTCTGGGCAGAACCTCGCTAAAATGCTGAATCTTGCGCATAGTTCCCCAACGCATTCGGAGAAGCTTGACAGATGGTAAAAGCTGGTTTTCAGCGCATGCGATGCCTTCCCAGGTCTGTTGAAACTCCTTACGGACCCGGAAGCCCGGAATTTCCACCCCAATAATTCATGCCCTGTTACAATAGCTAAAGCTCCTTGAACAATGCAAAGATAAATAACTGTAACAAGCATCTGATGGCCAAGGATGGCATGTCTGACTCGAAGCTTGGGAGGATCAGTGCATGAGAGATGGGCCTTCAGAAAGAATAAACAGAAATGACATGTGGAAAGGAGGGTTCCACATAAGAGTTGAGAGAAAGAACTCGAAAAATCATAGGTTAAATGGATCTGTATTAATTTACTCCAAGTCCACCCCTAGAAAGAGGTTTAAAAAGATATATAATGGTCTTTTCAGAGCATAAGGTGCAGAGAAGAGCTATTCGTGCCACCAGCTGTTTGTCTAAGCGGGACCAATACCAGGGACTTGTCATGGTCATATGTCTACTATGTCTAACCTGAGTGTGTGTTGTGTTTAACTATATTTGAAATACCACTCCTTAATAAAATGCTTTTTGACTCCTAAGCCTCTTTGGGTAATTTGTGCATGACCTGTGTTCCTAATCTTACAATGGTGTTAGAAATGTGATTCACAGTGTTAGGCATTGCAAGCCTCTGGGTTGGGGGACCGGATAGAGTTGGTTGGCTGCGCTGATCGTCACTAAGATTAGGTAGGAGACTCTGTCGTTGAGAGAGGGAGAGGGAGCATGTCAGGTAGGTGAAACCTAACACAAAATGGCGGGTGCTTATTATCGAGAAAAAGTTGCGAACATTCTAAATAAGCAGTAGAGAGAGTTGGAAATAACAAGGAGAAAATATCTAAGCTGCATGCTAACCCATCTGATAACTCAGGAAAAGCAGAATAAACCCTGGGAATTACAGAATAGGTTGTTGAGACGACAATTAAAAAAAAGAAAATGAATCCGAAATGGAAGTTTTAGCTTTTGTGCCGAGAAAAATAAAGCACATGGGGCCCGAAAAGTCCCTTCACTTAAGGTCTTTACCGGCGGAAATTGGCATCCATGAAAACCACAAATTGAAGCGGCTATCTAAAATACCGTTCAGAAGATTCACGGCGATAAGAAAGACATGGATAACATCAACACTTCCTCTAACGTGTTGTCACAATGATGCCAGTGTTTAAGGTGTGGCTGACCTGACTAAATAAACAGGACAATCGGATTATTGATGGGATTAAAGAAACTCTCGTCACATTTTAATATAAAGCGCGTTATATTGCTCACTGTTTATTGAAATGTTATTCCCAGGAAGCGCCCAGCCCAGACTGGTGAATGGAAGCAGTCCCTGTGCGGGGAAACTGGAGGTTTACGGGAATGGAATCTGGAGGACAGTTTGCGGCGATCGGTCCTATTTCCTACCGAATGCGGAAGCTGTTTGTAACGAGCTGGGCTGTGGCTCAGGTGCAGCAGCGCCGCTTGATAATCACTTTGGAGAAGGGCCAGGGCCTGTTATTGGTCCAGCTGGCTGCGGACACCAGCGGGATGTTGGTGTTAATTGTTCAGGTACAAATTGATAGTTATAGCAATATACGAGTTGCCAACAGTGTGCGGACGCCTCGAGGTAGACAGCGACAGCTTAGAAACATTCACATCTTGGTAAAGGAGAGCATTTTAAACATCGTTTAGTATTAATCTCTTCACTTTCGCGTGAAGAGATGGACCTATTCAAAAATAGCCGTCATAATTCACTGCTGATATTGGCTGAGTTGTCCAGTCAAAAGTTGGTTGCTCTTTTTAAAGCCTATTACTTTGAGGGGACATGACTGAGCTGACAAGGGGTAAGCCTGTCCTATCCTTGCTGCTGAGAGGTCTCTCACTGCAACTACGAATGGTTGGGCTGGCACTGCACATTGTGCTGAGCGCTCCCAGTGCCTTTCAGTAAATCGTAGAATCATAGAATGGTTACAGCACAGAAGGAGGCCATTCAGTCCGTCAAGCCCGTACCGGCTCTTTGCAAGAGCACCTCAGCTAATCCCAGACCCCCGTCCATTCTAGTAGAAACAGGAGTAGGAGTAGGCAAGTTAGCCCCTCGAGCCTGCTCCGCCATTCAATACGAACATGGCTGATCTGATCTTGGCTTCAGTCCACCTCCCTGCCAGCTCTCCATAACCCTTTAATCTCTTATCGTTCAAAATTCTGTCTATCTCCACCTTAAATATATACAGTGACCCAGCCTTCACAGCTCTCTCGTGTGGGGAATTCTAAAGGTTTACAATCCTCTAAGAGAAGAAATGTCTCCTGATTTCCATTTTAAATGGGCGATCCCTTATTCTGAAACTATGGCCACTAGTTCTAGATTCCCCCAGGAGTGGAAACAGCCTCCCTGCATCAATCCTGTCAAGCTCCGTCAGAATCGTATGCGTTTCAATAAGATCACCTCTCACTCTTCTAAAGTCCAATGAGTATAGGCCCAACCTGCTCAACCTTTCTTCATAATGAGACCTGGGTGTCATGGTACATCAGTCATTGAAAGTAGACATGCAGGTACAGCAGTCAGTAAAGAAAGCAAATGGCATGTTGGCCTTCATAGCGAGAGGATTTGAGTAGAGGAGCAGGGAGGTCTTACTGCAGTTGTACAGGACCTTGTTGAGACCACAGCTTGAGATTGTGTACAGTTTTGATCTCCTAAGCCGAGGAAGGACATTAGTGCTATTGAGGGAGTGCAGTGAAGGTTCACCAGATTCAATCCCGGGATGGCAGGACTGACATATGAAGAAAGACTGGATCGACTAGGTTTATATTCACTGGAATTTAGAAGAATGAGAGGGGATCTTATAGAAGCATATACAATTCTGACGGGATTGGACAGGTTAGATGCAGGAAGAATGTTCCCGATGTTGGGGAAGTCCAGAACCAGGGATCACAGTCTAAGGATAAGGGGTAAGCCATCTAGGACCAAGATGAGGAGAAACTTGTTCTACCAGAGAATTGTGAACCTATGGAATTCTCTATCACAGAAAGTTGTTGAGTCCAGTTCGTTGGATATATTCAAAAGGGAATTAGATGTGGCCCTTACGACTAAAGGGATCAAGGGGTATGGAAAGAAGGCAGGAGTGGGTAGTGAAGTTACATGATCAGCCATGATCATATTAAATGCTGGTGCAGGCTCGAAGGGGCGAATGGCCTGCTCCTGCACCAATTTCTATGTTTCTAAGTTTCGAAAAGGCAAACCCTTCATCCGAGGAATCAACATCGTGAACCTTCTCTGAACTGTCTCCAGTGCGTGTATATCCATCCTTAAATAAGGAAAAGCCAAAACAACCATTCAGTACTACTCTCTGTTTCCTGTCACGTAGGCAATTTCATATCCATGCTGCCACTTTCCATTTCATTCCATGGGTTCATCTTTGCTGGCAAGCCCATTATGTGGCACTTTACCAAACGCCTTTTGGAAGTCCGTGTGCACCACATCAACCACATTGCCCTCATCAACCCTCTCTGTTGCCTCATCAAAACATTGAATCAAGTTGGTTAAACAGAATTTGCATTTCACAAATCCGTGCTGTAACCATTCTGTGATTCTGTGATTTTTTTATGCTGTTTCATGCATATGCATAGGTTCAGAAGTAACAGAACCGTGTACAATCATGATACTAAATGCAACAACCAGTTTTTCAGAAATGAAGTAGAGAAAATAAAGTTGCAAAAACCTCACGATAGAGACTCATTTCAAGGGCCCGTTTTGCACTCAGCTGGATATACTTTTCCATTGAAGTCGCTCTTTTGTGCTTCCACCCACATACAGTCGCAATTCCAACAATTCTGCAAAGCGGAATCTAAACTAATTTCAAAAGATGGTAAAAGGGCGAGCACATTATCAGGAACATGTAAATGAGTGGAGCAGAACCACAAATCATAAAACACTGAACTGAGTTCAGAACTTTCACATGAAGAGGACAAAGAAGACGATAGTACAATCGAAAGAACTGCTGATTATAAAATAGATGAAGCACTAAATTAGGAACTCTCTCTAGTAATTGTTAAGTAATAATATAATTACAATTTCCCTCTACCTCCTCTTTTAATGGGATAAAGTCTGCATTCTCTTCTTCAGTGAAGACAGATCCAATGTACTCTTTGGTACCTAATCCATTCCCGCTGCCTCCACAAGAAGATATCTTTTTTGGTCCTAACTAGGCCCCACACTTCCCTTGAATACCCTTTTACTATTTGCATGCTTATAACAGACAATTGGGTTCCCTTTTAAGTTACCCACTAATCCATTCTCATGCACTGCACTTGGGTATGCAGGACAATTTTTTTTAAAGATTGCAGATGGCACGAAACTCGGAAATGTAATAAAAGTGACGAGGATAGTATTAGATAATAGGATGAAATAGAGAGACAGGTGAAGTGGGCAGGTATATGGCCGCTGATATGTAATGCAGAGAAGCGTGAAGTGATTCATTTTGATTCTGGTTGTTGTTTGGTGGGACGAACGAGGAGATGCGATATAAACTAAATGATATAATTTTAACGGGGTTACAGGAACATTGAAAACGGGGGTATGGTATGCACACAAATCTTTAAATGTGTCAGGACAAGTTGAGAAAGCTCTTAAAAATGCATGCAATCCTTGGCTTTTTAATAGAGGAATCGGTACAAAAGCAGGAAAGTTATGCTAAACATGGATAAAACACTGGTTGAGTTCCAGTTGGAATATTCTGGCAAATTCTGGAAACCACACTTTAGGAGAGATGTCAAGTCCTTAGGAAGGGTGCAGAGGAAATTTAATGGAATGTTACCAGGTATGGAAATTTCAATTACGTGGAGAGACTGGAGAGAGTGGTGTTGTTCTCTTTAGAGAGTGAATATTCTACTGAGGTCGGGAGAGTTATGATGAAAGGTCAGCGACTTGAAACGTTACCTCTGTTTCTCTCTCCACAAAAACTGCCTGATCTGATGAGTATGTCCAAACATTTTCTGTTTTTATTTCAGATTTACAGCATCCGCTGTATTTTGCTTCTGTGTTAAGCTTAAGGGGAGATTTGATATTGCTGTTCACAAACAGGTCCGGTTTTCATAGAGCTAATAATGGATCGGTAGCCAAAGGATACAGATTTAGGCCATTGGCAAAAGAACATGCGGCAAAATGAGGAAAAAATGTTTACGCAGTAATTTGTTAGGATCCGGAATGCACTGCTGGAAACCGTTCTGGAGGCAATTTCAGTAATAACTATCACATGGGCATTGGATAAATACTTGAATGTGTAAAACATTCCGAGCCATGGCGAAAGAACAGGAGAGTGAGATTAACTGGGCAGCACGTTCAAAGAACCGGCACAGGCATGATCTGGTGAATGACTTTCTGCTGTGCCCTGTCATTCCCTGATTTCATGATTCTGAGTTATGTGTTGTTGAATTTATGAGGAGATCCTTTACGTGGAGGACAGGGAAGTGTCTTTGGATGGTGTCTATATGGACTTCCAGAGACATTAAATAATGTTCCACACAAGAGATTATTAACAAAAATAAAATTGCATGGGATTGAGGATTAACTTGTAAAATGGGCTGGTAATTGTTTGGGAGGTAGGGCATTGGGTGCACAGATAACGTGAACACTGTGATTGGCGGGTTGAGGCTAATGATGTTCATCACGGATCTGTATCTGTTTACAGTGTCAATTGTAGCTCATTGGGTAGCACACTCACTTCTGTGTCAGAACGTTGTATGTTCAAATCCTACCCCAGGGACTTCAGCAGCTAAACCGAGGCTGACACTCCAGTGCAGTGCTGAGGGAGTGCTGCACTGTTAGAGGTGCCTTCTTTCGGATTAGATGCCACGTTTGCTCTCTCAGGTGGACGTAAAAAATCTCAAGGCCTTATTTCCCTTGCCCAATATTTAACCCTCAACCAACGTAACAAATACAGATTATCTGTTCATTATTACATTGCTGTTTGTGGAAGCTTACCATGTGCAATTGCCTGCCGCGTTTCCTACATTACATCCGTGTCTACACTCCAAAAGTACTTGATTGGCTGTAAAGTGCGTTGAGATGCCCGGTGGTCGTGAAATGCGTTATATAATGAGGGATCGGCTTTTCACGATATTTAGTAATGACTCGGATGAAGGAAGAGAGTGCTGTATGGCCAGGTTTTGTAGAGTGCACTAAATTAGAAGGCAACGTAAGTTGTATAGATGGGATCAGAAAGTTGAAATAGGGCACACACATATCAAGTGAGCGGACGAGTCCCCTGTAGGTTGAATTCAATCTGGGCAAGTTTGAGCCCTATAGGTTACAGCTCTTTAAGTGCACAACCAATTATGTTTTAAATAAGATGAGTGTTTCTGCTGCTCCTACCACCATTTAAGTCAGTGAGTTCCAGACCGCCACCACCCTCTGGATGTTTTTTCCTCAACTCCCCTCTAAGAAACATAGAAACATAGAAATTTACAGCGCAGAAGGAGGACATTTTGATCCATCGTGTCCACGCCGGCCGACTAAGAGCCGCACGACCCTTGGTCAGCAGCCCTAAAGGTTACATAATAAACTTATGACCAATGACAAAAAGGCAAAGATAGCCCAGCCCAACCAGTCTGCCTCACACAACTGTGACACCCCTTATACTGAAACATTCTACACTCCACCCCAACCGGAGCCATGTGCTCTCCTGGGAGAGGCAAAAATCAGATTAAAACCCAGGTCAATTTAGGGAGAAAAAATCTACTAGGAATTTCTAAAGTAAACAACTCCGCCTGTGTAATGTTTCCTCATAGCTAAGACGTTACAATCTTGGCAACATCGTCGTAAATCTCCTCTGTACCCTCACAAGTGCAATCACATATTTTATATAATGTGGTGACCAGAACTGTACGTAGTACTCAAGCAATGGCATAATTAGTGTTGTATACAGTTCCAGCGTAACTTCTCTGCTCTTATATTGAATGCCTCGTCTAATAAAGGAAATCATTCTGTATGCATTTTTAATTGCCTTACCCAGTTGTCCTGCAAACTTAAAGGATCAGTGGACATACACTCCAAGGTTCCCCTGTTCCTCCACACCACACTCTATCCACCCATTTATTGTGTATTCGCTTGCCTTTTTGCAGCTCCACACATGCATTCCCTCACACTTCTCTGGATTAAATTATATTTTTCACTTTTCTGCCCAACTGACCAGTCCATATATTTTCGTGTAATCTAAAGCTTAAAGTACTAAAAGTCACGGTGATAGAAGTAATAATTGTTTTTGTTGAGCTATACACAGATGAGATGTGAATCCACCTTAAATTATTTTAATGTTTTTATGAAAATTCAGAAGTTATTAGTATTTTTAGTATAATAATATATTACTATTTAGGAGACAGTGATATCAGACTGGTATGCGGGGGGTCCCGATGATCCGGCCGGGTGGAAGTGCGGCACAGAGAGCAGTGGGGGACGGTGTGTGTTGTTTACGTCGGTTTAGAGGACGCAAGCGTTGTCTGTGAGCACCTTTAGTGCGGGGCAGTAACCGCAACCCCGGGAGGAGCTCACTTTGGGGAGGGAACCGGCCCAGTGTGGAAGGAGAACTACATGTGCCGGGGGAACGAGTTCCGCTTGTGGGATTGTCCGGTTACATCCTGGGATCAGTTTAGCTGTTCACATGTAAATGACACCAGTGTCATCTGCTCGGGTGAGTTCTCTCAGTCTATTGAATTGCAATACACCAACTGTTGATGTTTCATTTGACATTGAGCGAGTCTGAATTGTGCTTGTCGGTCGCATTATCTCAAGTGAATCAGTAATAAATCCAAGGGTTTCAATGCAGCGCATGTGTCATCACTGAATGTCTCGGGTTACGGTCTCTGTCCGGGTCATTCCAGAGCTTTGTCCAGAATCCGCCACCGAGAGCTGCTGGCAAATAAGTTCAATCATGAAAACGGGGACCACTGCTGCACAATGGAAATGCTGCACCTGTATTTCTTTGTATTTTATTTTTATTTATTCAATCAATGGTTCTGGCAGTCGCTGGCAAGGCCAGTATCTATAACCCATCAACCATTCGGCCTGTTCCGCCGTGATAGCAGTGGCTACACATTTAAAAGTACTTCATTGGCTTCGAAATGGTTTGAAACGCTCTATCAATTCAAATTTATATCTGTTTTACTCAATATTGGATGAGATGAATTGTCAGCAGACACGATGCACTTTTAGCCTTTCACCACAGGGCATCAGTAGTTGGCCTGCGCCGCCCGCCCCCAGTTTATTTTTATCAACACCGTTCCCTAGCCCCTGATTCCATCCTTCTCCCCAACTTCTGCCTGAGGCTGAACCAGACTGTTCGCATCTTTGGTGTCATATTTGACCCTGAAATGAGCTTTTGACCACATATCCGCAGCATAACTTCCACCTCCAGAACATTACCGCCTCCACCTTTGCGTCAGCTCATGCACTTCTGATGCACTTATCCATGCATTTGTTACCTGTAGTTTTGACTATTCCAATGCACTTCTGGCTGCCATCGCACATTCTACCCTACGTAAACTAGTGGTGATCAAAACCTCGACTGCCCATGTCCTAACTCGGACCAAGGCCCACTCACTCATCAGCCTTCTGCTCGCTGACTGACATTGGCTTCCAGTTCGATTTGGAAATTCTCATCCTTATTTTCAAATCCCTCCATGGACTCACCCCTCCCTATCTCTGTTATCTCCTCCAACCCCACACCCTGCAAGATGTCTGCGCTCCTCTTATTCTGCACTCTTGAGCATCCCTGAATATAATCATTCAAACATTCGTGGCCTTGCCTTCTGTTGCCTAGGCCCCAAGCTCCGGAACTCGGTCCTTAAACCTCTCTGCTTGGCTACCTGACTTTACTCCTTCAAAGACGCTCCTTAAATCCTACCACTTTGATCAAGCTTTTGTTCACCTGCGCTAATGTCTACTTATGCAGCTCGGTGTTAAATTGTTTATCGTATAATACTCATGTGAAGCGCTTTGAGACATTTCACAACCTTAAAGGCGCTATATAAATACGAGTTTTTGTAGTTTTCTGCAAATGAGCTCCCTGAAGCTGCTCGAAATCTCTGTAAAATTAATTTAATGGTAAAAGGTTACGGAGGAAAGGATCTGCCTACAAGCCTTGTGGGTAATTATTAGAGAAATGTAATCATTATAATTCATAATAACTGTCAAGGTGAGAGTTCGTAAATTATGCGATATTTTCCCTTAGTTTACCCGTTGTTCTCAATATGCGTCTTTTTGTAGATGAAGGTTGGCCGCCGAGACTAGCCAATGGGGGAAGCCACTGTGACGGGCGAGTGGAGATTTACTACAACGGTCGCTGGGGGGAGAGTGCGGGACAAGTTCTGGGACATAAATGATGCCAACGTTGTCTGCAGACAGCTGGACTGCGGCTCTGCGATAGCCGCTTATAATTCTTCAAAGTACGGAGAGAGTGAGGGACCCGTGTGGCGAATGATGTCCAGTATGAAGGAAGCGAGTGGCAGCTCCGGAACTGCAGCTCATTCACATTTAATCCGTTTTTCACTGACAGGGTCGGCGTAGCGTTCCTGGGCTCAGGTGAAAACATAGCTCACTGTTAAGAGAACCATAAAGGGGAATTCGTATTCTGCTGAGAAAAGTGGTAATTTACGTCACTTGTACCTCGTGTCTCTCAAGCCAGTTGTCTTGATTATGTTCCAATTAGTAAACAAACACCAATTCACTCAGAGAGTGGTTAACCGGTGGAATTCTCTACCGCAGAAAGTCGTTGAGGCCAGTTCGTTAGATATATTCAAAAGGGAGTTAGATATGGCACTTATGGCCAAGAGGATCAAGGGGTATGGAGAGAAAGCAGGAAAAGGGCACTGAGGTTGAATGATCCGCCATGATCTTATTGAATGGTGGTGCAGGCTCGAAGGACCAAATGGCCTACTCCTGCACCGAATTTCTATGATTCTAATTTCTATGTTTCTATGTACAGCATAATTTTGTTTTACTGCACTACACCTATCCCTGGAAATTGAAGTATATGGCGGGAGATCAGGAGAATCTGATCAGTTTCACGGGCACTGTTTTTGGACTTTGGTTCCAAAAGCTCAGAATTTCAGTTACTCGGCCGCAGAAAGCAATGGCCCCTCAATCAGTAAAGCAACTGCACAGTGCAGTATCCGCTTGCAGGGGGCGAAGTTTATTCCAGTAGTATAACTACTGCTGTGGCAAATATCTACCAGCAGAGGGAGAATATGTTTATAAATGAAAGCAAAAGCTGTAAACGCTCAGCAGGTCAGGCCGCATCTGTGGAGAGAGAAACAGAGTTACGGTTTCATGTAAGTGACTGCTTCAGAAATCTAAAATATTAGCTATTTACCGGTTTTAACAAAAACAGAGCCAGGGAAAAGGAGGGCACGAAAAGATCAGAAGGGTGAAAATCTGTGATAGGATGGAGAGCAGGAGTGATTGAGTCCGTCCTCGCTTCACTCACTCGGTTCTATGTCCATGTGAACTTGCAATAGAAACATAGAAAATATAGAAAATAGGTGCAGAAAATATAGAAAATATTTGTCCGGTACGATTCTGGTCTGTGCAGATACCTGATCTCGCCCTGAACTGGAAAATGTCATCAATGTTGCTTTAACGTCCACCCCAGCCTTACTTTCACTTGATCCATCTCCGACTCTTCCCAACCATTCCTTGACTACCTATCTACATTTCTTGAGTTAGGTTGTGTAGAATTTCTTCTTCAAGGTCACCGACTCCCACAGCTACCTTGATCATATTTCCTCCCATCCCGCTTCATGCAAGGTCTCTACTGATTTCTCCTAGTTTCTGCATCTCCATCCTATCTGTTCCGATAATGCCCCCTTCTACAACAGTGCTTCCGAAATGCCTTCCACTTTGCTCTTCCGAGGAGTCCCCTTCCACAGAGTTTGACGTGGCCTTTGACTGTGTCTGTCCCATTTCATGCACTTTCGACTCACTACTTCTCCTCTCCACCAGCATCATGATAGTGTCTGTCTTGTCTTCAGCTTCCACAATACCACTTTCACCTTCAACAAGTTTATGCAATTTCCGCCACTTCAACATAATGTTGTCACCAAACGCATCTTGCCCTCCCGTCATCTTTCAGCTTTCCAAAGGGAACATTCTCACCACGACACCCTGGTCCAGTCTCTATCCATTCTCACCCTGACACCCTGGTTCAATCCTCCAGCAATCCCAACACCACTCACCTTCCCCGGAATCATCCCATGCAAGTGTCGGAGATCTAACATCTGCTCTTCGCTCTCCTACATTTCCACTGTACGGGGCCCAAGTCATTCATTCCTGGTGACAGTTACTTACTTGTATTTCTTCCAACTTAGTATAAAATACTCGCTGGTCACGGTGTGGTCTGCGCTACATTCAGGAGACTACCGCAGATTGGGCGATTGCTCTGCTGACCACCTCTATTCAGTCAGCAGCTCAACTTTCTGCTCGACACTTAACACACTTAACCCACCGCTCCTATACTTTCATACAGCTGGTGCTGATAATGGGGGATGATGTACAGGATCCAGTGGGAGTGGAGGAGGTGTGGGCTGCAGCTTGGTGAGGGGCTCCCGGTCAACAAAGGACCAGCTGGGTTGTCCGGGGGTCTAACTGCCTTGCTCCTACCACATTACTGGACCACCAGAGCTTTCTCCTCTTTGACAGATATTCCATGATTCCCTCCCTCATTCTTGCACTATGCTGCTGTAGCCACTTATAACTCTTCAGGGCACAGATTTCGTTTCTGAACCATTCTCGCCTCCCCGTTGCCTTGCAGCATCATCATTTTTTTAAAGTTAAAATCACTCCTGCCTTCCCCCTACGACAGAATCAGCTCTTTGTCCTTTCCCTGTTCCGTTTACCCTGGCTCTTTATTTAATTAAAAGCTATTTATTTCTAACACCTTCCATTTGTGAAGGGATGACGGATGTGTGGACAAATGGTTTAGCCATTCACAGCCAGATCTGGCTCAAACACATAAAGCATTATGGGAACCTTCCCTCGTCTAAAAACTGCTCACTAATCCACCATCATTCTGGAGTGCAAATATAACCCCTGGCTACTATTCTCTACCGCTAATCATCTTCTTAAACCCCTCTCCCCTGTCTCCACCACACTCACCTCCAACAACAAATGAGGAGCTCATGGACTTCTTTGTATCAAAGATTGAGACCATCCGAGCACCTGCCTCTGAGAGATTCCTTCCTTCACCTAGCCCACCGGGCCTAACATCTTCAGAGGCTCCCACCTGCCTTAGACCTAAACTCACATATTTCTCTACTTTCTCTTTGATCTCCTCTCTTGACTTCTCTAAGCTCATCTTCTCCATAGACCCACTTCCTGCTCCCTTGACCCTATTCCCACTAGATTGCTAACCCCTCAACTTTCTTTTTTGGCTCCCATGTTAGTCGACATTGTTAACGATGTCCACAGGTACTGTTCCCCTCTCCTTCAAATCTGCTGTCATCACCCCTCTACTCACAAAACGAACGATTGACCCCACTGAGCTTGCTAGTTATCGCCCCATCCCCAAAGTCCCGTTCCTGTCCAAAGTTCTTAAATGTATTGGCGCCTCCCAAAACCGGGACGATCTTTCTGACAACTCCATGTTTGAATCCCTCCAATCCGACGTTTGCCCCAGCCACAATACCGAAACGGCTCTCAAGTTGGGGGAGTGTCAGGACTCTAAGGGTTAATAGCTTTCATACAGCGCTAGACAAACTGATGTTTGCTGAGGAGTTCCCCATTTCCTTGGTTGACTCCCCGTGACACATGACGCCTTTCTCATTAACTACACAGAGCAGCGCAGGAAGAGGCCATTCAGCCCAAACAGTGTTTGTCAGCAATCCCTCCCCAGGCGAGCTGTCGGACTGACACTTTGTAAGTAAGACAACGATTGTAATTCACTTCCACGACCAACATCGTTCTTTTGTAGATTTGTGACTTTATAAAGACAGATTCCAATGATTGATGCCTTCTAAAAATGTCTACTTATTGTTGACATCTGGGCTTACGGCTCAAATCTGTCGTACAGGGCATCTCTCTAGTCCAATTGAACGCGAAAGCCACGCCGACACTCCCAGTGCCAATACTGCGGGATTTCCGCACTGTCCCAGGGGCCGTACTGAGCGACAGCTGCACTGTCTGACGGACCGTACTGATGCACTGCTGCACTGTCTGAGGGCAGTTCTGAGGGAGTACTGCACTGTCGGAAGGCATGTACTGAGAGAGCGCTGCACTATCGGAGGGTCTGTGCTGAGGGAGCACTGCATTTTTGGAGGGGCAGTACTGAGGGAGCGCTGCACTGTCGGAGGGTCGGTGCTGAGGGAGCGCTGCACTGTCGGAGGGGCAGTATTGCGACAGCGATACATTGTGGGAGGGGCATTATTGAGGGAGCGCTGTACTGTTGGAGAAGCCGTCTTTCAGATGAAACCGAGGCCCCATCTGCCCTCTCAGAGGGAGGTTAAAGATCCCATGGCACTATTTGGAAGGAGGGCAAGGGAATTCTTCCCAGTGACCTGGCCAATATTTATTTCTCAACCAACATCAAGACCAGATGGTAGGGTCATTCATTCCTTGCAAAATGTTTGCCGCCTGTTGTACATTGCTAAAGTGACAACACTTCAAAAGTACTTCATAGTCTGTAAAGCACTACGTGGAAAGTGCTATATAAATACAATTGTTTCTTTGTTGTTTTTGACTTAAAGCTTTGTAACACTGCAGAAAACCTATCATCCCACAGATAATTATATTAGTCCGTAAAGACATTGTCTAATAACAGTTTTATTCGCTCGAGAGCTGTCAGGCAAGTGGTGTCGTCTCATTATCTCCTTTCTGTTTCAGACTTAGAGAGTGAAACGTTGGTGGACTATCTCGGAGCGGACAATGATCAAGAAATCTTACTTCCTCCTGTCACTTCTCCAAGGTAATATCATCGTCACTCGGACAATGTTAATATTCTTTGCAAAAGATCAGTCTCATTGAGCTATGATTGGGGACCAAGTTCAGCAGTGACCCCGTGTACAAACTCGCACCAATTCCCATTCACCCAACATCCCTGTGCTCGCTCAAATATACAGCGCTTCCCTGTTAGCCTTTGATGATTTGTCCACTTACATTTCATAGATTCATCGAATGATGCAGCACAGAAGAAAGCCATTCTGCCCATCGTGCCTGAGCTGGTTCGTTGGTAGATCTATCCAGCTAATCCCACTCCCACTGTCTTTCACCGTAGACTGCTCTGCCTGAAAGGGTGGTGGAAGCAGATTCAATAATTACTTTCCAAAGAGAGTTGGATATAAACCTAAAGTGTAAACATTTACAGGGCTATTCGGTAAGAGTGGGGGACTGAGACGCAATGGGTGGCTTTATCAATTAGCTTACACAGTCAAGATGGGACAAATGGCCTCTTCCCGAGCTGGAACATTATCTGATTTAAGTCCCTATTCAGCAACTCTTTTTCTTTCCTGCTGAAATCATGAATATTACAGAAGAACACGGAACAACTGGTCTTTGCCATCAGCATTTCATGTGGGGCCCACTTCAGTTTTGACAAACAAGCATTCAGACCATCTGTGAAAGTCATGAACCCAAAACAGCTGCCTCTCCGACACATTCAGAGCTCAGGCTGGAGGCGCTTTGCTGCTGTGCTTCAAAGTGTCTGCTGGAGCAGGGCCCCTGCTGAGCTGGTGACCAGTCATTCTATAATGCTGTATTGGAATCAACCTACAACAATATTGGTTTTGTATCTAAAATAATCCTTTAGACAATAAGGATCCAAAGTGATTCCGAGGACAATGAAAAGACGAAGTGCACCAATTAGAATGAAATAGTTTAGCCAATCAGCTGGGTTGAAGAGAAAACAGTAAATTTAGGCTAACTCTTGATTCATAATGGATAAAATGGCGTGAGTTCTAATGGTTTCTAATCCAGTACTCCTGCATTGCATGTCAGCTTAGAATATATCACAATTGGTGTGTCTTTTATTCATTATGAGTGGAAGACTTGCTTCACTAAACAGGGCCCTACGGTCCATGAACCAACATAGAATGAACCAGACCATTCCCTTCCATCCGTTCAATTGCTGGAGCCATCTGTTTGGTCAAAAAGTGTTTTCACTTACAGAAACATTGTGTGCTGAGGAAAAGGCTTGAACACAGGTGGGTAGCCAAGGGGGCCATAGCCGGTCCAGGCACTGGGCGGTCGAGGGGGTCATTCAGCCTGACTGTCTGCCTCTCTTCCACAGTTACATCTGAGCCAGGGTGTCCCTGGAGATGGAGCACGCGGCGTCCACTGGTACGCTCACGGCCTTCCGTGAGAGGTGGGCACCGTAGGAACTGGAGTACAGCATCAACCCCGGAAACCAAATTTTAATTTAACCATTTATGTTTGAAGTTTAATTTGTTTAATTTGCCGGTTTTAGTGCCCCCCTCCCTTTTAGCCCGGGGGCACTTGTATAATTTCTCTTTTTAGTGCCCTAAAAAAAAACAACAAAGGAAACAAAAGGGGCACTGGAAACAAATGTATTTTGGAGTGCAACACCCCCTCCCCCCCCCCACCCCCCATTGTCGGGGACATTTGTTTAATGTGCACAACTAAAAGAGTTGAACACAGGTGGGTGCCCAACCTTTCCTGCTAAGTACACCCCCTAAATCACAGAGCGTGGTGTATTGTGTTTTATATACATTCTTGGATTACTTTGCCTCAGTACTTACCAGGAACAGCGTGGTCATGATATTAGTGGAAAAGATCAAAACAGATATTAAGACATTTAAGATTGAAAGGAGGCGAGCTATTTGATAAACTAGTCCAACTTAGACAGGTTAAAGGCCGTGGTCTGAATGGTTTGCATCCGTGCATACTGAAATAAGCTAGGGAAGAGATGGCAGAGGTGTTATCTATCTATCTATCTATCTATCTATCTATCTATCTATCTATCTATCTATCTATCTATCTATGTATCTATCTATCTATCTATCTATATCAATTGATTTGAAAAGGAAATAGTACCAGAGAAATGGCGAACAGCTAATATTATTCCTATATTTAAAAAGAGAGTTAGAAGAAGTCTAGCGATCTACAGAGCAGTTAGCTGAACGTTAGGGGTAGGAAAATTAATGGAAACATTACTCAAGTATGTCATACAAATACATCTAGTAACTGAAAATATAATAAAGAACGTATTTCAAATGGGAAGATCGTGCTTGACCAAACTTATTAAATTCTTTGAATAACTAACAGAAGGAGTAGATAAGGTCATGCAGTAGATGTAATATACTCGCCCATCCCGAGTTGCCCTGAGAAGATGGAGATGGTGGGCCTTCCCCTTGACCCGCTGCAGTCCTTGTGCTGAAGGTCTCCCAAAATAGTTTTAGGTAGAGAACTCCAGGATACTGACCCAGCGACGATGCAGCAGTAATGATAAATGTCCAAGGTAGGATGTTGTGTGACCTGGAGGTCCTTCTGGGTGATGGAGGTCACAGGGGAGGGACGTGCCATTAACATAACCTTGGGGAGTTCCTTGTTTGTTCTGTAGATGGTGCACATTGCAGCCACTGTACGCCAGTGACGGAGGCGACGAATATAGAATCTAGTGAAGTGACCAACCATCCAGTGCTAAATATTGATATTTTTCTTCTCAGCTGTATTGTCCCAAGAGTGGGAATTCGACACTCCACGAGACATGACAGCACAGGAAGGTTTGTGTGTGCGGATTCCATGTAATTACAGTTATCCATCGCGTCTGGCAAACCAACCTCGAGTTGGAATCTGGTACAATAACGAGGAAAGGACATTCTCGTCTGTAGCCTTTCATTCCAAGGATCGCGATCCTGAGTTGCCAAGGTTCCGTGATCGGACCCGGCTGTCTGGAGACCTGAAAGATGGCGACTGTTCCCTAATTATAAATGACATCACACAGGAAGATGCAGGACCTTATTATTTCAGAATAGAATTTGCAAACAGTGATAAGTTTAGCTACTACCCCGTAACGCAGCTTCATGTTTCTGGTAAGTGCTCTGTTATAATTACTCAAAAATTCACGTTCAACAATCAACGGGAAATAACATAAACTGTAGCGATTACATAATAACACAAAACACAGATTATTGTAACGCAGTCTCTGATCACCAATAACCTGACGATACCTTCCAGTTTAGCCCGAAAGCAACCTCTAATACTCACTTTCTTATCATTGGTTAACTCTCTTGACAGTGTTCATCAATTAAAAGTCTTACATATTCTTGAGAGTGTCCATCAATATTGTCAGGTTATCGACTCCCATTTATCTCTCTCATCATATTTACGTCTTACCTATAAACAAAAGAAATAATTTGCAATTATTTAGCGCATTTCAAGATCTCAAAGTTAGACAGTGATACGCAGAGGTGCACAGAGGAAAGAGCCTCAGCCTGTTTAGCCTTTCGTAATCGTTGAAACCTCTCAGTTCTGGTATCATCCTTGTAAAATGACTTTGCCTCGCGGGACTATGATTTCTATTTGAACTAATGTTTCACGTTACATTTATCTAAAAGCAGCCTTTCTCTGCGTGTTAGATTTCACAGATAATCCCACGATATTCCCTGCTGAAATTATTGCAGGAAAGCGTGTGGACATAAGCTGCACCTTCAACACCACCTGCGATGGAACAGTACCTGTCTTAACCTGGGTCAATGCCGCTGACATACCCGGGTCAGTCTCAAACAGTGTAACTCAGCATGGCGTCACTGTGACATATACTTCTGTTCTGACCCTGATCCCATCACTCAAACACCAAGGGAAATCTCTCACCTGCAGAGTCAGTTATCCATCTGTTTCATCAGAGCAGTCCCTAGCACTAACTGTGCAATGTAAGTACGGACATTCTTTATTATACATTTCCCACAATAGTCTATATTGCGCACAGCAACATTCCACGAACAGCTGAGGACCAGATCATCTGTTTTTTTAAGGAAAAGTATTTGCCAGGACACCGAGGAGAAATCTTATTTGAATAGTGTCATGGGATATTTTATGTCCAACTGACAGGGCAGACGGGGCCTGGCATTAACATCTCGTGAAGGACAGCACCTCCAATAGTTCAGTGCTCCCTCACTACTGCCCCTCCAACAGTGCAGTTCTCCCTCACTACTGCCTTACTGACATTGTAGTGCTCCTTCAGTACTGCCCCTCCGGTAGTGAATCACTCCCTCAGTACTGCACCTCCAGCAGTGCAGCACTCCCTCAGTACTGCCACTCCGATAGCACAGCGTCCCTCATTACTGCACTCAGACAGTGCAAAATTCGCGCAGTACTGCTGTAATGCGTTGTCCGGATTAGTTGCTTTGTAATGACGGAGTTGATATCACAGCTTACACGTTCTCAATATCACTCAAAATGCTTCACAACCAATATAAGTTAAATCATCTTTATTTGTTTTTAGATGCACCACGGAATCTCTCAATTACTACTCTTGATACGATTAACGATTTAGCAATCAATCTAAAAGAAGGAATTTCGACAGAGATACTCTGCTCTGTCGAGAGCTTCCCAGCGTCTAACCTGATGTGGCGACATCTTGGTGTAACAATTAGAAGAATAAGTTCCAATAACGAGCTGTGGTTGGAGTTTGCTCACGTTACATCCAGTATCGCTGGAGACTATCGGTGTGTGGCGGAGAATGAACATGGAGGGGTGGAGCTGGGCATAACCATTGCTGTGGAATGTGAGTGTGTACATACTTTCACATCTCTCACATACAAACACAAGTATGTACGCACATGTATACTCCAATGCACATGCACACATGCTATTGTATGCACATGTGCACCTGAAGAATATCCTTATTAGGTGGGAAATTGTGTTAGGGAAATTGATGGGATGGAAGGCCGAATAATCCCCGGGGCCTAATAATCTACATCCCAAAGTACTCAAGGAAGTGGCCCCAGAGATAGTGGATGCATTGGTGATCATTTTCCAACAGTCTATCGACTCTGGATCAGTTCCTTTAGACTGGAGGGTAGCTAATGTAACACCACTTTTTAAAAAAGGAGGGAGAGAGAAAACGGGTAATTATAGATCGGTTAGCCTGACATCAGTAGTGGGGAAAATGTTGGAATCAATTATTAAGGATGAAATAGCAGCGCATTTGGAAAGCAGTGACAGGATCGGACCAAATCAGCATCGATGTATGAAAGGGAAATCATGCTTGACGAATCTTCTGGAATTTTTTGAGGATGTAACGCGCAGTGTGGACAAGGGAGAACCAGTGGATGTGGTGTATTTGGAGTTTCAAAAGGCTTTTGACAAGGTCCCGCACAAGAGATTGGTGTACAAAATCAAAGCACATGGTATTGGTGGTAATATACTGACATGGATAGGGAACTGGTTAGCAGACAGGAAGCAGAGAGTCGGGATAAATGGGTCCTTTTCAGAATGGCAGGCAGTGATTAGTGGAGTGCCGCAGGGCTCAGTGCTGGGACCCCAGCTCTTTACAATGTGTATTAACGATTTAGATGAAGGAATAGAGTGTAATATCTCCAAGTTTGCGGATGACACTAAATTGGGTGGCTGTGTGAGCTGTGAGGAGGACACTAAGAGGCTGCAGGGTGACTTAGACAGGTTTGTTGAGTGGGCAAATACATGACAGATGCAGTATAATGTGGTTAAATGTGAGGTTATCCATTTTCGGGGCAAAAACACGAAGGCAGAATATTTTCTGAATGGCGGCAAACTAGGAAAAGGGGAGGTGCAGCGAGACCTGGTTGTCATGGTTCATCAGTCACTGAAAGTGGGCACGCAGGTACAGCAGGCGGTAAAGAAGGCAAATGGTATGTTGGCCTTCATAGCTAGGGGATTTGAATATAGAAGCAGGGAGGTCTTAATGCAGCTGCACAGGGCCTTAGTGAGGCCTCACCTGGAATATTGTGTTCAGTTTTGGTCTCCTAGTCTGAGGAAGGATGTTCTTGCTATTGAGGGAATGCAGCGAAGGTTCACCAGACTGATTCCAGGGATGGCTGGGCTGTCATATGAGGAGAGACTGGATCAACTGGGCCTTTATTCACTGGAGTTTAGAAGGGTGAGAGGGGATCTCGCAGAAACATATAAGATTCTGACGGGACTGGACAGGGTCGATGTGGGATGTATGTTCCTGATGTTGGGGAAATCCAGAACCAGGGGACATAGTCGTAGGATAAGGGGTAGGCCATTTAGTACTGAGATGAGGAGAAACTTCTTCACTCAGAGAGTTGTTAACCTGTGGAATGTCCTGCCGCAGAGAGTTGTTGATGCCAGTTCATTGGATATATTCAAGAGGGAGTTAGATATGGCCCTTACGGTTAAGGGGATCAAGGGGTATGGAGAGAAAGCAAGAAAGGGGTACTGAAGGAATGATCAGCCATGCTCTTATTGAATGGCGGTGCAGGCTCGAAGGGCCGAATTGCCTACTCCTGCACCTATTTTCTATGTTTCTATGTTTACATACATGCCACACAAGGGATAACGGAATTAGGGGTTATGTGGAGCGTGCAGGGGAGTGGTCCCGAGTCCATGATTGGATCAGCCATGATCGTATTAAATGGTGGAGCAGGTTCGAGGGGTCGTATGGTCTACTCCTGCTCCTATTTCTTATGTTCTTATGTTCTTACAAACTCACACACACACACATACACACAAGCACACATACTGCTATGAGTTGTCTAACATCCCTCAGTCCTGCACTGGAGTCAATGTCTGGATTCTGGGCTTTGTTTTCAAAGACTGCAAACAAGAGACTGCAGGACCGTGAATTAGACGAGCAGCGTCCTGCAAAGACAATCGTATGATTCGCCCTCAATAATCCATCATTTCCTCACAGCCCAAACGCTGGGCACATTCCGCAGGGCAAGCAAAGATGAAGGACAGAAAGAAAGAACTTGCAATTCTTTAGAAACGATCACATCTTCATGGTCTTTCAGTGGGGTTCACAGTCACTGCGTACTGGTTGATATGTTTGCCTATTAAATAACAGTGGCAACACTTCAAAAGCAAATCATTGGCACTCAAGCGCTTGGGCTCATTCTGAGACACGAAAGGCACTTTGTTTCTTTACAATTGGAACAGCGCCACCACTGGTGTGTGTAGGAGGGATGTAATTTATAGAATCAGAGAATCGCGCATGGGGCTAGAATTTCGCCTTCATTTTCAACTGTTTTCTCGGCGGTACAGCTGTTTTTATGAAAAATCGCCCTGCGAAAGTTTCCCCTTCATTTTTTTTTAATGAGTTCCGCACACATTTTGAAATGACCGCCGTTGTGCAAACCGCCCACGTGCACGTGCAAATGAAGGCGAAATTCTAGCCCCATGCATGATTCTCTGATTCTGTGAATTACATCACCCCCTCCACACACACACACACACCAGTGGTGGCGCTGTTCCAATTGTAAAGAAACAAAGTGCCTTTCGTGTCTCAGAATGAGCCCAAGCGCTTGACTGCCAAAGATTTGCTTTTGAAGTGTTGCCACCGCCGAGAAAATCGGCAGGTCTAAATTTATCCTCGGCAGCGGAAGTCCATACACACCGCCAAGGGAACCGCCCATGAGAAGCTGCGTGAAACAGGGCGGTAGTTGAGTACACTGCAAAGAAAGGTAAGTTAAAGGTCTTTTATAATTATTTTTTAAATTCTAAAATAATGATTACGTTAAAGCAGTCTTGGGAATGTTTTATAACTTTTATTTTTTGTTTATGTGAAAAAATATTTTTTGAGTTTCTCCCCCTTCCCCCCCACTTTCCCTAGGCCCAACTGTAACCCCGGACTAAATTTTAAATACCATTTTCTCATCGGGTGATATGTTTTACCTTCATTATAGAAAGTTTCACCAGCGTTAGTTGCAGAATGTTAGCGGTGTTTCTGGGCGGCAATCCGTCGGTGAAGGACTTTAGTGAATGTGTAGCCCATAGAAATTTACAGAAGGGAAGGAGGCCATTTCGGCACATTGTGTCCGCGCCGCTGACCAAGATCTATACAGCCTAATCACAAATTCCAGCTCTTGGTCCATAGCCCTTTGGTTACGGCACTTTAATTCCACATCCAAGTAATTTTTTTTAATGTGATGAGGATTTCTATCTCTACCAACCTTTCAGACAGTGAGTTCCAAACACCCACCACCCTCTGGGTGAAGATATTTCCCCTAAAATCTCCTCGAAATCTCCCAGCAATTACTTGAAATCTATTCCAACTGAATGTTGACCCTTCTGCCAATGGAAACAGGTCCTTCCTAACTACTCCATCCAGACCCCTCATGATGTTATACACCTCAATTATGTCTCCCCTCAGCCTCCTCAGTTCCAAGAAAACAGACCCAGCATCTCCAATCATTCCTCATAGACAAAATTCTACAGTCCAGGCAACATTTTTGTAAATCTGCTCTGCACCCTTTCCAATGCAATCACATATTTCCTGTAACGTGGTGACGAGAACTGCATGCAGTACTCTATCT
Organism: Pristiophorus japonicus; assembly: GCF_044704955.1. Lineage (NCBI taxonomy): Eukaryota > Metazoa > Chordata > Chondrichthyes > Pristiophoridae > Pristiophorus > Pristiophorus japonicus. The sequence goes on along the minus strand of NC_091998.1, from coordinate 60,505,377 downwards.
GTGGCACAAACACTGTTAGTACAGTTCAAGCATAACATCCTTGCTTTTGTATTCCATGCCTCGATTAATAAAGGCAAGTATTACATATGCCTTCTTAACCACCTGGCCTGCCAACTTCAGTGATCTGTGCACATGCACTCCAAGGACCCTTTGTTCCTCTGCACTTTTCAGTGTCGTACAATTTAATGTTCATTCCCTTGCCTTTTTATACCTCGCCAAATGCATTACCTCACACTTATCCAGATTGAATTCCATTTGCCACTGTTCTGCCCACCTGACCAGTACATTGATATCTTCCTGGAGGCCGCAGCTTTCTTCTTCATTTTCAGCCACACAGCTTATTTTAGTTTAATCTGCAAATGTTTTAATCATATCCCCAACATTCAAGTCCAAGTCATTGACCACAAAAAGCAAAGACCCAGTACTGAGCCCTGCGGAACCCCTAATTATAGTGTGACATTGGGCATAGGCAGTGGCCATTATAAATGTTGACATAGGATAGCCTGATGGGGAAATGCATGCAGACATATGATATGTAGAGCTGAAGCACCGACTATTTTTGTGAAGTGTGCTCACAATGAAATCTTTATTTATTGTTAGATGCACCACGGAATCTCTCAATTACTTCTCTAAATATGATTGAAGATTCAACAATCAATATGAAAGAAGGGAATTTTACAGTGATATTCTGCTCTGTCGAGAGCTTCCCAGCTTCGAACCTGACATGGCGACATCTTGGTGTTGCAATGAACAGAACAAATTCCAACAACGAGCTGTGGATGGTGTTTCCTCACATTACATCCAGGGTTGCTGGAGACTATCAGTGTGTGGCGGAGAATGAACATGGAGTGATGGAGAGGACCACAACCATCACTGTGGAACGTAAGCATATGGATACTTGCACATCCCTCACACTCTCATGCACACATACATACACACTCACTCACACACACATGCACAAATGTAAATACACACACACACTTACATATTCACACAAATACAAACAAAGACGCACAAATGCACATGCATGCACACACGTGGGTACACAGATGCGCACAAAGACACACAAGCACATGCACAGTCACACACATGCATACGGAAGGACACAAACACACTAGCATGCACATATCTGTGAGTTGGCTGACCTCCCTTAGTACTACACTGGAGTGTCGGCCTGGATTGTGTGACTGCAAACAAGAGATCAACAAGGCCCTTGATTTTTGACAAATAGTATCCTGCAGAGTGAATTGTAGGTTTCTCCCTCAATATTCCATCGTTCCCTCCCATTGCCCAGAGGTTGATGGTTGTACCACAAGGACAAGCAAAGCTACTGACAGATAGAAAGAAGGTGCATAAACATAGCACCTGTCGCATCGTCAGCATCTGTGAGTGTGCCATGGTCAATGCAAACTGACTGTCATGTTTTCCTATACAACAACAGTGACAACACTTGAAAAGCAATACATTGGCTGAAACGCCCTTGGAGGCATCCTGCGGTTTTAAAAGGCACCTTCTTTCTTCATAGATGGACAGCCCCTGCACTGGCGAGAGAGTCTAATTACAGTTTAACAGTTTACATTGGCAGTGCCCATTATAAATTATGACTTAGGATCTTATAACGTGGAAAGAATTCTGAAAATGAATAGAGACAAAATATATCGGGTTATAACACACGGACTTTGCTGTGCACTATGTTTGCTCACAATAAAATCTTTATTTGTCTTTAGATGCGCCACAAAATATTTCAATTACATCTCTAAATACGATTGAAGATGCATCAATCAATATTAAAGAAGGGAATTATACCGTCATATTCTGCTCTGTAGTGAGCGTCCCAGCTTCTAACCTGACATGGCAACATCTTGGTGTCACAAATAACAGAACAAGTTCGAACAACGAGCTGTGGTTGGAATTTCCTCATGTTACATCCAAGGACGCTGGAGACTATCAGTGCATGGCAGAGAATGAACATGGAGCATTGGCGAGCACCATAGCCATCACTGTGGAATGTGAGTGTATGCATACTTTCTCATCTCCCACTCACACACGCATATAAACACCTGCAGATGCACGCATATGCATACACACAGCAACCACAGGCGTTCACCATGTCACATGCCATAGAAACATAGAAAATAGGTGCAGTAGTAGGCCATTCGAGTCTGCACCATCATTCAATTTGATCATGGCTGATCCTCTATCTCAACAACATATTCTGGTTTTCCCCCATACTCCTTGATGTGTTTTTTTTGGCTAGAAATCTATCTATCTCGCTCTGAAATATCTTCAGTGACTTGGCCTCCAAAGCTTTCTGTGGTAGAGAATTCCACAAGTGAAAATAATTCTCCTCATCTCGGTTCTAAATTTCCTACCACATATCTTGAGTTTGTGACTCCTTGTTCCAGACTTCCCAACCAAGGGAAACATCTTCCCTGCATCCAGTCTACCCAATCACATCAGAATTTTATACGTTTCAATGAGATCCTCTCTTATTCTTCTAAATGCTAGTGAATACAGGCCCAATCTCTCCTCATACGACTGTTCTTCCATCCCAGGAATGTCTGGCGAACCTTCGCTGCACTCCCTCTATGGCAAGTACATCGTTTCTTAGGTAAGGAGAACAAAACTGCACACAATACTCCAGGTGCAGTCTCACCAAGGCCCTGTATAACTGTAGAAAGTCATCCTTGCTCCTGTACTCAAATCCTCTTGCGGTGAAGGCCAATGTACCATTTGCCTTCCTAACTGCTTGCTGCACCTGCCTGTTTGCTTTCAATGACTGCTGTTCAAGGACACCCAGGTCCCTCTGTACATTGACATTTCCCAAGCCATCACCATTTAAATAATACTTTGTCCTTAGGTTTTTCCTACTGAAGTGGCTAACTTCACATTTATCCACATTATACTGCATCTGCCATGTGTTTGCCCACTCACTCAACCTATCTAAATCACCTTGCAACGTCTTTGCATCCTCCTCACAACTCACAATCCCACCTAGTTTTGTGCCGTCAGCAAATTTGGAAATATTACATTTGGGTCCCTCATTTAAATCACTTATATATATTGTGAATAGCTGGGGCCCAAGCACTGACCCCTGTGGAACCCAACTAGTCACTGCCGGCCACCCTGAAAAAAACACGTTTATTCCTAATCTCTGTTTCCTGTCAGTTAACCAATTTTCAATCCATACTATGTGCTTTAATTTTGCACAGTAACCTCTTTTGTGGGACTTTCTCAAAGGCCTTCTGAAAATCCAAATATACTACATCCACTAGTTCTCCCTTAACTATTCTCAGTTACATCCTCAAAAACCTCCAATAGTTTTGTCAAACATGATTTTCCTTTCATAAGTCCATGTTGACTTTGTCTAATCCGGTTGATATTATCTAAGTGTGCCTTTATCACATCCTTTATCATAGACTCTCGCATTTTCCCTACTACTGATGTTAGGCTAACCGGTCGGTAGTTCCCTATCTTCTCTCTCCCTCCTTTTTTAAATAGTGGGGTTACATTTGCCACCCTCCAATCTGCAGGAACTGTTCCATAATCTATAGAATTTTGGAAGACGACAACCAATGCATGTAGTATTTCCATGGTTATCTCTTTTAGTACTCGGTTATGCAGATCATCAGGCCCTGGGGATTTATCGGCCTTCAGTCCGATTAGTTTCTCCAGCGCTATTTTCTTACTAATAATCATTTCCTTTAATTCCTCTTGCTCACTCGACCCTTAGTTCCCTAGCATTTCTGGAACATTATTTGTGCCCTCTTCCGTGAAGACAGAACCAAAGTATTTATTAAACTGTTCTGCCATTTCCTTGTTCCTCATTATAAATTCTCCCGTTTCTGTCTGCAAAGGACTTACATTTGTCATCACTTATCTTTTTCTTTTTACGTATTTGTAGAAACATTTGCAATCAATTTTTACATTCCTTGCAAGTTTACTCTTAAACTCTATTTTTCCCCTCAATCAATCTCTTGATCATTTTTGGCTGAATTCTAAACTGCTCCCAATCCTCAGGCTTGCTACTTTTTCTGGCAACTTTGTATAAAGCCTCATTGGATCTAATAATATACTTAATTTATTTTATTAGCCATGTTTAGGCCACTATTCATTTTGTATTTTTATGCCAGAAAGGAATGTATAACTGTTGCAATTCATACATTCATTCCTTAAATATTAACCATTGCCTATCCACCATCATGCATTTTAATGTATCTTCCCAGTCTATCATCGCCAATTCATTCCTCATAGCTTTTAGTTTCCTTTATTTATGTTTAGGACCCTAGTTTCGGATTGGATTACTTAACTTTCTATCTTAATAAAGAATTCAATCATGTTATGGTCACTCTTCTCTAAAGGGCCCCGCACAACAAGACTGTTAATTAACCTCTTCTCATTACACAATGCCCAATCGAGGATAACCTGTTCCCTAGTAGGCTCCTCAACATTCTGGTATAAAAATACCATCTTGTACACACGTCAGGAATTCATTTGCCACAGTATTATTACTAATTTGGTTTGGCCAGTCTATATGTAGATTAAGGTCACCTATGATTACTGTAGTATTCTTGTGACATGCATCTCTAATTTTCTGTTTGGTGCCATCCCCTACACTACTGCTGCTGGTTGGAGGTCTATAGACAACTCCCACCAATGTTTTCTGCCACTTGGTGCTCCTTAGCTCCACCAAGACTGATTCAACATCTTGATTTTCTGAGCCAATATCCTTTCTCACTATTGCTCTGATTTCATCCTTTACTAACAACACAACACAACACAACACAACCCCTCTTCCTTGTTGCCTGTCCTTCCTAAATATCGAATATCTTTGAATATTCAGTTCCCAACCCTGGTCACCCTGCAACCATGTCTCTGTAATTGCAATTATATCATATCCCTTTACATCTATTTGTGCTGTTAATTCATCTACCTCAATACAGATGCTTTGTGCATTCAGATACAATGCTTTTAGATTTGTATTTTTAACATTAGTAGACATCTTAACATTATTTTATACTATAGCCCTATTTGTCTTATCACTATTTTTTCTTACCTGGACCCTATTTGTTAATGCACTCTTTTGTTTGTATGCTCTGTCCCTTCCTGACATAATCTGGTTATCCGTACCACAATCACTTTCCTGCATTGCTTCCTTTTCTTTTCTCTTCATCATTCTATATTTCTCATCAATGCGAACTTCCGCCTCCACCCCCAACCCGCCGTATTTAGTTTGAATCCTTGTCTACCTCCCTAGTTATTCAGTTCGCTAGAACTCTGGTCCCAGTAGTTCGTCCCAATGGAACAGCTCTCTCTTTCCCGAGTATTGGTACCAGTGCCCCACACATTGCCCTGACAGAGGGCACATTTCAGAAGGGCAAGCAAAGCTGAAAGACAGGAGAGAAATTGCATTGATATAGCACCTGCCTCAGCCTTAGCATCTCTCAGTGGTACATACACAGTGCAAACTAGCTGCCATGTTTCTCTACATAATAAGAGTGACAACGCTTCAAAAGCAATTTGTTGGCCGTTAAGCCCTTGCAGACATCTTGAGGACGTTAAAGGCACTTTCACTATTCATAGAAAGACATCGCCTCCACTGGTGGGAGGTTGTAATTACAGCATGACATTTTACATAGACTGTCCATTATAAATGTTGACATGGGAACTTATAATGAGGAAAGATGCCTGGAAATGCCTGCAGACAAACGAGGTGAAGTACGGACTTCTGCGTTTCAATATGTTTGCTCACAAGAACATTTTTATTTATTTGCAGACGCACCACGGAATCTCTCCATTACTTTTCTTGATATGATTAAAGATTCATCGATCAATATAACAGAAGGGAATTCTGCAGTGATATTATGCTCTGTCGAGAGCTTTCCAGCTTCTAACCTCACATGGCAACATCTTAGTGTTACAATGAACAGAACAATTTCCAGCAATGAGCTGTGGTTGGAGTTAACTCACGTTACATCCAGGGTTGCTGGAGACTATAAGTGTGTGGCGGTGAATGAACATGGAGCGGTGGAGAGAACCATAGCCATGACTGTGGAATGTGAGTAAACAGATAATTTTGCTTGTTTCTAAATACAAAATAATTAATATCTGTGGCACACTGTGGAATTTACAAGTCGCACGCGCATAAATACGGACATAAACTCCCTGTCTTACCAGCTCTCTCTCGTTTATGAGGCTCCTTAAAACCTACTTCTGTGACCACGTTTTTGGATGCTTGTCCTAATATCTCCTTATGTGTGTCAGTGTCAAACTTCGACTGAGCGCCCTAAATGAGGAGAGAGGCAGAGAGATTTATGGAGGAAATTCCAGAGTTTGTAGCATAAGCAGCTGAAGGCACGGCCATCAATGATGGAGCAAAGGGAATCGGCGATGAGTAAGAGGCCAGATTTAGATTAACGCTGAATTTTAATTTCTAAGTGTTGCCACAACGGGAGCAATTGAAGTCAGCAAGCAACAATGGGTTAGCGAGACTTAGTATATGGCGCAGCAGAGTCAGGTGACCTAAATGTTATGGAGGGTCAAAGTTTGGAGGGCAACCCATAATAACTATGGAATTACCTGCTGAATGTTTTCTGGTCTTCCTCAAGATCCACCCAAGCAGATGACAGTGACCATCAGTGGAGCCACAAATGGAATAAGAGAGGGAAGCAACATCACATTAACCTGCTGCAGCAAAAGCATCCCCCCGGTATCTAGCTACACCTGGTTCCGGTTCGACGGAAACAGGATCGCCCAGTTAAACACAAGTGCTCGGTCTGTCTACTTCAGTCACGTAACACGGGAGAGTGATGCCAGTTTCTACTGTACAGCGAGGAACTCATTGGGTAATGGCACGTCCACCATTGTACACCTGAGCGTGGAATGTAAGTAGTTTACTCTATCTGTCTCTTTTTAAAACTCAGGCACTTCCTGTCTGCAAAGAGCTTACTTCCTGTCGTCATATTTCCAGTGTCCAGTATCACCTTGCCATCTGTAGGCAATTAAAATCAGGCATGCTCAGAAGTACAGAATTAGAGAAGCTCAAAGATCAAGGAACATTGTAGGGCTGGAAGAGGTTAGAGATTGGGAGAGGAGAGGCCGTGGAGGCATGTGAAAACAAGGATGAGAATTTAGAAATCAAGGTATGGCTGGAAGGAGAGCCAATGTAGGACAGCGAGCACTAGGGCTGATGGGCGAACACCACTAGGTGCGATTTAGGACATGGGAGCCGGAGTTCTGAATGAGCTCAAGTTTACAGAGGATGCAAGAAGTGAGGAGTGCTTTGGAACAGTCAAGTCTAGAGGTAACAATGGGTTGGATGAGGGTTTCAGTGTTAGCTTCTATCATACAGTGTTATGGAGCTACAACATCGCCTAATTGTTCATGGCATCAAATATTACTGCACGGAGGGAAGCTCTTTCGATCCATCTTGTCCATGTAGGCCGACAAAGAGCTTTCCAGCCGAAACCCACTTTCCAGCTCTTGGTCCATATTCCTGTAATTTACAGCACTTCGCGTGCATAACCAAGTACTGTTTAAATGTGGTGAGGGCTTCTGTCTCAACCATCCCTTCAGGCAATGAGCTTCAGACCACCACCGCTCTCTGGGTCAAAATATTTCTCCACAAATCCTCTCTAAACCTCCTATCACTAAAATATCCAGGGGCTATAGGTAGGGAGGAACATAATAAAATCACTAGCACTAATGAAGTAGTACTAGGTAAAACAATGGGACTAAAGGTGGACAATCCCCTGGACCCGATGCCTTACACCCTAGGGTTTTAAGAGATGTGGCTGCAGAGATAGTGGATGCATTGGTTGTAATCTACCAAAATTCTATGGATTCTGGTGCTGTTCCAGCAGATTGGAAAACTGAAAATATAATGCCCCTATTTAAAAACGAGGCAGAAAAAAAACAGGAAACTATAGATCAGTTAGCATAACGTCTGTCGTTGGGAAAATGCTGGAGTCCATTTTTAAAGATGCAGTAGCGGGACATTTGGAAAAGCAGAATTCAAACAAGCAGAGTCCGCATGGTTTTATGAAAGAAAAATCAAGTTTGACAAATTTGCTGGAGTTATTTTGAGGATGTAACGAGCAGGCTGGAAAAGGGGGAGCCAGTGAATGTGCTGTATTTGGATTTCCAGAAGGCATTCGATAAGGTGACACATAAGAGGTTACTGCACAGATCAAAGCTCACAGGGTTGGGGGTAATATATTAGCATGAATAGAGGATTGGCTAACTAACAGAAAACAGACAGTCGGGATACATGGGTCATTTTCTGTTTGGCAAATCATGACTAGTGGGGTGCCGCAGGGTTCGATGCTGGGTCCTCAACTATTTACAATCTATATTAATGACTTAGATGAAGGGACCAAGTGTAATGTAACCAAGTTTGCTGATGATACAAAGGTGGGTGGGAAAGCAAATTGTGAGGAGGACACAAAAAATCTGCAAAGGGATATAGACAGGCTAAGTGAGTGAGCAAAAATTTGGCAGATGGAGTATAATGTGGGAAAATGTGAGGTTATCCACTTTGGCAGAAATAATAGAAAAGCAAATTGTAATTTAAATGGAGAAAAATTGTGAAGTGCTGCAGTACAGAGAGACCTGGGGGTCCGTGTGCATGAAACACAAAAAGTTAGTATGCAGGTACAGCAAATAATCAGGAAGGCAAATAGAATGTTAAAATTTATTAAAAGGGGGATAGTGTATAAAAGCAGAGAAGTCCTGCTACAACTGTACACGGTATTGGTGAGGCCACACCTGGAATACTGTGTACAGTTTTGGTTTCCATTTTTAAGGAAGGATATACTTTCATTGGAGGCTGTTAAGAGAAGTTTCATCAGGTTGATTCCGGAGATGAGGGGTTTGACTTATGAGGATAGGTTTGAGGAGATTGGGCCTATACACATTGGAGTTCAGAAGAGTGAGAGATTATCTTATTGAAACTTATAAGATGATGAAGGGGCTCGACATGATGTATGCAGCGAGGATATTTCCACTCATCGGGGAAACTAAAACAAGGGGACATAGTCTTAGAATAAGGCTGAGATGAGGAGGAATTTCTTCTCTCAGGGTTGTAAAACTATGGAATTCTCTGTCCCAGAGAGCTATGGAGGCTGAATCATTGAATATATTTAAGGCGCAGATAGACAGATTTTTGAGCGATATGGGAATAAAGGGTTATGGGAAGTGGAGCTGAGCCCATGATCAGATCAGCCATGATCTTATTGAATGGCGGAGCAGGCTCGAGGGGCCAACTAGTCTGCTCCTGCTCCTATTTCTTACGTGCTTATGTTCTATTTACTTAAAATCTATGCCCCAGTTTGTTGAGCACACTGCTAAGGGAAAGAGATCCTTCCTATCTTCTCTATATATGCCCTGCATCATTTGATTCACCTCAATATGGTGTCCCCTCAGCATCTCAGTTCCAAAGAAACAAACCCAACCTGTCCATTCTTTCATCATAGCTAAAATTCTCTAGTCCAGGCAACATCCTCGTAAATCTCATCTCTACCCTCTCTGGTGCAGTTACCTCTTTCCTGTAATGTGGTGACCAGAACTGCATGCAGCATTCCAGTTGTGTCCTAACTACTGTTGTATACAGTTCAAGCATAACACCCTGCTCATATATTCCTTACTGGGCTAATAAAGACAATATTCTGAATAACTTCTTAACCACATTATCTACCTGTTATGCTACCATCAGGGATCTGTAGACATGCACTAAGGGCCTTGTAAATGTTTGGTGCGTCCCCCAGATCGGGGGGGCCAAGATTTAATGTTTTCGTTTCCCCAAAAAGAGTTCTGTAGACATGCACTCCAAGGCCTCTTTTTTCCTCAGTGTCCTACCATTTAATGTTTATTCCCTTGCCTTGTTGGCCCTCCCCAAATGCATTACCTCACAATACTCTGCATTGAAGTCCATTTGCCACTGTTCTGTTCACCTAACTTGTTCTTTGATATCTTCCTGCAGTCTAAGTTTTCACTTAATTATCAATCATACAGACAATATTTGTATTATGTGCATAATTCTTAACCATACCCCATACTCTATTCAACTCGAAATCATTGATATATGGACGTCTTTATTTGTACTGTAAAAACGGCCGCACTTTGTCCCTGATTAGTCCCCTTGGAGGATAAGCCACACCCTGAAATTTCTTTGTGGAATGTGCAACTGGAACGACCCATTTCAAGTCCTCACTGACTTGGCAAATTTTGACTCAATCTATTTTGACTTCCGGATGCCACAGAGGATAGATCTCCCCAGAAGCCACCAAGTGCGAACCGAAGTCCCTTGTCCCACAGTGCAAGTGATGCCTCCCCCAGCCGAAGTGCCTTAACCCAGCACAAGTGGTGCCTCCCCCAGCTGGCGTGCCTTAACCCAGCACAAGTGCTGCCTCCCCCAGCCAAAGTGCTTTATCACAGTGCAAATGCTGAATCCCTGTGCCTAAGTCCCTTCTTACACCAGCGCGAGTGCATCACCTTACCACCTCCACCATGGATGGGGCATTGTGTACGGATTGTTAACAGGTTTATTGGGTATGAAGTGAATAGTGACAATATCGTGACTTCTGTATTTCATCCACACCAACAATATCCCTTGAAGAGGGTTGGAAATCTTGATCCATCTTTCCTGAGTTCCCTCTCTCCACTCCGATCCCCCTCACCCATATCTCTCTCTTCTCCACCCCCAGACTTTCTCTTACCCCCCTCCAGGCTCTCTCTTTCCAGCCCTCCCCCCCCCACCCCCGAGACTCACTCCCACCCTAGGTTTTCCGCCTCGCCCTCCCTCTCCCTCTCCACTCCCCCTTTCTAGACTTTCTCTACATCCCTGTCTCCCACACCAGGCTCTGTCTCTCTTCCGCCACCCCGCCCCCCAGACTCTCTCTCCACCCCCTCCAGGCTCTCTCTTTCCAGCCGCCATTGCCCCCCCCGACTCACTCCCTTCCTCCCACCCCAGGTTTTCCACCTCGCCCTCCCTCTCCCACCTCCCCAACCCCCAGATTCTCTCGACTTCCCTGTCTCCCACACCAGGTTCTCTCTCAGTTCCCCCACCTCCCCCCCAGACTCTCTCTTTCCGTCCTCCCAGCCCCACAGGCTCTCTCGCTCTCCCCCCCCCCACCTGACTCTCACTTGCTCGCCCCCCCCACCCGACTCTCACTCGCTCGCCCTCCCCCACCCGACTCTCACTCCCTCCCCCCCCCCTCCAGGCTTTCTCTCCCCACTCCTCCAGGCTCTCTCCCCCTCCCACCCAAATCTCTCTCTCTCTACACCCCCTCCCCCCACCCCGGCCGCCTGCCAGGTCAGGGCTGCTCAGCGCTCGGGGCCGCTTGGAGGGGCCCAGCGGAGGATCAACAGGCTTGGTCCATCGGCAGGACAACCTGGTCGGAATGATTCAGGTTCGGGGCCGCACTTCCGGTTCAGGCGGGAAGCATCAGGGGCAGAGTCTCGACAGGCACATGCGCAGAAGGACAGACAAAGCAAGGTACAAATAGTCAGTCCCTTGATGTATATCACAAAAAGCAAGGTGCCCAGTAATGGGCCCTGCGGAACCTCACTGGAAACAGTCTTCCAGTCACAAAACTACTAATCAACCATTACCCTTTGCTACCTGCCTTTGAGCCAATTTTGCATCTAATTTGCCACTTACCCCAGATCCCAAGGGGTTTTACTTTCATGGCCAGTCTGCCATGTGGGACCTGATCAAAAGCCTTGTTAAAATCTATATACACTACATCAAATTCACTATCCTCATCGACCCTCCTTGTTACCTCATGAAAAAATGCAATCAAGTTAGTCAGACAAGACTTTCTTAACAAATCCATGCTGACTGTGCTTGATTAACCCGTGTCTTTCTCAATGAAAATTTATCCTGTCCCTCAGAATTGTTTCCAATAATTTTCCCACCTCCGAGGTTAGGCTGACTGGCCTGTAATTACTTGATGTATCCCTCTTTCCCTTTTTAAACAAAGGTACAACATTAGCAGTCCTCTGGCAGCACACCTGTAGCCAGAGAGGATTGGAAAATGATGGTCAGAGCCTCTGCTATTTCCTCTTTTGCTTCTCTTAATAGCCTGGGAAACATTTTATCAGGCCTGGAGATTTATCCACTTTCAAAGCTGCTAAACCACTTAATACTTGCTCTCTAATTATATTTACTTCATTTAATATTTCACACTCCTCCTTCATGATTGCAATGTGTGCATCACTTCTCTCTTTTGTGAAAATAGATGCAAAGTATCCATTAAGAGCCAGACCCATGTCTTCCACATCCACACACAGATTGCCTTTATGGTCTCTAATAGGCCCTACTCTTTCTTAAGTGATCCTCTTGCTCTTAATGTACTTATAATATATATTTGAGTTTTTATTGATTTTACTTGCTAACAATTTTATGTTCTCTCTTTGCTTTCCTGATTTCATACTTAATTGCACCCTTTCATTTTCTATACTCCTCTAGAGTTTCTGATGTATTGAGCCATCGGTATCTGTCATAAGCCTCCCTTTTTTCTTTATCCTACCCTAATGTCCATTGACATCCAGGGGGATCTAGATTCGATAGCCCCACCCTTTTTCTTTAAGGGAGTATACTTGCTCTGAACCTTTAGGTTCTCCTCCTTCAATGCCTCCCACTGCTCTGACACTAACTTACCTTGCAGTAGCTACCCCTTTACCTTCTAAACACTAGCTCATTCACATCTCAGCTGAGCAAAATTGGTTTTCCCCCAATTGAGAACTTTTATTTCTGGTCTATGCTTATCCATTTCCACAACTACCCGAAATCTAACAATTATGAACACTAGCACCACAATGCTCTCCCACTGATACCCCTTCCAACCTGCCCGATGCAAGGAGTCTGGGGAACAAGGCAGATGAGCTGAAAGCATAGATAGACACTTGGGAGTATGATATTATAGCTATTACTGAGACATGGCTGAAAACGGCAGGTGTGGCAGCTCAACATTCCTGGTTACAGGTTTTTCAGACGGTATAGAAAGGGGGATAAAAAAGGAGAGTGAGTTACTCTACTAATAAATAAACAATTACAGCTGTGAGGAGGGATGATATATTAGAAAGTTCATCAAATTAGGTCATATGGTTTGAATTGAAGAACACATAAGGGGCGATCACACTGCGGGGGGGGGGGGGGGGGTACTATAAACCCGACAAACAGTTAGAGGAAGATAGAAGAGCAAATATGTAGCCACATTTCTGAGAAGTGCAAAAACTATAGACAATAGTAGGAAATTTCAACTACCCTAATATTAACTCGGATAGAATTAGTTTGAAAGGTATAAAGGGTGCAGAATTCCTAAAAATACATTCAGGAGAATTTTTTAAGCCAGTATACAGTAAGCCCCAAAAGGAAGGGGCGATTCTGAACTTAGTGTTAAGGAATGAAGCTGGGCAGGCGGCAACATACCGTCTTGCAGTCATGGCTGCAGCCGTAGATACGCCTCTCTGCTCTGCAAATTATCGAATCTGCTACCACTTTAGCTCTTCCACGCTTCTTCCTACCCTCTCCCTCGCCTATGCAGCTGAGCCACCCGTAATGCCCTGGACTTGGCTCTGGCTACTCTCCCTAGGGGAACCATCAGTACTCAGAACAGAATAATGATTCGAGATCGAGATGCACCCAGGGGACTCCTGCACTACCTGCCTGGTTCTTCTCTTATATACGATGGTTACCCATTCGCTCTGTGCCTGCACACTCTAAAGCTGCGGGGTAACCACCTCGAGAAAAATGCTATCCCCGAAGTTCTCAGCCTCGCGGATGCACAGCAATGACTCCAGCTGCCACTCACGCTGCAAAAACACGGATCTCTAGTTCCGCTAGCTGGCGACATTTCTTACACATGTAGTCGTCCCTTTTTTTAACTTTCGAATTCTGCCTCTGTTGAGTCGCTCTGCCTCCTCCGGTGATTGTTCTTCCCTTCACAGATAAGCCGGAGATTTCCCGAGAGTCGGAATGTATTCAGAGGGCCGAGGGCGTCACCTGTGTCTGTGTGGCCAGATCCAACCCGCCCGGAGACCTCCGCTGGCACCTCCCCTTCGCCAACGTTAGCGGCAATCAAACGCACAATGGTTTCGTGGCAAGGCAGATCAGCGACGGGCAGATGGTGACTGGCTCCCTGACCCTGAGGGGTCGCGAGGGTGAAGAGGAAGCGATAGTCTTCTGCTCAGTTACAAACCGGCATGGAGAAGCCATGTTCAAGGTTTATCTGTGGGTCAAAGGTGAGAGCACTTTTCAGGATCGCTATCCGTTCAACTGTCTAGATCCCTGAACTCTGGAATTCTCTTCCTCAACCTTTTCGCCTCTCTCCCTCCAGCTCATTTTTGACGCTTCTTAAAACCTACTTCTTTGACCACGCTTTTGTTCACTTGTCCGAATGTGATACATGATATTATTGTAGGCTAGATAGAGAGAAATGATTTTCCCTGATGGGATGAACAAGCGGGCATAAGGTTAGAATTAAAGCCAAGCCATTCAGGGGTGATGTCAAGAAACACTTCTTCACACAAAGTGTTGTGGAAATCAGATACTCTATCCCCAGAAAAATGTTGAGGCTGGGGGTAAATTAAAAATGAAAATAGGTTATACAAACTAGCGTTATATTGGAGTTGGTGTTTAGTTCTGGGCACAACATCTTCGTATGGATATATTGGTCTTGGAGGGAGTACAGTGTATATTTACCAGAATGATACCGGGACTGAAAAGTTAAATGACGAGCAGAGATTACACAAACTAGGGTTATTTTCCCAGTGTTTAGAAGTTTTCAAGATATTGCAGGGAATTGATCGGATAGATATTCCTGTGAAAAGTCTTGCGACATTTTACTATGTTACATAGGCTATATAAATGCAAGTTGCTGTTGTCTGCTGCAAGATTGTTGCATCATTTAGAGCAGAACGGTTCCACGGATGAGCGACTTCAGTTACGTGGAGAGACCAGAGAAGCCGGGTTTTCTCCTTAGAGCAGAGAAGGTTAAGGAGAGATTTAATTGAGGTGTTCAAAATCATGAAGAGTGGAGTGGAAAGGGAGAAACTGATGCCAACTAATATAACATCTTTAGCTATTACACATAGAGATATCACACACAAAAATGCATCCAAGCTGTTGAGTGAAGTAAAAGAGGAAATAGCAGAGTCCTTGACCATCATTTTCCTGTACTCTTTGTATTTGGGCATAGTGCCGGAGGATTGGAGGATTGCTAATGTAGTGCCCTTGTTTAAGAAGTGAGAAAGGGATAGATCGATTAATTACAAGCCTGTCAGCCTAACCTCAGTGCTGGAAAAATTATTGGAAAAAATCCTGAAAGATAGGATAAATCTATATTTGGAAAGCCAAGGATTCATCAGGGACAGTCAGCACGGATTTGTTAAGAAAAGATTGTGTTTGAATAACCTGCTTGAATTTTTTGAGGAGGAAACCAAGAGAGTTGATGAGGGCAGACTTTAGCAAAGATTTTGATAAGGTCCCACATGGTAGACTGGTCACAAAGGTTAAAACCCATGGGATCCAGGGCAAAGTGGCAAGTTGGATCTAAAATTGGCTTGGAGGTAGTAAGCAAAGGGGAAAGGTGGATGGATGTTTTTGTGACTGGAAGGATGGTTCCAATGGGGTTCCGCAGGGTTCAGTACTGGGTCCCTTGCTTTTTGTGGTATATATCAACAATTTAAATTTGAATATAGGGAGTATGATTAAGAAGTTTGCAGATGACACTAAAATTAGCTGTGTGGTTGATAATGAAGAGGAAAGTCATGGGCTGCAGGAGTATATCAATCTACTGGTCAGAGGGGCAGAGCAGTGGCAAATGAAATTTAATTCGGAGAAATGTGAGGTAATGCACTTTGGGAGGGCTAATAAGGAAAGGGTTTACACATAAAGCTGTAGGCCACTTAATAGTGTAGATGAACAAAGGGATCTTGGAGTGCTTGTCCACAGATCCCTGAAAGTAGCAGGCCAGGTGGATAAGGTGGTTAAGAAATCTCACAGTATGCTTGCCTTTATTGGCGAAGGCACAGAATATAAGAGCAGAGAGGTTATGCTTAAATTGTATAATACTTTGGTTAGGCCACAGCTGGAGTACTGCCTACAGTTCTGGTCACCATGTTATAGGAAGGATGTGATTGCACTAGAGAGGGTGCAGAGGAGATTTATTAAGATGCTGCCTGGAATGGAAAATCACCATTATGAGGTGAGATTGCATAGGCTGGGTTTGTTCTCATTGGAACAGATGAGGTTGATAGGAGACCGCATTAAGGTATGTAAAATATTGAGGGGCCTGGATATGGTGGATAATAAGGGCCTATTTCCATTGGTGGAGGGGTCTATTACAATGGGGCATAGCTTTAAGGTGGTTGGTGAAAGGTTTAGAGGGGATCTGAGGGGGAGCTTCTTTATGCAGAGGGTTGTGGGGATCTGGAACTTGCTGCCTGGAAGAGTGGTGGACGCAGAAACCCTCACCACTTTGAGGAGATGGTTGGATAGGTACTTAAAGTGCTGTAACCTGCAGGGTTTCAGACCAAGAGCTGGTAATTGGGATTAGACTGGATGACCTTTTGTTGGCCGGCAAGAGATAAAATGGTAAGTACTGCAGGGAATCGAATATGGCCAGCGTGATCTCCTGGACTAGTTTCGATCGCCTGGATGAGTCGGAGAGGAATTTTCCCAGATTTTTCTCTCCCTAAATTGTCCTGGGTTTTTATTTGATTTTTGCCTCTCTCAGGATATCAAATGGCTCCGGCGGGGGTGGACTGTAGGCTATTCCAGTGTAAGAGCTGTCGCAGTTCTGTGAGGTGGACTGGTTGTGCTGGATGTTTTTTGCCTTTCCGCCATTGTTCATTGCTCATAGCTTTATATGTAACCTTCAGGGCTGCTGACTGAGGGCCATGTGGCTTTTTGTCCGCCGGCGCGGACACAATGGGCTGAAATGGCCTCCTTCCACGCTGTAAATTTCTATGTTCATATATAGAGAGAGAGAGAGAAAAGGAAGATTTGCATTTATATGATGATTATACAGTGCCAAAGCACTTGACAGCCAATGACGAATATTTGAATTGTAGTCTGTTGTAATGCAGGAAACACGCCCAAAAATTTCCACACAGCCAGGTCCCAAAAATAGCAAAGTGATCATGCCCAACTAATCTGTTATTGTAGTGTTGTTGGTTGATATATATTACATAAAGAAGGTGATTTGCTTTAGGGAAGGAAACCTGCCATCCTTATCCGGTTTGGGCTTATATGTGACTTCAGTCCCACAGCAATCTGACTTACTCTTGACTACCCTTTGAAGTGGCCGTTCAGTTTTTATCAAACGCATTACCAGCAGTTCTTTAAGATGGCCGATCACCATCTTCTCCAGGGGCAACTGGGCATGGTCAATAAATGTCAGCCTAGCCAGCAACCCCCATACCCAAAGAATAAGTTGTCTAAACTTGAGCGAGGGAATCATTCTTGAGGTACATCTGAGCATTGCTCTAAAACTGTACTGCAGTAATTAATGGCTGTTTTTACAGGTAGAGACTGCAATAAATGGAAAGTAGTATTGCTTGCAGCTGGGATCATGCTGAGTGTTGAACTGGCTGGATTCTTAATCTACAAGTACATGAGAAAGTAAGTGCGAAGGTTTAACTTTTTTTAAATCAAAATCTTTACTTCAATCTTCTTTCCTTCAGTCAGTGACATGTTTCCCTCTGGTTGAGCACCAGACACCACTCCTGTAGTTGGTCCCAATGTCCCCTACGATCTGGAGTGTGTCATTCACAGCCTAGTATATAGGAGAATGTTAACTAGACCCAGGGATTCCTCACTCTGCTTACTAGCCGCTGGATTGTATCACGCGTGCCCCGAGGAGGTGAATAAGAAACAGCACATTCGTAAGTTCTAGCTTTCTCTCTCTGATTTAGATCCAAAAGGATTATACCAGAACTGATCGGTTACAACGCTCAGGAAAGACTAAACAGGCTGGGTCTCTTTTCTCTAGAAAAGAAAGACTCGGGGGTGGGGGGGGGGGAGGGAGGGGGCGGGATGATCTGATAGAGGTCTTTATGGTTATGATGGTGTTCGATCAGGTAGATGTTGTAAAGATGTTTCCACTTGTGGGGATAATAAAATTGGGGATAATAAGATAGTCACTAATTAATTCAAGAGGGATTTCAGGAGAAACCTCTTTTCCCCGAGTGTGGTGAGAACATGGAGCTCACTACCACAGGGTGTGGTTGAGGCCAATAGCATAGAGGCATTTAAGGGGAAGCTCGATAAGTACACGAGAGAGAAAGGAAGAGAAGGATATTTTGATAGGCTTAGATGAAGAGGGGTAGGAGGAGGCTGTTGTGGACCATAAATGCTGGCACGGACCACTTGGACAGTTAAGGGGAGATTTAATAGAGGTGTTCAAAATCATGAGGGGTTTTGATAGAGTAAATAAGGAGAACCTGTTCCGATTGGCAGGCGTGTCGGTAACCAGAGGACAGAGAGGGGTAGATGAGGAGAAATATTTTTACATAGCTAGTTATGATCTGGAACGGATCACCTGAAAGCAGATTCAATGGTAAACTACAAAATGCCAATTGGATAAACACTGGAAGAGGAAAACATTTGAGGGCTATGGGGAAAGAGCAGGGGGTATTTGAACTAAGTGGACAGCACTTTCAAAGAGCAGGCACAGGCACGATGGGCCAAATAGCCTCCTTCTGTGCTGTATGATTGTATGATTCTATGCATGTGGAAAAAAGCAATGTAAAGAGATAGCCCAGTAGTTGCTGTAACATCGGGGACTGGGTCTCTCCTGCACTGACACTCTGATCTATCATAACCACAGTGCCATATTTTGGTATTTCAGGAGAAAGGCAGTGAATGAGGAGAGAGCTTCAGAGACCAGTGACATTGCAATGACCTACAGACCACTCTCCATGAAGCACCAGGTACAGGAGCTGTTTGCACTTAGTCCGAAGCCTCAGTCTCAACATGTAGGCAGCACATGTCGGAGATTCCCGGTTGGGTTGTCCATGAATTTTTGCCCAGGCTGTCAGCCATGGCTCAGAGGGTTTAGCATTCTCTCTCTCACCTCTGAGTCAGAAGGTCGAGGGCTGGAGACCGGCTCCAGAGACTTGAACACCATAACCCAGGTGGTCACTCGCTGTGCCAGTGCTGAGGGAGCGCTGCACTGTCGAAACGGCAGAACTGAGGGAGCGCTGCACTGTTCACAGGGCAGTACTGAGGGATTACATAAGATTATTTCAAAAAAAACAGCATAGAAACAAGTCATTCGGCCCAACCTGTCTATGCCAACAATTGTGCTGCACTCGAGCCTCCTCCCATCTTTCCTCATCTAACTCTATCAGCATAACTCTCTATTCCCTTCTCCCTCATATGCTTATCTATACCCACTTAAAGCATAACCTCCCTTAAATGCACGTTAGGGAGGACTGCACTGAGAATCTGTCTTTCGGGTGAGACATTAAATCTGAGGGCCACTTTGCCCTCTCAGGTGGACATAAAAGATCCCACGGCTATGTCAAAGAAGAACAGAGAGTTGTCGCCGGGTGTCCTGGGTGAATATTTAACCCTCAACCAGCATCACTGACAAAACAGATTATTTGGTCATCATCACATTTCTTTTTGTGGGAGCTTGCTGTGCTCAAATTGGATGCCGTGTTTCCTACTTTACAACAACGACTACATTACAAACAACTACATAAATTGGCTGCGAGTCCTTTGGAACACCCTAAGGTTGTGAATTATGGGGCGCAAGTCCCTGCAGCGGGACTCCAACCCATGACATTCTGACACAGGTGCGGGAGAGAGAGAGCTCTCCACTGAGCCACGGCTAACACTAGTGAGTCTATGCAGTATTTTAACCCTATCAGCCACTGGAAATGATGCGAGAATGTCTTGTGCTTACATTTTCTTTGTAGGATACGCATAGCGCGGTGGTTATTGACCCCTGGAACACAACCAGTGACGCAGCCAGCGAGGCGAAGACACCAGCAACCCAGGATCTCTCTGAAGGTCCAGCGGGAGGAGATGCTGGTCAAGCCTGAGGACCTTCTGTCCACAAAAGTCAACTTCTTGAAGCTGTGCAGTGGTGACGGGACTGTCCACAGAGCCGAAAACATGGAATACGCAAAGATCAGATTGCAGTGAAATGAGAGAGAGGTTTGGGGTGAGGAGGTGAGCAGCAAGGGATAGTTGATTTTCCTGGTAACACCAGACAATCTGTTATGGGAGACGTTGCGAGGAGGGAAGGAACTGAAAGGTTTTGCGCCTGACGTGATTTGGAATGAAATGCTTGAACAGGGCAACTTGATGCTGACCCATTGGGGCAAGAGATTCATAGCTCAGCACAATTATCAATGTGATGGGTGGGGGTGGTGATACGAGCTCTATTATAAGATTGAGGGAATTATATGGCACAGGTGGAGACCATTTGACCTATCGTGTCTGAAAGAACTATCTCCTTCAGCCCCATTTCGCCACCCTGTCCCCATTCTATGGGGTCTGGTAGCACAATGGTTATGTTACTGAACTATTAATCCAGCGGCCTGGACTAATAATCCAGAGACATGAGTTCAAATCCCACTAGCTGGGGAATTTAAATTTAGTTAATTAAATTACCATGAAAGAAAAAAGCTAGCATCAGTCATGGTGGCCATGAAACTATCAGATTGTCATAAAAACCCATCTGGTTCACGAATGTCATTTAGGAAAGGTAATCTGCTGTTCTTACCCGGTCTGGCCTACATGTGACTCGAGACCCACAGAAAAGTGGTTGTTTCTTAACTGCCATCTGAAATGGCTGAGCAAGCCACTCGGTTATAACGTGCCGTTACAACAAAGCCAGCACTGTGGGAGGACCTTCACCAAACGGACTGCAGCGCTTCAAGAAGGTGGCTCACCACCACCTTCTCAAGGGTAATTAGGCATGGGCAATAAATAGTGGCCTCGACAGCGATGACCACATTCTGTAAGCGAATAAAAAAGAATAATATGGGTTATATGTAACATTACATTTACTAACACAGGGGATTAAAATGCTCAGACTGTTATGTTCAGATATATCTATATTAAACATTTCACGTCTATGCAAAATTTGAGTCTCCGAAACATTATTTCCTGTTGTCGCCTTTACCTCCTCCCTCCATTATGTAAATTCCTTTGTCCACATTTATAATGGAAACTTTCGATGTAAACATGTCACAATAATTACACCCTCCTGTCAGTGGTGGTGCTGTAATGTAAGAGGTTTATATTTCAGCGGAAATTTCCCCACTGTGTTTCTGATATTAATAACACACATTGGCCAGGGGGTATCTTCCTGCTGTGTTTACGATGTTGTTAAGACATGGGAACCTATGAAGAACGGACACACAGGTCAAGTAATGTCGGGCTACCTGGATAGGTTATCTGAACATGCAGCAAAGCCCAGTCGCCCCCTGTTCGCTGACCTACATTGGTTCTCGGTCTGGCAAAGCCTAGATTTAAAAATTGTGATCCTTGTTTTCAAATCCCTCCATGGTTCCCTCACCTCCTCCCTATGTCAGGAACCTCATCCAGCGCTACAATTCTCTGAGATCACTGCACTTTTCCAATTCTGGCCTCTTGTTCATCCATGATTTCTAGTGCGCTACAATTGGCGGCTATGTTTTCAGCTGTCTGGGTCCTAAGCTCTGAAATTCCCTCTCTAAGCCTCTCCATCTCTCTCCTTCTTGATAGAAGATACCGATTTAAGATGATTGGCAAAAGAACCAGAGGCAACATGAAGAAAAATCTTTTAATGCAATGAGTGGTTAACATTTGGAATGCACTGCCTGATAGTGTAGTAGAAATAGATTCAACAGTAGCCTTCGAAAAAGAATTTCATAAATGCTTGTAGGAAAAGAATTGCAGGGATAGGGGGAAAGAGCGTGGGAGTGGGACTAATTGGACTGTTCTTCAAAAGAGTCGGCGCAGACTCGATGGGCCAAATGGCCTCCTTCTGTGCTGTATGATTCTATGATTCCATGCTCCTGCAATCTAACCTTCCTGCAGCCATAAATGGGGTTCCCTCCCTTTCTGTTATCACCCTAGAGGTATCCTAAACCGAGGCCCCATCTGCCCCATCAGGTGGACATTTAGCATCCCACAGCCACTATGGGAAGAAGAGCAATGGGAATTTTCCCAGGTCCTGGGGCCGAAGTGTATCCCTCATCCAACATCACTTTAAAAAAAGATGATCTGGCCATGTATCACCTTGCTGTTTGTGGGAACTTGCTTTGGGCAAATTGTCTGCCTCGCTTCCTACATCATAACAGTGACTGCACTTCAAATAAAGACTTCATTGGCTGCGAAATGCTTTGGGGCGCCCTGAGTTTGTGAAAGGAGTTGTAGAAACCAAGGTCTGTTGAAGCAAATGCTGTTTGTGTGGAAGGACTTTTTCAATCGCAGTGTGTTGTTATACCAATATCGCCACTTACTGCTGATGAGCAATATTGCAGGTGGCACACACAGAGTGTCGTAAAGGATGTAATGGGTTTGAAAAATATCTTTATCTGCTTGTTTTGTTTGTTTAAAGAGTTGACTGAGAAGTTTGCCCATTTTCAAGTAGTGCCCCAATTATCCTGCACTCTCCCAGTTTGTAAAGATGTATTTTTCATTGCTTCAGATAATTCACCTGTTTATTTGATTCCCCAACTAACAACAACTTGCATTTAGCTAGCGCCTCAGTATACTAAAAACATTCCAAGGCACACCACAGGAGTGTAGGTCAGGCCACAATTCATCACTGAGCCACATCAGAAGTTATTAGGGCAGATGGCCAGAATCCTGTTCAAAGACATAGGTTTAAGGAGTGTCTTAAAGGGGCAGAGAGAAGCAGAGACGTTTATGGAGGGAATTTCAGAGCTTAGGACACGGGCAGCTAAAGACTGTGTTGGGGTGATGAAAATTGGGGATGCGCATGAGGCCAGAACTGGAGGAGCATAGAGCCCCCAGAGGATTATAAGGCTGGAGGAGATTACAGAGGCCATGGGGGTTTGAAAACAAGGGTGAAAATTCTGAAATCTAGACATTGCTTAACCGGCACCCACTGTGTTGTCCCAGGCACCGATAGTATGACTTCAATGTATTGTTACCTTGGCCAGTTGCTGAGGCCTTGGGGCCAAACTGCCTTTTACTATTAACCTGTAGGCGATTCACCTCAGTTGTCTGACGACTGGAAATGGCACGAAATTCTCGGGACTATTGTTCAGCCATGTCCATTAACATAGCTGGCTGACAAGCTAAATCAAAAGTCAAGTAAGGGGTTCTCAACAATTTTCTTCTGATTACTTCTTTTTCATCCCACATGCAATGCTTGTTTCTCAAAGTTTATGAAATGACAGTGAATGGATAGCTTTTTTGAAAGCTACAATGTACTCACTGATACCCTCATCAATTAATTGAACTCTTATTCCAAAAAAATAACTTTCAGCAATATCACGGGGCTCAGGACTGTAGTGTTGTTCAAATTGGATCGACTCTCTGTCCTTTGGCTTGATGGGATAAGCACATTTTTCATGGCTTCATACACCTCAGGGCCGGTTTCAATCAAGAAAATGGCCCTCTACCTTTTTAATATCAATTGGTTATGATTTTCATCATCAGGGACTTCCACAATATTTTCATGGTGAAAAACATTTCTAGCCACTCCACTTATGCTCCAAAAATCTTTTAGTCACAATGGAACACATTATTCCCATGGGCATGCCATCTGGACTCTGGCAACATCAACAGTTCAGCCACCTGTGATTGTAATTTATCTTGGATTTTTAGCTGTTCTGCAAAACAAAACACTTCTCAAAGTTTCTCTGTTGGTTCGCAGGAATATCCACCAACACAAATTTCAGCTAGGGAATCCAGAAATCCTATCCTCATCACTAACAAACACACAACACATGATGGCTCTTAACAGAAAACTCTCATCATGTGGCTGCCTTTATTATTTACATCAGTACTTACCTAGTACGTTTGTAGCTGAAGTCCACTAGGGGGAGATCTATTGCACTAGGGAAGGAATGATATGAGGTGGGTTTGCAGTATTGGTTAAATAGAATGTTACAGTGCTGAAGAGAGAGGATGCCCTATAGAGGTCAAGGAAAGAATATATGTGTTTAGAGTTAGAGGTTCCATTATACTACTAGATATATTCCATATATCATCAACTAGTGGGAAGGATATAGAGGAGAAAATTTGCAGGGAACTTACAGAGAGTTGCAAGAACTATAGAGTAGTGATAATGGATGACTTCAGCTATCCTAACATAGACTGGGATAGTCATAGTGTAAAGGACAGAGAGGAGGAAGAATTTCTGAAGTGTTTTCAGGAGAACTTTCTTGATCAGTTCATTTCCGGCCCAATGAAGAAGGAGGCATTGCTGGATCTGGTTCTGGTAAATGATGTGGGTCAAGTGGAGCAAGTGTCAGTCGGGGAACATTTAAGCAACAGTTATCATAACATCATAAGGTTTAGATTAGCTATGGCAAGAACAGGGAGCAAACTAGAACAAAAATACTTAATTGGAGGAGGGCCAATTTCAGTGGGCTGAGAAGAGAACTGTCTCAGTAAATTGGAATCAAAGATTGGCAGACAAAATAGTAATTGAACAATGGACTGCCTTTAAAGAGGAGATGGTTCAGCTACAGTCAAGCTACATTCCTACGATAGTGGAAATGTAGGGCAACCAAAGCCAGAGCTCCCTGGATGATGAGAGAGATAGAAAATAAGCTGACACAGAAAAAGGGGATGTATGACAGATGTCAGGTTGAGAATATGTGAGAACCAAGCTGAATATAGAAAGTTCAGAGGGGAAGCGGAAAAGGAAATACAGCGAGCAAGGTGAGAGTATGCGAATAGACTGGCAGCTAAAATAAAAAGGGAATCCAAAAGTCTTCTGTACACATATAAATAGTAAATGGGTAGTAAGAGAAAGGGTGGAGCTGAAAAGGAAACATACGCATGGAGACAGAGGGCATAGCTGACAGACTAAATGGGTACTTTGCATCTGTTTTTGCCAAGGAAGAAGATGCTGCCAAAGTCATAGTGATAGTGGAAGTAGTTAAGATATATGGATGGATTAAAAATTGATAAAGGGGAAGTATTAGAAAGGCTGGCTTAATTCACCAGAACCGGATGTGATGCATCCTCGGACGCTGAGGGAAGTAAAGGTGAAAATTGCGCAGGTACTGGTAATAATCTTTCAATTTTCCTTAGATAAGGGGGTGATGGCAGACTAAACTGAAAATGTTGCACCCTTGTTCAAATAAGTTTTAAGGATTAAGCCAGCAACTACAGGCCAGTCAGTTTAAACTCGGTGGTGGGGAAGCTTTTAGAAACGATTATCGGGGACAACATTAACTGACTTGAACAAGTGTGGATTAATAAAGGAAAGCCAGCATGGATTCATTAAAGGCAAATCGTGTTTAACTAATTTGATATTTTTGATGAGGTAACAGAGAATTGATGAGGGCAATGCAGGTAATGTGGTATACATGGACTTCCAAAAGATGTTTGTTAAAGTGCCTCAAAATAGACTTGGCAAATATGTAGCCCATGAATAAAAGCGACAGTGGCAGCATGAATACAGAATTGGCTAAGTGACAGGAAACAGAGCAGTGGTGAACAGTTGTTTTTCGGACTGGAGGAAGATATACAGTGATGTTCCCTAGGTGTCTGTACCAGCACCACTGGGTTTCTTGATATATATTAATGATTTGGATGTGGGTGTAGAGAGCACAATTTCAAAATTTGAAGATGAAAAAGATTTGGAAGTACAGTGAACACTGAGAAGGATAGTGATAGATTTCAAGGGGACCTAAAGGCTGGTGGAATGGGCAGATGAAATGTAATACAGAAAAGTGCAAAATGATATATTTTGGTAGCAAAATGAGGAGAGACAATATAAGAACATAGGTACCTAAGAAATAGGAGCAGGATTGGGCCATTTGGCCTCTCGAGTCTGCTGCACCAGTTAATAAGATCTTGGCTGATCTGGTCACGCACTCAGCTCCCGAAAACCCGTTATTTCATTATCGCTCAAAAATCTGTCTATTTCCGCCTTAAATATATTCAATGGCCCAGCCTCTACAGCTCTCTAGGACAGAGAATTCCACGGATTTACAACCCTCTGAGAGAAGAAATTCCTCCTCATCTCAGTTTTGAATGGGCGGCCCCTTATTCTGAGACTATACGCCCTATGAGTGGAAATATCCGTACTGCATCCACCTTGTCGAGACCCCTCATTATCATATATGTTTCCATAAGATCACCTCTTATCCTTCTGAACTCCAATGAGTACAGGCCCAACCTAATCAACCTATCTTCAAATGTCAACACCCTCATCTCCGGAACCAATCTAGTGAACCTTCTCTGAACTGCCTCCAATGCAAGTATATCCTTCCTTAAATACGGAGACCAAAACTGAACTTAGTACTCCAGGTGTTGCCTCACCAATACCCTGTACAGTTGTAGCAGGACTTCTCTGCTTTTATACTCCATCCCCCTTGCAATAAAGGCCAACATTCGATTTGCCTTCCTGATTACTTGCTGTACCTGCAAACTAGCGTCTAGTGTTTAATGCAAAAGTACCCCCATGTCCCTCTGTACTGAAGCACTTTGCAACTTTTCTCCATTTAAATAATGATTTGCTTTTCTATTGTATCTGCCAAAGTGGATAACCTCACATTTTCCCACATTATACTCCATCTGCCATGTTTTTGCCCGCTCACTTAGCCTGTCTATATCTCTTTGCAAATTTTTTGTGTCCTCCTCACAACTTTCCTTCCCACCCATTTTTGTATCATGAGCAAACTTGGCTACATTGCACTCGGTCCCTTCATCCAAGGCATTAGTATAGATTGTAAATAGTTGAGGTCCCAGCACCGATCCCTGAGGCACCCAACTAATTCCTGTTTGCCAACTAGAAAAAGACCCATTTATCAAGACTCTCTGTGTTCTGTTAGTTAGCAAATCCTTTAGCTATGCTATTATCCATGCCCCCAAACCAGTGAACTTTTATCTTGTGCAGTAATCTTTTACGTGGCACATTACCGAATGCTTTCTGGAAATCCAAATACACCACATCCACTGGTTCCCCCTTAACCACCCTGCTCGTTCCATCCTCAAAGAGCTCCAGCAAATTTGTCAACCATGATTTCCCTTTCATAAAATCATGCTGACACTGCTTGACTGAATTATGCTTTTCCAAATGTCCTTACACTGTTTCCTTAATAATGGACTCCAGCATTTTCCCAACGATAGATGTTAGGCTAACTGGTCTATAGTTTCCTGCTTTCCGTCTGCCTCCATTTTTAAATAGGGGAGTTACATTTGCGGTTTTCCAATCTGCTGGGACCTCTCCAGAATCCAGGAATTTTGGTGGATTACAACCAATGCATCCACTGTCTCCGCAGCCACTTGTTTTAAGACCTAGGATGTAAGTCATCAGGTCCAGGGGACTTGTCTGCCTTTAGTCCCATTATTTTACCTAGTACTACTTCATTAGTGTTAGTGATTGTATTAAGTTCCTCCCTACCTATAGCCCCTTGATTATCCACTGTTGGGATGTTTTTAGTGTCTTCTACCATGAAGACCATTACAAAATATTTGTCTCTGCCATTTCCTATTCTCCATTATTAATTCCCCAGTCAGATGCTCCAGGGGGCCAATATTTATTTAGCTACTCTCTTCCTTTTTATATACCTGTAGAAACTCTTACTATCTGTTTTTATATTTCATACTAGTTTACTTTCATAATATATCTTCACTCTCTTAATCATTTTTTTAGTCGTTCTCTGCTGGCTTTTAAAAATGTCCCAATCTTCTATCCTCCCACTAGCCTTGGACAGATTGTATGCCTTTGTTTTCAATTTGATACCCTCCCTTATTTCTTTAGTTAGCCATGGATGGTTATCCATTCTCTTGCAGTCTTTCCTTCTCATTGGGATATATTTTTGCTGAGAGTTATGAAATATCAACTTGAATGTCTGGCACTGCTCATCAATCGTCCAATTCTTTAGTCTATTTTCCCAGTCCACTTTAGCTAACTCCGCCCTCATACCTTTATAGTCTTCTTTATTTAAGCTTAGGACCCTCGTTTGAGAACCAACTTTCTCACCCTCCAACTGAATTTGAAATTCAACGATATTATGGCCACTCATTCCTAGAGACTATTTTACTATGAGATCATGTATTAATCCAGTACTATATCTAAGATAGCCTGCTCCCTTGTTGGTTCCGCAATGTAATGTTCAAGGAAACTAAGCCAGATACACGCTAGCAACTCCTCCTCAAGGCTACCATGGCCAATGTGCTTTGTCCAATCAATATGAAGGCTAAAATCACCCATAATTATTGTCGTTCCTTTATTACAAGCCTCTATTATTTATTGATTTATACTCCGTCCAAGAGCGTAGCTACTGCTTGGGGGCTTATAGACTACGCCCACCAGCGACGTTTGAAGGCCAGTAACCAGCCTCCTGATCTTTTGGCACAAATGATCATTCTGACACAGTGCACACCACTCGCTATGACTTCTCTCTCGCCGCTATTTGAGCACACATTTCCTCACAGTGAGCACACAGCTCTTTCTTCAGATACTTCGTTAGGTCAGGGATGATTAAAATAGATTTCCCTTCAGAGCATAGTAACAAGCAGATACACGTTCTCACTGCTACTGCTAGATAACCAAGCAAGACATTGTAAAGCTAGCCCGCAAATTTGCTTTTGATTTTTTTATTGCCAGCCGTGATCTTGGAATTAGATTGCACGCTGTCCTGCCTCTCTCTCTCTTTCACTGTCTTGTTCACCATCTCGTTTCACCCCTTATGCTCTACCACTGTACCTTTCTCTCTGTCTCTCTCTCTCTCTTCCTGTCTAACATTCTCCAGTCTCTCACATTGTCCCACCCTCCTCTGGTCTCCTGAGACTGTGACAGAGAGAAACAGGACTGAGAGTGCGGCTGTGAGTAGGGGAATGTGAGCGATGGACAGTGAGTGTGAGTCAATGGGTGTGTTACAGACAGAGACATACAGTGAGTGTGTGAACAAATGGGTGTGTTAAAATGAAAGGAAAGTGTGTGTGTGAATCAGAGTGCGTGAATCAGAGTGTGTGTGAGTGATTAAGGATAATGAAAGTGCAAGTGAGACAATGGTCGGTGTGCAGATGAGAATGTATGTGAGAGATTAAGGATGTGTGAGCGTGAGAGAATGTAAAGTTAGTGAGTGTGTGAATCAGAGTATTTGTTAAAGTAAGTGTGTGAATGAAATGGTGTGTGTAAAAGACTGAGGACAATGAGAGCATGTGCTTGCAAATGCACAAGTGCGTGTACATGTAGGAGTATCCGTGCACCAGATTGTGTCTGCAGCAGATTTCTCCGTTTTATGTAAAGGGTTGAATGTCCCAGAGAGTCGAGCCCTGGGCACCATTTGTTCCTTCAGGTGGAGAGTGTGTCCCCACAGCAGGACCGATCCCCTCCACACTCAATATTCAATATCACCCTGCATTTATATAGCATCTTTCACAGCCTCGGCTTGTCCCAAAGTACTTTACAGCCAATGAAGTACTTTTGAATTGTAGTCACTCTTGTAAGGTGGGAAACGTAGCAGCCAATTTCCACCTAAGAGGGCAGACGGGACCTCGCTCCCATCCAAAAGACGACATGTGCTCCGTCAGTACTACCACTCCAGCGTGCAGCACACCATCAGTACTGTACTAGTAATGTTGACCGGAATTATTTGGCACAAGTCTCTGGAGTAGGGACTTGAACCTACGACTTTCCAACTCAGAGATGAGAGAGAGAGAGAAAGAGAGAGGGAATGCTAAACCCACTGAGCCACACTAGAAATGCCATGTCACCGGCTGCCCAGCTTGGAGCTGAAATATCCTCACAATGTCGGGACTCAAAGAAAGAACGATGTAAGAACATAAGAACTAGGAGCAGGAGTGGGCCCCTCGAGCCTGCTCCACTATTTAATTCGATCATGGCTGATCCGATCATGGACTCAGGTTCACTTCACTGTCCGCTCCCCATAACCTCTTATTCCCTTATCAGTTCAGAAATTGTCTATCTCTGTCTTAAATGTAATGAATAACCCAGCTTCCACAGTGCTCTGAGGCAGCGAATTCCCCAGATTTACAACCCTTTGAGAGAAGAAATCCCTCCTCATTTCAGTTTTCAATGGGCAGCCCTTAATTCTAAGATTATGTCCCCTAGTTCTAGTCTCCCACATCAGTGGAAACATCCTCTCTGCTTCCACCTTCAAGCCCCCTCATAATCTTATACATTTCGATAAGATCACCTCTTATTCTTCTGAATTACAAAGAGTAGAGGCCCAACCTACTCAACCTTTCCTCAAAAGTCAACCCCCATATCTCCAGAATCAATCTAGTGAACCTTCTCTGAACTGCCTCCAAAGCAAGTATATCCTTTCTTAAATATGGAAAACAAAACTGCACGCAGTATTCCAGGTGTGGCCTCGTCAATACTTTGTATAACTGTAGCAAGACTGTCTGCTTTTATACTCCATCCCCTTTGCAATAAAGGCCAAGATTCCATTGGCCTTCCTGATCACTTGCTGTACCTGCATACTAAACTTTTGTGTTTCATGCACAAATACCCCCAGGTCCCCCTGTACTGCAGCACTTTGCAATTTTTCTCCATTTAAATAATAACTTGTTCTGATTTTTTTCTGCCAAAGCGCACAACTTCACACTTTCCAACATTATACTCCATCTGCTAAATTTTTGCCTACTCACTGAAACTGCCTCTGTTCTTGTGCAGATTTTTTGTGTCCCCATCTTTGTATCATCAGAAAACTTGGCTCCATTACACTCAGTCCCTTCTTCCAAGTCATTAATATAGATTGTAAATAGTTGGGGTCCCAGCACTGATCCCTGCGGCACCCCACTAGTTACTGATTGCCAACCCGAGAATGAACCATTTATCCCGACTTTCTGTTTTCTATTAGTTAGCCAATCCTCTATCCATGCCAATATATTACCCCCAACACTGTCAACTTTTATCTTGTGCAGTAACCTTTTATATGGCACCTTGTCAGATGCCTTCTGGAAGTCCAAATACACCACATCCACTGGTTCCCCTTTATCCACCCTGTTTGTTACATCCTCAAAGAATTCCAGAAAATTTGTCAAACATGACTTCCCTTTCATAAATCCATGCTGACTCTGCCTGACTGAATTATGTTTTTGCAAATGTCCTGTTGCTGCTTCTTTAATAATGGACTCCAACATTTCCCCCACAACAGATGTTAGGCAAACTGATGTATAGTTTCCTGCTTTTTGTCTGCCTCCTTTTTTAAATAGGAGCATTACATTTTCAGGTTTCCAATCTACTGGGACCTCCCCAGAATCCAGGGAATTTTGGTAAATTACAACCAATGCATCCACTATCCCTGCCGTTACTTCTCTTAAGACCCTAGGATGCAAGCCATCAGGTCCAAGGGATTTATCTGCCTTTAGTCCCATTTGCTTACTGAGTACAACCTCCTTAGTGATTGTGATTGTGTTTGGTTGCTGCCCCCCACCCCTATAGCCCTTTGACTATCCAGTGTTGGGATATTTTTAGTGTCCTCTACTGTAAAGACTGATACAAAATATTTGTTTAGAGTTTCTGCCATCTCCATGTTCTCCATTATTAATTCTCCATTATTAGTCTCATCCTCTAAGGGACCAACAGTTACTTTAGCATTTATATAGAGCCTTTCACGACCACCAGACGTCTTACAGCACTTTACAGCCAATGAAGTATTTTTGGAGTGTAGTCAATGTCGTACTGTAAGAAACATGACAGCCAATTTGCGCACAGCAAGCTCCCGCAAACAAAAATGCGTTGATGACCAGCTAATCTGTTTTTGTTACGTTGATTGAGGGATAAATATTGGCCAGGACACGGAGATAACTCTTCTTTGAAATAATGCCATGGGATCTTTTATGTCTACTTGAGAGGCAGATGGGCCTCAGTTTAATGTCTCATCTGAAAGAAGGCACCTCCGACAGTGCAACACTCCCTCAGCCCTGCAATGAGAGTCAGCCTCTATTTTTGTGCTCAATTCTTTGGAGTAGGATTTAACATAGCAACATAGAAACATAGAAATTAGGTGCAGGAGTAGGCCATTCGGCCCTTCGAGCCTGCACCGTCATTCAATAAGATCATGGCTGATCATTCAACCTCAGTACCGCTTTCCTGCTTTCTCTCCATATCCCTTGATCCCTTTGGCCGTAAGGGCCATATCTAACTCCCTTTTGAATATATCTAATGAACTGACCTCAACAACTTTCCGCGGTAGAGAATTCCACAGGTTAACCACTCTCTGAGTGAAGAAGTTTCTCCTCACCAATTATTCTTAGACTGCGACCCATGGTTCTGGAACTCCCCAGCAATGGGAACATTCTTCCTGCCTCTAACCTGTCCAATACCGTCAGAATTTTATATGTTTCAATGAGACCCATTCTCATTCTTCTAAACTCCAATGGATACAAGCCCAGTTGATCGAGTCTCTCTGCATATGTCAGTCCTGCCTCCCCGGGAATCAATCTGGTGAACCTTCGCTGTACTCCCTCAATAGCAAGAACGCCCTTCCTCAAATTAGGGGACCAAAACTGAACACAATATATCAGGTTTGGCCTCACCGGCTCTGTGCAACTGCAGTAAGACCTCCCTGCTCCTATACACAAATCCTCTAGCTATGAAGGCCAACATGCTATTTGCCTTCTTCATCGCCTGCTGTACCTGCATGCCAAATTTCAATGACTGATGTACCATGACACCCAGGTTTCCTTGCACCTCCCCTTTTCCTAATCTGTTACGATTCAGATAATATTCTGTCTTCCAGTTTTTGCCACCAAAGTGGATAACCTCATATTTATCCATATTATACTGCATCTGGCATGCATTTGCCCACGCACCTAACCTGTCCAATTCACCCTGCAGTCTCTTAGCATCCTCCTCACAGCTCACACCGCCACCCAGCTTAGTGTCATCTGCAAACTTGGAGATATTACATTCAATTCCTTCATCTAAATCATTGATGTATATTGTAAGTAGCTGGGGTCCCAGCACTGAAACCTGTGGCACCCCACTGGTCACTGTCTGGCATTCTGAAAAGGACCCGTTTCTTCCAGCTCTCTGCTTCCTGTCTGCCAACCAGTTCTCTATCCACATCAATACATTACCCCCAGTACCATGTGCTTTAATTTTGCACACTAATCTCTTGTGAACATTTTGCCAACAATGCATTAACAGTATGCCAACAATACAGGACAAATTGATGTTTTCTCACTAGATCACCTTTTTCTCATTGGACTCACACAAATATTGAAACATCCACAATTTATAATTAAATAAACAGAGTAACACAGGAAATGGTTATTTGGCCCAAGACATGTGTGTCAGCAATCACTCCCCAGGCGAGCAGTTGGACAAGACCTGGGTAAGTAACGGAACGAGTATAATCCAATTCCACAACCAACATCATCCTTTGTTGGTGTTGTGACTTGAAAATACTGATTCCACTATTGATGCCTTCCACAGATTTCTACTTATTATTGAGCTCTGGGCTTAGGGCTCAAATCTGTCGCAGAGGACTTCTTTCTAGTTCAAGGAACGAGGGAAGTCCAGAGACTTAAGCCCGTAATCCAGACCAAAGCTCCATGTGCAGTACAGAGGGAGTGCTGCACTGTCGGAGGGCAGTACTGAGGGAGTGCTGCACTGTCCGAGGGGCAGTACTGAGGTAGAGCTGCACTGATGGAGGGGGAGTACTGAGGGAGCACCGCACTGTCGATGGGGCAGTACTGAGTGATCATTGCACTAGCCGGGAGGCAGTACTGAGGGAGAGCTACAGCGTCAGAGGGGGCAGTAATGATGGAGCACTGCAGTGTTGGAGGGGCAGTGCTACACTGTCGAAGGTTCAGTACTGAGGGAGCGCTGCGCTGTCGGAGGGGTATTACTGAGGGGACACTGCACTGCAAAGCCCCCGTCTGCTCTCTCAGGTGGATGTAAAAGATCCCACGCCATAATTTGGAGGGAGAGTCGGCGGACATCCTCAGCAACATAACTAAAAAACAGATTGTCTGGTTATGATCATATTGCTGTTTGTGGGAGCTTGCTGTGCGCAATTTGGCTGCCACGTTTCGTACATTACAACAGTGACTACACTTCAAAAACCCATAATTGGATTCAAATCACTTTGGGACGTCCGGCAGTGTTGAAAGGCGCGATAGAAATGCAAGTATTTTTTTGTTTTTCTTTCTTAATGCCAAGTAACTCACTGCACAGCACCGATCATCCCACAGTGAATCAAATTAGTCCATGAAGAAATTGTCTAAAAGCTGTTTTGATCTGTCGAGAGCTGTCGGACAAGTGGTGAGGTCTTGAGAGTGACAAGTTGATGAAATATTTGGGAGCGGTCAATCATCAGGAAATCTTATTTCTTTCTCTCACTTCTCCAAGGTAATACTATCGTCAGCTCGGATGTATTTATGGTTAATCGTCTTTGCAAACAATTATTCTAATTGAACGATGATGCGGGACCAAATTCAGCTGTGATTCAGTGCACTAACTCTCATCAAGTCCCATTCATCCGTCAGTCCTGTGCTTGCTGACATACATTTCAGATCACAGTAACTCGCTGTGGAAACGCTCCAAGCCAATGGGAGCTAAAGAGAATTCTTAATATGCAGTGAGTTGTAAAGATCTGGAATGCACAGCTGAAAGGGTGTTGGAAGCAGATTCAATGGCAACTTTCGGAAGAGAATTGGGTATGTAATTATAGGGAAATATTTGCAGAGCTATGGAGAAAGTGCGGGGGTGTGCGACTAATTGGATAATTCTTTCAAAGAGCCAGCACAGGCAGGATAGGTCGACTGGCCTCCTGCTGTGATTGAAGATTCTATGATTTTATGATATAAGTTCCT
Organism: Pristiophorus japonicus; assembly: GCF_044704955.1. Classification (NCBI taxonomy): domain Eukaryota; kingdom Metazoa; phylum Chordata; class Chondrichthyes; family Pristiophoridae; genus Pristiophorus; species Pristiophorus japonicus. The sequence goes on along the minus strand of NC_091998.1, from coordinate 60,470,420 downwards.
TATCAGCAACTGTTTGCATTTCCTGCTGAAGTCATGAATATTTCAGAAGGACACGGAACAAGAAGTCTTTGCCGTCAGCATTTCATATGGTGCCTGGTTCAGATTTGAAAGCACATATTGAGACCGTCTGTGAAAGTCATGAGCCCAACACAGCTGCACCTCCAACACATTAGGAACTAAGGCTGGAGGCGCTTTGCTGCTGTGCCTCAAAGTGTCTGCTGGAGCAGGGCCTGTGCTGAGCTGGGGACCAGTCAGTCGACAATGCTGCATTCGAATCAACCTACAACAATATTGTTGGATCTAAAATAAACCCTTAGAAAATGAGGATCCAAAATAATTCCTTCGGGATCGATGATCCAAAGTACGCCAAGTAGACTGAATTAACTTAGCCAATCAGCTGGGCTGAACAATCAAGAAGCTTAGGCTAATTAATGATTCATGATGGAGATAATGGCGTGAGTTCTGAGGGCTCCTGGGCCATTGTTCCTGCCTTGTAAATCTGTGCAGAATTTGACACTCCACAAAATTAGAATTTGTTTTTTGGGGCCATAATGTTTCTTTAGCAGTCAATACGCTGGTAAAACACCGTTACACCTAAGTCAACACGGCTTAACTTTTAACTAAGTGTTTAGAAGCGATATTACCATGGAGAAGCCCAAGTTTTTATCAGGAAATACGTGACATCTGAAGGGTAGTTCTGGTGTTCATAGATAAAATGAAATAAAATAATTGAAGAGGTCGAAGGTGAGACTACTTGAGGTTGGAAAATAAACACTTGACATATTTCAGCAGCGACCAGAAGAGAATCAGTAAGTAGCCTGAGAACGGGCAGAGGCTGATTTCTGGAGATGGCTAAAGGATCTGCAGAGTTAGAACGGCATGTTCCCAGGGATAGCTCCTATGATTTGTTAGTTTCTGTCACTTGTGCTGGTCTGTCACAGTGTGCGGAATGCCCCTGATATCAGGCCAGTGACAGGTGCTTAAACTAATTGGTCAATGAAGGTGTCAGTTAGACTCACAGGGCGATTCAAGGCAAGATGTCAAAGATTGACCCCAAAGAACAATCCCCATCACTTGCTTTCATCTTTGGGAGAGGTGACAAGATGTTTAAAACTATTTGCTGAATCGAGTTTTTAAATATATTTCCATTGGCTACCCGCCCAGCACTTGAAGCTCCCTTTCAACACCTTCCCTTGCTCGATCGCGGCCACCGGTACAGCAAGCGCAAGCGCCGGGGCTTTACAACGTGCCATGCCGCGAGGAAATCTGACGCAGAACTCCAGAGAAAAACACGTCCAACCAGAACGCCCCATTAGCCCCGCTGACTCAACCACCGAGATATTGTGATAGTTTCCTCCGCAATTGGCAGCCTTTATCTCCGCCAATCCCAACTCGCAACATTCCAGAGAGTCTGAATGGCCAACTCCGGTTTCTATGTAGCGGGCTCCAGGGATTGAATGGGCCTCCTGTTCCTGTTCAACAGGCTTGAGAGGCTGAATGCTTACTACGTGTTCCTATGTCCCAAGCTCAAGGTGGGTAAATGGCCTCCTTCTGTTACTATGTAACAGGCTCAAAGAGCTGAATGTTCCTCCTCATCTTCCTATGCAACTGGCTCGAGGGGCTGAATGGCCTCCTCCTGTTATGCAATAGGCTCGAGGGGCTGAATGGCCTAATCATGTTCTTTTGTAACAGTCTCGATAGGCTGGAGGGCCTGCTCCTGTATCTATGTAACAGGCTCGGTGGGCTGAAAAGGTAAATGGCCTCTTCCTGTTCCTATGTAACAAATTTAAGGGACTGTATTTCCTCATCATGTGTTCCTGTGTAATAACCTCAAGGTGCCGAATGGCCTGTTCCTCTTCCTATGTAACAGGCTTAGGGGATAAATGGCTGTTTCCTGTTCCTATGCAATGGTCTCTAGTGACTGAATGGCCTCCTCCTGCTCCTATGTAATAGTTGCAAGATGCTGAATGGCCTCCCCTGTACCTATCTAACAGTTTTGAGGGGCTGGATGGGCCTCCTACTGTTCCTATGCAACAGGCTTCAGGGGATGAATGGCCTACTCCTTCTTGTGCCACATATTCAAGGGGATGATTAGCATCTTTTTGTTTCTATCCAACAGGCGAAATAGGCTGAATGACCTTGTCCTGTATCTGTGGGACAGGCCTGAAGGGTTGAATGGCTTCCTTCTACTTTTATGTAACTGGCTCGCGTCACTGGCCATCTCTTGATCCTTTGTAACAGTCTCAATAGGCTGGATGGCCTCCTCATGTTCCGATGTAACATGTTTGAGGGGGTGAATAGCTTCATCCTGATCCTTTGCAAAAGTTTCAAGGGACGGAATGGTCTCCTCCTGTTCCTCTGTAACAGCCTTGAGGAACTGAATTACTTCTTCTTGTTCCCATGGAACAACCTAGAGAGTCTGAATGGCCGGTTCCTGTTCTTGTGTACCAGGCTCAGGGGGAAAGAAATCACCTATTCCTGTTCCTATGCAACAGGCACTTGGGACTGAATTGCCTCCTCCTGTTCCTTCTTATTAGTCTAGAGGGCTTAAATTTCTCCTCCTGTTGCTATACAATAGGTTCGAGGGGCTGAATTGTCTCTACCTGTTCCTCTGTAACAGACTCGAGAGGATCAAAGGATCAATGGCTTTTTCCTTTTCTTATGAAACAGTCTTTAGTGGATGAATGGCCTCCTCCTGTTCCTATATAATAGCTTCAAGATGCTGAATGGTCTCCACCTGAACCTATCAAACAGTTTTGAAGGGCTGAATGGGCCTCCTGCTGTTCCGATGCAGCAGGCTCCGGGGGCTAATTGGCCTATTGCTTTTCCAATGTAGTAGGCTCAGGGAGCTGAATGGCATTCTCCTGTTCCTTTTTAGCAATCTAGAGGACTTAAATGTTCTCCTCCTGTTGCTATACAACAGACTCGAGGGGATGAATCGTCTTCTATTCCTCTCTAATTCTCTTGAGGGACTGAATTAAAAACATAGAAATTTACAGCGCAGAAGGAGGCCATTCTGGCCCATCGTGTCCACGCCGGCTGACAAAGAGCCGTACGGTCCTTGGTCAGCAGCCCTGAAGGTTACATATAAACCTATGAACAAAGACGGAAAGGCAAAGAACACCCAGTTCAACCAGCCCGCCTCACACAACGGCGACACCACTTATACTGAATCATTCGACACTCCATGCCAACCAGAGCCACATGATCTCCTGGGAGAGGTAAAAACCCAAACCAATTTCGGGTGAAAAAATCTGGGAAAATTCCTCTCCGACCCATCTAGACGAGCGATCACCCTGGCCATATTCGATTCCCTGCAGTACTTGCCATTATATCTGCGCCATCCAAGAAAAGGTCATCCAGTCTAATTCCAATTACCAGCTCTAGGTCCATAACCCTGCAGGTTACGGCACTTTAAGTGCCCTTTCAACCATCTCTTAAAAGTGGTGAGGGTTTCTGCATCCACCACTCTTCCAGGCAGCGAGTTCCAGATCCCCACAACCCTCCGCGTAAAGAAACCGCCCCTCAAATCCCCTCTAAATCTTCCACTAACCACCTTAAAACTATGCCCTCTCGTAATAGACCCCTCCACCAATGGAAATAGGCCCTTACTATCCACTATGTCCAGGCCCCTCAATATTTTGTACACCTCAATGAGGTCTCCTCTCAACCTCCTCTGTTTCAATGAGACCAAACCCAGCCTATCCAATCTGTCCTCATAACTAAGATTCTCCATTTCAGGCAGCATCCTAGTAAAGCTCCTCTGCTGCACCCTTTCTAGTGCAATTACGTCCTTCCTATAATACAGCGACCAGAATTGCACGCAGTACTCCAGTTGTGGCCTAACCAAAGTGTTATACAATTTAAGCATAACCTCCCTGCTCTTATATTCTATGCCTCAGCCAATAAAAGCAAGCAATCCATATGCCTTATTAACCACATTATCAACCTGGCCTACTTTCAGGGATCTGTGGACAGGCACTCTGAGGTCCCTTTGTTCATCTACACTATTAAGTGGCCTACCACTTAATGTGTATACCGTTTCCTTATATATAATCATAAAAAGCAAGGGACCCAGTACTGAGCCCTGCGGAACCCCAGGAAACATCCTTCCAGTTACAAAAACCTCCAACAACCATTACACTTTGCTTCCTACCTCCACGCCATTTTTGGATCCAACTTGGGATTTTGCCATGGATCCCATGGGCTTTAACCTTCATGACCACTCTACCATGTGGGACCTTATCAACAGCTTTGTTAAAGTCCATATACACTATATTGTACACACTACCCTCATCGACCCTCTTGATTACTTCCTCAAAAAATTCAATCAGGTTAGTCAAACACGATCTTCCCTTAAGAAATCCATGCTGACTGTCCCTAATTGATCCTTGCCTTTCCAAATGTAGATTTATCCTGTTTTTCTGGATTTTTTCCAATAATTTTCCCACCACTGATGTTGGGCTGACAGGCCTGTAATTACTCAACCTATCCCTTTCTCCCTTCTTAAAGGATACTACATTAGCAGTCCTCCAATCCTCCGGCACCATGCACAAATCCAAAGAGGACTGGAAAATGATCAAGGCCTCTGCTATTTCCTCTTTTACTTCATTGAAAAGCCTGGGATGCATTTCATCCAGGCCTGGGGACTTAGCTACTTTCAAAGCTGCTAAATCCCTTAATACTTACTCCCTCACTATATTTATTTCATTCCAGATTTCACACTCCTCCTCGATAGCAGTATCTGCATTACCCCGTTTCTTTGTGGAAAAACAGATGCAAAGTATTCATTAAGAACCTTACCAACATGTTCCGCCTCCACACAAAGATTACCCTCCTGGTCTCGAATATGCCCTACCCTTTCTTTAGTTACCCTCTTAGTCTGAATATATTTATAGAACATCTTAGTGTTTTCCTTAATTTTACTAGCCAAGAATTTCTCGTGCTCTCTCTTAGCATTCCTAATATCTTTTTTAATTTTGCCTCTTAACTTTCTCTATTCCTGTAAAGATTCTATAGTATTTAGCCGTTAGTATATGACAAGAGCATCCCTTTTTATCTTTATCCTCCCCTGTAAGTCCCTAGACATCCAGGGGTCTCTAGAATTATTATTCCCAACCAGGCACAAGGGTGTGAATTGCCTCCTCTTGTTCTCCTGTAACAGCCTCGAGAGGCTGAATGGCCTGTTCTTATGCAACAGGTCCAAGGAGCTGAATGGCCTCCTCCTGTTCTTATGTAACAGCCTGAAGGTGCTGAATGACCTGTTCTTCTTCCTATGTAACAGGCTCAGAGGGATAAATGCTTAATCCTGTTCCTATGGACCAGTCTCTAGTGGCTGAATGGCATCCTCCTGTACCTATCTAACAAGTTCGAGCTGCTGAATGGGCCTCCTACTGTTCCTATGTTCGGGGGCTGAGTGACATCCTGTTCCTATTGCAACAGGCACAAGGGTGTGAATGGCCTCCTCCTCTTCCTGTGCAACAGGTTCAAGGGTGCTGAATGGCCTCTTCTTCTTCCTATGTACCAGGCTAGATGGGCTGAATGACTTCCTTCTGTTCCTGTGAGACAGGCCGGATGGATTGAATGGCTTCCTCCTACACTTACATAACAGGCTCGCATTATTGATTGGCCTTCTCATGCTCCTTTGTAACAGTCTCTAAGTTGGATGGCCTCCTCCTGTTCCTATGTATCAGGTTTGAGTGGGTGAATAGCCTCCTTTTGTTCCTATGCAACAGCCTTGAGGGGCTGAATGGTCTCCTCCTGTTCATCTGTACCAGTCTTGCGGGACTGAATTACCTCCTCTTGTTCCCATGGAACAACCTCAAGAGGCTGAATGGCCGGTTTCTTTTCTTATGTTCCAGGCCCGGGGAAAAATGGCCTCCTGCTGTTCTGATGCAACAAACTCCTGGGGCTGAATGGCCTTCTCCTGTTCCTTTTTAGCAGTCTAGAGCGGTTAAATGTCCTCCTCCTGTTGCTACACAACAGGTTGGAGGGGTTGCATGCTCTCCTCCTGTTCCTCTGTAATAGTCTTGAGGGACTGAATGGATTCCATGTAACCGCCTCGAGGGGTTGAATGGCCTGCTCCTCTTCAAGTGTACCAGGCTCAAGAGGAAAAATGAGCTACTCCTGTTCCTATGTAACCGGCTCAAGGGGCTGAATAGTCACCACCTGTTCCTATGTAGCAAAATCAAGGGGCTAAGTGATGCTCTCCTGCTCCTATGCAACAAGCTTGAGTTCTTAAATGGCCAACTACTGTTCCTATACAATTGACTCTCGAGGCTTAGTGGCCACCTCCGCTTCTTGTGTAACAGGCTCGAGGGGTTGAATGGTCTCCTTCTGTTCCATTCAACAGGCTCATGGGCTTGAATTGTCTAATCATGTTCCTATATATAACGTGCCTGAGGGGCTGATTGGCCTCCTCCTGTTCCTATGTAACTTGTTCAAGGAGGTGAATGGCCTGCTCCTTTTCCTCTGTAACACTCTTGATGGGCTGAATTGCCTCCTCTTCTTCCTATGTAACAACCATGAGGTGCAGAATGGCCTGTTTTTTTGTTGTTATGTACCAGGATCGGGGGGTAAAATGGCTTACTGCTGTTCCTATGCAACAGGCTCAAGGGGCTGAATGGCCTCCTCTTCTCATATGTAACTGGCTCGAGGGGTGGAATGGGCCTCATCCTGTTTGCAACAGACTCGAGACTGAATGGTCACCACCTGTTCCTATGCAACAGGCTCGAGGGTTGACTGCCCTCCTGTTCCTTTTGAATATAGTCGATAAGATTAATGGGCCACATCCTGTTCTGATGCAACCGGATCGAGGAACTGAACAACTGCCTTCTGTTCCTTTGCAACAGTCTCGAGGGGTTGAATGTCCTCCTCCTGTTCCGATGCAATATGCTCAAGGGACTGAAAGGCCTCCTCCCATTCCTTCGTAACATTCTCGAGGGGTTGAATGGCCTCCTCTTACTTCTATGTAATGGGCTCTAGGGGTTGAATAGGTCTCCTCCTATCCTATGTAACGGGCTTGAGGGGCTACATAAGAATATAAGAAATAGGAGCAGAAGTAGGTCATTTGGCCCTCGAGCTTGCTCCACCATTCAATAGGATCATGGCTGATCTCAGCTTGGCCTCAACTCCATATCCCTGCCCGCACCCATAAACCTTGACTCCCTTATCGTTCAAAAATCTGACTATCTCCACCTTAAATATATTCAAAGACCCAGCCTCCACAGCTCTCTGGGGAAGAGAATTCCAAACATTCTCCTCAGTTCCGTTTCAAATGGACGACCCCTTATTCAGAAATTATACCCCCTAGTTCTAGCTTCCCCCATGAGGGGAAACATCCTCTCTGTATATACCCTGTCAAGCCACTACACTATTTGATATATTTCAAAAAGATCCCCTCTCACTCTTCTAAACTCCAATGCGTATAGGCCTAACCTGCTCAACCTTTTTTCATAAGACAACCCCTTCATCTCAGGAATCATCCTCGTGAACCTTCTCTGTGTTGCCTGCAATGCAAGTATATCCCTCCTTAAATAAGGAGAACAAAACTGTACACAGTACTCTAGGTGTGGTCTCAGCAATGCCCTGCACAGTTATAGCAGGACCTCCCTACTTTAATACTTCATCCTACTTGCACTAAAAGCCAACATTCCATTGGCCCTCCTGATTATTGCTGTACCTGCATGCTAACTTTTTGTGTTTCATGTATAAGGACCCCCAAATCCCTCTGTACCTCAGCATTTTGTAACCTCTCTCCATTAAAATAATAATTTGCTTTTTTATTTTTCGTACCAAAGTGAATAAGCTCACATTTTCCCACATTATACTCCATCTGCCAGATTTTTGCCCACTTACTGAGCCATCTATATCCCTTTGCAGATTATTTGCGTCCTCCACACAATATGCTTTCCCACCTGTTCTTGTGTCATCAGCAAATTTGACTACTTTACATTTGGTATCCTCATCCAAGTTATTAATATAGAGTGTAAATAGTTGACGCCCTGACACCGATCCCTGCAGCACTCCACTAGTTACAGTTTGCCAACCTGAAAATAATTCATTTATCCCAACTCTCTGTTATCTGTTAGTTAGCCAATCCTCTATTAATGCTAATATATTACTGCCAACCCCATGAGCTCTTATCTTGTGCAGTAACCTTTTATGTGGCACCTTATCAAATGCCTTCTAGAAATCAAAATACACAGCATCTACTGGTTCCCCTTTATCCACCCTACTCGTTACATTCTCAAAGAACTCCAGCAAATTTGTTAAACATGATTTCCCTTTCATAACTCCATGCTGACTGCTTGACTGTATTATGATTTTCTAAATGTCTTGCTACCAGTTCTTTAATAATGGACTCCAGCATTTTTTCTAATTACAGATGTTAGGCTAACTGGTCTATAGTTTCCCGCTTTCTCTGTCCCTCCTTTCTTCAATAGCAGTTGAATGGGTCTCCTCCTGTCCTACGCTATGGGCTCGAGGTGTTGAAGGGGCCTCCTCCTGTCCTATGTAATGGACTTGAGGGTCTAAATGAACTGCCTCATATTCCTATGCAACAGGCTGGAGGGGCAGAATGGTCACCACCTGTTCCTATGTAGTAAGCTCAAGGGGCTAAATGACCTCCAGTTTCTATGTAACAGGCTCGAGGAGCTGAATGTTCTAATCATTTTCCTATATAACAGGCTCGAGGGGCTGAATGGCCTTCTCCTGTTCCTATGTAATGGGCTCGAGGTGTTGAATGGACCTCCTAATGTCCTATGTAATGGGCTAAAGTGGTTGAATGGGCCTCCTCCTGTCCTATGTAACAGTCTCAAAGAGCTGTTGGTCACGAACTGTTCCTATGTAGCAAGATCAATGATCTCCTTCTGTGCTATGTAACATGCCCGTTTAGCTGAATGGTCCTCATCTTGTTCCTATGCAATAGGCTCGAGATGCTTAAGTGGCCAACTTCTATTCCTATACAACTAACTCTAGAGGCTTAGTGGCTTCCTCCGCTTCTTGTGTAACAGGCTCAAGGGCCTGAATGGCCTCCTCCTATTCCCATTCAATAGTCTCGAACGGCTGAGTGGCCGTCTTCTTTTCCTTTGTATGTGTCTCGAAGGGTTGAATATCTTCTTCCTGTATCTATGTAATGAGCACGAGGTATGGATTGGGCCTCCTGCTGTCCTATGTAACAAGCTCACAGGCTTGAATGGGCCTCTTCCTGTCCCTATGCAACAGTCACAATGGGCTAAATGACCTCCTTCAGTTGCTATGTACCAGGCTCAAGGAGCTGAATGGTCCTCATCCTGTTCCTATGCAACACTCTCGAGGTGCTTAACTGGCCAAATCCTCTTCCTATATAACTGGCTCTAGAGGCTTAGTGGCTAACTCCTATTCTTGTGTAACAGGCTCGAGGGCTGAATGGCCTCCCCCTGTTTCCATTCAACAGGCTCAAGCGGTTGAATGGTCTAATTATGTTCCGATATAAAAGGCTCGAGATACTGAATGGACTATTTATTATCCTATGTAACAGACTCGAGGGGCTGACTGACCTCCTCTTGTTCCTTTGTAACTGTCTTGATAGGCAGGATGGACTCCTCTTGTTCCTATGTAACAGATTTGATGCAGTGCAGAGGAACTCCTGTTCCTCTAACAGTATTGATCGGCTGAATGACCTCCTCCTGTTCCTTTGTAATACTCTCAAGGGGTTGAATATCCTTTTCCTGTTCCTATATAACTGGCTTGAGGGGCTGAATGACCTCCTCCTATTCCTATGCAACAGGTTCGAAGGTCTGAGTGGTCTCCTCGTGTTGTGATGTAACAGGCTCAAGGGGCTAAATGGCCTACTTCTGTTTCTATGTAATGGATCGTGGGAGGAATGAGCCCCCTCCTTTCCTGTGTAATGGGCTTGAGGGGTTGAATGAACCTGCTCCTGTCCTACATAATGGGTTAGAGGGGTTGAATGGCATAATCGTTTTCTGATGCAACAGGCTAGAGCAACTGAATGGACTCCTCCCGTACCTATGCAACAAGCTCTAGGTGCTGAATGGACCTCCTCCTGTTCCTGTGCAATCTGCTCGAACGACTGAACAACCGCCTCTTGTTCCTTTGTAAAACCCACAGGGGTTGAATGTCCTCTTCCTGTTCCCATGTAAATGTATTGATGGGTTGAATGGCTTCCTCCTGTTTCTATGTAATGGGCTCGAGGGGTTGAATGGGCGTCCTCCTGTCCTATGTAACAGTATCCTGGGGCTGAATGGTCACCACCTGTTCCTATGTAGCAGGCTCGAGGGCTTTATTGGCCAAATCATGTTCCTATACACAGGTTCGAGGGTCTGAGTGGTCTTCTCCTGTTTCTCTGCAATGGGCTCGAGTGGTTGGATGGGCGACCTCCTCTTCCCATTCAACAGGCTTAATGACCTCCTCTTGTTCATTTGTAACAGTCTTGATAGGCTGGAGGGCCTCCTCCTGTTCCTATGTAACAGGTTCGAGGGGGTGACTGGCCTGCTCCTAACAGTCCTGATGTGCTGTATTACCTCCGCTTTATCCCATGTTCCAACCTCGAGGGGCTGAATGACCTGTTTCTTTTCTTAAGTACCAGGCTTGGTGGGTAAAATGGCCTACTCCTGTTCCGAAGTAACAGGTTCGAGGGGCTGAATGCGGATCTCCCGTTCCGATGCAACAGGCTCGAGGGGCTGAATGGCCGCCCCCTGTTCCTATGCAATAGGTTCGAAGGTCTGGATGGCATCCACTTGTTCTGATGTAACTGGCTCGAAGGCATGAATGGCCCCTTCCTGTCTAATGTAATGGGTTTGAGGGGCTGAATAGCCTTGCCCTGTTCCTATGTAAAAGGATTGAATGGCTGAATGACCTACTCCTGAACCTATGTAACAGGCTCGAGGGGCTGAATGGCATAATCATGTTCCTATGCAACAAGCTCAGGGGGCTGAATTGGCCTCCTCCTGTTCCCACGTAACCGGCTCGATGGGATGAATGACCTCCTCCTGTTCCTGTGGGACAGGTTCGAGGGGTGACTGGCTTCCTCCTATTCCTATGTAACAGGCTTGACACACTCATTGGCCTAATCTTGTTCTGTTGAAACAGTGTTGAGTGACTGAATTGCCTCTTCTTGTTCCTTTATAACAGTCTTGATAGGCTGGAGGGCTTACTCCTGTTACTATGTAACAGGTTCGAGAAAGTAAATGGCCTTCTCCTGTTCCTCTGTTACAGTCTTGATGGGCTGAATGGCCTCCTCTTGTTCCCACGTAACAACTTCAAGGGGCTGAATGGCCTGTTACTGTTCTTAAGTACCAGGCTTGTGGGGTAATATGGCCTACTACTGTTCCTATTTAACAGGGTCAAGGGGCTGAAAGGCCTCCTCCAGTTCCTATGTAACAGGCTCACAGGGCTGAATGGGCTGCTTCTGTTGCTTTGTCACAGTTTCGAAGGGTTAATTATCCTCCTCCTGTATCTCTGTAATGGCCTTGAGGTGCTGATAGGACAGGAGGAGGACCAATGTAACAGGCTGGAACATCTGAATGGGCCTCCTCCTGTCCTATGCAATAGTCTCGAGATGGACCAATTCTTCTTCCTATATAACTGGCTCTAGAGGCTGAGTGACCTTTGCAATAGTCTCGATATGCCGGAAGGCCTCTTCCTGTTCCTCTGTAACAGTATTGATGGGTTGAATGGCCTCCTCCTGTTCCTTTGTAATACTCTTGAGGGATTGAATATCCTCTACCTGTTCCTCTATAGAAACATAGAAAATAGGTGCAGGAGCAGGCCATTCAGCCCTTCTAGCCTGCACCGCCATTCAATGAGTTCATGGCTGAACATGAAACTTCAGTACCCATTTCCTGCTTTCACGCCATACCCCTTGATACCCCGAGTAGTAAGGACTTCATCTAACTCCCTTTTGAATATATTTAGTGAATTGGCCTCAACTGCTTCCTGTGGTAGAGAATTCCACAGGTTCACCACTCTCTGGGTGAAGAAGTTTCTCCTTATCTCGGTCCTAAATGGCTTACCCCTTATCCTTAGACTGTGACCCCTGGTTCTGGACTTCCCCAACATTGGGAACATTCTTCCTGCATCCAACCTGTCCAAACCCGTCAGAATTTTATAACTGGCTTGAGGGGCTGTATGACCTCCTCCTGCTTCTATATAATAGCTCAAGGGTGGAATGTGCATTCTCCTGTCCTATGTAACAGGCTCGCGGGATTGAACGGCCTAATCAAGTTCTGATGCAACAAGCTCTCGGGGCTGAATGGGCCTCCTGCTGTTCCTATGCAACCGGCTCTAATGACTGAACAACCGCCTCTTGTTCCATCACTCACGAGGGGTTGAATGTCCTCTTCCGGTTCTTTTGTAAATGTCTCGAGGGGTTGACTGTCCTCTTCCGGTTCCTTTGTAAATGTCTCGAGGGGTTGACTGGTCTCCTCCTGTCCTATGTAACTGGCTCAAGGTGCTGAATGGCCAAATCATTTTCCTATGCAACAGGCTCGAGGAGCTGATTGGCCTACTCCTGTTCCTATGTAACTAGCTCAAGACACAAATTGGCCTCTTGTTCCAATGAAACAGTCTTGAGTGGCTGAATTGCCCCCTCTTATTCCCATGTTTCTAACTCGAAGGGCTGTTTCTGTTCAGATATATCAGGCTCGGGGGGGAAATTGGCCTACTACTGTTCTTATGCAACATAATCTAGGGGCTGAATGGCCTCCTGCTTTTTCTATGTAGCAAGCTCGAGAGGCTGGATGGGCCTCCTCACCTTATTTTTTAACAGTCTTGAAAGGTTGTATAGACCTCCTCCTGTTCCTATGTAACAGGCTAGAGGGACTGAATGGTCTGCTCCTGTTGTTATGTAACAGGCTTGAGGGGCTGAATGGGTCGTCTCCTGTTCCTATGTAACAGGCATGACTGGCTGAATGGCCTACTCCTGTTTCTACCTAATGGGCTTGAGGGGTTGAATTGGCCTCCTCCTCTCCTATGTAATAGGGCTTGAAGGGTTGTATGGACCTCTTTCTGTTGTATGCATCGGGCTTGAGAGGTTGAATAGCCTCCTGTTCCCATTCGAAAGGCTCAAGGGGCAGAATGTTCTCCTCTTCTTCCTTCGTAACAGTCTCAATAGTCTGGAGGGCCCCTGCTGTTCAAGGTAACAGGTTCGAGTGAGTGAATGGCCTCTTCCTGTTGCTATGTAACATGCTCAGTGGGGCTGAATGTCTTCCTCAACTAGCTCGAGGGGCTGAATGGGCCGCCTCCTGTTTCTATCTAACAGGCTTGAGGGCTTGTATGGGCCTCTTTCTGTTCTATGTACAGTATTAGGCTAGAGGGGTAGAATGGGCCTCATCCTGTCCTATGTAGCAGGCTCGAACTGGTGGTCTCCTGTTCCTATATAAATGGATTGAAGGGCTGAACAACCACCTCCTGCTCCTAATTTACAGTCTTGATGACTGAATGACCTCATCTGTCCAATGTAACATGCTCAAGGGGCTGAATGGCCGCCTCCTGTTGCTATGTAGCAGGCCCAAGAGACTGAATAGCCTTCTCCTGTTGCTGTTTAACAGGCCCGAGGGGCTGAATGGCCTCCTCCTGTTAATATGCAACGGGCTCAAGGGATTGAATGACCTCCTTCTGTTCCTGTGTAACATCTCGAAGAATTGAATGACCTCATCCTGTTCCTATTTAACAGGCTCGAGAGGCTGAATGGCCTCCTCCAGTTGCTAGGCAACAGGCTCAAGGGGCTGAATAGCCACCTCGTGCCTGTGAAACAGGCTAGAGGGGCTGAACAGCCTCCTCCTATTCCTATGCAAAAGGCTCGAGGAGCTGATTGGCCTCCTCCTGTTTCTTTGTAACAGCCTCAAGGAGTTCAATGGCCTCCTGCTGTTTCTATATAATGGGCTCGAAAGGTTGAATGGACCTCCTCCTGTCCTATGTAACCAGCTCGAGGGGCTGAATGGACACCAACTGTTCCGATATAGTAACTCAAGGGGCTAAGTGACCTCCTTCTGTGCTATGTAACAGTCTCGTGGAACTGAATGGTCCTCCTCTTGTTCCTATGCAACAGGCTCAAGATGTTTAAGTGATCAACTTTATTCCTATACAACTGATTCTCATCATCATCATAGGCAGTCCCTCGGAGTCGAGGCAGACTTGCTTCCACAATTAAAATGAGTCCTTAGGTGGCTGATCAGTCCAATATGAGAACCACAGTCCCTGTCACAAGTGAGATAGGTAGCCGTTGAGGGAAAGGGTGGGTGGGACAGGTTTGCCGCACATTCTTTCCGCTGCCTGCACTTGATTTCTGCATGCTCTCAGCGATGAGACTCGAGGTGCCCAGCGCCCTCCAGGATGCACTTCCTCCACTTAGGACGGTCTTTGGCCAGGGACTCCCAGTTGTCAGTGGGGATGTTGCACTTTATCAGGGAAGATTTGAGGGTGTCCTTGTAATGTTTCCTCTGCCCACCTTTGGCTTGTTTGCCATGAAGGAGTTCCAAGTAGAGCACTTGCTTTTGGAGTCTTGTGTCTGGCATGCGAACAATGTGGCTTGCCCAGCGGAGCTGGTCAAGTGTGGTCAGTGCTTCAATGCTGGGGATGTTGGCCTGGTTGAGGACGCTAACGTTGGTGCATCTATCCTCCCAGGGGATTTGTAGGATCTTGCGGAGACATCATTGGTGGTATTTCTCCAGCGACTTGAGGTGTCTACTGGACATGGTCCATGTCTCTGAGCCATGCAGGAGGGCAGGTATTACTAAAGCCCTGTAGACCATGAACTTGGTGGCATATTTGAGGGCCTGGTCTTCAAACACTCTTTTCCTCAGGTGGCAGAAGGCTGCACTGGCGCAGTGGAGGCGGTGTTGAATCTCATTGTCAATGTCTGCTCTTGGTGATAAGAGGCTCGCGAGGTATGGGAAATTGTCCGCGTTGTCCAGGGCCGCACCGTGGATCTTGATGACTGGGGGGCAGTACTGTGCGGCGAGGACAAGCTGGTGGAGGACCTTTGTCTTACGGATGTTTAGCGTAAGGTCCATACTTTTGTACGTCTCAGTAAATATGTCGACTATGTCCTGGAGTTGAGCCTCTGTATGTAGCTCGACGACAGAGGTTGGGGTCGTCTTGGAGCTGGCCTGGAGACGGCGAAGGTGGAACAGGTTCCCACTGGTTCTGTAGTTTAGTTCTATTCCATCGGGGGAGTTTGTTGACTGTGAGATGGAGCATGGCAGTGAGGAAGCTTGAGAAGAGGGTTGGGGCGATGATGCAGTCCTGTTTGACCCCAGTCCAGACTTGGATTGGGTTTGTAATGGATCTGTTGGTAAGGATCACGACGTGCATGTCATCGTGGAGCAGGCGGAGGATGGTGACGAACTTTTGGGGGCATCCGAAATGGAGGAGGACGCTCCATAGACCCTCGCAGTTGACAGTGTCAAAGGCCTTTGTAAGGTCAAAGAAGGCCATGTATAAGGGCTAGTGCTGTTCCCTACATTTTCCCTGGAGGCTTAGTGGCTTAGTGGCCTCCTCCAATTCTTGTGTAACAGGCCCAAGGGGCTGAATGGCCTCCTTCTGTTCCCATTCAACAGGCTCAATGGGCTTAATGACTTCCTCTTGTTCCTTTGTAACAGTCTCCATGGGCTGGACGGCCTCCTCCTGTTCCCATGTAACAACCTCGAGGGGCTGAATGCCTTGTTTATGTTCTTAAGTACCAGGCTCGGGGTGTACAATGTCCTACTCCTGTTGCTATGTACCAGGCTTGAGGGGCTTAGTGAGATACCTGTTGTTCTAGTGCAGCAGGCACGAGGGGCTGAATAACCTAATCATGCTCCAATATAATTGGCTCGAGCAATTTATAGCCTACTCCTGTTCCTAGGTGACAGGCTCGATGTGTCATATGACCTCCTCTGATTCCTTTGTAACAGTCTCTATGGGCTGGAGGGCATCCTCCTATTCCTATGCAACAGGTGTGAGAGTCTGAGTGGCCTCCTCTTATTCTGAAGTAATAGGCTCGATGGTTTGAATGGCCTCCTCATGTTTCTATGCAATGGACTCTAGAGGTTGTATAAGCCTCTTCCTGTTCAATGTAATGGGCTCTGGGGATGGAATGGGCCTCCTGCTGTAACTAGTGGGGTGCCTGAAGATCAGTGCTAGGGCCTCAGTTATTTAAAATCTATACTAATGACCTAGATGAAGGGAGAGTGTAAAGTATACAGGTTTGCTGATGATACAAAGCTAGGTGGGACAGTAAGTGATACGTCCTTACTATACAGTATAAATGCACACGAGGCCCATGCTTGAGAGAAGGTCAGTCTGTGACCTGTCCTTTATTCCTTAGCACTCAAGTGATGGAAGTGGGTGGAGCTTGCCCTTTTATTTCTGAAGGTCCAGGTTAGGAGTGTCTCCCACAAGTTCATCACCTGGTGGTCATTGTTCTCACAGTGTACAACTTAGGTCAGATTATACATGGGTTACAATGCTGGTTGAATACATGACATCACCTCCCCCCCCAAAGTCTTATTGGGATCACAGATTGAGTCTCTTGTGGTTTACGCTCTCTTGTAGAGCGCCTGAGTTGGGGCTCCAGTTCTTGGGCGCTGGCCTGAGTGTCTGCTGTTTGCAGTGCCTCAGGCCTGTCCGGACTGTCCACAGTGACTGGGCTCTCCTCCCTTTGGTTCCTGTGTTCGGTCACCTTTATCGTGTTCTTCCTCTGCTTCTTCTATGGGGTTGCTGAACCTCCTTTTTGTTTGATCCACATGTTTGTGGCAGATTTGTCCATTGGTAAGTTTAACTACCAGAATCCTATTTCCCTCTTTGGCAATCACAGTGCCTGCGAGCCATTTGGGCCCTGCAGCGTAGTTGAGGACAAAAACAGGGTCATTTACATCAATACATCGTGCCCTCGCATTCCTATCATGGTAGTCATGTTGTGACTGGCGCCTGCTCTCGACAATTTCTTTCATGGTGGGGTGTATAAGGGATAACCGGGTTTTGAGCATCCTTTTCATTAGCAGGTCTGCGGGTGGAACCCCTGTGAGCGAGTGTGGTCAGGATCTGTAGGCCAACAGGAGGCGTGATAAGCGGTTTTGTAGGGAACCCCCTTGGATTCTGAGCATCCCCTGTTTGATTATCTGCACTGCTCGTTCTGCCTGGCCATTTGAGGCCAGCTTGAATGGTGCCGTTCTGACATGGTTAATTCCATTGCCTGCCATGAAGTCCTGGAATTCAGTGCTCGTGAAGCACGGGCCATTGTCGCTGACCAAGATGTCCGGTAGACCATGGGCGGCGAACATTGCCCGTAGACTTTCTACCGTGGTAGAGGATGTGCTTGAATTTAAAATGTCACACTCGATCCATTTGGAGTAGGCGTCTACTACAACCAAAACCATTTTTCCCATGAAAGGACCTGCGTAGTCCACATGAATGTGTGACCATGGCTTGGCGGGCCAGGACCAGGGGCTAAGGGGGGCTTCCCTGGCTGCGTTGCCCAGCTGAGCACACGTGTTGCACCTGCGAACACAAAGTTCCAGGTCTGCATCTATCCCTGGCCACCAAACGTGTGACCTGGCAATTGCCTTCATCATGACAATGCCCGGGTGCTCATTGTGGAGTTCTCTGATGAACACCTCTCTGCCCATCTGGGGCATGACTGCACAGTTTCCCCACAGTAGGCAATCTGCCTGAATCGGGAGTTCATCCCTGCGCCTGTAAAATGGTTTAAATGCCCAAGGTTACAATGCTGGTTGAATACATGACAGTAAGTTGTGAGAAGAACACAAAGGGTCTGCAAAGGGATATAGATAGACTACATGAGTGGGCAGAAAGGTGGCAGATAGAGTATTATGTAAAGATATGTCAGGTTATTCACTTTTGTAGGAAGAAGAATAAAACAGCTTCTTTTTTAAATGGTGCAAAACTTTTAAATGTTGGTGTTCAGAAAGATTGAGTGTCCTTGTGCATGAAGCACAGAAAGTGAGCATGCAGGTTCAGCAAGCAATAAGTCAGGCAAGTGTCTAGTACTAGCGGGTGCAATCTCAGGATGCGCTGTAGGCCATTTAAGACTGAGCTGAAGAGGCAGTTCTTCACTCGGAGGGTTATGAATCTTTGGAATTCTCTGCTCCAGAGGGCTGTGGATGCTAAGTCGCTGAATATATTCAATGCTGAGATAGATATTTGGAGTGATGGGGAATCAAGGGATATGGAGATTGAGCTGGAAAGTGGAGCTGAGGTCGATGATCAGCCATGACCTTATTGATTGGCAGAGCAGGCTCGAGGGGCCACTTGGCTTAGTCCTGCTCCTATTGCTTATGTTCTTAACAAACTGGTGGGTCTGAATGGGCCTCCTCGTGTTCCTATGCAATCATTTCAAGGAACTGAACAACTGCCTCCTGTTCCTTTGTAACACTCTCTCGAGGGGATGAATGGCCTCCTCCTGTTTCTATGTAAACGTTGAAGGGCTGAATGGCCTACTCCTGATCCTGTGTAACAGGCTCGAGGGCTGAATAGCAAAATTGTGTTTCTTTTAACAGGCTCGAGGGGCTGAATGCCTTACTTCTGTTATGTAAATGGCTCGATGGGATGAATGACATCCTCGTGTTCCTGTGGGTCAGGCTCATGGGGCTGACCGGCTTCCTCCTATTCCTATGTAACAGGCTCGAGGCACTAATTGGCCTCCTCTTGTTTCGTTGGGGTGGCAAGTCTTGAGGGGTTGATTTGCCTCCTCTTATTCTCATGTTACAAACTCGAGGAGCTGAATGGCTTATTTTTTTCAGATCTACCAGGCAAGGGGGGAAAATTGATCTACTCCTTTTGCTATGCAACAGGCTCTAGGGGCTGAATGTCCTTTTTCTATGTAGCAGGCTCTAGAAGCTGAATGGCCTACCCCAGTTACTTTTTAATAGTCTCGAGGGTTTGAATGTCCTCCTGCTGTTCCTGTGTAACAGGCGCAAAGGGCAGACTTGCCTCCCCTTATCCCAAGCAAGAGCCTCGATGGACTGAACAAGGGCCTCCTGTTTCTAATTTACTGTCTCGATGGCTGAATGCCCTGCTCTGTTCGTATGTAACAGGCTCGAGGGGATAAATGGCCTCCTCCTGTTGCTATGTAACAGGCCCAAGGGTCTGAATGGCCTCCTCTTGTGCCCATGGAACAGGCCCTAGGGGCAGAATAGGCCGCCACCTGTTCCTATGCAACAGGCTCAAGTGGTTGAATGCGCCTCCTCCTGTCCTATGTTACAGGCTCGAGGGGCTGAATGTTCACCAACTGCTCCTATGTAGCAAGCTCAAGGGGCTAAATGACCTCCTTCTGTCGCAATGTAATGGTCTGTCGAGCTGAATGGTCCTCCTCCTGTTCCTATGCAATAGGCTTGAGACGCTTAACTGGCCAACTTCTATTCCTATACAACTGATTCTAATGGCTTAGTGGCCCCCTCCGCTTCTTGTGTATCAACCTCAAGGGGCTGAATGGCCTAATCATATTTCCATATAACTGGCTCGAGGGGCTGAATGATCTCCTCTTGTTCCTTTGTAACAGACTCGATAGGCTGAAGGGCCTCCTCCTGTTCCAGTGTAACAGATTCAAGGGGGTGAATGGCCTCCTCCTTTTCCTCTGTAACAGTCTTGATGGGCTGAATGGCCTCCGCTTGTTCTCAGGTAACAACTTCGAGGGGCTGAATGTGCTGTTTATGTTCTTAAGTACCAAGCTCAGGTGTACAATGGCCTCACTCTGTTCCTATGTACCAGGCTCGAGGGGTTGAATGGACCTCCTCCTGTTCCTGTGCAACTTGCTCGAGAGACAGAATGGCTTATTCCTATTCATATATACCAGGCTCAAGGGGTTGAATGGGCCACCTCCTGTTCCTATGTAACTGGCACGATGGGATGAATGACATCCTCCTGTTCCTACCGGACAGACTCAAGGGGTTGAATGGCCTCCCCCTATTTCTATGCAACAGGCTCGAGGCACTAACTGGCCTCCTCTTGTTTCGGTATAACAATCTTGAGGGGCTGAATTGCCGCCTTTTATTCCCATGTTGCAACCTCTAGGGGCTTAATGGCATGTTTCTGATCAGATGTACCAGGCCCGGGTGTAAAATTGGCCTACTCCTGTTCCTGTGCAACAGTCTCTAAGGGCTCAATGGCCACCTGCTTTTCCTATGGAGCAGGCTCGCGAGGCTGAATGGTGGTCTCCTGTTATTTTTTAACAGTCTCCAGTGGTGGAATTTCCTCCTCCTGTTGCTATGTTACAGATTTGAAGGGCTGAATGGCCAACTCTTGTGCTTATTTAACAGGCTTGAATGGCTGAAAGTGCCGCCTCCTCTTGAATGGGCCTCCTCTTTGATATGTTCATAATAAAGGATGAAACTGAGTTGGTTAGTTCTTCACTGGGTCGAGGGGTTGAATGGCCCCCTCTGTTCCTATGGAACAGGATCGAAAGGCTGAATGGGTCTCCTCTTGTTCCTATGCACCAGTCTTGAGGAGATAAATCGTCTCCTCCTATTCCTATGTAACAGCCTCTAAGGGCTGAATAGCCTGTTCCTGTTCATATGTACCAGGTTCGAGTGCCTGCATGGTCCTCCTCCTGTCTCCTGTACCTATGCAACAATTTCAAGGAGGTAATTGGCATCCTCCTGTTTGTATGCAACAGGCACAAGAGGATGAATGGGCCTCCTCTTTGATATGTTCATAATAAAGGATGAAACTGAGTACTGTGTACAATGAGCAAGTGTGACCTTAGCTCCTTCATTAAGTTTCCAGAGTGCAGGTACCTCGTGGGTGGCCTGCTTATATACACTGCTCCCAAGGGATGCTGGGTTCCCTTTGGACTCCAAAAGGTAGACCCTCTGATGGTAGTGCAATACAGGCTACAAGGGGTTAAATACATATCATCACTCCCCCGTGAAGTCAGTAGTACACTTATTTACAAGGTTTGACGATCTGGGGCTTTTCGCTCCCTTGTCGATCGTCTCGGTACAAATGCGGGTGTGGGTGAGTTGGTTAGTTCTTCACTGGGCTGCTGGACAGCTGGCCTTGCCGGGCTGCTGGGGATGGTGAGTTTGGCTTTGTGGTCAACTATGATGTCAGTTGCCACTTGTGTGTGTGTTGGAGGGTCAAAGTTGGTGGTGTCTTCTTCGGGTTGCTCGTAGCTGTTGGTGAACCGCAATTTGATTTGGTCCAAATGTTTTCTGTGCGTTAGTCCATTAGCCAATTTGGCCTGAATAACCCTGCTCCGCTCTTTGGCTATGACCGTGCCAGCGAGCCATTTGGGACCATGTCCATAATTGACTACAAACACAGGATCATTGATCTCAATATCGCGTGACAAATTTTCGCGGTCATGGTACACACTTTGTTGATGCTGCCTGCCCTCCACGTGATCATGGAGATCAGAGTGGACAAGAGAGAGCCTTGTTTTGAGTGCCCTTTTCATGAGCAGCTCAGCTGGGAGAACTTCAGTGAGTGAGTGGAATCTGGTGCGGTAGCTGAGCAGCACTCAGGATAGTCGGGTCTGCAGGGAGCCTTTCGAAACGCATTTCAGGCTTTGCTTGATCTGAACTGCCCGTTCTGCCTGGCTGTTGGATGCGGGCTTGAATGGAGCAGATGTGACATGTTTGATCCCATTGCGGGTCATGAATTCATTAAATTCAGCACTGGGGAAACACGGCCCATTGTCGTTGACTAGGATATAGGCAGGCCGTACGTGGCAAACATGGCTAGTAGGCTTTCAATAGTGGCCGTGGACATGCTTACTGACATTATCGAACATTCAATCCATTTTGAATAAGTGTTCATGACAACCAAAAACATTTTGCCTAGAAATGGGCCTGTATAGTCCATGTGGATCCTCGACTACGGTTTGGAGGGCCATGACCACAAACTGAGCAGTGCCCCTCTGGGTGCATTGCTCAGCTGAGAGCAAGTGTTGCACTGGCGCACGCATGACTCTAAATCTTAGTCGATGCCAGGCCACCGCACATGGGATCTGGCTATGGCTTTCATCATTACAATGCTTGGGTGAGTGCTGTGCAGTTCACAAATTAACGTATCTCTGCCTTTCTTGGGCAAGACCATGTGATTGCCCCACAACAGACAATCCGTCTGTAGGGACATTTCGTCTTTGCATCGGTGGAACGGTTTAATCGCCTCCTCCATCTCCGCTGGGACGCTGGAACAGCTCCCATGAAGGACACAGCTTTTTTTAAACCAGGAATAGTAAAGGATTCTGGCTGGTCCAGGTCCTGATCTGGTGGGCTGTAACGGGGGACTTATCATTTTCGAATGCATCCATTACCATGAGCAAGTCCACTGGCTGTGCCATTTCCACCCCGATGGTGGGCAATGACAGCCGACTGAGAGCATTTGCGCAGTTCTCTTTGCCCAGTCTGTGATGGATTACATAGTTGTATGCCGACAACGTAAGTGCCCATCTTTGGATGCGGGCGGAGGCATTGGTGTTAATCCCTTTGCTCTCAGAGAACAGCGATATGAACGGCTTGTGGTCAGTTTCAAGCTCAAACTTAAGGCCAAATAAATACTGGTGCATTTTCTTTATCCCGTAAAAGTACGTTAGAGCCTCTTTTTCAATCATGCAGTAGGCCCTTTTGGCCTTGGACAAACTCCTGGGCGCATAAGAGACCGGTTGCAAAATCCCCGATTCGTTAGCCTGTTGTAACACACACCCGACCTCATATGATGACGCATCGCAAGCTAGCACTAATATTTTACAAGGGTTATACAGGACAAGCAGTTTGTTTGAACACAACAAATTTCTGGCTTTCTTAAAGGCAGCCTCTTGTGAATTCCCCCATACCCAGTCGTCTCCCTTGCGCAGTAGCACATGTAGGAGTTCTAGCAGGGTGCTTAACCCAGGTAGGAAATTACCAAAATAGTTAAGGAGTCCCAGGAGCGACTGCAGCTCCATCACATTCTGTGGTCTAGGCGCGTTCTTGATGGCCTCCGTCTGGCATCGGTGGGTCTGATGCCATCTGCTGCGATTCTTCTTCCCAAGAACTTGACCTCCTGCACCGGGAAAACACACTTCAAGAGTTTCAAAATGAGCCCCACATGATCCAACTGACTAAGAACCTCTTCCAGATTCTTCAAATGCTCAATGGTGTCCCGACCTGTAACCAGTATGTTGTCCTGGAAAACTATGGTGCGAGGGACCGACTTTAGCATGCTCTCAATGTTTTGTTGGAAGATTGCCACAGTCGACTGAATCCCGAACGGGCACCTGTTGTAGATGAAAATAACTTTTTGCATGAGGCCTTTCGAAGACTCCTCCAGCTCCTGCGTCATGTAGGCCGAGGTCAGGTCCAGCTTAGTGAACATCTTCCCTCTTGCCAGTGTCGCAAATAGGTCGTCTGCCTTGGGTAGCGGGTACTGGTCCTATAGCGAAAAACGGTTAATCGTTACTTTATAGTCCCCACAAATTCTGACCGTGCCGTCCTCTTTAAGTACCGGGACAATCAGACTAGCCCTCTCGTTGAATTCCACTGGCGCGATGATGCCTTCTCGCTGCAGCCTGCCCAGCTCAATTTCCACTTTCTCACGCATCATATATGATGCCGCCCATGCCTTGTGGTGGATGGGTTGGGTACCGGGGACCAAATGGATCTGCACTTTTGCCCCCGAGAAGCTTCAAATGCCTGGGTCGAACAACGATGGAATCCTGCTCAGAACCTGGGCACATGAGGCGTCGTCGACGGACGAAAGTGTTCGGATGTCGTCCCAGTTCCAATGTATTTTTCCCAGCCAGCTTCTGCCAAACAATGTGGGGACATCCCCTGGCACAATCCACAGCGGGAGTTCATGTACTGCTCCATCATAGGAGACGTTGACTTCTGCACTGCCAATTACAGGGATTAGTTCCTTGGTGTAAGTCCTTAATTTGGTGTGAATGGGGCTGAGCTTGAGCCTGTGTGCCTTTTTGTCCCACAGCCTGTCAAAGGCCTTTTTACTCATTATGGACTGACTTGCACGCGTGTCCAGTTCCATCGAGAGTGGAATTCCGTTCAGTTCAACTTTCAACATTATTGGTGGACATTTTGTGGTGAATGTGTGTACCCCGTACACTTCTGGCTCCTCGGTAGGAGTCTCCAATTCAGCCTGATCCATAGTGGATCGATCTTCCTCTGCAACATGGTGGTTTGCAGGGTTTGCAGCTCGCCTGCACATTAGCTGGAGGTGTCCCATTGTTCTGCAACCGTTGCATGTATAGTGCTTGAAGTGGCATTGATGGGGCCGATGATCACCTCCACAGTGGCAAATAAGAGGTTAACTGCCTCGCATTAACGATTGATGGCTGACTCTGGGCCATCTGAGGTCAGGCAGTAGCAGCCAGCATGTGCGTTCTGCCATGTATATTCCTGCTCGAGAACGACGTTACCTTATGCACAATACTGGCCGAAACTTCTTTACTTTACGAAATCTGTTTGGTTTTGTCGTTGGTGGACATAAATGCCTGGGCTTTCGTTATTGCTTTACCTAGATTCGGGGTTTCTACAGTCAACAGTTTGCGAAGGATTGCCTCATGGCCAATGCCCAGTGTAAAATAGTCTCTCAGCATTTGTTCTAGGAATCCCTCCAATTTGCAATGTCCTGCGAGGCGCCTTAGCTCGGCGACATAGCTCGCCACTTCCTGGCCCTCCGACCGTTGACTTGTGAAGAACTATTATCTTGCCATTAAAACACTTTCCTTAGGATTTAGGTGCTCCCAGACCAGTGTACACAATTCTTCATAGGATTTAGCCGTTGGTTTTGCGAGGGCCTGGAGATACTTCATGAGGCCATAGATTGTTGCCTCACAAACAGTTAGGAGGACCGTCCTTCATTTGGCAGTGCTCCTGTCCCCTTCCAGCTCATTGGCCACAAAGTATTGGTCGAGTCTCTCCATGAAGGCCTCCCAATCGTCCCCTTCTGAGAACTTCTCCAGGATACCAACTATTTTTTGCATTTTCGTGCGGTTGTTTGTTACCTCGTCGGCAATTGATACATTCATAATAAAGGATGAAACTGAGTACTGTGTACAGTGAGCAAGTGTGACCTTAGCTCCTTTAATAAGACTCCATAGTGCACGTACCTCATGGGTTGCCTGCTTATATACCCTGCTCCCAAGGCATGCTGGGATCACTTGGGACTCCAACAGGTAGACCCTCAGGTGGTAGTGTAATACAGGTTACAAGGGGTTCAATACATAACACTCTTGTTCCTATTAAACTGTCTTGAGGAGCTGAATGGCCTGCCCCTGTTCCTATGTAACATGCTCGAGGGTCTGAATGTTACAGTCGCCTAGTGGACATGGTGCTCCATTTAGTGAACGTGTACGCCCCTCAGCCCAGTCACAGCAAGTGCGCTTCTTTGAAGAAGTGTTCACCCTTTTAGGCTCCATTGATTTCAGTGACTGCATAGTTCTCGGGGAGGATTTTAACTGCACCCTCGAGGCGAGGGACTGCTACGGTGCCCCCGCAGAGCTTGGCGGCAATGCAGTAGTTTAAAGACCTGGTCGGGTCTCAAGAACATAAGAACATAAGAAATAGGAGCAGGAATAGGCCATACGGTCCCTCGAGCCTGCTCCACCATTTAATACGATTATGGCTGATCCAATCATGGACTTAGGTCCATTTCCCTGCCTGCTCCCCATAACCCCTTAATCCCTTATCGGTCCTTCGACTTGGTGGATATATGGGAAAATCTCCATCCCGACTCCAGCACCTTCACTTGGGTGAGGCCTGAAAGAGGAAAGTCCAGAATCGACTGCCTAAACATTTCCTGGGCATACGTCTCCTGCGTTCCATGCATCCGGTGCCGTGCTCAGACCACCACCTGGTATGAGCGGAGCTTGCTTCGCTCCACGCGTGGGTGGGGTCCATGTGCAGGCATTTTAACAACTTGCTGCTGGAGAATGAGAGATTCCAGGATTCGTTCCATCGGTTCTGGGTCGACTGGAGAAGGGAGCAGGGGGGCTTCCCCTCCTTGGGACTATGGTGGGATGTGGGCAATGCTCACGTCCGTGTCTTCTGTCACAGCAGTGACTAGTGGGGTACCGCAAGATTCAGTGCTGGGACCCAGCTATTTACAATATATATTAATGATTTAGACAAAGGAATTGAATGTAATATCTTCAAGTTTGTAGATGACACTACGCTGGATGGCAGTGTGTGCTGTGAGGAGGATGCTAAGAGGCTGCAGGGTGACTTGGACAGGTTAGGTGAGTGGGCAAATGCATGGCAGATGCAGTGTGAGGTTATCCACTTTGGTGGCAAAAACAGGAAGGCAGATTATTATCTGAATGGTGACAGATTAGTAAAAGGGGAGGTGCAATGAGACCTGGGTGTCAAGAAGGCATGCAGGTACAGCAGGCAGTTAAGAAAGCAAATGGCATGTTGGCCTTCATAGCAAGAGGATTTGAGTATAGGAGCAGGGAGGTCTTGCTGCCATTGTACAGGGCCTTGGTGAGACCACACCTTGAGTATTGTGCGCAGTTTTGGTCGTCTAATCTGAGGAAGGACATTCTTGCTATTGAGGGAGTGCAGCAAACGTTCACTAGACTGATTCCCGGGATGGCAGGACTGACATATGAAGAAAGACTGGATCGATGAGGCTTATATTCACTGGAATTTAGAAGAATGAGAGGGGATCTCATAGAAGCATATGAAATTCTGATGGGATGGGACAGGTTAGATGCAGGAAGAATGTTCCCGATGTTAGGGAAGTCCAGAATCAGGGGTCACAGTCTAAGGATAAGGGGTAAGCCATGTCGGACCGAGATGAGGAGAAACTTTTTCACCCAGAGAATTGTGAACCTGTGGAATTCTCTACCACAGAGAGTTGTTGAGTCCAGTTCATTGGATATATTTAAAAGGGAGTTATATGTGGCCCTTGCAGCTAAAGGGATCGGGGGTATGGAGAGAAGGCAGTAGTGTGGAACTGAAGTTGCATGATCAGCCATGATATTGAATGGTGGTGCAGGCTCGAAGGGCCATATGGCCTGTTCCTGAACCTATTTTCTCTGTTTCTAAGAGTATGTGAAGGGGTCAACCAAGAGGTGGGAGTCCAGGTTTGGGTGCCTGGAGAAGGAAATGCTCGAGCTGGAGTCCCGTCTCGGTCAAGTTGTCCAGGACCTGATACTGTGGACGTTGTATGAAGAGAAGAAGGATGCGCTGAAGGACCTGCAGCTCGTTGGGTCCCGAGGCGCTTACGTGAGGTCACGGATCCGGTTAGTCCAGGACCTGGACCATGGCTCCGTCTTCTTCTACTCGCTGGAAAAAAGATGGAGGGTCCGTAAGCAACTCTTGATGCTGGTGGCCAACGACGGATATCTGGTCTTGGAGCCGGAAGGCATCAGTGCCAGAGCCTGAACATATTACACAGGTCGATTCTCTCTGGATCTATCCAGCAAGGAAGTGCACAGAGTTTCATGGGAGGAGCTGATGAAGGATGGCCCGGAGGGCGCCGAAAATCTGGACACTCCGCTAGGTCTGGCGAACCTGACCGATGATCTCCATGAACTCTCGAGGGACAAGTCCCCGGGGCTCGACGGGCTGACCATGGAGTTACACAGGGCATTCTGGGATGTCCTGGGGGGCAACTATGCTCGGGTCCTGAGTGAAAGGCTGGTGACCGGGGAGATGCCCCTCTCATGGCGCAGGGCGGTCATCATCCTGCTGCCTAAGAAGGGTGATCTCTGCCTGCTTAAGAACTGGCACCTGGTCTCCCTGCTCAGCATGGATGACAAAATTCTTGCCAGAGCCAAGCCTGCTCGCCTTGGCTCCATGGTGGACCATATGATCCACCCCGACCAATCCTACATGGTCCCGGCCGGACTATGCATGATAACATCCATCTGGTCCGGGACCTGGTCCACCATTTCCAAAGGGCTGGTCTCTCGGTCGCCTTCCATTCCGTCGATCAAGAGAAGGTGTTCGACAGGGTGGATCATGAATATCTTTTCTGGACTCTGCGTGCTTTCGGGTAAGGGATGCATTACCTTAGCCCTGCCGAGGAAGCCTGGCCGGCGAACTAGCAAGAGCTGGAGGCCAAAGTCACTGCTTGCATAGGGCGCTGGACAGGACTGCTCCGAGTGCAGTCCTACAGGGGTCGAGCGCTAATCTTAAACCAGCTGGTGGCTGCTATGCTGTGGTACCGGTTGGTCACTTTGATCCCTCTCCCTGCATTTGCCACCAAGATACAGCAGAAGCTCATCGGCTTCTTCCGGGACAACAGGAAGTATTGGGTCTCTGCTGTGGTTCTGAGTCTCCCGCTTAGGGATGGCAGTCAAGCGCTGGTGTGCGTGAGCACCCAGGCTGTGACTTTCCATCTTCAGATCCTGCAGAGATACCTGTACATCGAGCATCGCCCCAGATGGTGAGTGCTGGCGACATATTTCTTCCGCCAGCAGTACGGCCTCAATTACAACACTCAGCTCCTGTTTTTAAACCTGAATGGCCACAACATAACTGAGGCACTGCCTTACTGTGTGGAGCCAAAATGAGTGAATAATGAACAAAAATGTGGCACCAGTGAACTTTAATAGCAGATAGGAACGTTCATTCTGATTGTTGCACCTTTTGATGCTGTGAAAGATTGCAAGAAGCTTTGCATTATGTATAATGCTACATTTATTAACAAAATGGATTAAACTGAATATGTACAAATATATCTATATTAAACATCTTAATTCTTTGCACAATATGTGTCTCCAAAATGTTACCTCCTGTTATAAGAACATAAGAACATAAGAATTAGGAACAGAAGTAGGCCATCGAGCCCCTCGAGTCTGCTCCGCCATTCAACAAGATCATGGCTGATTTGGCCGTGGACTCAGCCCCACTTACCCGCCCGCTCCCCATAACCCTTAATTCCCTTATTGGGTAAAAATCTATCTATCTGTGACTTGAATACATTCAAAGAGTTAGCCTCAACTGCTTCCTTGGGCAGAGAATTCCACAGATTCAAAACCCTCTGGGAGAAGAAATTCCTTCTCAACTCGGTTTTAAATTGGCTTCCCCGTATTTTGAGGCTGTGCCCCCTAGTTCTAGTCTCCCCGATAAGTGGAAACAACCTCTATGCCTCTATCTTGTCTATCCCTTTCATTATTTTAAATGTTTCTATAAGATTACCCCTCATCCTTCTGAACTCCAACGAGTAAAGACCCAGTCTACTCAATCTATCATCATAAGGTAACCCCCTCATCTCCGGAATCAGCCTAGTGAATCGTCTCTGTACCCCCTCCAAAGCTAGTATATCCTTCCTTAAGTAAGGTGACCAAAACTGCACGCAGTACTCCAGGTGTGGCCTCACCAATACCCGAGACAGTTGCAGCAGGACCTCCCTGCTTTTGTACTCCATCCCTCTCGCAATAAAGGCCAACATTCCATTCGCCTTTCTGATTACCTGCTGCACCTGCAAACTAACATTTTGGGATTCATGCACAAGGCCGCCTGCAATTTCTGCGGTCTGGAGGAGTCCGTGTTCCATGTTTTTATTGAGTGCACAAGGTTGCAGTCCCTGTTCCATTATTTGAAGGGGCTGCTCCTGAAATTCTGGCTGCACTTCAGTCCCACTCTCCTGATCTTTGGGCACCCTGTGCGGAGGGGAGCGGGTAGGTCCGAGGGCCTCCTCGTAGGACTGCTCCTGGGCACGGCCAAGGGTGCCATCAGCCGGTCCAGGCAGCGGGCGGTCGAGGGGGTCGTTCAACCTGACTGCCTGCCTCTCTTCCGCTCTTACATCCGGTCCAGGGTGTCCTTGGAGATGGAGCACGCGGTGTCCACCGGTACGCTCGCGGCCTTCCGCGAGAGGTGGGCACCGGAGGGACTGGAGTGCATCATCACGCCCGGCAACCAAATTTTAATTTGATTTTACGTTTTAAAGTTAATTTGTTTTAATTGCCGGTGCTTTTAGTGTCCCCTTCCCTTTTATAGGGGGCACTGGGGAAAAATTGTGATTTTAGTGCCCAAAAAAAAAAAAAAAAAAAAAAAAAAAAAAAAAAAAAAAAAAAAAAAAAAAAAAAAGGGGGGGGAAAAAAAGGGCCTTGAAAATGTCTGGAGTGTCACCCAGGTCGGGTGGCACCGTTTATTGTTTTTATGTTTTCACAGGTGAACTCAAAAGAGTTTCATGCACAAGGCCGCCTGCAATTTCTGCGGTCTGGAGGAGTCCGTGTTCCATGTTTTTATTGAGTGCACAAGGTTGCAGTCCCTGTTCCATTATTTGAAGGGGCTGCTCCTGAAATTCTGGCTGCACTTCAGTCCCACTCTCCTGATCTTTGGGCACCCTGTGCGGAGGGGAGCGGGTAGGTCCGAGGGCCTCCTCGTAGGACTGCTCCTGGGCACGGCCAAGGGTGCCATCAGCCGGTCCAGGCAGCGGGCGGTCGAGGGGGTCGTTCAACCTGACTGCCTGCCTCTCTTCCGCTCTTACATCCGGTCCAGGGTGTCCTTGGAGATGGAGCACGCGGTGTCCACCGGTACGCTCGCGGCCTTCCGCGAGAGGTGGGCACCGGAGGGACTGGAGTGCATCATCACGCCCGGCAACCAAATTTTAATTTGATTTTACGTTTTTTAAGTTTAATTTGTTTTAATTGCCGGTGCTTTTAGTGTCCCCCTCTCCTTTTATAGGGGGCACTGGAAAAAAGGAAAAATTTGATTTTAGTGCCCAAAAAAAAACCACAAAAAAAAACCAAAAAAAAAAGGGCCTTGTAAATGTCTTGTGTGTGTCATCCAGGTCGGGTGGCACGGATACATGTTTTATGTTTTCACAGGTAAACTCAAAAGAGTTTCATGCACAAGGCCGCCTGCAATTTCTGCGGTCTGGAGGAGTCCGTGTTCCATGTTTTTATTGAGTGCACAAGGTTGCAGCCCCTGTTCCATTATTTGAAGGGGCTGCTCCTGAAATTCTGGCTGCACTTCAGTCCCACTCTCCTGATCTTTGGGCACCCTGTGCGGAGGGGAGCGGGTAGGTCCGAGGGCCTCCTCGTAGGACTGCTCCTGGGCACGGCCAAGGGTGCCATCAGCCGGTCCAGGCAGCGGGCGGTCGAGGGGGTCGTTCAACCTGACTGCCTGCCTCTCTTCCGCTCTTACATCCGGTCCAGGGTGTCCTTGGAGATGGAGCACGCGGTGTCCACCGGTACGCTCGCGGCCTTCCGCGAGAGGTGGGCACCGGAGGGACTGGAGTGCATCATCACGCCCGGCAACCAAATTTTAATTTGATTTTACGTTTTAAAGTTTAATTTGTTTTCATTGCCGGTGCTTTTAGTGTCCCCCTCCCCTTTTATAGGGGGCACTGTAAAAATTTGATTTTAGCGCCCCAAAAAAACCAAAAAAAAATAAATTAACAAAAAAGGGGCCTTGAAAATGTCTGCTGTGTCACCCAGGTCGGGTGGCATGGTTTTAATGTTTATGTTTTTGCAGGTAAACTCAAAAGAGTTTCATGCACAAGGCCGCCTGCAATTTCTGCGGTCTGGAAGAGTCCGTGTTCCATGTTTTTATTGAGTGCACGAGGTTGCAGCCCCTGTTCCATTATTTGAAGGGGCTGCTCCTGAAATTCTGGCTGCACGTCAGTCCCACTCTCCTGATCTTTGGGCACCCTGTGCTGAGGGGAGCGGGTAGGTCCGAAGGCCTCCTCGTAGGACTGCTCCTGGGCACGGCCAAGGGTGCCATCAGCCGGTCCAGGCAGCGGTCGGTCGAGGGGGTCGTTCAACCTGACTGCCTGCCTCTCTTCCGCTCTTACATCCGGTCCAGGGTGTCCTTGGAGATGGAGCACGCGGTGTCCACCGGTACGCTCGCGGCCTTCCGCGAGAGGTGGGCACCGGAGGGACTGGAGTGCATCATCACGCCCGGCAACCAAATTTTAATTTGATTTTACGTTTTAAAGTTTAATTTGTTTTAATTGCCGGTGCTTTTAGTGTCCCCCTCTCCTTTTATAGGGGGCACTGGAAAAATGTGATTTTAGCGCCCAAAAAAAAACCCAAAAAAATGAAAAACACAAAAAAAAAAAAAAGGAAAAAAAGGGCCTTGTAAATGTCTGGTGTGTCACCCAGGTCGGGTGGCACAGTTTAATGTTTATGTTTTGCAGGTAGACTCTAAAAGAGTCATGCACAAGGATCCCCAGTTTCCTCTGCACCGCAGCATGTTATAATTTCTATCCCATTCAAATAATATTCTCTTTTACTGTTTTTTTTCCCAAGGTGGATGACCTCACACTTCCCGACATTGTATTTCATCTGCCAAACCTTAGCCCATTCGTTTAACCTATCTAAATCTCTTTGCAGCCTCTCTGTGTTCTCTACACAACCTGCTTTCCCACTAATCTTTGTTTCATCTGCAAATTTTGTTACACTACACTCTGTCCCCTCTTCCAGGTCATCTATGTATATTGTAAACAGTTGTGGTCCCAGCACCGTTCCCTGTGGCACACCACTAACCACCGATTTCCAACCGAAAAGGACCCATTTATCCCGATTCTTTGCTTTCTGTTAGCCAGCCAATTCTCTATCCATGCTAATACATTTCCTCTGACTCCGCATACCTTTATCTTCTGCAGTAACCTTTTGTGTGGCACCTTATCGAAAGCCTTTTGGAAATCTAAATACACCACATCCATCGGTACATCTTTATCCACCATGCTCGTTATATCCTCAAAGAATTCCAGTAAATTAGTTAAACAAGATTTCCCCTTCATGAATCCATGTTGCGTCTGCTTGATTGCACTATTCCGATCTAGATGTCCCGCTATTTCTTCCTTAATGATAGTTTCAAGCATTTTCCCCACTACAGATGTTAAACTAACCGGCCTATAGTTACCTGCCTTTTGTCTGCCCCCTTTTTTAAACAGAGGCGTTACATTAGCTGCTTTCCAATCCACTGGTACTTCCCCAGAGTCCAGAGAATTTTGGTAGATTATAACGAATGCATCTGCTATAACTTCCGCCATCTCTTTTAATACTCTGGGATGCATTTCATCAGGAATGTTGTCACATTTTTCCCACAATTGTGTAAATTTCTGTGTTCACATTTATAATGTAAACATCCTTTTGTAAATATGTCGCTCTGTATGATACATAGATTATATCCAGGGTATACGGCACAGAAACAGGTCATTCGGCCCAACCAGTCCATGCCAGTGTTTATGCTCCACTCGAGTCTCCTTCTGTCTTTCCTCACCTAAATCTATCAGCATAACCCTCTATTGCCTTCTCCCTCGTTTGCTTATCTAACCTCCCCTTAAATGCATCAATACTATTCGCTTCAACCACTCCCTGTGGTGGCGAGTTCCACACTCTCAGCACTCTTTTGGGTAAAGAAGTTTCTTCTAAATTCGCGATTGGATTTCTTGCTGACGATCTTATATTGATGGCCTCTAGTTATGCTCTTTGCCAAAAATGGAAACATTCTCTCTGTAACCACTGTATTGAAACCTTTCATAATTGTAAAGACCTTTATTAGGTCACCCCAGCCTTTTTTCACATTACAACAGTGACTACGCTCCAAATGTACTTCATTGGCGGTAAAGCGCTTTGGGAGGTCTGCTGGTCATGAAAGGCGCTATCTAAATGCAAGTCTTTCTTTTCAAGAGTAAAGGAACCCAGCCAGTTCACCCTTTGCTGAGGGGATCCCCTCGCCTTTCTGGGATCATCCTTCTCAATCTGTAATTACAGCCTCCGAGTGGCGGTGGCGCTGTGGGGCGGCAGTTTTGCATCTCCCAGGAAACCTTGCGGCTGTTGCTGGTCCGATGGGGGCGGGGCTTGTGTTGTTCACACAGAGGGGCGGGGCTTGTGTTGTTCACACACAGGGGCTGGAGGGGGGCGGGGCTTGTGTCACACACAGGGGCCGGCGGTGGGAGGGGCTTGTGTTGTTTGCACACAGGGGCTGGCGGGGGGCGGGGCTTGTGTTGTTTACACACAGGGCGGGAGAAATCTCCCCTCCCCTCAGCCTGAGGGCGGGGCCGGGCTGTGAGGCCGCTCCCACTCCGCCCTGTCCCATCGCTCGGCCCCGCTCACACTCACTGCACGGACACACGGAGAGCGGGCGCACAGGACAACTATGGAAGGGACGCCAGTGACGCTGGAACAGCAGGTGTGGCCGGAGAGAATGGGGAACTGCGGGGTCAGTCTCCTCCTTCCCCCCGCAACCCCCATCGCTGACTCTGCCCACAGGGAAGGTCAGGCTCGGGTCAGAGGTCAGAGTGCGGCCGACCGAGCCAAGCTGACCCCGAGCCCAGCACCACATTGTATGCTCAATGACTGTCAATGGAAGTGTGTGTGTGTGAGCTTCAGCAGCATTTGAGTGTGTGAGAAAATGTGAGGTCAGTCTGTGTGTGGGACAGACTAAGAGAATGAGAATGTGAGAGAACGGTAGTGAGTGTGAATGGATGGTTGTGTTACAGTGGGAGAAGGAGAGTAAGTAGTGGGTTTAAGTGTGTGAATGAGATTGTGTGTGTGAAAGACTGGGGACAGTGAGAGCGTGTGCTTGTGAGTGCCTCTCCCTATCTCTGTAATCTCCTTCAGCCTCACAACTCCCCCGAGATGTCTGCACTCCTCAAACACTGCCTTCTTCAGCATCCCTGATTGTTATCGCTCAACCATCGGTGGCTGTGCCTTCTGTTGCCTGGGCACTAAGCTCCGGAATTCCCTCCCTAAACTTTTCCGCCTCTCTACCTCTCTTTCATCCTTTAAAACACTCCTTAAAACCTATCGCTTTGGCTGAACTGTTGGTCATCTGCCCAAATTTCTTCTGGCGTGGCTCAGTGTCAAATTGATACTTTTGTCAAATAACATTCCTGTTAATTGCCTTGGGACGTTTTACTACGTTAAAGGCACTATATAAATTTAAGTTGTTGCGCTGAAAGTTCCGGCCTCGCCTTGTCCGTACGAATTGCGCACGGACCCACTGAGGCTTCGCAAAAGCCAGTTTTCGGGGTGAGATGCTCATGCGCCAAATACCGGCTTTTCTGATCTGTCAAGCTTTCTCCACACAGATCCTCCACTCCCTGGGAGAAGGACATCCGTGCAGGAGAGATTGGGCTATTTGTCCAACGTATGTCCACCGAATGTACTTTCAACCTTTACGCCTGGTAAAAGCACGTGCTTAGCTTACTTTTACCAACATAACACTTTTAATACATATAAAAATTAAATTTATACACTCATTTTACATTAAAAACCCTGTTCATTAAGGTAAGTTTATTTTTAAACCTATTAAAACATATGGAAAAAAAATACCAAAAATATTTTTTTTCTAAAACATTTAATTAGATTTAATTTCAATTAATTTTAAATATGTGAGTTTTATTTATTATGCTGTGTTTCGGTATTTATGTGATAAAGACCACATCATTTGTTTTGGCGATGTTGATTGAGGGATAAATATTGGCCCAGGATCCAGGGAGAAATCCCTCTGATCTTCGAATAGTGGACGTGGGATCTTTTACATCAACCCAAGGGGGCAGACGGGGCATCGGTTAACGTCTCATCCGAAATACGGCATCTCCGACAGTGCAGCACTGGTAGTGTTGGCCTGGATTATGGGGTTCAAAACTCTAGAGTGGGGACTGAATCCACGACCTTCTGTCTCAGAGGCAAGAGGGAGTGCTAAATCCACTGAGCCATGCTGAAAACTCCATGTCAATGGCTGGCCAGCTTTGAGTAGAAATATCGTCATAGTGCCAGGACACAAAGGGTTAATAGTATGCCAGCAATGCAAGACAAGGTGATGTTTTCTCATTTGTTCCCCATTTCCTCAGTTGACTCACAGTTACACATCAACATTTTCTAATTAAATACACAGAGAAGCACAGGAAAAGGCCAAGTTGTGCGTGTCAGCGATCACTCCCCAGGCAAGCAGTCGGACAGGGCCTGGGTAAGTAACACAACGATTGTAATTCACTTCCACAACCAACGCGTCCTTTGTTGATGTTGTGAATTTACAAATCCAGATTCCAATGATTGAGGCTTTCTAAAGATTTCTAATTATTGAGATCTGAGCATTGGGCTTAAGTCTGCCATAAGGACATCTTTCTAGTTCAAGGGACAAGAGAATTGAGCCTGCAATCCAGGCCAAAGCACACGGTGCAGTATTGAGTGAGTGCTGCACTGTCGGTGGGGCAATATTGAGGCAGTATTTCACGTCATAGGGTCAGTACTTGGGTAGCGGTGCACTGTCAGAAGGCCAGTACTGAGGGAGTACTGCACTGTCAGAGAGGCAGCACTGAGGGAGGATTGTATTAATGAGGAGCGATTGAGTAGACTAAGCCTATATTCTTTAGAGTTTAGAGGAATGAGAGGTGATCTCATTGAAATATACAAAATTCTTATATGGATCGACAGGGTAGATGCAGAGAGGATGCTCGGGTGGTGAATCTTTGGAATTCTCTACCCCAGAGGCTGTGGGTAATCAGTCATTGAGTATATACAAGACAGATCGATAGATTTTTGAATATTAAGGGAATCGAGGGATATGGGTATAATGCTGGAAGGTGGAGATGAGGTAGAGGTTCAGTCATTATCTTAGAAACATAGAAACATAGAAAATAGGTACAGGAGCAGGCCATTCAGCCCTTCTAGCCTGCACCGCCATTCAATGAGTTCATGGCTGAACATGAAACTTCAGTACCCCCTTCCTGCTTTCTCGCCATAACCCTTGATCCCCCGAGTAGTAAGGACTTCATCTAACTCCCTTTTGAATATATTTAGTGAATTGGCCTCAACTACTTTCCGTGGTAGAGAATTCCACAGGTTCACCACTCTCTGGGTGAAGAAGTTTCTCCTCATCTCGGTCCTAAATGGCTTACCCCTTATCCTCAGACTGTGACCCCTGGTTCTGGACTTCCCCAACATTGGGAACATTCTTTCTGCATCTAACCTGTCTAAACCCGTCAGAATTTTAAACGTTTCTATGAGGTCCCCTCTCATTCTTCTGAACTCCAGTGAATACAAGCCCAGTTGATCCAATCTTTCTTGATAGGTCAGTCCCGCCATCCCGGGTATCAGTCTGGTGAACCTTCGCTGCACTCCCTCAATAGCAAGAATGTCCTTCCTCAAGTTAGGAGACCAAAACTGTACACAATACTCCAGGTGTGGCCTCACCAAGGCCCTGTACAACTGTAGCAACACCTCCCTGCCCCTGTATTCAAATCCCCTCGCTATGAAGGCCAACATGCCATTTGCTTTCTTAACCGCCTGCTGTACCTGCATGCTAACCTTCAATGACTGATGTACCATGACACCCAGGTCTCGTTGCACCTTCCCTTTTCCTAATCTGTCACCATTCAGATAATAGTCTGTCTCTGTTTTTACCACCAAAGTGGATAACCTCACATTTATCCACATTATACTTCATCTGCCATGCATTTGCCCACTCACCTAACCTATCCAAGTCACTCTGCAGCCTAATAGCATCCTCCTCGCAGCTCACACTGCCACCCAACTTAGTATCATCCGCAAATTTGGAGATACTGCATTTAATCCCCTCGTCTAAATCATTAATGTACAATGTAAACAGCTGGGGCCCCAGCACAGAACCTTGCGGCACTCCACTAGTCACTGCCTGCCATATTGTAAGGTGGAGCAGGCTCGAGGACCAAGTGGCCTACTCCTGTTCTTAATTAATTTATGTTCTTATTCACTGTCGGATGTTCAGTACTGAGGGAGCGCTACACTGTCGGAGGGTCAGTACTGAGGGACTGCTGCACTGTCGGAGGGGCAGTACTGAAGGACTGCTGCACTGTTGGAGGGGCAGTACTGAAGGACTGCT
Organism: Pristiophorus japonicus; assembly: GCF_044704955.1. NCBI lineage: Eukaryota > Metazoa > Chordata > Chondrichthyes > Pristiophoridae > Pristiophorus > Pristiophorus japonicus. The sequence continues at coordinate 60,432,711 of NC_091998.1, read as the reverse complement.
GCACTGTTGGAGGGAAAGAACTGAGAGAGCTCTCTGCTGCACTGGCAGACTGGCTATACTCAGGGAGCGCTTCATTGTCAAAGGGTCAGTACTGATGCAGTACTGCACTGTTGGTGGTTCAGCACTGAGGGTGTGCTGCACTGTGGGAGAGGCAATACTGATTGTCTGACCAGTTATCACATAGCTGTTTGTGGAACATTGCTATGTGCAAATTAGCTGCCAAGGTCGTGAAAGGCACGAAAGAACGACAAGTATTTATTTGTTTTTCTTTCTTTAATCCTCGTAACTTAATGTAGAGAACCTTACGTCCTGCAGAGATTCAAATTAGTCCATGAAGACATTGTCTAAACTGTTTCAATCTCCTGAGAGCTATCAGGCAAGAGGTGAGGTCTCATTAATTCCTTTCTCTTTCAGACCAAGAGAGTGAGAAGTTGATGGAATATTTACGAGCGGACAATGGTCAAGAAATCTTACTTCCTCATGTGACTTCTCCAAGGTAATATCATTGTCAGCTTGATGGTTAATAGTCTGTGCAAAAGCTCATGCTTATTGTGCTATGATTCAGCAGTAACCCAGTGTACTAGCTCGCACTATGTCCCGTTCACCCATCACCCATGTGCTCACAGACATACATTGGCTCCTTGTCTGGCAACACCTCGGGCTAGAAATTGCGTAGCGCCCTGTTTGGGGTGATCATTTCTGTGGAAGCGCAAAAGTGTCGCCGGGCCCTAAAGATTTGATTCTGTCTGGAAATTCTGCTTTAGTGCTCGAAGAGAGAAGTGGAGTGTGAAATCAACCGCTACCACTTCCCTTTGAGTGCAAAAATGAGTGAGAGGGGTGGTATCAGCAGAGTGCTGCACGATGTTCAGTCCAATGCTGCCGGTTGTACAGGCTCCTTCCCACACTTGAAGGGAAGGGCCAATGCTGATTGAATCCTAAGGCTGCGTCTGTTGGGCGATGGCACCTGCAATACACGCCTAGCAGCCCCAAGCACTCGGAGGAAGTGCAGGGCTAAGCAATCGTGGGGTCCAAAAAATGAAAACTGCAACACACTGGGGACATAATTCAAACTTGCCCTACCTGCCCACCACTGAGTTTAATTAGCGCTCCCCAAGCGGTCAGCCGAGGTGACAACGCCTCATGCAGCTGCCGTTGTTGATGCCCAGCGATGCTGCAGGGGGCGGAAGCGAATTTTACATCCGGGGCGCAGCGCACCGGATGATGTCACGATCACCGGGGTGCAAGAGATCGAGGCGGTAAGTTTTAGAGCCGGCGCAATCCCACCAGGGAATTTCCCGTGTGTCGGTGATTTCGCTGCACCCAGTCGGTAAACCCTTAGCGCCCAGTTACTGGCCCTGGAGGCGCTAATGGGAGGTGCAAACCAGGCCAATTTATCCCCCCATAAATTTAACATCCTCACCCTCGTGCTGAAATCCTTCTGTGGCCTCGCACACCCTCGTTATCTCTGTTCCTCCTCCAGCCCTAAAACCCTCTGAGTTCTCTGCATTCCACCAATTCTTTTCTCTTGTGCCTCCACGATTTTCATCGTGCCATCAATGGCAGCCACGCCTTCAGTCGTCCAGAATCTAACGCTAGAATTCCCTGCCTAAACTGCATGGATGGACAAATGGCCAGAATTGGAGGAGCACAAAGACCCTAATTTTAGTGTAAGTCACCATGATGACAACACTGCAGCACTTAGAATAAACAGTCAGTTCAACATCACCCTTCCTGCCCATTCTAACCATAATCAGAACCATGATAAGGGTGCAACACATTTTAAAGATAAAAAGCAGATAAGCCAGGAAGTCTATAAAAGTCTAAACTGTTGAGAGTTGCTCTGTTTGCCTTTGATGTCCTGTGCAGTTACATTTCATAGAATCATAAAACGATACAGCACAGAACCAGGCTATTTGGCCTATTGTGCCTGTGCCAGCTTTTTGCTCGAGCCATCTAATTAATTGCACTCACCTGCTCTTTCCCCAGAGCCTTGCAAACAAAATTCCCTTCAATAATTGATTGAAATTCCCTTTTTGAAAGTTACTGTTGAATCTGCTTCCATCGCTCTTTCAGGCAGTGCATTCCAGATCACAACAACTCGCTGTTGAAAATAAAATGTCGGCTCACTGTTCAGTGATGATTACGCTCCAAGGCAAAGGGAGATGAGCATTTTTTAAATGCAGCAAGTTGTTATTTACAATCTATATTAACAACTTGTAAGAAGGGACTGAGTGTAACGTAGCCAAGTTTGCTGACGATACAAAGATGGGAGGAAAAGCAATGAGTGAGGAAGACACACAAAATCTGCAAAAAGAGATAGACAGGCTAAGTGAGTGAGCAAAAATTTGACAGATGGAGTATAATGTTGGAAAGTGTGTGGTTATGCGCTCTGGCAGAAAAAATCAGAGCAAGTTATTATTTAAATGGAGAAAAATTGCAAAGTGCTGCAGTACAGAGGGACCTGGGGGGTACTTGTGCATGAAGCACAAAAGGATAGTATGCAGGTACAGCGAGTGATCAGGAAGGGCGATGGTATGTTGGCCTTTATTGCAAAGGGGATGAAGTATAAAAGCAGGGAAGTCTTGCTGCAGCTATATAAGGTATTGGTGAAGCCACACCTGGAATACTGCATGCAGTTTTGGTTTCCATATTTATGAAAGAATATACTTGCTTTGGAGACAGTTCAGAGAAGGTTCACTAGGTTAATTCCGGGGATGAGGGGGTTGACTTATGAGGAAAGGTTGAGTAGGTTGGGCCTCTACTCATTGGAATTCAGAAGAATGAAGGTGATCTTATCGAAACATATAAGATTATGAGGGGGCTTGACAAGGTGGATGCAGAGAGGATGTTTCCACTGATGGGGGAGACTAGAACTAGAGGGCATGTTCTTAGAATAAGGGGTTGCCCATTTAAGACGGAGATGAGGAGAAATTTTTTCTTCTCAGAGGGTTGTAAATCTGTGGAATTCGCTGCCCCAGAGAGCTGTGGAAGCTGGGACATTGAATAAATTTAAGACAGAAATAGATAGTTTCTTAAATGACAAGGGGGTAAGGGGTTATGGAGAGCGGGCGGGGAAGTGGAGCTGAGTCCATGATCAGATCAGCCATGATCTTATTGAATGGCGGAGCAGGCTCGAGGGGCCGTATGGCCTATTCCTGTTGCTATTTCTTATCTTCTTATGATCTGGAAGGCACTGCCTGAAAGGGAGGTGGAAGCACATTCAATAGTAATTTTCAAAAGGGAGTTGCATACATATTTGAAGGGTAAAAATTTGCAGGGCTATGGTGAAAGTGCAGGAGATTGGGATTAACTGGATAGCTCCATCAAAGAGCTGGCACAGGCACAATGGGATAAATGACCTCCTTCCATGCTGTAAGATTATTTGATTCTATGAAATAAGTTCCTCATCAACAATTTAAAAAAAAACATAAAATGCTGGAAATACTCAGCAGGTCAGGCAGCATCTGTGGAGAGGGAAAGGAAGGACAGATCAAATGACAAAGGTATGATTCTACAAAGCAAAAGGAGATTGTAATGAAGTAATGAAACACCTTCCAGCCTATCTCAGACCTTTCCCTTTGTTCTTTCCTCTTCTCTCGCCTTTCCCTGACACTGCACTTGCTTAAAACCTGGTGCATCTCTAACTTTTTCCAGTTCTGACCAAAGGTCATCGACCTGAAACCATAACTCTTTCCCTCTCCACAGATGCTGCCTGACCTGCTGAGTATTTCCAGCATTTTCTGTTTTATTTCAGATTTCCAGCATCCGCATTATTTTGCTTTTATCCTTGTCTGAAACCATGAATATTGCAGTAGGACAGGGAACAAGAGATGTTTGACATCAATGTTTATTGTGTGGTCCGGTTCAGTTTAACAAACGCATAGTGAGACCATCTGTGAAAGTCATGAGCCCAACACAGCTGCACCTCCGACACATTCAGAGCTCAGGCTGGAGGCACTTTGCTGCTGTGCTTCAAAGTGTCTGCTGGAGCAGGGCCTGTGCTGAGCTGGGGGGCCAGTCAGTCTACAATGCTGGAGCAGGGCCTGTGCTGAGCTGGGGGGCCAGTCAGTCTACAATACTGGAGCAGGGCCTGTGCTGAGCTGGGGGGCCAGTCAGTCTACAATGCTGGAGCAGGGCCTGTGCTGAGCTGGGGGGCCAGTCAGTCTACAATGCTGGAGCAGGGCCTGTGCTGAGCTGGGGAGCCAGTCAGTCTACAATACTGGAGCAGGGCCTGTGCTGAGCTGGGGGGCCAGTCAGTCTACAATGCTGGAGCAGGGCTCGGGCTGAGCTGGGGACCAGTCAGTCTACAATGCTGGAGCAGGGCCTGTGCTGAGCTGGGGGGCCAGTCAGTCTACAATGCTGAAGCAGGGCCCGTGCTGAGCTGGGGACCAGTCAGTCTACAATGCTGGAACAGGGCCCATGCTGAGCTGGGGACCAGGCAGTCTACAACAATTTTAGTTGATCTGTAAATCAAATGTTGCCTTATTAAAGGGGCAATAAAACCGACAAATAAACAAATTAACTTTTGACATAATCTTAATCAAATTAAAATTTGGTTGCCAGGGGTGATGATGTACTCCAGTCCCTCCGGCGCCCACCTCTCGCAGAAGGCCACGAGCGTACCGGCGGACACCGTGTGCTCCATCTCCAGGGACACCCTGGCTCGAACGTAACCGCAGAAGAGATGTAGGCAGTCAGGCTAAACAACCCTCTCGACTGCTGCCTGGATCGTTTAATGGCCACCTTGACCATGCCCAGGAGCAGTCCTACGAGGAGGCTTCCGACCTGCCCACTCCCCTCCGCACAGGTTCCAGTCAGTCTATAATGCTGTATTGGAATCAACCTACAATAATATTGGTTTTGTATCTAAAATAATCCTTTAGACAATGAGGATTCAAAGTGATTCCTTAGACAACGAGGGTCCAAAATTCGCCAAGAAGACTGAATCAGCTTAGCCAATCAGATGGCATGGAGAGCAAACAGGAAGGTTGGGCTAATTAGTGATTCATGATGGTGATAATGCCGTGAGTTCTGATGGATCCTAATCCACTGTTCCTTGCAAATCAGTATAGAATATATCTCAATTGGTGCATCTTTTAGGCATTGTGTTCGGTGGAAGGATTGCTTCACTAAACAGGGTCCTGAGGTCCTTAAGCCAACAGAGAATGAACTTGTCCACTCCCATGTCCAGGACTCCTTTCCATCCTTTAGGCTGATGGAGCCACCTGTTGGGTCAAAAGTTGTCTTCACACATAGAACATTGCTCGCTGAGGAAAAGGCATGAATACAGGTGGGCGTGGCATCCGCGGACAATGTGACTGAGTCTGTTCGACATGTGGCATCACTATAATCTTGATTGCTCAAGCCTTCCTCCCCAGTACTCCGCTACAAGCTCAGAACATGGGCTGGAAAGTGGGATTATGCTGGATCGTTCTTTAAGCTGGCACAGACACAATGGGCTGAATTACCTCCTTCTGTGCTGTAAGTTTCTATGATTCTATGATGTGCAGTGTTTTATATTCATTTTTGGATCACTTTGCCTCAGTATTTAGCAGGGAGACTAACAGGGCGGATATAACATTAGAAAAAGAGATCAAAAAGTTATCAAGACATTTAAAAAAGAAAGGCGCTGGGGGAGGGTCAGCGGGGGCACAGAGCTAATTCATAAAATAGTGAAACTCAGAGTATAAACCCTGGATGGAATGCATCCGCGCATACTAAAATCAGCTTGGAAGGTACAGCGGAGACACTTTTTTATACATATATAGAAAAGGGAACAGCGCTAGAGGACTGGGAGACAGCTAATGTTATTCCTACATTTAAAAAGGGATATAGAACAAGTCCAGGGAACTATTGATCAATTAGAATAACAACAGAGGTAGGAAAGATAATGAAATCTTTACTCAAAAATCTAATAGAAATACATCTATAAACTGAAAATATAGTAAAGAATACATTTCAAAAGTGAAGATCATGCTTGACAGAAGTAACAGAAGGAGTAGATAAGGTCATGTAGTAGATGTCATATACTCGCCCATCCAGAGTTGCCCTAAGAAGATGGAGGTGGTGGGCCTTCTCCTTGACCCACTGCCGTCCTTGTGCTGAAGGCGTCCCACAATGGTTTTAGGTTGAGAACTCCAGGATGCTGACCCAGCGACGATGCAGCAATAGTGATAAATGTCCAAGGTAGGATGTTGTGTGACCTGGAGATCATGGGCATCCCATCACGTAGCTGCTTGTGTCCTTGAGGTGATGGAAGTCACAGGGGAGGATGTAACTTAGGGGAGTTCTCGGGTTGTCCTGTAGATGGTACACACAGCAGCCACTGTATGCCTGTGATGGAGGGGTGGATAGCGAGTCCAGTGGATCGACAAGGCATCCAGTGCTAAATATTGATATTTTTCTCCTCAGCTGTATTGTCCCAAGAGTGGGAAGGCGACACTCCACGAGATGTGACAGCACAGGAAAGTTTGTGTGTGCAGATTCCATATCATTACAGTTATCCGTTGCATGTGGCAAACCAACTTCGAGGTGAATTCTGGTTTAAGAGCGAGGAATGAACATTATCGTCTGCAGCCTTTCACTCCGAGTATCGTAATCACGAGTCAGAAAGGTTACACCATCGGACCTGGCTGTCAGGAGACCTGAAAGATGGCGACTGTTCCCTGATTATAAACAACATCATACAGGAAGATTCAGGACCTAATTTTTTCAGAATAGAATTCGCAAACAGTGATACGTTTAATGACTTCCCTGCAACACGGCTTCATGTTTCTGGTAAGTGCTGTGTTATAACTACTCAACATTCACATTCAACAGTCAATGGGAACTAACATAAACTGGCAATTACATGTTAACAATAAGGACAAATTATTAGAACGCCACGTCTGATCATCAGTAATGTAGTGCTACCTTCCAGTTCAGTCCCAAAGCAGCCTCTAATTGACTAAATATCTTGACTGTGTCTGTCAATGTTCACCAGAATTGAGGAAGCCTTGCTTCCACTCCTAAAGTGAGTTATTTGATGGCTGAACAGTCCAACACGAGAGCCACAGACCCTGTCACAGGTGGGACACATATTCGTCAGGGGAAGGGGTGGGGGGTGGCACTGATTTACCACACGCTTCTTCCGCTGCCTGCGCCTGAACTCTTCTCGCTCGCAGCATTGAGATTCGAAGAGCTCAACGCCCTCCCGGATGCACTTTCTCCACCTAGGGCGGTCTTCGGCCAGGGTCTCCCAGGTATCAGTGGTGCTGTCGCACTTCACCAGGGAGTCGTTGAGTGTGCCCTTGTAATGTTTCCGCTGCCCATCTTTGACTCGTTTGCCATGAAGGAGCTCCGCATAGAGCAATTGCTTAGGGAGTCTCGTGTCTGGCATGCGAACTAAGTGGCCTGCCCAGTGTAGCTGATCGAGTGTGGTTAGTGCTTCAATGCTGTGGATGTTGGCCTGGGCGAGTACACTGATGTTGGTGCGTCTGTCCTCCCAGGGGATTTGCAGGATCTTTCGAGACATCGTTGGTGATATATCTCCAGTGACTTGATGTGTCTTCTGTACATCATCCATGCCTCTGATCCATATTGGAGGGTGGGTATTATTGCAGCCCTGTAGACCATGAGCTTGGTGGTATGTTTGAGGGCCTGGTCTTCAAACACTCTTTTCCGCAGGCGGCCGAAGGCTGCACTGGCGCACTGGAGGCGGTGTTGAATCACCACATCAATGTTTGCCTTTGTTGACAAGAGGCTCCAGAGGTATGGGAAGTGGTCCACTTTGTCATGGGCCACGCTGTGAATCTTGATGACTGAGGAGCAGTGCTGTGCGGCGAGGACAGGCTGGTGGAGGACCTTTGTCTTACGGATGTTAAGCGTAAGGCCCATGCTTTCATATGCCTCAGTGAATACATTGACTATATCCTGGAGTTCGGCCTCAGAATGTGCGCAGACGCAGGCGTCGTCCGCGTCCTGCAGCTCAACGACAGAGGTTTGGGTGATCTTGGACCTGGCCTGGAGGCGGTGTAGGTTAAACAGCTTCCCACTGGTTCTGTAGTTTAGTTCCACTCCAACGGGGAGCTTGTTGACACTGAGGTGGAGCATGGCAGCGAGGAAGATTGAGAAGAGGGTTGGAGCAATGACGCAGCCCTGTTTGACCCCGGTCCGGACGTGGAATGGGTCTGTAATGGATCCACTGGTAAGGATCATGACCTGCATGTCGTCGTGGAGCAGCGAAGGATGTTGACAAACTTTCGGGGGAATCCAAAACAGAGGAGGATGCTCCATAAGCCCTCACGGTCGACAGTCTCAAAGCTTTTGTAAGATCGAAAAAGGCCATGTATGAGGGCTGGCGCTGCTCCCTGCATTTTTCCTGCAGTTGTCGTGCTGCAAAGATAATGTCCGTTGTTCCCAGTAGGGGACGAAATCCGCACTGTGATGCCGGGAGGAGCTCCTCGACCACAGGGAGGAGACGGTTGAGGAGAACTCTAGCGACATCCTTCCCAGTGGTTGACAGCAGGGAGATTCCCCTGTAGTTGCCGCAGTCGGATTTGTTCCCCTTTTTGAAAATAGACATGATCGCTGCATCTCTGAGATCTCCCGGCACGCTCTCCTCCCTCCAAATGATAAAGATGAGGTCATGTATCCGCGCCAACAGCACCTCTCTACCATATTTTAGTGCCTCAGCAGAAATTCCATCCGCACCGTAGCTTTTTTATTCTTGAGCTGATTTATGGCTTTGCCTACCTCGTGCAGCGTTGGGGTTTCACTGAGGTGGTGGCGGTTGCATGCTGCGGGATGGAGTTGAGAACACTCGAGTCAAAGGCAGAGTCTCGATTGAGGAGATCTTCATAGTGCTCTTTCCAGCGGACCCTGACAGCTTCGGTGTCCTTGATGAGTCTTTCCCCGTTCTTGGCCAGGAGTGGGGTGTGACCTTGGGAGTTTGGACCGTAGGTGGCCTTGACTGTGATGAAGAATCGTCGCATGTCGTGACTGTCGGCTAGTTGTTGTATCACCTGCGCTTTCTCCATCCACACCTGTTCTTTAGGTCCCAGGTTTTTTATTGGACCTCAGCCTTGAACCGTCTAACGTTGCTTTGTAGCTTCCTAGTTGGGTTGTTTTTTGAGGCTCAGAAATGCTCTGCGGTTACGATCTATTAGTTTTTGGATCTCCTGATCGTTTTCATCAAACCATTGTCAATTCATGGGTCTCGGAGAGAAAGTGCATTAAGCGCATTGACAGACACACCACCAAGCCTTAAAATCGGAGAATAATTTCTCTTACATAGTTACACAGAGGCTACAGCACCCAAACTAGCCATTCAGCCCAAATGATCAATGCAGGTGTTTATGCTCCACATGATCTTCCTCCCACCCTACTTTAAACCTTCTATTCTTTTCTTCCTCGTGTACTTATCTCGATTCCCCTTCATTTTGTCCATTCGCCTCAACTTCTCTCTGTGGCAGCAAATTCCACATTGTAGCGAGATGCACTGCAGCAACTCACCAGGACTTCTTCTGCAGCACTTCCCAAATCCACGAACCAGGGCAGCAGGTTCATGGGGACATCACCACCTCCAAGTTACACACCATCCTGACTTGGAAATATATCGCTGTTCCTTCATTGTCACTGGTCACAATCCTGGAACTCCCTCCCGACCAGCACTTTGGGAGCACCTCCCCCACATGGGACTGCAGCGGTTCAAGAAGGTGGCTCACCACCTGCTTCTCAGGGGCAATAAATGCTGACCTTGCCAGCGATGCCACATCATGTGAATTAATAAAAAAAGAACATTATCTCCACTCTCTTGGAAAAGATGTTTCTCCTGAATTTCCTTTTGAATTTATCAGTGACTATCCTATATTTATGGCCCCTAGTTTTGGTCTCCCTCACAAGTGAAACAACAATTGCCCTATCAAGCACTTTCATAATTTTAAGGACCTCTATCAGGTCACCCCTCAGCTTTCTCTTTACTACAGAAAAGAGCCCCAGCCTGTTCAGCCTTTTCTGTTCCCTTGTAACCTCTCAGTTCTGGTATGGTCCTTGTAAAAATACTTTCTCTCACGGGACTGTGATTTCTATTTGAACTGATGCTTCACGTTATATTTATCAAAACAGATCCGTTCTCTGTGCGTTAGATTTCACAGATAAAACCACAATATTCCCTGCTGGAATTATTGCCGGAAAGCATGTGGACATAAGCATGTCAACTACAACACCACGTGCAATGGAACAGCACCTGTCTTAACCTGGGTCAATGCCGCTGACATACCCGGGTCAGTCTCAAACAGTGTAACTCAGTATGGCGTCGCTCTGACATATACTTCTGTTCTGACCCTGATCCCATCACTCAAACACGATGAGCAAACTCACCTGCAGAGTCAGTTATCCATCTCTTTCATCAGAGCAGACCCTCACACTAACTGTGTAATGTAAATATGACATCCTTTATTCTTCATTACCCGTTATAGGCTACTTTGTGCACTGCGACATCCCACATACAGCAATGTGATTGTGACCAGATCATCTATCTTTTTACTGAAAAATATTGGCCAGGTCACCGGACAGAACTCTTTGAATAGTGTCATGGGATCTGTAAAATGCACCTGAGGGGGCAGATGGGGCCTCGCTTTAACCTCTCGTGCGGTGTTCCCCTCGTACTGCCTCTCTGACAGTGCAGGAATCCCTCAATACTGCACCTCCAACAGTACAGTGTTGCCTTAGTACTGCCCCTCTGATATTGCAGCGCTCCCTCAGTACTGCCCTTCTGACAGTGCAGTGCTCCCTCATTATTGCCCCTCCTACAGTGCAGCGCTCCCTCATTACTGCCCCTCCGATATTGCAGCGCTTCCGCAGTACTGCCCCTCCTACAGTGCAGCACTCCCGCAGTACTGCCCCTCCTACAGTGCAGCACTCCCGCAGTACTGTCCCTCCGACAGTGCAGCTCTCCCGCAGTACTGTCCCTCCGACAGTGCAGCACTCCCGCAGTGCAGCACTCCCGCAGTACTGCCGCTCCGACAGTGCAGCACTCCCGCAGTACTGCCGCTCCGACAGTGCAGCACTCCCGCAGTACTGTCCCTCCGACAGTGCAGCACTCCCGCAGTACTGTCCCTCCGACAGTGCAGCACTCCCGCAGTGCAGCACTCCCGCAGTACTGTCCCTCCGACAGTGCAGCACTCCCGCAGTACTGCCGCTCCAACAGTGCAGCACTCCCGCAGTACTGCCGCTCCGACAGTGCAGTGCTCGCTCATTACTGCACTAATATGTTGACCTTGATTACATGCTTCGTGATGATGTGACACCTTTCATCTTCTCATCATCTCTCAAATTGCTTCACAGCCAATGTAAGGTAACTGATCTTTATTTGTTTTTAGACGCACCACGCAATCTCCATTACTTCTCTTGCTACGATTTAAAAATTCATCGATCAGTATAACAAGGGAATTCTGCAGTGATATTCTGCTCTATTCTGCCCAGCTTCTAACCTGACGTGGTGACCTCTAGGTGTCACAATGAACAGGAGAAATTGGAACAACGAGCTGTGTTTGGAGTTTCTACACAGTTTCCAGCGACCCTGGATGTAACATCAGTGTGTGGCAGAGAATGAACATGGAGCGGTGGAGAAGGCCATAACCATTACTGGAATGTGAGTGTACAGATACTTTCATACCTCTCCAACTACAAATTAATATCTATGTGAGACTTTGGCCATAACTATGTAAGTAAGAGTAAGTGACAGTTCTGTGTGAGTGAGGAGTCACCAGCTGTTACATATCCACAGACAAATCGAGAAACACAGAAACACTCAGTCAGTCATACATAAACACAGATGCAGACACACAGACACACACATGCAAACTAATACTTGCATACAAACACACACTCCTACACACTTGCATACACTCACACTTGCGCACTCTCACAATTATGTACACACACTCGCTCGTGCACAGACCCAAGAGTTGCTATTGCCACACTGATTAATCCAGTTGATCCAGAGTCTGAATCTGCTCAGTTCGTCTTTGCTGGGTGTCAGAATCTGAGCGATGGAATGCAGATCATTTCATCCACGATCAGAGAAAGCACAAGAAATAGGAGCAGGAGTAGGCCATTTGGTCCCTTGAGTTTGCTCCGCCATTTAATAAGATCATGGCTGATCTGATCATGGATTCAGTTCCACTTACCTACCCGCTCCCCATAACCCTTTATTCCCTTATCGCTCAAAAATCTGTCTATCTCTGCCTTAAATATATTCAATGACCCAACCTCCACAGTTCTCTGGGGCAGAAAATTCCACAGATTTACAGCCCTCTGAGAGAAGAAATTGCTTATCATCTCAGTTTTAAATCAGCAGTCCCTTATTCTGAGACTATGCCCCCTAGTTTTAGTTTCCTCTATGAGTGGAAATATACTCTCTGCATCCATCTTGTCGAGCCCACTCATTATGTTTTATGTTTCGATAAGATCACCTCTCATTCTTAAGTCAACCCCCTCATCTCTGGAATCAATACGAAGATCAAAACTGCACACAGTACTCCAGATGTGGCCTCACCAGTACCCTGTACTGTTGTAGCAGGACTTCTCTGGTTTTATACGCTACCCCCTTGCAATAAAGGCCAACAATCAATTTGCCGCCTTGATTACTTTCTGTCCCTGCATACTAACTTTTTGTGTTTCATGCACAAGGACCCCCAGGTCCCTCTATTCTTAAGCACTTCGCAATTTTCTCCCATTTAATTTATAATCTGCTTTTCTATTTTTTTCTGGCAAAGTGGATAACCTCATATTTTCTTGCATTATACTCCATCTGCCAATTTTTTGCCCACTAACTTAGCCTGTCTATATCCCTTTGCAGATTTTTTTGTGTCCTCCCACCCATCTTTGTATCATGAGCAAATTTGGCTACATTACACTCGGTCCCTTCATCCAAGTCATTAATATAGATTGTAAATAGTTAAGGCCCTGTGGCACCCCACTAGTTACTGTTTGCCAACCGGAAAATGACCCGTTTATCCCGACTCTTTGTTTTCTGTTAATTAGCCAATCCTCAATCCATGCTAATATATTACCCACAAACCCGTGAACTTTTATCTTGTGCAGGAACCTTTTATGTGGCATCTTTTCAAATGTCTTCTGGAAATCCAAATACACCACATCCAATGGTTCCCCCTTATCCACCCTACTCATTACATCCTTGCAGAACTCCAGCAAATTTGTCAAACATGATTTCCTTTTCATAAAACAATGCTGACTCTGCATGATTGAATTATGCTTTTCCAAATGTCCTGCTACTGCTTCCTTAATAATGGACTCCAGCATTTTCCCAATGACCGATGTTAGGTTAACCAGTCTATAGTTTCCTGCTTTCTGTCTGCCTCCTTTTTTTAAATAGGGGTGTTACATTTGCAGTTTTCCAATCCGCTGGGACCTCCCCAGAATCCAGGGAATGTTGGTAGATTACAACCAATGCATCCACTATCTCTACAGCCACTTCTTTTAAGACCCTAGGATGTAAGCCATCAGGTCCAGAGGACATGTCCACCTTTAGTCCCATTATTTTACCGAGTACTACTTCTTTAGTGATAGTGATTGTATTAAGTTCCTCCCCTCCCTATAGCCCTTTGATTATCCCTTATGGGATGTTTTTAGTGTCTTCTACTGTGAAGACCGATACAAAATATTTGTTCAAAGTCTCTGTCATTTCCCTGTTCCCCATTATTAATTCCCCAGTCTCATCCTCTAGGGGACCAACATTTACTTTAGCCACTCTTTTCCTTTTTATATACCTGTAGAATCTCTTACTATCTGTTTTTATCCCCAATCCCCTGGCCTCCCACTAGTCTTGGCCACACTATATGCTCTTGTTTTCAATTTGATACCATCCCTTATATCCTTAGTTAGCCACGGATGGTTATCCCTTCTCTTACAGCCTTTCCTTCTCATTGGGATATATATTTGCCAATGCTGTGAGTTATGAAATATCTCCTTAACTGTCTGCCACTGCTCATCAACTGTCTCACTCTGTAATCTATTTTTCCAATCCACTTTTCCCAACTCTGCCTTCATACCTTTGCAGTCTCCTTTATTTAAGCTTAGGACACAGATTAGAGATTCAACTTTCTCAACCTCCAACTGAATTTGAAATTCAATCATGTTAAGGTCACTCATTCCTAGAGGATCCTTTATTAGGAGATTGTTTATTAATCCTGTCTCATTACACAGTACCAGATCTAAGATAGCCTGCTCCCTTGTTGGTTCCGCAACGTACTGATCAAGGAAACTATCTCGGATACACTCTATGAACTCTTTCTCAAGGCTACCCTGGCCAATTTGCTTTGTCCAAATTGTGAAGGTTAAAATCACCCATGATTATTGCTGTTCCTGGATTCCTCAGTGAGACAACCAATCAGAAAGTGACCTCGGAGGGTGACTGGGAATGTGGTTTACATTAAGATATCTTAAATACATAGATATTAAATATATAGATATAACACATAAAGCTATTAGTTCTCAATTTCAGAATAAGTATAAGTACATCGGAGCACCATTCTAAAACTGAACGGCAGTAATTAATTTACAGGCAGAGACTCCAGTGAGTGTATAGTAGGATTAATTGGTGCTGGAATCATTTTGAGTGTTGAACTGGCTGGATTCTTAATCTTTAAGTGTGTGAGAAAGTAAGAGTTAAAGGATTAACTTTTTTTTTAAATCCTTACTTCAATCTTCACTCTAAAGAAATAACTTGCGTTTATTTTCTGGTGCAGACACGATGGGCCGAATGGCCTCCTTCTGTGCCATAAATTTCTATGACTATGATTTATACAATGCCTTTCATGAGCTCAGAATGTCTAGAAATACTTTAGAATCAATTAAATACTTTTGAAGTGTACTCACTGTTGTAAACTAGCAAAACGTGGCAACCAATTGCCGCACAGCAAGCTCCCACAAACTGCAATGAAATAAATGATCAGTTCATTTATTTTTAGTGATGTTGGTTGCCGGATAAATATTGGCCCCAGGACACTATGGACAACTCCCCTGGTCCTCTTCCAAATAGTGGCCGTTGGCTCTTTTACATCCACCTTAGAGGGCAGAGAAAACTTTGGTTTAATGCTTTATCTGAAAGACAGCACCTCTGACACTGCAACGCTCCCTCAGTACTGGCACAGGGAGTATCGGCCTGGATTATAAAGTTCATTGGGACGTCCTGAGGTCATGAAAGGCACTATAGAATGCAAGTCTTTCTTTTTTTTCTTTTCTTCATGGGGTCAAGCCCCACCCCAAATCCTTCTTGGACAAAGTGGGCCAGGAGGGGGCAACTTTTCAAAGGTTGAGAGCCAGAATTAAATGATATGCTTATAAATGTACGTTACAGTAACTTGCAGATAGAGAGAACCTGGCAAGACATTGTGAAGATAGCCCGCAAAGTGGCTTTTGATGTGTTATATTCCCAGCCGTGGTCTTGGAATTTGGATTGCACACTCTCCTGCCTGTCTCATTCCCTTCCTCTTTCCATGTCTCATTCATCCTCTCCTTTCTCCTCTTCTTATGCTCTCCCTCTCATCCTCAGTCTCTGCCTCCCCTTTCACATTCCGCAGTCTCTCTCATCTCCCAGGGGTTCTGGGCAGCATCTGCTCCTGCTGAAGAGCCGCTTCGCCCTCTGGAGTGAGCATTGAATTGATACTCCTTGTCAAGGGCTGCCCAGCATTAAACTGAAATATTGTCATGCTTTCTTACAAGTTTTCTTACAACACAAGACTATGATGCTTCATTTCAAATAAGTGATGTTTTCTCACTAGTTGCCCACTTCCTGATTTGACTTGCAGTGATACATCAACAATTTCTAATTAAATACAGAGTGAGCAGCACAGGAAGAAGCCATTCAGCCCAAGCGACCAGTTGGACAGGCTCCGGGTAAGTAATGCAATGAATGTAATTCAATTCCAGCACCAACGTCGTCCTTTGTTGGTGTTGTGACTTTATTAAGAAAGATTCCGTGATTGATGCCTTCTAAAGATTTCTACATACTATTGAGATGTGGGCTTGGGACTCAAGTCTATCGTGCAGGACATCTTTGTAGTACAAGGGACGAGAAAAGTCCAGCAGCCCGTAATTTAGGTCCACACTCCCAGTGCAGTACTGTGGGAGCCCCGCACTGTTGGAGGTGCCATATTTTGGATGAGACCTTAAACCGAGGCTCCGTCTACATTACGAACCCCCGTCTCTCTCTGTTCCTCCTCTCATTCCTCCGTACAATACTTCATTGCCTCCCTCCTACCTTGCATCCTTCCCTCTCTCCCTCCTTCCCAACTTGCTTCATACGAACTTAAAAATATAAAAATAAGAGCAGGAGCAGGTCATTTGTCCCCTCGAGCCTGCTCTGCCATTTAATAAGATCATGGCTGATCTGATCTTGGGTTCAGCTCCACTTCCCTGACCGCTCCCCATACCCCTTGACTCCCATATCGGTCAAACATCAGTCTATCTCCACCTTAAATATATTCAATGACGCAGCCTGCACAGCTATCTGGGGCAGAGAATTCCAAATTTACGACTCTCTGAGAGAAGAAATTCCTCCTCATCTCAGTTCTAAATGGGCAAACTCTTATTCATAAACTATACACCCTAGTTCTAGATTCCCCCACGAGTGGAAACATCCTCTCTGCATCCACCTTGTCGAGGCCCGCCCCGCCCCCCTGTATCATATGTTTCAATAAGATCGCCTCTCTTCTAAACTCTAATGAGTACAGACCCAACTTGCTCAACCTTTTGTCATAAGTTAACCCTTTATCTCAGCACTCAACCTAGTGACCACCTCTGAAATACAAGTATATCCATCCTTAAATAATGAGACCGAAACTGTACGCAGTACTCTAGGTGTTCTCACCATATCCTGTACAGTTGTAGAAGAACTTCCTTGCTTTTATACTCTATTCCCCTTGCAATAAAAGCCAACATTTAATTTTCCTTCCTCATTGCTTGCTGTACCTGAGTCCTAACTTTTTGTGTTTCATGCACAAGGACCCCCAGGTCTGTGTACTGCAGTATTTGTAATCTCTCGCGATGTAAATAATTATTGGCTTTTTTATTTTTCCTGCCAAAGTGGATTAACTTACATTTTCCCACATTATACTCTAGCTGCCAAATGTTTGCCACTCACTTAGCCTGTCTATATCCCTTTGCAGATTCTTTGTGTCCTCCACACAACTTGCTTTCCCACCCATCTTTGTATCATCAGCAAATTTGGTTACATTACACTCGGTCCCTTCATCCAAGTTATTAATATAGATTGTAAATATTTGAGACCCTAGCATCGATCCTTGTGATATCCCGCTAATTACAGTTTGCCAACTGCAAAGTGATCCATTTATCCCGACTCACTATTATCTGTTAGGTTTTGCATCCTTTCACTCCTCTCTCCTTCACTCCTTCCTTCCTTCGATCCCTCATTTCCTACGCTCCTGTCCCCTTGGATTGGAAATGTCACTTCATTATTTAAGAAGGATGAGAGGTAAAACTTGGCTATAGGCCTATTAGTCTGATGTGTGTTGTGAAGAGGTGACTAGAATCTGTTATTAGGGACAGAGTGACTGAGCACTTGGACAAATACGACCTGATCAGAAAGAGCCAGCTTGGATTTGTAAAGGGTAAATCATGTCCAACGAACCAAGTTGAATGTTTTCAGGAGGTAACTAATGTGCTAGATAAGGAAGTGTCTATGGATGTTATTTATATCGACTTTCCACAGTCCCTAAATTGTCAGACTGCTTATCCAACATCCAATTCTGGATGAGCTGAAATTTTCTCCAATTAAATATAGGGAAGACTGAAGCCATTGTTTTCGGTCCCCGCCACAAACTCCGTTCCCTAGCCATTGACTCCATCCCTCTCCCTAACTTCTGTCTGAGGCTGAGCCAGACTGTTGGCAAACTCGGTGTCATATTTGACCCTGAAATGAGATTTCGACCACATATCCACAGCTTAACAAAGAACGTCTATTTTCACCTCCGTAACATCACCCGTCTCCACCCTTGCCTCAGCTCATCTGCTGCTGAAGCCCTCATCCATGCCTTTGTTACCTATAGACTTGACTGTTCCAACGCACTCCTAGCTGGCCTCGCGCATTCGACCCTATGTAAACTAGAGGTGATCTAAAACTTGGCTGCCCATATCCTAACTCGCACCAAGTCCCGCTCACCCATCACCCCTGTGCTCGCTGACCTACATTGTCTTCTGGTTAAGCAACGCCTCGACTTCAAAATCGGTGGATATGTACTCCAAGACTCCTTTTTTTCCTCTACACTTTTCTGTGTCCTACCATTTAATATGTATTCCCTTGCCTCCCCAAATGCATTACCTCACACTTTCCGGATTGAATTCCATTTGCCACTGCTCAGCCCATCTGGCAAGTTCATTGATATCTTCCTGCAGCCTACAGCTTCTTTCTTCATTTAGTATCGTCTGCAAACTTCTTAATCATACCCCCTACATTCAAAACTAAATCATTGATATATACCACAAAAAGCAAGGGACATAGTACTCAGCCCTGTGGAACCCCACTGGAAACAGTCTCCCAGTCACAAAAACATCCATCAATCATTACACTTTGCTTCCTGCCTCCGAGCCAATTTTGGATACAACTTGCCAGTTTGCCCATGGGCTTTTACTTTTGTGACCAATCTGTCATGTAGGACCTTATCAAACACTGCTTGAAATACACTACCCTCATCGACCCTCATTGTTACCTCCTCAAAAAATTCAAATCAAGAGTAGTAGAAATCTGGAACTCATTGCCCTTAAAAAGCTGTTGAGGCTGGGTGTCAACTAAAAATTTCAGAATTGAGTGGCATAATATTTTTGTTCGGCAAGGATATTAACGGTAACATAGAAAATAGGTGTAGGAGTAGGCCATTCGGCCCTTTGAGCCTGCACCAGCATTCAATATGAACATGGCTGATCATGCAACTTCAGCACCTCATTCCTGCTTTCTCTCCATACCCCTTGATCCCTGTAGCCGTAAGGGCCACATCAAACTCCCTTCTGAATATATCTAATGAACTGGCCTCAACAACTTTCTATGGTAGAGAATTCCACAGGTTCATAATTCTCTGAGTGAAGAAGTTTCTCCTCATCTCCGTCCTAAATGGCTTACCCCTTATCCTTAGACTGTGACCCTCGATTCTGGACTTCCCTCAACTTCGGGAACATTCTTCCTGCATCCATCCTATCGAATCATGTCAGAATTTTATATGTTTCTCTGAGATCCACTTTCATTCTTGTAAATTCCAGTGAATTTAAGCCGAGTCGATCCAGTCTTTCTTCATATGTCTGTCCTGCCATTTTGTGAATCAGTCTGGTGACCCTTGGCTGCACTCCCTCAATAGCAAGAATGTCCTTCCTCAGATTAGGAGACTAAAACTGTACACAATATTCAAGGTGTGGCCTCACCAAGGCCCTGTACAACTGCAGTAAGACCTCGCTGCTCCTACACCCAAATCCTCTCGCTATGAAGGCCAACATGCCATTTGCCACCTTGACTGCCTGCTGTACCTGCATGCCAACTTTCAGTGACTGATGTACCATGACACCAAGGTCTCGTTGCACCTCCCCTTTTCCTAACATGTCACCATTCAGATAATATTCTGCCTTCCTGTTTTTGCCACCAAAGTGGATAACCTCACATTTATCTACATTATACTGCATCTGCCATGCATTTGCCCACTCACCTAACCTGTCCAAATCACCCTGCAGCCTCTTAGCATCCTCCTCACAACTCACACTGTCACCCTGCTTAGTGTCATCTGCAAACTTGGAGATATTACATTAAATTCCTTCGTCTAAACCATTAATGTATATTGTAAATATCTGGGGTCCCAGCACTGAACCTTGTAGCACCCCACGAGTCACTGCCTGCTGTTCTGAAAAGGACCTATTTATTCCGACTCTTTGCTTCCTGTCTGCCAACCAGTTCTCTATCCATGTCAATACGTTACCCCCAATACCATGTGCTTTAATTTTGCACACTAATCTCTTGTGTGGGACCTTGTCGAAAGCATTTTGAAAGTCCAAATACACCACATCCACTGGTTCTCCGTTGTCCACTCTATTGGTCACATCCTCAAAAAATTCTGTGGAACCAAAGCAGAAAGATGAAGTCAAGAAAGAGATCTATTTGAATGGTAGAACAAGATCACGGGACTGAATGTCCTCCTCCTGTTCTTATATTACAGCACTATTCAGTATCAATAATTAATCCCAAAACTATTCAGTATCAATAATCAAACCCAACACTCTTCAATATCAATAATCAATGGCTCCAATTGTGGGAGGAATTTTCTAATTGGACACAAAGATACCAAATACAGATCATGCCGAGTGTCACTCTGCTCATTTCCTTTTCTGTTACCGAAGAAAGAGGAGGAGGATCTGGAAATCAAACCTAACCACTGCATCAATTCATGTAAAGTTCATCATATTTACGCAAACTGCGAGCATGACGAGAGTCCTGTGTATGGGAATGTGTAATCTCAGCAAGAATGAGAATCACTCACTCTGGGAACAGCACAGAAGAAGAGAATGATTCGGAACTCCACTTTACCTTCCTAGTAACCAAAGGGCTTTAACCCCCTGCCCGCCCCTCACCCGGTCACCAACACCCAAAAATAGTTTTAAACTGCTTGACATAATGAGATGTAGTTTCTGCGTGCTGATGTTGCCTCACAAAGTTGAGTGCTGCTACGGCCCAGATCATTGTCACTGGGTTTAATTGTGTATGTGCTCGTTCAGCATTGCCCCTCACTGTTTCAGTCGTTGTTCTCTCCATTGTGATTATAAATGTTTTTAAGTATTGATCGATATTCCACCAGGACAGCACATACAAATTCATTCCTGTGTGCGTGTTTGAGGGAATTTTCATTTTGTTAATCACTTTCCTGTCTGCGAATGTTTACAGCATGGTCCTTGCCAAGTGTAGACTCCAGGAGAAGCAGGGTTCGAGGATAATTGGACCAGTGCAGATCGGTATTATTTACTCGCTATTTAACTGTCATGCATGCTTCTGCTTATGTCATACTTTGATTTTATATTACCATTCATAGTTAAATAGCAAAACTAACAGCAATCTGGGAAGCAGCGACGCAAAGTTGGTTGGAGAATTGGGAGATTTCCTGCAGTGCAGCCTGACGAACTGGGAGACGTGAAACACTGGTAGCAGAGTGTAATTACAACGTGACATGTTTACATTGTCAGTTCCCATTGTAGAAACGTAGAAAATAGGTGCCAGGAGTAGGTAATTCGGCCCTTCGGGCCTGCACCGCCATTCAATTAGTTCATGGCTGAACATGCAACTTCAGTACCCCATTCCTGCTTCCTCGCCATACCCCTTGATCCCCCGAGTAGAAAGGACTACATCTAACTCCTTTTTGAATATATTTAGTGAATTGGCCTCAACAACTTTCTGTGGTAGAGAATTCCACAGGTTCACCACTCTCTGGGTGAAGAAGTTTCTCCTCATCTCTGTCCTAAATGGCTTACCCCTTATCCTTAGACTGTGACCCCTGGTTCTGGACTTCCCCAACATTGGGAACATTCTTCCTGCATCTAACCTGTCTAAACCCATCAGAATTTTAAACGTTTCTATGAGATCCCTCTCATTCATTCTTCTGAACTCCAGTGAATACAAACCCAGTTGATCCAGTCATTCTTGACATGTCAGTCCCGCCATCCCGGGAATCAGTCTGGTGAACCTTCGCTGCACTCCCTCAATAGCAAGAATGTCCTTCCTCAAGTTAGGAGACCAAAACTGGACACAATACTCCAGGTGTGGCCTCACCAAGGCCCTGTACAACTGTAGCAACACCTCCCTGCCACTGTACTAAAATCCCCTCGCTATGAAGGACAACGTGCCATTTGCTTTCTTAACCGCCTGCTGTACCTGCATGCCAACCTTCAATGACTGATGTATCATGACACCCAGGTCTCGTTGCACCTCCCCTTTTCCTAATCTGTCACCATTCAGATAATAGTCTGTCTCTCTGTTTTTACCAGCAAAGTGGATAACCTCACATTTATCCACATTATACTTCATCTGCCATGCATTTGCCCACTCACCTAACCTATCCAAGTCACTCTGCAGCCTCATAGCATCCTCCTCGCAGCTCACACTGCCACCCAACTTAGTGTCATCTGCAAATTTGGAGATACTACATTTAATCCCTTCGTCTAAATCATTAATGTACAATGTAAACAGCTGGGGCCTTAGCACAGAACCTTGCGGTACCCCACTAGTCACTGCCTGCCATTCTGAAAAGTACCCATTTACTCCTACTCTTTGCTTCCTGTCTGACAACCAGTTCTCAATCCACGTCAGCACACTACCCCCAATCCCATGTGCTTTAACTTTGCACATTAATCTCTTGTGTGGGACCTTGTCGAAAGCTTTCTGAAAGTCCAAATACACCACATCAACTGGTTCTCCCTTGTCCACTCTACTGGAAACATCCTCAAAAAATTGCAGAAGATTTGTCAAGCATGATTTCCCTTTCACAAATCCATGCTGACTTTGACCTATCATGTCACCTCTTTCCAAATGCACTGTTATCACATCCTTAATAATTGATTCCATCATTTTACCCACTACCGATGTCAGGCTGACCGGTCTATAATTCCCTGTTTTCTCTCTCCCTCCTTTTTTAAAAAGTGGAGTTACATTGGCTACCCTCCGCTCCATAGGAACTGATCCAGAGTCTATGGAATGTTGGAAAATGACTGTCAATGCATCTTCTATTTCCAAGGCCACCTCCTTAAGTACTCTGGGATGCAGACCATCAGGCCCTGGGGATTTATCGGCCTTCAATCCCATCAATTTCCCCAACACAATTTCCCGACTAATAAGGATTTCCCTCAGTACCTCCTTCTTACTCGACCCTCTGACCCCTTTTCTATCTGGAAGGTTGTTTGTGTCCTCCTTTGTGAATACTGAACCAAAGTACTTGTTCAATTGGTCTGCTATTTCTTTGTTCCCTATTATGACTTCCCTTGATTCTGACTGCAGGGCATCCTACGTTTGTCTTTACTAATCTTTTTCTCTTTGCATATCTATAGAAGCTTTTGCAGTCTGTTTTAATGTTCCCTGCATGCTTCTTCTCGTACACCATTTTCCCTGCCCTAATCAAACCCTTTGTCCTCCTCTGCTGAGTTCTAAATTTCTCCCAGTCCCTGGGTTCGCTGCTATTTCTGGCCAATTTGTATGCCACTTCCTTGGCTTTAATATTATCCCTGATTTCCTTTGATAGTCATGGTTGAGCCACCTTCCCTTTTTTATTTTTTCACCAAACAGGGATGTACAATTGTTGTAGTTCATCCATGCGGTCTCTAAATGTCTGCCATTGCCCATCCACTGTCAACCCCTTAAGTATCATTCGCCAATCTATCCTAGCCAATTCACGCCTCACACCTTCAAAGTTACCCTTCTTTAAGTTCTGGACCATGGTCTCTGAATTAACTGTTTCATTCTCCATTCTAATGTAGAATTCCACCATATTATGGTCACTCTTCCCCAAGGGGCCTCGCACAACGAGATTGCTAATTAATCCTCTCTCATTACACAACACCCAGTCTAAGATGGCCTCCCCCCTAGTTGGTTCCTCGACATGTTGGTCTAGAAAACCATCCCTTATGCACTCCAGGAAATCCTCCTCCACCGTATTGCTTCCAGTTTGGTTAGCCCAATCTATATGCATATTAAAGTCACCCATGATAACTGCTGCACCTTTATTGCATGCACCCTAATTTCCTGTTTGATGCCCTCCCCAACATCACTACTACTGTTTGGAGGTCTGTACACAACTCCCACTAACATTTTTTGCCCTTTGGTGTTCTGCAGCTCTACCCATATTGATTCCACATCATCCAAGCTAATGTCCTTCCTAACTATTGCATTAATCTCCTCTTTAACCAGCAATGCTACCCCACCTCCTTTTCCTTTTATTCTATCCTTCCTGAATGTTGAATACCCTTGGATGTTGAGTTCCCAGCCCTGATCATCCTGGAGCCACCTCTCTGTAATCCCAATCACATCATATCTGTTAACATCGATTTGCACAGTTAATTCATCCACTTTATTACGGATACTCCTTGCATTAAGATACAAAGCCTTCAGGCTTGTTTTTTTAACAACCTTTGTCCTTTTAGAATGATGATGTAGTGTGGCCCTTTTTGTTTCTTGCCTTTGTTTACTCAGCCTTCCACTATTTCTTTTTACCTTTCTACCATCTGTTTCTGACTCCATATTACTTCGCCCTATCTCGCTGCATAGGTTCCCATCCCCCTGCCATATTAGTTTAAAAACTCCCGAACTGCATTAGCAAATGTTACCCCTAGGACATCAGTTTCAGTCCTGCCCAAGTGCAGACCGTCCCTTTTGTAAAAATGGATGGAGGAAATTATGATAGGAAACGTTGCTTTAGAAGTAAGATTTTTGATATATTGTAAATGGATAAAACAGATTTGATGACAGAATAAACTACTGCTACAATAAACAAATATTTTAGTATTTCAATCTTGGAAAGTTCAATTAGCAACTGCCATGATGGCTCAGTGGAACCATGTGGTGTGACATAGAATACAGAGGCCAAGGTCCAAGATCCTGGTTCTCAATCAGAAATTGGGTCAAGGACTGAGAAAAGATGTAATGCTCCTTCTCGTGATGTGTAACTGATGATTCTCTCTGTTAAGCATGGGTTGAGTGAAGGCAGAATTTGGTTTGTGGGTGCTGCCCTCCATGGTCAAACAGCCAATTTGTCACAGACA
This sequence comes from Pristiophorus japonicus, assembly GCF_044704955.1. Lineage (NCBI taxonomy): Eukaryota > Metazoa > Chordata > Chondrichthyes > Pristiophoridae > Pristiophorus > Pristiophorus japonicus. The sequence goes on along the minus strand of NC_091998.1, from coordinate 60,407,916 downwards.
TGTAGAATGGCCACATATTTCTGACTATTAGTTGAACTTTAGTTGACTCATAGCAACAGGATAAGGCCCATTCAACCCCTCTAGCCTATTACATGGCAACAGGAGGAGGCCCATTCAGCCCCTCAAGCCTATTACATAAGAACAGCATGAGGCTATTCAGACCCCTCGAGCCTGTCACATAGGAACAGGAGTGGGGCGCAATCAGCTCCTTGAGGCTGTTGCATATGAACAAGAGGATGTCATTCAGCCCTGCGAGCCTGTTGAATAGGAAAAGAATCACCCTTTCAGCCCCTCGAGCGTGCTGCACAATTCAATTAGATCTCTACCTCAACTCCATTTATCTTTGCTCCTCATCCCGCTTTCCTGTTTCGAACAAACATCAACCTATGTGCTGTTGTGGTTCAGTGGATTTAGTATGTGCTCTCTTGCCCTGTCACCTCCAGATCAGAAGGTTGTGGGTTCAAGTCCTACTCTAGAGACTTGAACACGTAATCCATGATGACACTCCACAGTGCCAATACCGTGGGAGAGCTGCACTGTTGGAGAGGCCGTACTGAGGTAGCACTGCACTAGCGGAGGGGCAGTACTGAGGGAGCGCCACGTTGACAGAGGGGCAGTATGGAGGGAAGGCTGCATTGTTGGAGGGGCAGTTCTGAGGGAGCACTGAACTGTCGGAGGGGCAGTAATGATGGAGTGCTGCACTGGCGGAGGGGCAGTACTGAGGGAGCACGGCACCGGTGGAGTGGTAGTACTGTGGGAGTGCTGCACTGGTGGAGGGGCAGTATTGAGAAGCGCTGCACTGATGGAGGGGTAGTAGTGCGTGAGTACTGCACTGTCGAATTGGCAGTATTGAGGGAGTTGCTCCTCTGTCGAAGGTGCCTTCATTCAGCTGGGACATTAAGCTACAGCTCTGTCTGGACTCTCAAATAGAAGTAAATGTGCCCATGGCCACTAATAGAAGAAGAGCTGAGACGTTCTCCCCAGTGTCCCGAGATCAATATTTATCTCTCAACCAACATCACTAAAAAGCAGATGATCTGGTCATTAACACGTTGCTGTTTATTTGGAGCTTGCTGTGCCGTGAATTCAACATTGCAACAGTGACTCCACTTCAAAAGTACTTCATTGGCTGTAAAGCGCTTTGAGACGTCCTGAAGTTGTGAAAGGCGCTGCAGAAATGCAATCTTACTTTGTTGTCCTTTATTAATGCCATGCAACTCACTTCAGAGCAACTTTCATCTCAGTGAAACAAATTATGTCGCAAAGACATTGTTTCATTTTTTTTTGATATCTCCAGAGCTGTCAGGCAAGAGGTGAGGTCTCATTTACTCCTTTCTCTTTCAGACCTTGAGAGTGAGAACTGATGAAATATCTGGGAGAGAATAATAGTCAGGAAATGTGATTTAGCTCCTGTCACTTCTCCAAGGTAATATCATCGTCAGCTCACATACAATTATGGTTAATAGTCTTTGCAAAATATCTTATTGAGTTATGATTAGCAACCAAATTAAGCAGTGACCCAGCATATTAACTCGCACCAAGTCCCGTTCATCCATCATTCCCATGCGAGCTGACATACATTGGCTCCCAGTCCGGCTACAGATTTGGAGGAGGTTTGCGTGAGTGGAGAGAGGCCATGGAGTGATTTGAAGTCGAGGATGAGAACATAATAAGAACATAAGAATTAGGAACAGGAGTAGGCCATCTATCCCCTCGAGCCTGCTCCGCCATTCAACAAGATCATGGCTGATCTGGCCGTGGACTCAGCTCCACTTACCCGCCCGCTCCCCGTAACCCTTAATTGCCTTATTTGTTAAAAATCTATCTATCTGTGACTTGAATACATTCAATGAGCTATCCTCAACTGCTTCCTTGGGCAGAGAATTCCACAGATTCACAACCCTCTGGGAGAAGAAATTCCTTCTCAACTCGGTTTTAAATTGGCTCCCCCATATTTTGAGGCTGTGCATCCTAGTTCTAGTCTCCACGACCAGTGGAAACAACCTCTCTGCCTCTATCTTGTCTATCCCTTTCATTAGTTTAAATGTTTCTAGAAGATCACCCCTCATCCTTCTGAACTCCAACGAGTAAAGACCCAGTCTACTCAATCTATTATCATAAGATAACCCCCTCATCTCCGGAATCAACCTAGTGAATCGTCTCTGTACCCCCTCCAAAGCTAGTATATCCTTCCTTAAGTAAGGTGACCAAAACTGCACACAGTACTCCAGGTGCGGCCTCACCAATACCCTATACAGTTGCAGCAGGACCTCCCTGCTTTTGTACTCCATCCTTCTCGCAATGAAGGCCAACATTCCATTCGCCTTCCTGATTACCTGCTGCACCTGCAAACTAACTTTTTGGGATTCATGCACAGACCCCCAGGTCCCTCTGCACCGCAGCATGTTGTAATTTCTCCCCATTCAAATAATATTCCCTTTTACTGTTTTTTTTCCCAAGGTAGATGACCTCACACTTTCCGACATTGTTTTCCTTCTGCCAAACCTTAGCCCATTCGCTTAACCTATCTAAATCTCTTTGCAGCCTCTCTGTGACCTCTACACAACCCGCTTTCCCACTAATCTTTGTAACTGCAAATTTTATTACACTACACTCTGTCCCCTCTTCCAGGTCATCTATGTATATTGTAAACAGTTGTGGTCCCAGCACCGACCCCTGTGGCATACCACTAACCACCGATTTCCAACCCGAAAAGGACCCATTTATCCCGACTCTCTGCTTTCTGTTAGCCAGCCAATTCTCTATCCATGCTAATACATTTCCTCTGACTCCGCGTACCTTTATCTTATGCAGTAACTTTTTGTGTGACACCTTAACGAATGCCTTTTGGAAATCTAAATACACCACATCCATCGGTATACCTCTATCCACCATGCTCGTTATATCCTCAAAGAATTCCAGTAAATTAGTTAAACATGATTTCCTCTTCATGAATCCATGCTGTGTCTGCTTGATTGCACTATTCCTATCTAGATGTCCCGCTATTTCTTCCTTAATGATAGTTTCAAGCATTTTTCCCACTACAGATGTTAAACTAACTGGCCTATAGTTACCTGCCTTTTGTCTGCCCCCTTCTTTAAACAGAGACGTTACATTAGCTGCTTTCCAATCCGCTGGTACCTCCCCAGAGTCCAGAGAATTTTGGTAGATTATAACGAATGCATCTGCTATAACTTCCGCCATCTCTTTTAATACCCTGGGATGCATTTCATCAGGACCAGGGGACTTGTCTACCTTGAGTCCCATTAGCCTGTCCAGCACTACCCCCCCTAGTGATAGTGATTATCTCAAGGTGCTCCCTTCCCACATTCCTGTGACCAACAATTTTTGGCATGGTTTTTGTGTCTTCCACTGTGAAGACCGAAGCAAAATAATTGTTTAAGGTCTCAGCCATTTCCACATTTCCCATTATTAAATCCCCCTTCTCATCTTCTAAGGGACCAACATTTACTTTAGTCACTCTTTTTTCCGTTTTATATATCTGTAAAAGCTTTTACTATCTGTTTTTATGTTTTGCACAAGTTTACCTTCGTAATCTATCTTTCCTTTCTATCTTTGGGATGAGGATTTTAAATTTGAGGCATTGTCGAACGGAGCCAATGAAGGTGAACGAGCACTTGGAGTAAAGGTTGAGAAGAGAATGGGGATAATAACTGGGGGAATAAATCTATCCCGATGCTCGAGCTTCGATAGAACTGTCCTGAAATTTGTGTCATCGTCTTGTCTTCATGGCAACTGCTCACCAAAATAACAAAGCAGCATTTAGAATCGACAGGTAGTTCAGCGCTCAGCCTAAAGCTCATTGTCACCATGATAAGTGGGCAAAATAACCGAAAGATAGAAAGAAGGCAAACCAGGAAATGTATAAAGGTCTCAAATACACAGGGGTGGAAATTTGGTCATGCCTTGGTTTCAGCGTCAACCTGGGCAGAGCGGTAAATTTGGCGCTGGCAAATGGTTTGTATCTGCCATCGCAATATTCATCAGCTGGGCCCTGAGTTTGGAGTGGAGCACTGAGGGAGACGTTGCACATGTCTTTTAGGCCTCTAGGCCGGCTGACCAGATCAAAATTGCGAGCTAAACAGCTGGTCTCCGAGCGACCTAAGAGAGACCTCGGGGTGGGGGGGAGGGGGGGAGCACACCAAAAACATTCCCAATAAATAACTCACGCCAGCACAACATAAATCGCAATGAAAAAAAAATCTTATGCACTGACCTCAGGTTGACATTACTCTCACTGCGGACGCTACAGCTTGGAACACCACCTAGTTGGAGGACAGAAGATTGGGAAGCTTTTAAAAGCCAGAAAAGGATGACTAAAAAGATGATTAAGAAAGGGAAGTAAACTAGCACGAAATATAAAAACAGTAAGCATGAGTTTCTATAGGTAGATAAGAAAGGAAAAGAGTGGCTAGAGTAAATGTTGGTCTCTTGGAGGACGAGACCGGGGAATTAGTAATGGGGAACATGGAGATGACAGAAACTCTGAACAAATATTTTGTCTAAGTCTTTTCGGTGGAGGACACTAATAACATTCCAGCAGTGGATAGTCAAGGGCGAAAGGCGGGGAGGAACTTAACAATCACAATCACTAAGGAGGTTGTACTCAGTAAGATAATGGGACTAAAGGCGGATAAATCCCCTGGACCTGATGGCTTGCATCCTAGGGTCTTAAGAGAAGTAGCGGCAGGGATAGCAGATGCATTGGTTGTAATTTACTAAAATTCCCTGGATTCTGGGGAGGTCCCAGCAGATTGGAAAACTGCAAATGTAACCCCCCCCTATTTAAAAAAGGAGGCAGACAAAAAGCAGGAAACTATAGACCAGTTAGCCTAACATTTGTGGTTGGGAAAATGTTGGAGTTCATTATTAAAGAAGCAGTAGCAGCACATTTGGAAAAGCAAAATTTGGTCAGGCAGAGTCAGATTTATGAAGGGGAAGTTATGTTTGACAAATTTGCTCGAATTATTTGAAGATGTAACGAACAGGGTGGATAAAAGGGAACCATTGGAGGTAGTGTATTTGGATATCCAGCAGGCATTTGACAAGGTGCCACATAAAAGTTAACTGCACAAGATAAAAGATCACGTGTTTGGGGATAATATATTAGCATGGATAGAGGATTGGCTAATGAATAGAAAACAGAGAGTAGGGATAAACGGTTCATTCTCGGGTTGGCAATCAGAAACCAGTGGGGTGCCGAAGGGATCAGTGCTGGGACCCCAACTATTTACCATCTATATTAAAGACTTGGAAGAAGGGAAAGAGTGTAACGTAGCCAAGTTTTCTGACAATACAAAGATGGAAGGAAAAGCAATGTGTGAGGAGGACACACAAAATCTGCAAAAGGACATAGACAGGCTAAGTGAGTGGGAAAAATTTGGCAGATGGAGTATAATGTTGGAAAGTGTAGGTCATGCACTTTGGCAGAAAAAAATCAAAGAGTAAGTTATTATTTAAATGGAGAAAAATTGCAAAGTGCTGCAGTACAGCGGGACCTGGAGGTATTGTGCATGAAACACAAAAGTTTACTATTCAGGTACAGCAAGTGATCAGGAAGGCCAATGGAATCTTGGCCTTGGTTGCAAAGGGGGTGGAATATAAAAGCAGAGAAGTCTTGCTACAGTTGTACATGGTATTGGTGAGGCCACACCTGGAATACTGCGTCCAGTTTTGGTTTCTATATTTACGAAAGGATATACTTGTTTTGGAGGCATTCAGAGAAGGTTCACAAGGTTGATTCGAGAGATGAGGGAGTTGACTTATGAGGAAAGGTTGAGTAGGTTGGGCCTCTACTCATTGGAATTCAGAAGAATGAGAGGTGATCTTATGGAAACGTATAAGATTATGAGGGGGCTTGACAAGATGGATGAAGAGAGGATGTTTCCGCTGAGAGAATAGACTAGAACTAGAGGGCATAATCTTAGAATAAGGGGCCATACATTTAAGACAGATGAGAAATTTCTTCTCTCAGAGGGATGTGGATCTGTGGAATTCGCGGCCTCAGAGAGCTGTGGAAGCTGGGGCATTGAATACATTTAAGGCAGAAATCGACAGTTTCTTGAACGATAAGGGGTTATGGAGAGCAGGCAGGGAAGTGGACCTGAGTCCATGATCAGATCAGCCATGATCGTATTAAATGGCGGAGCAGGCTCGAGGGGCCATATGGATTTCTCCTGCTCCTATTTCTTATATTCTTATGAATCTTTCACAGTCATGTTGAATCTCCCTCAAGCACCCTATTGTTCCCATAGGCGCGGCCATCTGGACCCTGCCAGTTTAGCCAAGTGTGCATGTAATTTAACTTAGATTTTTAGCTGTTAATCAAAACAGAAATGTTTTCAAAGTCTCTCTGTCGGTTGGCTGAATCAGCCACCAACAAAAATTTAATCTTGGTTATTCGATTATCGTTTCCTCATCGCCATTGTTATGTTTTCGGTACGACCTCACAAACACACAGGTTGTAAAATGGCTGATAACTTCAGGAAGACAATCACATGACTTGTTCCCTCTTTATTGTTGTAAACAGCAATGGCTGCAACGCCACAGTATTGCACTGGGTGGAGCTATATATATTACAATTTATATCGTGCCTTTCATGATGTGAGAATGTCCAAAAACTCTTCACACTTTTGAAGTGCAGTCATTGTTGTAATGTAGGAAACAGGGCCGTCCATTTGTGCCCAACAAACTGCCACATACATTGAGCAAATAAAAGAGCAGATAATGTGATTTACTGTTGTTGGTGTGGGATAAATATTGGTCAGGGCATTGGGAATAACTTCACTGCTCTTCTTCAAAATCATGCCAGGGGATCTTTTACATCCCCCTGAAAGAGCAGACGGGCCTCAGTTAAATGTTTCATGCAAAAGACCACACCTCCGACATGCAGTACACCCTCAGTTCTGCACTGGGAGTATCAGCCTAGATTCTGTGCTCAGGTCTCTGGATTGGGAGTTGAACTCACAACCTTTTGACTTCGAGGTGGGAGGAGAATGCTACCACTTAGCCATCAATAGTTAAGGGGATGTATGAGAAAATTACAGGCTTTGATGAAGCAGCACAAAATTGATAACTATTTGCTTTTAAGGATAGTTTGGTGAATGCTTGGATTTGACAAACATCGCTTATGGAGCTGTTGGTAATGTAAACCCAAAACGGCTTACATTTTTCCATGCAGAGGAGCGTCAGAACTCAGAACACCCGGCCAGAATCAATGGTGGATGCAAAATCCATGGCGGCTTTAACAATGAGAGTAGATAAATATTTGAACGAGGAAACATTTGCATGACTGTGGGGGAAGAGCAGAGGAGTGTGAGTAATTGGATAGCACTCTTTAAAGAGCTGCCATATGCATGATGGGCTGAATAGCCTCCTTCTGTACTGTATCATTCTATGAAGAATGGCAGGAACATGGGGAAAAGTAAATAGCTCTTTCAGAGAGCTGGCATAGGTCCGATGCACTCAATGACCTCCTTCTCTCATATAAAATGCTATGATTCCTTACCACACTGCCTCCACCACAGAATGCGATATCTGCAACTGCCTCTCCATTAGAAAAGCCTGCTGCAATGCTCTCTGTATTTTTTTCAATATGTATTATTCGTCCAAACTGGTATTTCGATATAATTATTGACGTCACCAGTATTATTTCATAAAGAATCCACATTGAATCTTTGGAAATTATAAAATGTGTTTTGGAATTTAGCTAGAACTTTATTTCTCCTTGTTATCTCTCCTATCATTGATACCAGAACAGAGAGGTTATACCCATTAGGAAAGATTGAAAATTCAGTGATAAATCCAAATGGAAATTCAAGAGAAACATCTTTACCCAAAACGCGGTAAGAAATGTGAAGCTCGCTAGCACAATTGTCGGGAACGGCAGCACAGGTACTAGACTAGTAATCCCGAGGCCTGGACTAATGATCTGGAAACGTGCATTGAAATCCCACCGTGCCAGCTGGGGAATTTAAATTCAATTAATTAAATTAATCTGGAACAAAAAGCTATTATCAGTAATGGTGACCATAAAACTACCGGATTGCCATAAAAACCCATCTGGTTCACTGACCTCCTTTAGGGAAGGAAATCTGCTGCCTTCACTGGGACTGGCCTGTATGTGACTCCAGAGCCACAGCAATGTGATTGACTAATAACTGCCCTCTGAAATGGCCGAGCAAGCCACTCAGTTGTACCAAACCACTACGACAAATTCACTGTCGGAATTCCTTCACCACACTGACTGCAGCGGTTGCAGCAGGCAATGGGTAATAAATGCTGGCCTGTAGTTGAGGTGAATATCCTGTTTAAGCATTTAAGAGGACACTAGCTAAACACATGAGGGAGGAAAGAAGCATATTCTAATTGGGTTAGATGGAGAGGAGTGGGAGGAGGCTCTTGTAGATCATAAACACCGGACATGTTGGGCCGAATAGCCTGTTTCGGTGCTGCATGTTAAAAGTAATCTTTCACTGGACTGTACCTGGGGCTGTTCCTGCAGACTTTTACCAGAAGGTGGCTCCCAGTGTCTGAAACGCCAGTGAGATTTTCATATGATGTTGAATTGTATGTAAAATCAATGTTACCAATGTCCCTATCTTTCTTATCTTTTTCAGCCTCACAATCCGACAAGATGTCTGCGCTTCTCAAGTTCTGGCCTCTTGAACATCCCTCATTATAACTGCTCAACCATCGGTGGCCGTCCCTTCAGCTGTCTGGACCCTAAGCTCTGGAAATCCCTCCCTAAACCTCTCCGCCTCTCTACCTCTCTTTCCTCCTTCAGGACGCTCGTTAAAACCTCCCTCTTTAAATAACCTTTTGATCATCTGCCTTAATTTCTTCTGTGGCTTGTGTCAAATTTATCTGTTTGTCTGTTACACTGTTGTGAAGCGCCTTGGGACATTTTACTACATTAAAGGCGCTATATAAATTAAAGTTATTATTATTTATTTCCAAAAGCTGAAAATGAAATATTGCTCCGAACAAATGGTGGCTGTAGTTCTAGGAGCTGTGACTGTGCTGTGTGAAGAACATTGTTGGGACTGTTCTGTATACAAATGAATACACCCTTTGTAATAATCCCTGGTTTCGATAAGTAACAGTTTCACAGTGTGGGCAGCAGTCAAATTTCTTTGACATGTTCCAAACCGTTTTGATTACTTCTGATTCTGGTCAACGCTTTAACGAGCCGACACATTTTAGTGGCCAGCAGAGCCCACAGGAGACTCCGGAGCCTCAGCAGTGGGGAGAGTCTCAGTGACACAGAGATGGAGAGCCGAAGGAAATCCATCGGTTTACTTGTCGTAACAACAGGAAATGTCATTGTGTTGATGGCGGATTCGATATGGTCACCAATGTATGACTTGGGACAGCAGTCTGATGAAAGGGCATCTACCTGATACGTTAACTCGGGTCCTCTCTCCACATATTTGACCTGCCCTGCTGATTGTTTCCAGCACGTTATGTTTTTATTTCAGATTTGCAGCATCTGCAGTATTTTACTTTTGGAACCTAATTTCCACCTGGGTTTCAACAGGAATTGGGTCTTGGGTTCCAGCTCCTGAGTTGTTGCACATGCCTGATAATCAGAAATCAAGTACCTCTCGTATTCTATGATGATCAGTCCTCGGCCCGCCACTGTTCATATTAATGAACTGGACAGTGGTGTCGGGAGCCTGGTCACTATATTTGCAGATGACACCAAAATCTGTGCAAGGATTAAAGCAATTGCTGAGTTCAATCAAATGAAACGAGATTTAAATGTGCTAGGTGATGGTGCTATAAAATGAAAAAAATGTTTAATTTAGTTAAATGTAGTGACTTGCATGTTGGTAGGGCCAACACAGCAGACACACATTATTTTCAGGAAATAGTACTGAAACAATTTGAAAGAGAATGATATATAGCTGTTAATGTGCACAGGTTACGGAAAGTTTATGATCAATGTAGAAAAACGATAGATAAAGCAGGCAGGATATTGTGTTGTACTAACTGAACATTTCAGTATTATTCAAAGAATAGCATTTTGACATTATGCAGGTTGCTGGTCAGTCTGCATCTTGCGCACTGTGCCCAGTTCTGAACTCCACGCCAACATGGTGGGTCATGAAGTGGCCTTGAAAAATGTCCATAGGAGAGCTATGAGAATGATTCCAAGCTTAAAGAACCTCAGCTACTCGGATAATCTCAAGAGCCTTGGTCTATTTAGTTTGAAGTAGCATAGACTTAGAGGTGACTTGATACAGGTCTATAAAATAATTAAGGGGCTGGATGGTATGTCTATTTGAGAGAATATTTTAGTTTGACAGCTTGGAAAGAAACAAGGAACTCAAGTTTACATTATGTAAGAATGGACTAGATTTGTCATTATTTTTGCATGCAGAACTACCACTTAGCGTCCATTTTTCTGCTGAAATGGGGAATAATGCCCAGATATCACCCATTTAGGCACAAAATTTGATGCCCATTTGTTGGACACTTATTACCGAGCATTACTTTCGTCATGTACATTTTATAGCATTTTGTTTGGGCGGAATCATGAGAATGGCAAAAACCAACTCCCATAATATCGGCCAGCATTACTTTCACATGTAATTAATGCCGAGATTCAGTAATACCGACCGGCCACTTTTTTTGTCGTAAAGGTCACATTTGCCGAAACTAACACCCAGGAAATCGCCCAGCATCACTTTCACCATTTTGCCCACAGTCTCGTTTGCCCAAAACACCGCTCTGAAAAAGTGGAACTGTTCTGAAGGAATCACAGCGGTGTGGACGCCATTTTTCAAATCGCAGGCCGATTCATTGAATAGGCTGCTTCAACTTTGAGGGAGTTTGGATTGACTCTGGAGATCTTCTCAGGTGAAGTGACCATCTCAACAGACATCTTTTCAGACTCTGAATGATTGAGTTTTACTGTAGGTGTCTTTTAGTGTGGAAATTATTGCTTCTGATCAATCGCTATTATACTTTCATTGGAAAGGAGCCAGCCATTTCTCAGCCTGCATCGATTATACGCTGATGCTGCAGAGTGCAAATAGCACAACGCCTAATGCACATCATTATGTGCCAAATCTAAGGCGTACCAGAAATAGGAGGAGGCCCAGACCATATACACCCTGCACTTACAGGGAGAAGAGGTCTTATCTCGACTTGTCTGAGCACACCTGCCTTCGGAGACTGCCTTTTCACAAGGTGGTGACCACTGAAATATGCGACCTCATCAGCCCAGATATGCAGGCTGCCATCAGAACATCACTGTCGGTCGAGGCCAAGGTCATCGCGGCACAGTCTTTCTATGTATCCGGTTCGTTTCGGGCCTCCGCGGTCGAGATTTCCCCTCTGGCTCACCATGCCACACATCACTGCATTAGACAGGTCACAGAGGCCCTGTATGCGTGTAGGATGGACTTTATCAGCTTCCCCATGACCACGGAGACTCAGGCTGACAGGTCTGGATCATTCTACCGCATTGCTAAATTCCCAAGGTGCAGGGAGCAATACAGTGCACTCACATTGCATGCGGGCACCTTCTCAGGACTGAGAGCTTTTTTGTAAAAGAGAAGGATTTCACTCCCTGAAGGTCCAACTAGTTGTGGACCACAACCAGATAATAATGGCAGTGAATGCCAATTGTCTGGGCAGCTTCGATGAGGCTCACATTCTGCATGAGTGCGCTGTCCCTGACATGTTTAATAGTCAGCCACAAGGACAATGCTGGATGCTTGGTGACAATACAATATGGCCTAGCCTCCTGGCTGATGACCCCCCTGCTGGTGACACCCACATCGAGGCCAAGAATCGATACATGCAGAGCCACAGAGACACGAGCAAAGTAGTCCAGAAAACAATAATTGCTTAAGCAGCGCTTTAGATGCCTGGAGCACTCAGGAGGGATGGTACAATACAACCACGAGCAAGTAGCTAAATTCGTGGTCGTATGCTTCATGCTGCACAACCTAGATATCAGGTGAGGACAAGAATTGCCAGAAAGGACTGATGCTCCACCAAGAGGAGGACGAGGGGATGGACGCTGAACAGTGGTCCTGGCTATTGCCTCCAAGGCCTCCGCCTCCGTGGAACATACACAGTCATGGTGGTCAGCTGTCGGGATATGCCCCCAAGGCATCGAGATCTGGTCACCAATGTCTACAGTCCTCCTGGACAACTGTACCATCTCTCCTCACTCATGTGGCACTGGTGGACCTGACCTGCCGCATCCATGAAACCTACGCAGTGTTGGCGCCATCCTGGGGACAAATTCGGTTCCCTGTGGCGAGGTGCTTGAGCCCGGTACCACCATAGTTGAGGCGGGAACGGCCGGAGAAGCACTAGAGGTCCTTGGGGTGGAATACCTTCTGGATCCTGGCGTTGCAGGTATCTTGAAGGTCGCACTCTCATCCGTAGAGAACAGTCCCAGCGGATGGACAGGCGAGAATCGGACCTCCTCAGCACCAGATATAGGATCGTCCGGCGAGTCCAGCCTGTGCCCCCAACTTCTGGCCTCTGAGGTCTTGCATGGTGTCGCACTGCTGGCTGAACTACAATACACAAATGTGGTTATTAGAGGAGAAGGGTCACAAGCTGATTACAGCGCTACACACAGCATATGCACGAAAAAAGCCCCACCGCTATCAAAATCTTTATAGACATCACATGTCATAACCATCAACACATTCTTCATTGCAATGATTTTCATTAGGCAAGCATTATTTATAGGACAATTTTAGAAATCATCTAACATGTATTATTCTTCGGATATGAGTGGGTGTGGTATCTATTGAATTTACATCACGCAATGGTGTAAACTTTACTCTTGTGGCATTACTTCAGAGTCTGCAGCTGCTTGCGTGGCTATCCGGGTGTGCTTCCCCACGAGTGCGAGCAGCCGCTCCTCCAACTTAGTGATGTTAGTGGTGGCCCACCACCCATCCTCCTCTGCATAGACCTCATTGTCAATAGTTTCTTCTGTAAAAGGTAATAGGACGACATGGCATGAGATCATTGCATAATATCATCGCTAGGTACTCTCATAGAGACTTATACAACACATAACCGACAGATGTGATCATGATTATTATAATAATTATCATTCTTTACCTAAAGATGTACACCGTGACTGCAGGCTTTGAGTACAACATTCCCGGTAAAAGGGAAAGACCTCACATCTGACCATAGTCACTCATGACTCTTACAAATCAAATTATACAAATACATAAGTACATGTAAATAAATATAATACTCTTGCAGATCCCACAAGGTTGTTCCATCATTTGCGGCATTGGTTGCCCTCATGCACCTCGTTGGACAGCGACGAGACCACCTCTGCTATCTCGGCCCATATCTTTTGGTAGGCCTTTGCGGTGCGCTTCCCATGCCCTCCCTGGGACAAATCACCCCAATGTGACTCGACTCCTGCAGGAGGGAGCCATTTGCCTCATCCGAGATCCTCCTCGCTCTTTTGCACCTCTTTTATGCTCCTCTCCCAGCCCACTGCTCTGGCCAGCGAAAGTCTCCACAGTATGCTGTGACACCTCCTCCTCTTCCCTCCATTATAGGCACCAAATTCAGACAAATATCTGGCTGGTAACAGCTTTTTTTCCCCAATTTGCTCTAAAGCTCTAAACTCACCCTCCTTCCTCCCAAAGCAGCTACACCACACCCACACACACCTTCACTCCCTCTCAGCTCCCTCTCTCTCTGTCTCCTCTTGACCTCCTGATTCACGGGAATCTAGCATTGCCATGCCATTGCTCAGGATGGCGACACTTTATGGCAGAAGGTCAGAGAGATTTAGCGCTACCACTCATTTCATATCGCTCACGGTAACGTCCAATTTCAAAAATGAAGACTAGGTGCTTTAAGAATGGGTGACAAGCCGGCGATCTGAAAACCCATGTTTATGGCCCACGCTGGAAATAACACTCATTTTTGGGCGATCTGCACAAATGTGTAAAATCTAGCCCAATATGAGTAAAGTAGGTTTTTTGCCAGAGAGCAGTGAGCCTGTGGAATATACTGCAAACTAGCGTTTTTGGTGCTGATTCTTTTTATGCTTCCAAAAGGGAACTATACCGTTTATTAACTGAGACAGAAATCACTTAATATATAAATGGTAAGCATCTTTAAAGAGAACATTTGGCCCAGTTAGATGTTGGTTTATCCAACATCAAAACCTCTGGTATTAATGGTAATATACTGAGCTGGATTGAGAACTAGTTGGAAGCCGATAGGCAGACAGTAGTTGTAGCTGGATTTGAATATGTTTAGAGACCAGTCACCAGTCGTTTCCCATAGGGATCGTTGTTCAGATCTTTCTTCTTTAGCATTTTAATTAATTATATAGATGCAGGTGGTGCAGGCATGATCTGCAAGTTTCCAGATGGTACTCAGGCTTCTGCGAGTGTCAGGACTGTAGACGATGTTTGATTGCTTCAGGAGGATCTTGATGTGTTGGGGGATTGGGCTTGTGACTGGCAAATGATGTTGAACTTGGACAAGTGCAGTGTTCTGCATGTGTGCAGCGTGAATGCTGAACATACATACGCCCTTCAGGGAAACGCATTAAAGCACATGGAGAAAGAAAGTGATTTGTGCGTTCTAGTGCAAGGATCTAAAGGTTCATGAGCAATAATGTGTCGCAATTGCTGCTGTGAATAAGGTGTTGGGTATAATTGTTGGACAATTAATTTTTGGGCAAAGCAAACTCTTTTGTCCTTGTGCAGGACCATGGTCATGTTTCAGTTGGAATATTGGGTCCAGTTTTGCTCTTCTCGCATGGTGGGTGATTCTGCGCCTTTACAAAGAGGCAGACGAGATGAATTCCTAGTTTGAAGCATTTTAGTTATGAAGATAGGCTGTGATGCTACACTCTATAGGATCATAAACTTAGGGCTGATCTGATTGAGGTATAAATGATGATATATTGCGTTTGAGTTGACAGGCTGCGCCAATTAAATAGCTTGGGCATGACCGGGGTGACAATTTAAAGATATTTAAAGCTAGATCTAGCATAGATGTCAAGAGCTAGAACATCTCCCAGAGAATAGTGGATCTCTGGAATCATCTGCCAGTTTATGCAGTGGATGCTATTTCACTGACTTACTTCAAACCAGGGCTGGACCTCTTCCTGTCTGAGCTGGAGATCACCCCGTACAAAAGTCTGGGTAGAGTATAGAATTATAAGGGCCACAGTGAGCTACTGAACTAGTTTCGATCGGCTAGGGATGACAGAGAGGAATTTCCCAGAATTTTTGTCGCCAAATTGCCCAAGATTTTATCCCAGGGCATCACTGGAAAGTGTATATATTACGATGGACAAGGTATCACAATTGTGTGGGATGTGCTCGATTGACCAGAGGTTATTTTCCTGTGCTTCATTGCTCCCATGTGTTTGTCTGTGTGGCGGGATCGCTTAATCATTCCCCACTCCATTTTTTCATTTAATCCTGTGCAGCATTCCAATGTTTCGCCCATCACTTGTTGCCCTAAGAAGATGGTGACGGGCCTTCTCTTTGAACCGCTGGTGGTGATGGTATTCTGGGCCCATTTATTGCCCATTCATAGATGCCCTTGCAGATGGTGCTGCATTTTCTTCTTGATAGCAGCAGTCATTGTAGTAATGCTGAAGGTATGTAAATAGGAAGAGATTAGTGAAAGTAAGTGTGGGCCCATTAGAGGCAGTGACAGGAGAAATTATAATGGGCAATAACGAAATGGCAGAGACATTAAACACATACTTTGTATCTGTCTTCACGGTAGGAGACACAAAGACATTCTGGAAATAATGGGAAACCAAGGGTGCAGAGAGAATGAGGAACTTAAATAAATCAGTATAAGAAAAGACGTAGTACTGGAGAAATTATAGGGACTAAATGGTGTCAAATCTCCTGCACCTACGACCTGCATCCTAGGGTTTTAAAAGAGGTAGCTGCAGAGATAGTGGATGCAATGGTATTAATGTTCCAGAATCTTTAGACTCTAGAACAGTTCACAAAGATTGGAAGGTAGCAAACATAACCCCGCTATTTAAGACAATAGGCCAGTTAGCCTGACATCAGTCTTGGACGAAATGCTATAATCTATTATTAGGGACGTGGTAATATGGCACTTAGAAAATCTGGAAATGATTGGACAGAATCAACATGATTTTATGAAAGGGAAATTGACAAATCTGTTAGTGTATTTTGAACTAGAAACAGGGGTCACTGTCTTCGAATAAGGGGTCAGCCATTTAGGACTGAGATGAGAAGAAATTTCTTCACTCAAACGGTCGTGAATCTTTGGAATTCTCTACGCCAGCGTGCTCTGGATGTTCAATTGTTAATATATTAAAGACAGATTTCGATACATTTTTGCGAACTAAGAGAATCAAGATATATGGGGACAGTGCAGGAAAGTGCAGTAGTGGTCGAAGATCAGCCATGATTGTGTTAAATGGCGGAGCAGGCTCGAGTGTCCGTATGGCCTACTCCTGCTCCTATTTATGATGTTCTTATGTTATATTGTTGTTATATTACGGGCTAGTTTACTTTCATAGTCTATGTTCCCTTTCTTAATCATTTTTTTTATTCATTCTTTGCTGGCTTTTAAATGCTTCCCAATCTTCCATCCTCCCACTAGTTTTGGCCATTTTGTATGGCCTTGTTTTTAACTGGAAACCATTCTTTATTTTTTAGTAAGCAACGGTACGTTTTGTGGATGTCAAACCGACTTACAACACTGCGACTGTGAGACCTGAGTGCTGTCAGTAACCGGTTGTCACAACAACTTCAAGCACTCGCACAGAAAGATGGATGTTGATAATTTTGGGGATTGCTCTCATATATTCCCGAAAAGCCAGTCACCTTCCTGCTTTTATGGCAGGCAAATGCACTACTTTAAGTGAAGATAGAGTCACAAAAATAGGCAAAGCTTTCCAGCGTGCACAAATATCGCTGTTCATTCATCTTCACTTGGACAAAACACGTTCGTTTTTAACTGACTGCATCATGGGACCATAAGATGTCCGCAGTGGCAGCTTGGAACGATCCAGTGGCATAAATGTTCAGGAATGTAACCTTGAATGTCACGCTCAGGGCTGTCCTCACCCATGTGTGTGGCTCCAAGTCTGCCTGAAGCAGAATGCAGAGCTCGGTCACTATGTCCTTGCGGAATCGTAGTTTGCGCAGGCACTGATGGTTATTCAGGTCTCTGTTTGCCAACTGGTGGTGGAAGACGCTTTGTCAATTTGGTCTTCCAACCCCACGTCTGTGCAGCCGTCTTGCTCTCTCTTGTGCCTCATTGGCTTCTCGCTGCCTCCTGGCCTGCTGGCCCAGTATCTGGTGCGGGGGGACCTGTGTACCTCCTTAGGGGATGCTCTTGCTGAAGGCCTTCCTATAGCAGCTCTCTATCCTCCTCTCTGTCACCATCTCACTGGCCCTTTTCATGCTGGATCACCGTGATTGCTGTGGTCCTTGCCAGCTGCCTCTGCAGCCGTTGGACCCGGTGCCACTTTCTCCTGCTTGCCTCGGTGGCACGCACAATGTGCAGGAGGCGTTGCCCTGCCAGCTGTGCCACCATTTCCAAACCTTCCCCAAGCCCAGCCACCTTGATGTCGGATCCCTGTTCTGCAGGTGTAGCTACCTCCAACACTCTTAAACAATCGCGCACTGTAGTCGCGCACTGGTTCTCAAAGACGGGGAAGAAGTCACCGTTACAAATCCATCAAAAACCAACACACCTTGGCGGTGTGCATCAGCCATTACGCTCCACCCAGAAAAATCTACTACCATCGAGCGGTCACAAGGTCTTTAGAGGGAATGTTGATTCTGGCCAGAGAACTCGGTAGTACGCGCTCTGATGATGGACTTAGGAGTGCTGGCCAGCAGCACAGCGGAAGTGGGGGGAAGCGGTGCGGTGATGCTCACTGCCAGGAAACCGTGGCAAGGAAATTGGGTGAGCGGCAGTCATTCCATAAGGTCAGTGCCCATTCGAATCCGCACCGTGGCCGCTGATTTCCAGAGGTAACAGGTCTTAAGGGAATGGGCAATTTCGGCACCATACTCTCCAAAATGAGTTTCTATCTAATGCGCCCCATAACAAGGATCACAGTACTGAATGATTGTCCATTCATATTCCCTGATAATTTTCTCTTGGTACATTTTGTTCCATACAATATATTGTTTACTTGGTTACTACGCATTTTCTGATAATATATATTGTGTTTCATACAATTTTTGATCATATTTTAACAGTTTTGTATTGGAGCTGACCCAGCTCTGTCTATTATCACCCTGGACTGTGGTGATTCTACATTCACTCACTGTCCAGGGATCACCATTGTTTCTTTCAAAGCTTTGCTGCATTTATCCACTGTAAAACAACGCAGTGTGTCTGAGCCGTGCCGCGCAGACCTGCTTCACGGTCACAGTTCGTACATGGGCTTTGGAACTTTCTCGGGCAACGTGCCAAAGATTTGAGGAAATATGTTGTGTTCAATGTGAGACCATCAGAGAGGCGCAGAGACCACAGACACATTTACTGGTAATCTGAAGTTATACATTTTCACCATCGATGAACTGTACCAGGGAGAGAAGTGCTGTGTTTCCTGTAAACAAAAAGGAGTGTTTTATAGAAGCTGGCCACTTGGAATCGAGGATGACTTAACATAACCCCAGTGTGTGAAAAGCCCCTCGCATTCCGCAGTGCCTCAGAACAGTCGATGTGCGTTTTGCTGTTCTGTTGCACTGACAGGAAGCACCTGGCGTTGTGGTTGAGTTCTGTGCTCGCGTTTTGTTGACTGCTCACCAGAAATATTGACATACTGCTGCTGAACATTTCATCTCGGATTTGAATTTAGGCTGCATATCGTCCAGCGGGTCAATATATCGGGAGAAAGCATATCTGGATAAAGTTATTCATTCACTGGAAATACATGACACTTAGTGTGTGCAAATAAACTTATCCCCAAAAAGTATCAATAGGTCAGGTTAAATAGATTGGTTCCGAGTCCAAATCAATGAGGAAATACAGGAGCAAGAGGAGCACCGATTCTCCCTGTGCTTTTGAAGAGAAATAGAAAAATCCAGGAGAAGATCAGGCATATTTGTGTATTTCTCAATAGAACATTAACGCTGTAAAATTCCAATACAATCAGGGAGAATGCAGCCTGTATCAATGTAAATAGTTAACTTGCTTAATCCAAACAGAGAGAGTGCAGCCTGTATCAAGGTAAATGCTTAACTTGCTATGCACCAATCAGCAGTTGTGCAGCCTGCATCTATATGAACAGATAACTTGCTGCAGGACAACCAGGGGGATTGCAACCAGCATCAATGTAAATGGTTAACTCACGGTGATCCAATACAAAGAGGAGATCCGGAGGTCCACGGTTGTTTATGTAATCTGTCCATTCTATCTCAATAAATTTAAATGTGGCAAAACAAAAGCAAAAAACTGGGGATGCTGGAATAACATAAGAAATAAGAGCAGGAGTAGGCCATTCGGCCCCTCGAGCCTGCTCCGCCATTTAACACGATCATGGCTAATCTGATCATGAACTCAGGTCCACTTCCCTGCCCGCTCTCCATAACCCCTTATTCCCCTATTGTTCAAGAAAATGTCTATTTCTGTCTAAATTTATTCAATGTCCCAGCGTCCACAGCCCTCTGAGGCAGCTAATTCCACAGACCCACAACCCGCTGAGAGAAGAAATTCCTCCTCATCTCTGTTTTAAATGCACGGCCCCTTATTCTAAGATTATGCCCCATCGAACTAGTCTCCCCTATCAAAGGAAACATCCGCTCTGCATCTACCCTGTCAAGCCCCCTCATAATCTTATGTGTTTCGATAAGATCACCTCACTTTCTTCTGAATTCCAATGAGTAGAGGCCCAACCTACTCAACCTTTCCTCATAATTCAACCCCCTCATCTCCGGTATCAACTTTGTGAACTGTCTCTGAACTGACTCCAAAACAAGTATATCCTTTCTTAAATATGGAAACCTAAACTGCACACAGTATTCTAGGTGTGGTCCCACGAAACCCTTCCCAGTAAGACTTCCCTGCTTTTATATTCCATCCCCTTTGCAATAAAGGCCAAGATTCCATTTGTTTCCTGATCACTTGCTTTGCCTGATCACGACGAACCTTTCGTGTTTCATGCACCAGATGCCCAGGTCCCGCTGTACTGCAGCATTCTGCAATTTTTTCTCCATTTAAATAATGACTTGCTGTTCGATGTTGTCTGCCAAAGTGCATAACCTCGCACTTTCCAACATTATACTCCATCTGCCAAATTTTTGCCTACTCACTTAGCCTGTCTATATCCTCTTGCAGGTTTTTTGTGTCCTCCTCACACATTGCTTTTCCCCCCATCTTTGTATCATCAGTAAACTTGGCTATGTTAAGCTCAGTCCCTTCATCCAAGTCGTTAATATAGATTGTAAATAGTTGGGGTCCCACTGCGGACATCTGCAACATCTCAAAGTTTGCGGCCGATACATCAATACGGGAGGTCACAAATGGTCTCTATTGGAGGAGGCCCGATTACATCTCCTTCCCTATGAGCAGGGACAAACAGTTGGATTCCCACCCATTGCGGGTTTCTGAGGATCGAAGGGAACATTGCTGGCACCCATGTCGGTCTGATGGCACCCTAACAAACTCCTGAGCATTTCCAAAACTGCAAGGGATGCCACTCCATCAATTTTAAACTGGTTTGCGATTCCGCAAAATTATGCAAGTGGATGCCCAATTTCCTGGCAGCAGCCCCGATTCTTTCATACTGCGGCAGATCTCTTCGCTGGTCCGAATCAAGATTGTGGCTAGCTCCTCGGTGACAAGGGTTATGCACTGAGCAGTTGGCTCATGACTCCCCTTCGCAACCCAAGAACTGCTGTGCAGCTCGCCTATAATAGGAACATATGAACATCAGAAATATGAGCAGAAGGCCGCCATACGGCCCCTCGGGCATGCTCTGCCATTTAATACGATAATGGCTGATCCGATCATGGACACAGGTCCACTTCTCTGTCCGCTCCCCATAACCCCTTATTCAATTATCGTTTAAGAAATTGTCTCTTTCTGTCTTAAATTTATTCAATGTCCAAGCTTCCACAGCTCTCTGAGGCAGTGTATTCCACAGATTCACAAACCTCTGAGAGAAGAAATTTCTCCTCATCTCAGTTTTAAATGGGCAGCCCCTTATTCTAAGATTATGCCCTCTAGTTCTAGTCTCCTCTATCAGTGGAAACATCCTATCTGCATCCACCTTGTCAAGCCGCCTCATAATCTTATACGTTTCGATAAGATCACCTCTCATTCTTTTGAATTTCAATAAGTAGTGGCCCAACCTACTCAACCGTTCCTCAGAAGTCAACCCCCTCCTCTCCGGAATCACCCCCGGTATATCCTTTTCTAAATATGGAAACCAAAGCTGCATGCAGCATTCCAGGTGTGGCCTCACCAATACCCGGTATAAGTATAGCAAGACTTCCCTGCTTTTATACTCCATCCCTTTTGCAATAAAGGCCAATATTCCATTGGCCTTCCTGATCAATTGCTGTACCTTCATACTGTCCTTTTGTGTTTCATGCACAAGCACCCCCAGCTCCTGCAGTACTGCAGCAATTTGCAATTTTTCTCCATTTAAATAATAACTTGCTCTTTGATTTTTTTCTGCCAAAGTGTATGACCTAACAATTTCCAACGTTATACTCCATCTGCCAAATGTTTGTCCACTTACTTAGTCTGTCTATGTCCTTTTACAGAATTTTTGTGTCCTCCTCACGTATTGCTTTTCCTCCCATCTTTGTATCGTCAAAAAACATGGCTTCGTTTCACTCCATCCCTTCTTCCAAGTCGTTAATATAGATTGTAAATATTTGAGGTCCCAGAACTGATCCCTGCGGCCCCTCACTAGTTACTGATTGCCAACCCAAGAATGAATCATTTTTGCCAACTCTCTGTTTTCTTGTAGTTAGCCAATCCTCTATCCATGCTAATATATTATCCCCAACCCTGTGAAATTTTATCTTGTGCAGTAACCTTTTTTGTCGCACCTTGTCCAAATACACCACGTCAACTGGTTGCCCTTTATCCGCCCTGTTCGTTACATCTTCAGAGAATTCCAGCAAATTTGTCAAATATGACTTCCTCTTCATCAATCCATGCTGACTCTGCCTGACCAATTTTTGTTTTACCAAATGTCCTGCTACTACTTATTTAATAATGGACTCCAACATTTTCCCAACCACAGATGTTAGGCTAACTGGTCCATAGTTTCCTGCTTTTTTGTCTTCCTCCTTTTTTAAATAGGGGCGTTATATTTGCAGTCTTTCAATCTGCTGGGACCTCCCCAGAATCCAGGGAATTTTGGTGAACTACAACCAATGCATCCACAATCCCTTCCGTTACTTCTCTTAAGACCCTAGGCTGCAAGCCATCAGGTCCAGGGGATTTATCTGCCTTTAGTCCCATTATCTTACTGAGTACCACCTCCTTAGTGATTGTGATTGTGTTAAGATCCTCTCCCTCTATAGCCCCTTGATTATCCACTGTTGGAATATTGTTAATGACCTCTACCATAAAGACTGATACAAATTATTTGTTCAGAGTTTCTGCCATCTCCATGTTCCCCATTACTAATTCCCTGGTCTCGTCCTCTAAGGATGAAAGTCTCTTGGCCACCAGAGCCATCATCGAGCACACAATTGGGATTCTCAAACAGAGGTTCCATTGCCTGGACTGCTTATGGGGTGTGATGCAGTACTCGCCTGAGCATGAATCCATATTCGTGGCGGTGAGCTGCATGCTCCATTACCTGGCCATCATGAGGGCACAGCAGTTGTTGGAAAAGGCAGCCGTGCCACCTGTGGAGGAGAAATAGGAGGAGCAGAATGCGGGTGGGCAGCCATGCAGAAGGCGGCGTCGCTATCGTGACCCTGCAAGGGAATCACACAGCCATCTCATTGCTCACGTTTCACATAACTGAATGCCCAGTTGAGCCTGCTTCTGGCCATGTCCATGGGCCCACCTATGAGCCCTCTCACAGTTCATTCCCGCACAGTTAAATGATTGCCAACCCAAGAATGAATCATTCCAAAACAAAATAAACATTTATTACACCCAAAAAATGGATGGCCAAAACATCAACATATTC
Source organism: Pristiophorus japonicus (assembly GCF_044704955.1). Taxonomy (NCBI): domain Eukaryota; kingdom Metazoa; phylum Chordata; class Chondrichthyes; family Pristiophoridae; genus Pristiophorus; species Pristiophorus japonicus. The sequence goes on along the minus strand of NC_091998.1, from coordinate 60,384,752 downwards.
AATTATCACCCTTGTGCAACTACTTATTACCCCTCGTACACAGACCTATCCTTACAGTATGCTGCAGTGTCTCCCCTGTGTCTGCCTCATGGCGTTGGGAAGGTTGCTGTGTGCCTGTAGTGGAAGCTGCAGTTGTGCTTATCGGGCGAAATCAACCAGCTCTGGCCCTGGAAAGGCCACTGCAGACTGGGCTGCATCCTCCTCTGTGCCTTCAGTCGGAAGTGGCTGGGGTGATTCCATGTTTGGCAGCAATTGCAGAGTGGGAGTTCTCGGATCAAGTCTGCTGTGAACCGGAGAGCCCACATCAGTATCCTGGTCAGAGAAGCCAGCACCATTCCCCCGAGGCAGCACCCCACCTCCCCCACCAAGCTGCTGGAGCATACGTTGTTGGGGTGTGGTGGCACCATTATATGTTGATGGGCACGGTTGCGTGATACCTTGGGCTGCAAAGCAAAGAAGGATGGATAAGTCGGAGATACCCCAGACCTCGGCAATTATTGCACTTGTGGATCCATTACATGCAGCTGTGAATCTCACTTGCAATAGAGCCTCCATTCTGAGTGTGCACACATACATAAGAACATAAGAAAAAACAAACATAAGAACATAGGAAATAACAGCAGGAGTAGGCCTTTTGGCCCCTCGAACGTGCTCCGCCATTTAATAAGATCATGGCTGATCTGGTCATGGACTCATGCCCTGCTCGCTCCCCATAATCCTTTATTCTCATATCGATCAAAAATCTGTCTCTCCCCGCATGCCTCAGCAATCAAAAGCTACATCAGCTACATTGTTGTGCTGGTGAAAAAGAGGTTAAGGTAAAGGAGTCTTTCAGATGTAAGGTGAGGAGTTAGGGGAACATTTACTCACTTTCATCAGCTGAATAAGGTTGGTGAGTCGTTTCGTGCATTGTGTTGAGGTACGCTGGTGAAGGGAGCTCCCCGAAACCTCCTCTGTAATCTCCCTTCAGGCAGTTAGGAAGAAGCTACTATTTGGTCTGACAGAAGTATCAGTGAAGAATAGCCGTCTCCTTCCCTCCACAGGGGCATCAGGCTTTCCAGCTCAGCGCGGCTGAAGCGGTTGGCCCTGCTCAAAGTTCCTCTGCAGCCATCTCCTCTGAAGCAACTCAGACCGAAGGCACGACACAGCTGCAAAACCTGCCCTTTAAGAAGGCCAAGGAGCAACTGCATGTTTAGGATCAATTGGTTAGGAGTGAAATTTCGCGGTCCAAACACTACTCCACTGTCACACCACTGATACCAGCCCATTACCCCAGTCATTACCACTAACTCCATTTAGATGCCGATAAATCGGATTTTCGCTCTTAACACCACTCCATCCATATTGGCAGTAAGGGAATCTGTAATGCAGTAGGTGCACCCCGTTTCTGGGGGAGGGCCATTTCGGCCCTTTATCTTCAGAGTGCACTGATTCAATGACTGGGTTTAAACCCGATGAATATCCAATAATACCAATTGTAGGTTTGTATCACGGGATAATGCCAATTTCTATGTTCCACACAAGCCTCCTGCCAGTCTAATTACCTCATCTCACCATGCCCCGTATTCTTCAATTATCTTCCGCATCAATGTTAACTGCTTGACACACACCATTTCTACATTCTTACAAGCAGGGTAACGAGCAGAGTGAATTAGGGAGAACCAGTGGATGTGGTGTATTTAGATTTCCAGAAGGAATGCGAGAGGGTGTCACATAAGAGGTTACTGTAGAAGATAAAGGCTCGCGGGGTTGGGGGTAATATATTAGCATGGATAGAGGATTGGCTAACTAACAGAAAACAGAGAGTCGGGACAAATGGTTCATTTTCCGGTTGGCAAATAGTGACTAGTGGGGTGCCACAGGGATCGGTGCTGGGTCCTCAACTATTTTCAATCTATATTCATGACTTGGATGAAGTGACCGAGTGCTATGTAGCTTAGTTTGCTGATGATACGAAGATGGGTGGGGAAGTAAATTGTGAGGAGGACACTAATAATCTGCAAAGGGATATAGACAGGTTAATGAATGGGCAAAAATTTGGTAGATGGAGTGTAATGTGGGAAAATGTGAAGTTATCCACATTGGCAGAAAAAATAGAAAAGCAAGCTAAAATTTAAAAGGAGAAAAATTGCACAGTGCTGCAGTACAGAAGGATCCCGAGGTCCTTGTGCATGAAACACAAAAAGATAGTTTGCAGGTACAGCAGTAATCAGGAAGGCAAATGGAATGTTGGCATTTATTGCAAGGGGGATAGAGTATAAAAGCAGAGAATCCTGCTGCAACAGTACAGGGTATTGGTGAGGCCACACCTGGAGTACTGCATCCAGTTTTGGTCTCCGTATTTAAGGAAGGATCTACTTGCATTGGAGGCTGTTCAGACAAGGTTCTCAAGATTGATTCCGGAGATAAGGGGGTAGAATTATGAAGATAGGTTGAGTAGGTTGAGTCTATACACATTGGAGTTCAGAAGAATGAGAGGGGATCTTATTGAACCATATAAGATAATGAGGGGACTTGAAAGTTAGATGCAGAGAGGATATTTCCATTCATAGGGGAAACTAAAATTATTAGACATTGTCTCAGAATAATGGGCCGCCTAATTGAGATGAGGAGAAATTTATTTTCTCTGAGGGTTGTAAATCTATGCAATTCTCTGCCAAAGAGAGCTGTGGAGGCTGGGTCATTCAATATATATTTGAAGCAGAGATAGACAGATTTTTGAGCGATAAGTGAGTAAAGGGTTATGGGGAGCAGGCAGGGAAGGGGAGCTGAGTCCATGATCAGATCAGCCATGATCTTATTGAATGGCAGAGCAGGCTCGAGGGGCCATGGCCTGCTCCTGCTCCTATTTCTTATGTTCTTATGTTCCCACTGCCTATGTAAAAACAATACTCCTAACTAATTTATCTGATCTGTTAGTGTCTATTTTACATTTATGCCTTCTTGTTCTTGACTTACCCACAAGCAAAAACGTTTTCTCCACATTCACTCAATTGAACTTATTCGTAATTTTGAAGACTTCTGTCATTCCTCATCTTAGCCACAGCCCCAGCCTGCCCAACCTTTCTGATAGTTGTATCCACTCAATTCGTCTAACAACCTTGTACATATTTTTGGCGCTTTCTCTAGTCCTTCAATGTCATTTTTGTTGTCTGGAGACCATAACCGCATACGTTTCTCCTAGTATGTTCTCACCAAGCTTCTATGTAAATTCATAGAAACATAGAAATTAGAAAATAGGTGCAGGAGTAGGCCATTTGGCCCTCCGAGCATGCACCACCATTCAATATAATCATGGCTGATCATGCTGCTTCAGTACCCCATTCCTGCTTTGTCTCCATACCTCTTGATCCCTTTAGCCGTATGAGTCATATCTAAATTCCTTTTGAATATATCTAACGAACTGGCCTCAGCAACTTTCTGTGGTAGAGAATTCCACAGGTTCACAATTCTCTGAGTGAAGAAGTTTCTCCTCATCTCAGTCCTAAATGACATATCCCTTATCCTTAGACTGTGACCCCTGGTTCTGGACTTCCCCAACATCGGGAACATTCTTCCTGCATCTAACCTGTCCAATGCCGTCATAATTTTATATTTTTCTATGAGGTCCACTCTCATTCTTCTAAATTCTTGAATCAGTCTGGTGAACCTTCGCTGCACTTCCTCAATACCAAGAAAGCCTTTCCTCAGATTAGGTGACCAAAACTGTACACAATATTCAAGGTGTGGCCTCATAAAGGCCATGTACAACTGCAGTAAGACTTCCCTGCGCCTATACTCAAATCCTCTCGCTCTGAAGTCCAACATGCCATTCGCTTTCTTCACCACCTGCTGTACCTGCATGCCAACTTTCAATGACTGATGTACCATGACACCCAGGTCTCATTGCACCTCCCCTTTTCCTAATCTGTCACCATTCAGATAATATTCTGCATTCCTGTTTTTGCCACCAAAGTGGATAACCTCACATTTATCTACAATATACTGCATCTGCCATGCATTTTCCCATTCACCTAATCTGTACACCTCAACCTGCAGCTTCTTAGCATCCTCCTCACAGCTCACACTGCCAGCCAGTTTAGTGCCATCTGCAAACCTGGAGATAGTACACTCAATTCCTTCGTCTAAATCATTAATGCATCATGAATATTCAACATAACCTCCCTACTTTTTTATTCTCTTCTTCTCAAAATGAAACCAGTACATTGTTTGGGCTATTGATGGCCATACCAACTTGTGTTGATAGATTTAGTGGAAAATGGATCCTTTCAATGCAACCGCAGGAGATGCAACACCTCGCCATTCATCTCCTCCCTTCCCACCGTTCATATCCCCAAAAATTATTTCCAGGTGAACCAGTGATTTACTTGCATTCTCTTAGTTTAATATAGTGAATTAGATGCTCATGATGCAGGCCGATATACGTTCACGAGACCAAGCACAAATTGGGTGATCGTTTTGATGAACAGCTTCATTCTGTCCGCAAACTTGCCATTTTAATTAACCATCTTACTCCCACTCTGTCCTCGGCCTCCTACATTCGTCCAATGAAGCACAATGGAAGCTCATGGAACAGCATGTCGTCTTTCAATTAGGCACTTTATAACCTTCTGGATTCAACATCGAATTCAACAAGTTTATATTGTAACCATTGCTCCCATTTTTTTGGAAAGCAGGTGCTGGTAATCATTCTGCTCTTCATTTAACCACTCCTGCTTCCACCCTATCACAGACCTTCCCTTTTGTTCTTACATTCCCTCCACTTCTTTCCCCACCTCTGTACTTGCTTAAATCCAGTTAAATCTGCAACATTTTCCAGTTCTGATGAAACACATCGGCCTGAAGCATTAATTATTTTTTCCAGCATTTTATGTTTGCATCTCATTCTTTGTTGGATTATGCTTATTATATCCTTTAATGTATTTCTCCTGAAAGCTATTGGTTTCTCCTTTGAATATTGCCCACTGTTGTTTTATTTCTTTGTTTGTTAATAATTCTGTCCAGCTTATCTTCCTGAGATATATCCCAGCTCTGTCGTAATTGGGTTTTCAGATTTTTTTGGTCTTTCTACTATCTACTTCTCTCTCAATTATTATCTTAATACATCTTCTATCACTGGCCTGTCGATCTTCTCCTACACCTAATTTTCTTATCATATAATCATCGAAATTTACAGCACAGAAGGAGGTCATTTTGGCCCATCGCGTAGACCGACGAAGAGCTATCCAGCCTAATCCCATTTTCCAGCTCTCGGTCCATAGCCATATAGGTTACAGCACATCAAGTGCATATCCAAATAAATTTTAAATGTGATGAGAATTTCTGCCTCGACCACCCTTTCAGGCCGTGAGTTCCAGACTCTCTGTGTGAAAAAGTTTCCCCTCATATTCCCTTTAAACCTCCAACCAATTACTTTAAATCTATTCCCCCTGTTTGTTAACTTCATCATAGGCAGTCACTCAAAATCGAGGAAGACTTGCTTCCACTCTAAAAATGTGTTCTTAGGTGACTGAACAGTCCAATACAGGAATTACAGTCTCTGTCACAGGCGGGACAGACAGTGGTTGGAGGAAAGGGTGGGTGGGATAGTTTTGTCGCACGCTCTTTCCACTGCCTGAGCTTGATTTCTGCATGCTCTCAGCAACAATTTGCTGAGGTGCTGAGCTCCCTCCCAGATGCACCTCTTCCAAATAGGGTGGTCTTTGTCCAGGTACTCTCAGGTGTCAGTGGGGATGTTGTATTTTATCAAGGAGGCTTTGAGGGTATCCGTGAAACGTTTCCTCCACCCACCTAGGGCTCGCTTGCCGTGTAGGAATTCTGAGTAGCGCGCTTGCTTTGTGAGTCTTGTGTCAGGCATGCGAACAATGTGGCCCACCTACTGCAGCTGGTCGAGGGTGGTCAGTGCTTCAATGATGGGGATGTTGGCCTGATGAAGGACGCTAACGTTGCTGTGTCTGTCCTCCCAGGAGATTTGCAGGATCTTGCGAAGACATCGTTGGTGGTATTTCTCCAGCGATTTGAGGTGTCTACTGTATATGGTCCACGTCTATGAGCCATACAGGAGGGCTCTGCTAAGGGAAATACGTCCTCCCTATCCACTCTATCTAGGCCCCTCATAATTGTATACACCTCAATTAGGTCTTCACTCAGCTGCCTCTGTTCCAAAGAAAGCAACCCTAGCTAATCCAATCTTTATTCATTACTAAAATCCTCCAGTTCTTCTTCATTAGCAACCACACAGCCAATTTTTTTGTATCATCTGCAAAGTTCTTAATGATATCCCCTACATTCAAGTCTAAATCATTGACGGATACCACAAAAGGCAAGAGGCCTGATACTGAGCCCTATAGAACCCCACTAAAAGCAGACTTGCAGTCGCAAAAACACCCATCAACCATTAAGCTTTGCTTCCTGCCTCTGAGACAATTTTGAATCCAACTTGCCACTTTGCCTTGGAACCCAGGGTTTACTTTCGAGACCAGTCTTCCATGTGGGGTCTTATCAAATGGCTTGCTAAATCCATACACATGAGATCATATGCATTACTCTCATTGACCCTCCATGTTACCTCCTCAGAAAATGCAATGAAGTTAGTCAGGCACGACCTTCTCTTAACAAATCCAGGCTGACTGTCCTTGATTAATCTGTGCCTTTATCCTGTGTCTCCCTTTGAATTTTCTGCAATAATTTTCCTACCACCGAGGTTAGGCTGACTCACCTCTAATTGCTCAGTCTATCCCTTTCTCCCTTTTTAAACATAGGTACAATGTTAGCATTCCTACAGTCCTCCGGCAATGCACCTGTAGCCAGAAGGGATTGGAAAATGATGGTAAGAGCCGCTGCTCGATCATCTTTTGCTTCTCTTAATAACCAGGGATATATTTCATCTGGGGCTGGAGATTTATCAAATGTCAAACCTGCTAACTCCCTTAAAACTTCCTCTCTCACCATGGTTATTTCATCTACTGTATTGCATTCCTCCTCCTTGATTGCAGTGTCTGCATCTCTTTTGTCAAAACAGGCACAAAATTTTCATTAAGAACCATTAAGAGTCATGTGCTTCCACAGACAGGTTACCTTTATGGTCTCCAATTGGCCATACCCTTCCTTTTGTTATCCTCTTTCACTTATTGTATTTATAAACCATCTATGTGTTTTCCTTGACTTTACTTGCCAAATTTTTGTCATGTTCTCTCTTTTCTTTCCTAATTTCCTTTTAAATTTCACCACTACACTTGCTATACTCCTCTCGGCTTTCTGCACTATTAAGCCATCGGTATTTGTCATTAGCCTCCCTTTTTTTCTTTATCCTACGCTGTATCCCCTTGACAGCCAGGGGCCTCTAGACTTGTTAGTCCCACCCTTTTTCTTTAATGGAAAATACTTGCTCTGAACCCTCAGGATTGCATGCTTTAATGCCTCCCACTGCTCTGACACTGATTCAATTAGCTGTTTCCAGTCCACTTTGGCTAACTCACATCTCAGCTTGGTGAAATTGGCAAACACCAAATTGAAAACCTTTATACCTTGTCTATCTTTATCCGTTTCCATTACTACCCTAAATCTAGCTCAATTATCACCAGCACTAAAATGATCTCCCACTGATACCGCTTCCACCACTAGAGCTAAGTCCAGAACCACCACCCCGCCGCCCCCGCCCCCCCCCCTTTTTGTTGGGCTTGCTACATACTGACTAAAAAAGTTCTACTGAATGCATTTTAAGAATTCTACACCCTCTATACCTTTCACACTAATTATATCCTAGTTAATATTAGGGTAGTTGAAAACCCCTCCTACTACTGCGTAATCGTTTTTGCATTTGTCAAAAATGTTCCGACATATTTGCTCTTCTATCTCCTTCTTACTGTTCGAGCGTCTATAGTCAACTCCCAGCAATGGCTTTGCCCCGCTTTTCTTCGTCAGTTCAACCCATATGGCCTCAATGGCGATGCTTCTAACATAGCATCCCACTTCGCAGTTGTAATTGTTTATTTAATCAATACAGCGATCCTATCCTTTTTATCCCCCTCTCTATTCCGTCTGAAAACCCTGTTTGCTCTAGTTCAGTTCCCATTACTCCATCTCTCAGTGCTTCCCCGCCCCTCCTGTTGATGCGGCTCTTTCTCTGTGTCATGTTTATTTGGGAGCAGTTGAAATCTCCAATGATTATGACATCGTGTTTTCTACTCATTTAACATATTTGCCTGCATATTTTTGACTCTACTTACTTGCCTGTATATGTTGTGCTGTTGTATACCATTAATCGTGTACCTTTCTAAACCGTCATCGCAATCCATTCGATTCTGTTTGTAACTCTCTGTTAGTTATATCCTTTCTTGCTATGGCCATTATATTACTTCTGATCAAACCTCACTCCTTTGTTGCTCGCTATTATTTTTAAATTCAATATAGTTGCAATATTTAAATACCTGTCGAAATTCAGCGTCGCTCTGCCACAATGAATGAAATATGAAATATCACTGCAGGTGTACAACAGCATACTGATCAGAAAAGCCTCGAAAGAAAACTACAAATATCACTCAATTGACACCCGCTCTCTAAAAGGTGAAACGATTTTTGGATTTCTGTTGACAACACATTTATCAACAGTGTAACTGATTCAAGTATTGAGTGAAGTGATGTGTTTTAAATTATCGTGGACACATTATTGAATCGATGCAGTAAGACGTAAAGAGAGCAAGGGACATGAGCTGTATCACAGTACTGGACTGTCCCTCACAATCTAACAACAATAATTAAATACCTTTAGATTAAGAACTTGCTGATCTAACCACCAGAAGTAAACAATTTGAGCTTCACATCACATTCAGACTGAAGGTCATCTCAATTCCAACACTTTGTTGAAAATCCCATATTAGAGTGGTTGCCTTCTCTGAAATGCAAATCGATTACTGAGTATTTCTGTGGAACTTTCATGTGTAATTCGCCATATTCCTTGTGTTTTTCACGAAAGAAACTGATTTGGGATTGTGGAGAATCCACCGAATTCTATAATAATCAAACACGTAAATCCGACATAAAACAAAATATTATCAATACCCGCGCAAATATATCTCTCAGATCCTTTTAAACGTGCCCTGTATGTCATCGAAAAAAGAAAGAAAAAGGTTAAGTAGATATTTCAGCTGGTTATCGCTGTCACTTTCTAACGTGATATAAGGGCCATTGTACAACAGGTATGAATGGGTCAGCTCAGTTCTTGCCTGTGTGTTTAACTGCTTGTTTAACATTTGGTTAAGGACCTTGCAGTCTGTCACTGACAGTAAACACTGAACCACATGCTCTCTCATATAATACACTGATTGTAATCATGATGCAGACAGGTTTAAAATTGGAAACACAGTAGGTTTAAACTGTAAATTGTTAAATTGCTCAGATATAAATGAAGAACTCTCGCTGAGATTATTAAGTCATCCACATTGCCTATGATACTCATACCCAGGTTTGAAAGGATGATGTTAAGCGAAAGTATTAAACGTTTGAACGGGGTTCTTTTTGCGCTGTTGCCAGCGGGCCGGTGCCCTCTCCTTTCTGAACCCCTCTTCGAGTTGGAGAAGAATAATGCCCCTTGACTTACAAAGCCTGTTACATTTCTGGTGAGATATCTATCTTTTCCAGGACAGCCTCTGACTGTATAATGGCTGTCCAGTACATTTCAGGCGAGATTTCACCCTCTGGGTGTTAATGTGACGGGCGGTTCGTCCGCCTTGTACAGATCCTGGCAGACTTTAATTCCACTGGAATAAAGTAAATCCTGATACATTTACATATACACATCAGCTCGCTATAGAATTTCACGCCTCAACAAAAACAGATCCATTTCCAATCAATAATTGACTGAACAACTGAACCTACATCAGTAGTTGTTATTCGACGTCTCCAAGAAACATAAGAGTCGCAGTGGAATTCACTCTCAATTCACTTGATGCACCACTTGTTCGCCATATTAAAAAAAAAGGACATAGAGGCACTGGAGAGGGCCCTGAGAAGATTGTCAAGGATGATACCAGAAATGCGTGGTCATATCTATCTGGAAATAATGCATAGGCTGGGTCTTTTTTCTCTTGAAAAGAGAAGGCTGAGCCTTGACCTAATAGAGGTCTTTAAAATTATGAAATGTTTTGATAGATTAGACGCAGACAAAATGCTAGAACGTTTGGGAAAGAAGAAGCCAGAGGCCATAAGTATAAGATAGTTACCAAGAAATCAAATAGGGAATTCAGAAGAAACATGATTAACCAGAGAGTAGTGAGAATGTGAAACTCTGTACGACATAGAGTAGTTGAGGCGAATAGAATAGATGCATTCAAGGGGAGGCTAGGTAACCAGATGAGGCAGAAGGGAATAGAGTGTTTTGCTGATGAAATTAGATGAGGAAAGATGGGAGGTTGCTCGAATGGAGCTTTAGCGACGATATGGACTGATTGGGCCAATGGCCTGTATCTGTGCTGTATCTCCTATATAACCCTATATAAATAATATTCTATTTATTGATACAGCAAAAATGATCGAACTATATTCGTGACCAGTGGTGGTGGATTCAGCCTGTCTTATATGGCAAGTTGGATTTCAGATGATTGGGCCCAAATAACCAGTGAGGCCTCATTAAGTACAGAAAATAATTAAACCCAATGTCGAAACTCTATTGGAACAATTCCAAGATTAGTTACTATACACAAGTATTTTTCATAAATACTTCAATAGGTGAGCGGCCTCCACATAATTCACTGTTGGGAACTACATTTAAAAGCAATGAAATACAGTACGAGGTAGCTCTATACGAGAATCAAACGGATGAAGAGAGAGTTGACAGGAAATAACAGAGGGCAAGAGAGAGAGATTTTGAAACACAGAGTGAGCACCAGAGACATCAAAATAGAGAGGGAAAGTGAGAAACCGAAAGGAGAGTGAAATCAATGAACTAGACCACGTGAGAAATCTGTACGCTTATCAGTGGAATGGATAGTGAGTGAGTGAGAGTGTGTGAGTGAGTGAGAGACAGAGAGAGAAAGATAGAGAGAGAAATAATCTAGTGTGGTTGACAAACCAGTGTACCACTAAAAGGAATGGAGACAGAGAGATCACGCAACAACAATAGGAAGACTGAGACAGACAGCATCAAGCAGACAGGGTGATAAGAGAGGATTAAAGTGCTGGAGGCACTCAGGATAGAGGTATACAACCGATAGAGGCATTTCAGGGAAAGTTCAAGGAGGTACAAAAAGTGGGTAAGTCATTTCAGGGGTTTTCTCTTCGCACAGACATAAAAAAAGTTTATGAGAAAGATAAACTGTGATCAGAGGGCGAATGGGATGAGAGAATATTGCAGAACAATAGAATCTAACAGGTGTGTTGTCTGTTTTACTTCATTTCTTTGAAACAGACCTGGAGTAGAAGGACTCCCCCTGTTCCATTCACCATCATGTTTCTGAACTCCTAGACATGCAGTAGTAGCAGTCCCTCTGCTCTATGTGCAGGATTAATGACCAAGTTATGAGGCTGATTTCGGGCATAAATGCGAACCCCTTTCACGGTGGCAGAACTCAGGGTAACAGCAGACGAACGGAGAGGTGAAATCAATCCCAAGGTGAGATCATCAACATCATCATAGGCAGTGCCTCCGAATCGAGGAAGACTTGCTTCCATTCTAAAAATGAGTGCTTATGTGGCTGAACAGGCCAATATGAGAGCCACAGTCCCTGTCACATATGGGACAGACCATCGTTGAGGGAAAGGGTGGGTAAGACAATTTGCCACATGCTCGTTCCGCTGCCTGCACTTCATTTCTTCATGCTCTCGGCGATGAGACTCGAGATGCTCAGCACTCTCCTTGATGCACTTTCTCCACTAGCGGCAATCTTTGGCCAGGGACTCCCAGGTGTCAGTGCGGATGTTGTATTTTTTCAGGGAGACTTTGAGAGTGTCCCTGTAACATTTCCTCTGCCTACTTTTGGCGCGTTTTCCGTGAAGGAGTTCCGAGCAGAGTGCTTGCTTTGGAAGTCTCATGTCTGGCATTCGAATTATGTGGCCTGGCCAGCGGAGCTGATCAAGTGTGGTCAGTGCTTCAACTACTGGGGATGTTGGCCTGGTCGAAGATTCTAATGTTGGTGCCTCAGTCCTCGCAGGGGATTTGTAGCATCTCGCGGAGGCATCGTTGGTGATATTTCTCCAGTGACTTGAGGTGTCTACTGTACATGGTCCATGCCTCGGAGCCATACAGGAGGGCAAATATTACCATAGCTCTGTAGACCATGAGCTTGGTGGCAGTTTTGAGGGCCTTATATTCAAAAACTCTTTTCCTCAGGTGGCCGAAGGCTATTTTGGCGCACTGGAGGCAGTGTTGAATCTTGTCGTCAATGTCTGCTCTTGTTAATAAGAAGTTCCCGAGGTATGGGAAATGGTCCATGTTGTCCAGGGCCGCGTCATGGATCTTGATGATTGGGGGGGGCAGTGCTGTGCGGCGAGGACAGGCTGGTGGAGGACCTTTGTCTTATGGGTGTTTTGCATAAGGCCCATGCTTTTGTACGCCTCAGTAAATACGTGGCATATGTCTTGGATTTCAGCCTCTGAATATCCACAGGCACAGGCATCATCCACATACTGTAGCTCGACAACAGAGGTTGGGGTAGTCTTGGTCCTGGCCTGGAGACAGCAAAGTTTGAACAGGTTTCCACTGGTTCTGAGGTTTGTTCCACTCCAGTGGGGAGCTTGTTGACTGTGAGGTGGAACATTGCAGCAAGGAAGATTGAGAAGATTGTTGTGGCAATGATGCAGCCCGGTTTGACCCCGACCCCGAGTCTGGATGCAAGGTGAGAACACCGCTGTTAAACGCCTGAAATGGGGCCATGTATTTTCAATTTCATAGCTGCTGGTGCGTGACTCATAGAAACATAGAAAATATGTGCAGGAGTAGAAACATAGAAACATAGAAAATAGGTGCAGGAGTAGGCCATTCGGCCCTTCTAGCCTGCACCGCCATTCAATGAGTTCATGGCTGAACTTGCAACTTCAGTACCCCATTCCTGCTTTCTCGCCATACCCCTTGATCCCGCTAGTAGTAAGGACTACATCTAACTCCTTTTTGAATATATTTAATGAATTGGCCTCAACAACTTTCTGTGGCAGAGAATTCCACAGCTTCACCACTCTCTGGGTGAAGAAGTTTCTCCTCATCTCGGTCCTAAATGGCTTACCCCTTATCCTTAGACTGTGACCCCTGGTTCTGGACTTCCCTAACATTGGGAATATTCTTCCTGCATCTAACCTGTCTAAACCCATCAGAATTTTAATCGTTTCTATGAGATCCCCTCTCATTCTTCTGAACTCCAGTGAATACAAGCCCAGTTGATCCAATCTTTCTTGATATGTCAGTCCCGTCATCCCGGGAATCAGTCTAGTGACTCAGTACTGTAAATAATTTTCTCGAACATTGGGATGGATGACACTCTGGCAGCGGCTCTCTGCAGCCCCATCCACTGCACTGAATGCAGTCCCAACTTGTGGCGAAAGGGCAAACTCGAAGACTCAGGAAGGCAGCAGCATTACCTGGAGGATGAACTGCAAGAAGCATCCCAGTTTTGGGATACGGTCCCAGTCCTCTGGATAATCCCCAGTAGGAAACTTGGACACATGGCGATCCATAATCCTTGGTTCTATCAAGCTGCATCTAAACTCTCCGCGTTAAGGAAAATAGAATACGTATATTAGTGACAGCGTGAGTACTGAAAGCGCAAGATAGTGCAAATGACTGCGTGGCTGGAGTAGTGATGCAGGATGGAAGTCTTCAGATTCCTGGGACATTGGCACCTGTTATGGGAATGGAGGCACCTGCACAAGCTGGACAGGTTGCACCTGAACAGGAATGGGTCCAATGACACAGCCACGGGAGGGTGTAAACTCAGTTGGCAGAGGGAGGGGCACCAGGACGAACCAGAAGAGAAAAGAGACAATGTATATAGAAAACTATGAGTAACAAACAGCAACAGAACAAGGATCATGCAGTAAGAGCAGGAAGTAAAGGTAGTAAAATTGCAATGCCGACTAGCAGGCGCAAGTTGCCACATGGGGTTATGGTATAAAATGGCAATAACGGAGATCTGGCTTAAACATCGGCAAAAATAGGAACTAATCATTCCTGGCTAACATGAATCAATGAGGGATAGGGAAGCGGAAAGGAAAGGATGGATGTGGCAGTATTGATCAAGGATAATATTAAAGTTCTACAGAGGGACGATGTACTAAATGGCTGAAAGGCCAAATCTATTTGATAAGCGCTAAGGAACATAAAAGGTGCTGTTACATTACTGGGTGTTTTATATAGAGCCCCAAGTAGTGAGTAGAAGATTGAGGAGCAAATCTGGAGGCAAAAGTCAGAGGAATTTAAAAATAATAGAGCAGTGATGATGGGGGATTTCAGTTACCCCAACTGCGGAAAACTTACTAAAGGGCAAGGAGGGTGAAGAATTCCGAAAGTATGTGGAACAGAACTTTCCTAATCGATAGTTCCCAGCAGAACGAGGAATGTAACTGTGCTGGATCTAACTCGGTCGAGTGAAATACATGTATCAGGCCGAGAAATCTACGTAATAGTGATAAGAATATAAATTAGCCTAATTTGATTTTGAAAGGGAAAAACAAGCATCAAATGTGAAACAAGCCAATTCCAGTAATTTGAGAAGCTATCTAGCACAGGTGGACTTAAAAAAGATTGGACAGGAAATGACAATGACAGGCCTTCAAAGCAGAAATCGTTCCTGTACAAACTAAGCATATACCCATAACGAGGAAAGACGGGATGTCCAAAGCTAGAGCTCCCGAAATGACGAAGGAAGTAAAGGATAAAATAAAACAGAAAACGGAGATTCATGACAAATGTGAGGTGAAGAATTCAATCGAAAACCAGGCCAAATTGAAAGAGTGCCGAGGGCATTTGTGAAAACCATACAAAAAGGCACAGAGAAAGTATGAGAAAAGATTAGCATGTAACATGAAGGGTAACCCTAAAGTTTTTTATAGGAATGTAGGACAGCTAATTCAAAGAACCGACTCAGGCATATTGAACCGATAGGCC
The DNA here is from genome assembly GCF_044704955.1 of Pristiophorus japonicus. Taxonomy (NCBI): domain Eukaryota; kingdom Metazoa; phylum Chordata; class Chondrichthyes; family Pristiophoridae; genus Pristiophorus; species Pristiophorus japonicus. The sequence continues at coordinate 60,369,661 of NC_091998.1, read as the reverse complement.
TAAGTCTGTGCTGTAATATTCTCTGATTCTCCGATTCTGAGATCCAGTTGCAATTCGGTGACTCATTTCCATTTCAGACTCTTACAGGTCATTGGCCACTCAAGTGAAGGCGTTGGATGCAACTTGGGCTCATTGCATATATTATTGTGCAAGGTCCTTCTCATTGGTGTATTTTACCAAACTGCAATTCACGGTTTATATCTTTCAAAATCTATTGGTTGTTTGGAAGGAACCACTTGTTTCTGTTTAAATTTGTGTCAAAGAATTAACTCCCAGTTCAATCGGGGTGTCAGAATTTGCTGGCGGGAGAGCTCGGTATCTGCGAACAGCTTTCGGTTCATGTTCAGATCCCATCGCTGTAACTGGCTCCCGGGATGATGCTGCGGTCCTTCCTGATCCTTTTTCTACCGCAGCTTCTGAACTGTGAGTTATTGATCATTGACAGTATTCGGTTATCTGTAGATACGCATATTATTATTAAAACATGTACCTCGTTGATACAATTATTGGTATTTACTGTGAACACATTGAGGTTTTGTGGAAAGTAAAAGCTGTTTGGTTTAACAGTGTCATGCAGAGTTTTTAGGAGGTTTCAGGACTGGTTCCTCCATCGCATTCCGCCTGCGGCTCTTGTACAGAGCAGACTGGACTTGAAAATCTTACGGGATTTTTTTTTAATGAGTCGGTTAGAAGTCGAACGCCTTCACTGATAGAATATAGAGTATCGGAGCGTGCGGTCAATTTATAGAATACTGGTATATTTTATTCAAATTTCTCATTCACTGGGATCGTATGAAGTTAACATTGAAATTGTGTATTTAATTTATAGAAGTTTAATGTAATACATATTTCGGGTTGTTTGATTCATTTTAAGTTTCATAGAGTTCAAATAGGCAATTAATTCGCCATTTTTCTTGGTGTCAGTGAACGCGTTCAAACACTTTTACATATTTTACGATGAGAATTGTATCAATCTTACATTTCGAACACAAATACCGAGACAGTTTTGTGTCATTGTGTCCCCTGCTTCTCTTGTACAGACAGAGCTGGTTTGAGTTGAAATTCTAACCGGATTATTTAAACCGAGATTGCTGGAAATAGAGCGCTGTCGCTTTTAGAATAGAGTTTGTCGGAGTCTGGGATGTAAGTTAACTCACTCAGTGTAGAACACCAGTCAATGCTGCACCTACTGTTCATTGAATCCACATACAAATTTCTGTCACAGATATTTCTCAGTAGAAGTGCTGCCTAACCACCGTGTGATACAATGAACTGAACTACTTCATACAGTACATTGAGCATTAGAATGTTGGATAAGGTTAATCAATATTGCCTAATAAAATATTCACCAGTGGTGGAATCAATATTGTTTCAATTAGCATTCATCATTTGTAAAATTATTATTAAATCGACTCTCCACATAATGATGTTAATAAAATGTCCGAGAACTTTGGCGAATTTGCTGTTGGTGTGTTGTTTAGTTCGTGAATATCTTCAAAATTATGAGCATTTGATATCAAATTAAGTTTTCTATTTCATACCTTTATTGAGGCATGCAATTATTAAGCTTGCTCAATCTCCTTCCGCTTGCCCCATACTTTTTACACAATGGCATGTAGTATATAATGTGATATCGAGACTTGTTTCTCAATCTCCTTCCACTTGCTGCGTTTTTCGGTCGGTGACTGCTTTCCGTTTCTTTCTGTGTCTGTGGATTCAGTCGGCGGCAGGTGCAGCCTTGACTGGTGTTCTAGACTCAGTGAGTTAACTTACACCCAAGACTGCGATACACTCTGTTCTAACAGTGAACGCGCTTTATTTTTCTCGGATCTATTGAAATAATTGGATTTGAATTTCAACCCCAGTCTGCAATATCTGAACAAGAAGCGCAGGGGACAAAATAAATCAAAAGTGCCGCGGTATTTGTGTCCGAGTTAGGGATAAACATAGAAAATGAAAGACAAGCAGGCACATTGCAAATTGAAGAAGCGCATGAATGTATTTTGAAGAGTTTGTTCTTGGTCGGAAGTCTTGGCTTCCAAGCCGCCTTTTCATAATTTTTAGATGAAGCTTCCTCCTTTATATCCTTGGTGTGTCCTCTTTCTCCCGCTATTCATTGTCCCCGAGCAGCCTTAATTCATCTAAGTTTCTGGGTGACTCTTCCTGATTACTCGTGTTATTATTGAGACAGTTTTCTATACCTGTATGTCCCTGAGCAACTTCAGTTACAGGTCACTCTTTGTTCCTAAACCTTTTGGCACTTGCTATGTGAGCGTTGTTTTTTTAGTTCGTGATTAACTTCAAAATTATGACCACTTTATATCAAATTAATTTTCTAATTGACACATATATATATATCTTCATGATCATCATAGGCAGTCCCTCGGAATCGAGGAAGACTTGTTCCACTCTTAAAAAGAGTCCTTAGGTGGCTGAACAGTCCAATACGAGAGTCACAGTGCCTGTCACAGGTATAAACACCGTGCCATATAATAATGAAATTTTCTCTGTCTCCTTAGACATGCCCCATATATTGATATAGAGTCAGGTAGAATTTATTGAGGCATTGGGACTTGTTTTTTTAATTCTTTCCACACGCTCAGACATGTTATACAATGTCATAAGATATCGGGACGTATTTCTCCGTCTCCTTTCAACTGCTCGATAGTTTTTGCTGAGGTTTTCGGTCGATGGCTCCGTTCAATTTCTCACTGTTTGTTTGGTTATATTTATTAATCTCGATCAATAACTGATGCTGTTTTACTGACATGCGCAGGTTCTCGCACTGTTATCAGACACATCATTTGTTTAATGAAAGATATTTCCGCGAATCTTTTTATTTTACCAAACTGATTGGATACTAAAATCCTGTTTTGTGGATAATTTAAAGAACATTTTCTGCAATTCATTGAACACAAAAAACAGGAGATATATATTAATCCTTAACACATTTTCACAAACGGCATGCTGATCATAATCAAGTTACAGCAAACCGGCTTATTTTATTCAAATGTCTGTACACGAAGCGCAGGGGCAAAATAAATCAAAACTGCCGCGGTATTTGTGTCTGAGTTCGGTTTCAACATAGAAAATGAAAGGCAATCATACTAACTGAATATTGAACTGGATAACGTCATTTGTAGGAGTTGCTTTTAATACTTATTTTGGTTTGTTTTATTTTAAATTCATCAACTTCTTATAGGCTTTCAAATCTCCATTTCTATCGTTAATAGCAAACCCGCTCGAATATTTTACATTGGATTAACACTTATTTTAAATTCCCAGTTGAGATTTCTGTCAAACTTAGATTTAAAGCCGAAACCGAAAACAAATATCGCGGCAGATTTCTTTATTTTTGTCTTTTGCGGCTCTTGTACAGACAGAGCAGGCTGGAGTTGATGGAATTATTTAATGGAATTATTTACACTGAGACTGTTGGAAATAAAGCGTTGTTACTGTTGGAATATCGTGTATCGGAGCTTGGGTGTAAGTGAAAAGACTGAGTGCAGAACACCCGCCAAATTCGCACCGACTGCCGACTGAACCCACACAGACATTTCTGTCAGAGATATTTCTCATTAGAATTGATTTCTGGCCCCTGTGTAGAAGTAAAATAAAGTTTGTACAACATTGATGTGCTGGACAATGTCTACAAATATTTTATAATAAAACACTGATCAGAGTTAGACCCAATATTGTTTCAATTAGCAATAATTATTAATGCAATTATTTTGAAATACACGCTCAAAAATTATGTTACTGAAATTTCCTAAATCTGGCAGAATCTGCCGTGTGAGTATTGTTGTTTAGTTAGTGATGATGTTTAAAATAATGAATTTTAATATTAAATTAATATTTCTATTATTTTAAGATGGAGTTAGATTTTTGAACGATAAGGGAGTTATGGAAATGGAATGGAGGACAAGAGCAGATCAGCCATGGTCTTATTGAATGGTGGAGTAGGCTTGAGGCGCCAGATGGCCTACACCTGCTCTAAATTCTTATGTTCTTATGTAGGATAAAGAGTCGGCCATTTGGAACTGAGATGAGGAGGAATTTCTTCACTTAGAGGGTTGTGAATCCTTGAAATTCTCCACACAAAGGATTGTGGATGTTGAGTCCTTGAATGTATTCAAGGCTGAGAGCGATAGATTTTTGGACTCTAGAGGAATCAAGGGCTATGAGGATGAGGCGGAAAAGTGGAGTTGAGATCGAAGATCAGCCATGATCTAATTGAATGGCAGAGCAGGTTCGTGGGGCCATACGGCCTACTCCCGCTCCTAATTCTTATTTCATGTAGATATAAGTAGAGTTTATTGTAATAATTACCTTTTCGCATTCACCTTCCACATTCCATACATTTTACACAATGGCATGTATGGTTAATGAGATTTCGGAGCATGTTTCTCTAGCTCCTTTCATTTGGTCGTTGTTTTTTGCTGAGAATGTCGTTCGATGACTCTGCTTATTTTCCGCTGTGTGTTTCTTTATATTTATTAATCCCTGTCAGTAACAAAACTGGTTCACTTACTTGGAAATATACCAGCTTGGTTACTTTATGTATCGAGGGAAATATATTTACGTGAATGATCGTCTTGTATTAATAAAACTGATTGGATGCTAAAATCCAATTTATGTAGATAATTTAATGGGCATTTTCTGCAAATCGTAGAACTGAGAAAAAAAAAACATGAACGGTGCATTACTCCCTGAAACATTTTCATCAATCGTGCGCTTTTTCAATGTCAATTTACAGGAAAATGGTATATGTTATTCAAATTTCTCATCTATTGCGATTTATGAAGTGAATACTGAAATGGATTTTGCCATTTACAGAATTCTCTTTTAATACATAATTTGGGTAGTTTGTTTGACTTTATATTTATGTCGATAATTTAATGGGCATTTTCTGCAAATCATAGAACTGAGAAAAAAGTATATTCCATCAACTTCAAATGGGAAATTATTTCTCAAATTCTGTCAGCGACAGTGAACGTGTTTGTATTATTTTCAACTTATTAACACTTACTTAAAATTCCCAGTTGAGAATTGTGTCAAACTGAAATGGACTCACTGAGTGCAGAACACCAGACAAAGCTGCATCCACTGCCGACTGATCCCGCACAATATTACTGTGACCGATATTTCTCAGGTCTTGTGCTCTCTGACCGAAGTGTGATACAGAGAAATGAAGTAAAATATTTAAATAATTGGTTCAAGTTTAGACTGTTGGAGAAATACTCTAAAAACATTCAGTTATAGACTAATTAGAGGTGAAACCAATATTGTTTCAACTGAATTAATTATTACAATAATTATTGATAATTACACTCTCCAAAAATGATGTTACTGGAAGTTCCAAAAGCTCTGGTGGATTTGCGTGGTGCGTGTTGTTGTTTAGTAAGTGAAGTTCTTCAAAATTATTGATTTTTAACTGAAATTAATGTCATACATTAAATGAACAATATCATTTAGAGGTTACTGCATAAGATAAAAGCTCGCGGAGTTGGGGGTAAGATATTAGCATTGATAGAGGATTGGTTAACTAACAATAAACAGAGAGTCGGAATAAATGGGTAATGATCCGGTTGGCGAACAGTGAAACAGTGATTAATGGGGTGCCGCAGGGATCGGTGCTGGGTCCTCAACTATTTACAATCTGATTTGAACAAGGGACCGAGTGTAATGTAGCCAAGTTTGCTGATGGTACAAAGATAGGCGGCAAAGCAAATTGTTAGGAGGAGACACAAAATATGCAAGGGGATATAGACAGGCTAATTAGTGGGAAACAATTTGGCACATGGAGTATAATGTGGCAACATGTGAGGTTATCCACTTTGGCAGAAACAATAGAAAAGCAAATTATAATTTAAATGGAGAAGAATTGCAAAACGCTTGTGCATGGAACAGGAAAAGTTACAGCAGGAACAGCAATTCATCAGGAAGGCAAATGGAATATTGGACTGTATTGCAAGGGGGATAGAGTATAAAAGCAGAGAAGTCCTGCTACACCTGTACAGGATATTGGTGAGGTCACACCTGGAGTACTAGTACAGTTTTTGCCTCCGCATTTGAAGAAGGATATACTGGCAATGGAGGCTGTTCAGAGAAGGTTCGCTAGGTTCATTCCAGAGATGAGCGAATTGACTTATGAGAATAGGTTGCATAAGTTAGGACTATACACATTTGAGTTCAGAAGAATGAGATGTGATCTTATTGAAACCTATAAGATAATGAGGCAGCTTGACAATATGGATGCAGAGAGGGTATTTCCACTCATAGCGGAAAATAAAACTAAAGGACATAGAATAAGGGGCCACTTATTTAAAACTGAGATAAGAAGAAATTTATTCTTCCAGAGGGTTGTGAATCTATGGAATTATCTGCCCCAGAAAGCTGTGGAGGCTGGGTCATTCAATATATTTAAGGCAGAGATAGACAGATTTTAGAGTTATAAGGGAGTAAAGAGTTAAGGGAATGGGACATGGAAGTGGAGCTGAGTCCATGATCAGATCAGCCATGATCTTATTGAATGGTGGAACAGGCTCGAGGTGCCAAATGGCCGACTCCTGCTCCTATTTCTTATTTTTTTTAAGTAATGATGAACGTTTCAAAATCTCGTTCCACATTCTCCATGTTTTATATTATTCATGTAGCATTTAATGAGATATGCGGATTTGTTTCTCTAACCTCTTTCAAATGCTCAATAGATTTTTTGCTGAATTTGTTGGTGGATGACTCCATTCACTTTCTCAATGTTTCCACTTTGTGCTTGGTTATAGTCATTAATTTATATCAATAAAAATCTGGTTCTCACATATTCATCAAATACATTATTCGTTGAATGAGATATATTTCACAGTTATTTATTTTATTTTATGTTATAAAACTAATTGGATACTAAAATGTTGTTTTTATAGTTAATTTAAAGAACATTTTCTGTAAAGTGTAGAACGGAGAAAAAATATTTAATTATCACAAACCGCACGCTGATCACAATCAATTTACAGAAAACGGGTATATTTTATTCAAATTTGTCATTCTTTGGGATCGTATGAAGTCAATATTCAAATTGTTTATTTAAGTTCTAACATTTTACATTTCGTTTATATTTTGAATTCTTTGTTTGATTTTAAATTCAATCAACTTCAAATAGGGAACCACATCTGATTAAAACTTTGATTTTCAAAGGAGGTTTGTGTTTCATTTAGATTTAAAGCCTAAATCGAACACAAATACTGCGCCAGTTTGTTTTATTTTGCTCCCTGCGGCTGTCGTACAGACGAGGCAGACAGGAGCTGATATTCCAGTCGGTGTTTTAAACCGAGCCTATTGGAAGTAGAGCGCGGTCACGGTTAGAATAGAAGGTCTCGGAGCTCGGCATTTAATTTCCCTCACTGAGTGTAGAACACCAGTCAAAGCTGCACACACTGCCGACTGATCCCACACATAGATTTATTTTCTCAATAGTTCTCAGTAGAAGTGCTGTCTGACCCCCATGTGAGACAATGAATGGAATTAAAATATTTTAAATAGTGTGTTCAGCGTTACAGTGTTGCAAAGGATTAAAAATATTGTACATTTAAATATTAGCTAGAACTTGAACGTCTATTGCTTCAATTATTAATATCACTCTTATCAAGTACACTCTCCAAAAAGTGATGCTATTGAAACATCCTCAATCTCTCGCGGATTTGCTGTAGGAGTATTTTGTTCAGCTACCGACGATCGTCAAAACAATGACTTTTTATATAAAATTAAGCATTCTGATTCATATATTCATAAGTAGCGTGCCATATAATAATCATGCTTCTCAGTCTTTTTCTACATGCTCCATCATTTTTATGTAGTGCGATGTATTGTTTAATGAGATATCGGGACTTGTTTCCCGATCTCCTTCCGCCCGCTCCATGCTTGGTCGCTTTGTGTAACAAATCCTGAATTGGTTTGTATATTTATCTTCGGCAGATGGCGATCAGAGTCATTTATCCTGGTCTTATAAATAGTCGGTGCGTATTTGGTATTTCTGACCGAGGTAACGTTTATTCAGGCAACTGTTAAGCGATATAGAGATACTCTTGAAATTACTGTTATCGCGTTTAACGCACAATCTGGATTGTTTGGTGTGAGTTCCCTCTGATGTTTTAATGGAAGTTTTAACCTATAATTAATGTGTTTAAAAGTCATTTGCTTCCTAAATCGAACAGGAACTCATTTAAGTGTGAAAGCTGTTCACATCGACCTGAAATATTCATGTAAAATAATATTTCAATTCTTGATACATCTAATAATCTGTAATGATAAGAATGTCCATATATACTCTGTATTGACTGTATTTTTAAATCCCTAAATCAGCCCTGTAGTCAACTTCAAGGAACTGAAAATTTCGCGGCTTTGCATCCAATTCAGGAAGTTAAATTCGCGGCAGAGAATATCGCTAAATTCTCACATTTTAGTTCTCGTCCTTTGAGTACTGGAGGAGTTCTCAGATATGAGGAGCCGTGTAAATAAATGGGAAAAGAGTACCGACTGAGAAAGGACAGGATGGCCAGTTATCCCTGATAATATGAGAAAAACTCGACAAATGGAGGACCATGCGAGTCTCGGTTGTAGATTGATTTTTAATTATTCTGGGGTCAGGGTTACACGATGGGATCTGTGGTTGGGGAAATATTGGAGTCCATTATTAAAGAAGCAGTAGCAGGACATTTGGAAAAACAATATTCGGTCAGGCAGAGTCAGCATGGATTTATGAAGGGAAGTCATGTTTGACAAATTTGCTGGAATTCTTTGTGGATGTAATGAACAGGGTGGATGAAGGGAAACCAGTGGATGTGGTATATTTGGACTTCCAGAAGGCATTTGACAAGGTGCCACGTAAAAGGTTATTGCACAAGATAAAATTCACGGGGTTGGAGGTAATATATTAGCAAGGATAGAGGATTGGCTAATGAACAGAAAACAGAGAGCCGGGATAAATGGTTCATTCTCGGGTTGGCAATCAGTAGCCAGCGGGGTGCCACAGGGACCAGTTAAGGGATCCCAACTATTTACAATCGACATTAATGAATTGGAAGAACCAAGTTTGCTGATGATACAAAGATGGAAGGAAAAGCAATTTGAGAGGAGGACGCAAAAATCTGCAAAAGGATATACACAGGCTAATTGAGTGTGCAAACATTTGGCAGATGGAGTATTAAGTTGGAATGTGTGAGGTCACTTTGGAAGAAAAAAATAAAAGAGCAAGTTATTATTTAAATGGAGAAAGATTGCAAATTACAACGGGACCTGGGGGTACTTGTGCATAAAACATAAAAGGTTAGTTTGCAGGTACAGCAAGTGATCAGGAAGGCCAATGGCATCTTGGCCTTTATTGCAAAGGGGATGGAGTACAAAAGCAAGGAAGTCATCAGGGTCATCAGTATTCGTGAGGAATACTGTGTGCAGTTTTGGTTTCCATATTTATGAAAGGATATACTTGCTTTGCAGGCAGTTCAGAGAAAGTTTAAAAGGTTGATTCCGGAGATGAGGGGGTTGACCTATGAGGGAAGTTTGAGTAGGTTGGGCCTCTACTCATTGGAATTCAGAAGAATGAGAGGTGATCTTATCGAAACGTATAAGATTATGAGGGGGCTTGACAAGGTGGATGCAGAGTGGATGTTTCCACTGATAGGGGAGACTAGAACTAGAGGGCCTAATCTTAGAATAAGCGGCGACCTGTTTAAAGCTGAGATGAGGAGAAATTTCTTCTCTCAGAAGGTTGTGGATCTGTGGAATTCGCAGCCTCAGAGAACTGTGGAAGCTGTGACGTTGAATACATTAAAGACTGTTTCTTAAACGATAAGGGAATAAGAGGTTATATAGAGCGGGCAGTGAAGTGGAGCTGCGTCCATGATCGGATCAGCCATGATCATGTTAAATGGCGGAAAGCTCGAGGGGCCATATGGCCTACTCCTGCTTCTATTTCTTATCTTCTTATGATCAGGCCGGCGTTTATTCCCCACCCTAGTTGCTCTGAGAAGATGGTTCTTATATTTAAACCACTGCAGTCCCTGTGCTGATAGTGTTCTGGGACTCCACAGTTCATTGTATTCGTGATTTTTCTTTCTAACAGTTTCATTCATTTCTTGTCCCAGTGAATTCTGATTCTCAATGTTTCATTTCAGGCGCACCTGCGGACAGTCAGGCTGACCCGGCAGGTAATCGCCGTTATATTGACATTATCTGGTATCTCTCTGCTCTAATTCATCTCATTGAATATTAAGGCTGGGTGACAACCTCAGGGCATTTTTCATCACCGATTAGCCTCAGAGGGGAAAGGAGCCTCCCGCGGTCCGTTACTAAAGATCTTTAATTGCAGTTGAGATGCGGCTGCTGACTTTACGCGGGCCGATAATAAACGGGATCCCTGAAGGGCAGGGAGTGAAGGTCCGGTTCCACTGACACTACTGCCGGTCCCAAAGGGCGGCTCACTTTCCAACTCACCAATCAGAGCTGACATGAATATCACATGGCTATCAAGGCCCATCTCTTTTTCTATTGGCTCCGGGGGTCTTCCAATCCTGACCTGGTCTGGGCTCGCGTTATCTTCGGCGCATCCGCACTAAGCAGGACGGTCAGCTGACCTTTGCAGCCACGCCCATCTCCCGAGGTGTGAAGGCTGCAATATATTCTGCGCCAATATCCCAACCCTTCCCCGTGGGAGACGCTTCGGTGCTGGGAACTTCCCGCCGACACCAGGTCCCCTGCTCGCTTACACCGTTAATTGTTATGTTCCTCTCCCTTTTGCCATGTTTAATGTTGACTCCGGATTTTATTCGGGGTCTGGGCACAATCTGATGTTCCCACTGATTCCTCACATGACCCCCGCCTTGCCCGTCGAATGGGGGGCGGGGGGTCCGCGAGCTGGGAGACTGCGGGTTTAATACACTGCAACCGCTTGATGTTATTGCTGATATTTTACAGAGCCGGTGAAGCTGAGACTGGTGAATGGGGGCGGCCCGTGCGCTGGGAGACTGGAGGTTTACTACAGGAGAAAGTGGGGGACTGTGGATGATGATCTCTGGGACCTGCGGGACGCCGCTGTTGTGTGTCGGGAGCTGGGCTGCGGGACCGCGCTGTCAGCACCGGGCCGGGCTCACTTTGGGGAAGGGTCCGGACCCATTGTGACGACATATGTTAAGTGCGGCGGGACCGAGGCCGCTCTGCGGGAATGTGAGTCATATTCATGGGATCACTATTCCTGGTCACACTCCTATGATGCCGGCGTCATCTGCTCAGGTAAACATCTTTCTCAGGACTCTCATCTCCCGTCGCGTTTGATGATTTCCGGGAAAAAAACGGATATAAAGTTACCTGCGACTGTCCGTCCCCGGAAAGTGAGATTTTATAATTCCTGCATTGTCCGGTTATTATTGTTATATTATTAATATTAGGATCACTGTTTGGCTTGTGGTAACATCACTATTATTATATGTGATACACATCCCCCACAGCGAGCAGTAATTACCTGAAACGCGGCACATTTACAATGCAGACAGAACAAGCTCCCATTGAGATTTGACCCAAAGCCGCAGTGAATGAGCGGAACCGCTGGAAATGTCACAATCTCCAGCCAACTCTCCATTCTCAACCCGGCAGCTATCGGGCATGCGCCGTGAGTCCGCCTGTGCGCCTGCGCTCATCGCTTGATGTGCGATGTGATATTTTGCACAGACTGTGAATCTGAGACTGGGAAGGGAGGTTTCTCAGCCTCGGGGAGCCTGGGCAATGGGTCCGCGGGTACTGTGGGCAGCACGGGAGGAAACTAAACAGTAAGATTCCACAGCTGCCTAAGTTTCCAATTAGTTTGCTATTTAGAAGGGTATTGAAACACCAAGGAGGACAGAATCTTAGACGAGAATAGTTAGCTGTTCGAATAAATGAATACATTCTCGTGGAACTGCTGGAAATAACGGATAATTCCCTTGCAAACCTGACCCATAGTTCTCGTGATCGCTATCTAAACAGATAAAATAGCTATTTACCAATGAGCTAATTACGTCATTTCCTGGTTGTGGGAACTTGCTGTGCGCAACATGGATGTTTTAGAAAAAAGATCGTCTGGTCTTGTTGATGGAGGTTCAATTTACCCATGTACTACTTTAGAACAAGTCTCCCTACCAGTAAGAATAAATAAATAAATGTATGTATGTACAGGACCGGAGAATCCTGGTTATTTGATACATTTGCAGCTCCCCCTTGCAATTGCCGCATCTCATTATTTCATGTCACACGATTCAGTTGAAGCTCATATTCTTAATGATCCCGTCTGTGTGAGTGAGTTAAACGCCTAACCTTCCCACAATAATTAGACATGTTCGCTCGTTTGTGACAGAAGCATTTTGATTTAAATTAATTCAAATTTGACCATCTCCGTGCGAATTATGTTTCGGTTCCTGGATTACATTTTCAACGTTCAAATGAAAACACAAAATAGAAGGGGCTATCTAAAAGAACGTTCATAAGATACACGGCGATAAGATAGAAACTGATAACATCAATACTTCCTCTAACATATTTATACAATATGATCCCAGTGTATACGATGCCTCTCACCTGACTGTAAATAAACGGCAATCGGATTATTGATGAGATAACAGAATCTCTGACAGCATTTTAATACAAAGCGCTTTACAATGCTATCTGTTTATTTAAATATAATTCTCAGGAAGCGCTAAGCCCAGACTGGTGAATGGAAGCAGTGCCTGTGCGGGGAGACTGGAGATTTATGGGAATGGAATCTGGAGGACAGTTTGCGGCGATCGGTCCTGGGACTTAGCGACTGCGGAAGCTGTTTGTAATGAGCTGGGCTGTGGCTCAGTGGCAGCACCGCTTGATGCTCACTTTGGAGAAGGTTCAGGGCCTGTTATTGGTCCAGCTGGCTGCGGACACCAGCGGGATGTTGGAGTTATCTGTTCAGGTACAAATTGATCTTCATGTGAACATACGGATTACAGTGCGGCCACATCTGGATAGATAGTGACGGATTAGAAACATTCACATGTTCTGCTTGATGAAGGGGCGGATTTTAAACATGGTTTAGTATTACATTTCTTCACTTTCGGGTGAAATTGGCTGGTTTGTCCAATCAGAAGTTCGAAGCTAATTTTCAATCCTGTTAGTTTGACTGGACACTGCGTACTGATAGGTCAGTTAAATGAGATTGAGAAACGAATGTTCAATTCAGTCCCACCTGCAAAGTAAAATGACTTGACCGGTGCAAAGAATAGAGCAGTTCCAGAGCATTTGCTGCCCCTACTGCTGAGCGGTCTCTCACTGTGCCTGCTATTTTTGCACCTTGCGCTGAGCGGTCTCAGTGCCTTTCAGTAAAGCTACTGTTGGCTGGACTAGTATAGTAACTATTGTTCAATGGGCTCTAACAGTATCTCCTATTTACTGGCCTTCCATTGTACGTCCTCTTGTCTGGGCTTTCACGGTATCACTTGTTGGGGTTTTCACTGTTCTTATATCGACGAGGATTTCACTACGCCAGCTATTGACTGGGTGACAAACCTGCACATTTGATTATTTGGTTCTGGGTTTTCATGCACCAACTGTTTAGTGGGCAGTTACTGCTCCAGCGGATAATTGTGTTCTCACCTCACGCTCTAATTAAAATTATAATGTTAGAAATGAACGTAAGAATAATACATGTAAGTGATGTTGTTAACGATGTTAATGAGTAACCAATTCCTGTAATATAATCAGTCAATACTGATCTTGGCCAGGTTGGTCGATATTTTTGCACTTGGGGAATTAATTGATTCCATTATACATCAAACTTCATGGTTTTCTACGCCACAACAATGACCTCCTTTCAATCCATTTCGTCCAGAAGCAGACTTCAGTTTATCTTTAATTAATTGTGCTCACCTTTCATTCATACATATTTCTACAGCAGTCTAATTGTTTCAGGCGTCTCTGTTCTTTTCTAATTATAAAACGTCTGAATCAGTGAACACTACTCACCTACTAAAGTTCAGAGACTACAAGGTTGCCCGGCCCAGTACCTGATTTCTGTGACATGGACAGTGATCAATGCCGAGCATTTCAAGATAGTAAATTAAACAAATAAACTATTCATGTTAAAGAATGCAAATATTTGAACCGTTACACATAATCACTGTAGCATTTTCTGTTCTTAGTAAACAGTTCCCATTCTGCCAATAGATTAGGAAAAATATCTGTATCCTTAGAAAAAGCAGAAAACCAGCACGGTTTGATCATTTTATTATTTTAAAACCATCTCACTTCCATTAAAAGGAGCAGTAGAAATGCAGCAACGTTTGACTATTTTAATATATTTAACATCCATCTCAAATTCCGCTACAAGAGCTCTGAAATCATATATTAAATAATTGTTACCCTTGTTATATCCCATGAAAGGAGCATTAAACTAAACAGAGTTTGATTATTTATTAATGTTTGATGTCCACCTCACATTCCAGTAATGGAGCATGAATAACCTGCAGTGTTTGATTATTTTGTTCTATTTAACATTCAATGTATAACCCTGCAACGGAAAACGACACGGCTGAATTGATTTATGTTTAATTATATATGAACAGCAAGCTGGTTATAAATAAGAAATCAGAGGGTCGGGGTTAAAGACAGTTACTTATATTGACAAATGGTGGAAGAGGTGTTCCAGAAGAATCGGTGCTGGGACCACTTTTGTTCATCTTTTACATAAATGATTTGGACTTGGCGAATGAAATTACAATTTCAAAATTTGCGGATTACACACAATTATGAGTTGTAGTTCATATGGAAGAGGACTGCGACTAAATACAGCAATACATTAATAAACTTCTATAATGCGCGTGGAATTGACAAATGTAATTCAGTATAGATAAGTGTGAGCTAGTTCATTTTAGTAGGAGGAATAAGGAGACCACATATCCCTTAGAAAGTAAGTGTCGAACTGGTAATGAGGAACAGTGGGATCTGGGCATAAAGATACACAGATGCATAAAAGTGGCGACGCAGGTTAATAACACCATTAAAAGACCAAACAAAGCACTGGGGTTCATTTCTGGAGGGCTGTAACTGAAAATAGAGAAGCTATGTCAAAATTGTATAGAACTTTGGTTAGATCGCACTTGGACTACGATGAACAGGTCTGGTCTCCATATTATAAAATGATAGAGGCATGAGAGAATAATAAAAGATTAAATAGAGTATCAGAACTGAGAGGTTAAAGCTATCAGGAAATATTTGAACATATTGGGGCTATTTTCTCCACAAAAGAGAAGACTGTGGTTTCAATGCCCCTCCGCCCCCCCCCCTCCACCACCATGCTTGAAGTGGGTGTTGCCACTCTGCACCACCTCTGATTGGCTTCACTGGGCGAGAAGCGCATCATGATTTTGGGGCTGCGAAACCAAAACTGAGTACGGCGCTGTACGATAGCAGCCTGGACCACACAAAGGGGCATGAATTGGGCAGACTGGTAAATCGGCAAAACCGCCAAGATGGTGGACCGTGTCACTCGTGACCTCCACTTTATCTTCCGTCCCGCGAGTGGAAGTCTGCACGCTTCATGACCCACGAGGCTGGAGCTGACACCCACATGCGCCAGCATCATGGGGCATGAGGCATATCTGCCGTGGGTTGTCAAATGTCGGTGCATGCCACATACTGGGATGACTTTATCACCTGGTGCACAATAGTCCGTGGGGCCTCTGCAATCTCCTGGGTAATTTTGTGGTAGCTGGTAACCCCACACTGACAGTGTTTCATGCCCCGTTAGCGTCCTGCGGAGGTGCTAATGGACATCGCCAAGAGCGGCAATTTCGAACCCAATAATCTGCAACAAAATGCATTGACATTTGGAATAATATGGGTCAATCAATAAAAGCCTATATGAAGTTGTTACATAAGAACATAAGAACACAACAAATAGGAGCAGAAGTAGGCTATACAGTCCCTCGAGCCTGCTCCGCCATTCAATAAGAAAATGGCTGATCTGATCATGGACTCAGCTCCACTTCCCCGCCCGCTCCCCATAACTCCTTATCCCCTTATCAGTCTATTTCTGTCACATTTAATCAATGTCCCAGCTTCCACTGCTCTCCGAGACAGCAAATTCCACAGACTGGGAACCCTCTGAGAGAAGAAATTCCTCTTCATCTCTGTTTTAAATGGGCGGCCCCTTATTCAAAGACCATCGAATTCTCATCTCCCCCATCAGTGGAAACATCCTCTCTGCATCCACCTTGTCAAGCAACCTCATAATCATACTTTTCGAAAAGATCACCTCTCATTCTTCTGAATTCCAATGAATAGAGGCCCAACCTACTCAATCTTTCCTCATAATTCAAAACCCTCATCCCCGGAATCAACCTAGTGAACCTTCTCTGAACTGCCTCCAATGCAAGTATATCTTTTCCTAAATATGGAAACCAAAACTGCATGCAGTGTTCCAGGTGTGGACTCACCAATACCTTGTAAAGTTGTAGCAAGACTTCCCTGCCTTTATACTCCATCCCCTTTGCAATAAAGGCCAAGACACCATTGGCCTTCCTGATCACTTGCTGTACCTGCATACAATCTTTCTGTGTTTCATGCACAAGTAGCCCAGGTCCCGCTGTACTGCGGCACTTTTCAATCTTTCTCCATTTAAATAATAACTTGCTGTTTGATTTTTTTCTGCCAATATGCATGACCTCACACTGTATTCCTCATATAATGCTCCATCTGCCAAATTCTTGCCCACTCACTGAGCCTGTCTGAGTCCTTTTTCAGATTTTTTGTGTGTTCACACATTCCTGTTCCTCCCATCTTATATGCCAGCAAACTTGGCTACGTTACACTGTGTCCCTTCTTCCAAGTCGTTAATATAGATTGTAAATAGTTGGGGTCCAAGCACTGATCCCTGCGGCACCCAACTAGTTACTGGTTGCCAACCAGAGAATGAAGCATTTATCCCGATTCTCTGTTTTCTGTTTGTTAGCCAATCCTCTATCCATGCTAATGTATTAACCCCAACCCCGTGAAATGTTATCTTGTGCAGAGCCTTTTATGTGGCATCTTTTCAAATGCCTTCTGCAAGTCCAAATGCACAACATCCACTGGTTCCCCTTTATCCATCCTGTTCGTTACATCCTCAAAGAACTCCAGCATATTTGTCAAACATGACTTCTCCTTCATAAATCAATGCTGACTTTGCCTGACCGAATTTTTCTAATCCAAATATCCTGCTACTGCTTCTTTAATAATGGATTCCAACATTTTCCTAACCATAGATGTTAGGCTAACTGGTCTATAGTTTCCTGCTTTTTGTCTGTCTCCTTTTTTTAAATCGGGCCATTACATTTGCATTTATCCAATTTGCTGGGATCTCCCCAGAATCCAGGGATTTTTGGTAAATTACAACCAATGCATCCACAATCCCTACCGCTACTTCTCTCAAGACACTAGGATGCAATTCATCAGGTCAAGGTATTTTTCTACCTTTAGTCCAATCATCTTACTGAGTACCACCTCCTTAGTGATTGTGATTGTGTTAAGTTCCTCCCCCCTATAGCCCCTTGACTATCCGCTGTTGGAATATTGTTAGTGTCCTCCAACATAAAGCCTGATACAAAATATTGGTTCAGAGTTTCTGCCATCTCCGTGTTCCCCTTTACTAGTTCCCCGGTCTCGTCCTCTAAGGGACCAACATTTACTTTAGCCACTAATTTCCTTTTTGTATACCTGTAGAAACTCTAGCTATCTGCTTTTATATTTTGTGCACGTTTACTTTCATAATCTATCTTCCCTTTCTTAATCATTTTTTTAGACGTACTTTGCTGGCTTTTTCAAACTTCCCAGTCTTCTGTCCTCCCAGTAGTTTTGGCCACTTTGTATGCCCTTGTTTTTAATTGGATACCGTCTTTTATTTCTTTAGTTAGCCACGGATGGCTATCTTTTCTCTTACACCCTTTCCTCCTCACTGGAATATATTTTTTTGAGAGTTGTGAAATATCTCCTTAAATGTACACCACTATTCATCAACCTTCCTACACATTAATCTATTTTCCGAGTCCACTTTACCCAACTCTGCCCTCATACCTTCAGTTTCATTAATTTAAGCTGGTTAGAGATCCAACTTCCTCACCTTCCATCTGAATCTGAAATTCAATTTCAATTGATCACTCATTCCGAGAGGATCCTTTATTAGCAGATTGTTTATTAATCCTGTCTCATTACACAGGACCACATCTAAAATAGCATGCCCCCTGGTTGGTTCCATTACATACTGCTCAAGGAACCTGTCCCTTAAGCACTCTATGAATTCTTCCTCAAGGCTACCCTGACCAATTTGATTTGTCCAAATAATATGGAGCATAAAATCACCCATGATTATTGCTGTTCCCTTTTTATAAGCCCCCACTATTTCCTGGTTTATGCTCCGGCCAACAGAGTTGTTACTGTTAGGGAACTACGGCCACCAATGACTTTTTCCCCTTATTGTTCCTTATCTCCACCCAAACTGTTTCAACACCCTTATCATTTGAGCCAATATCACTTCGTAATATTGCAGTGAGTCCATCCTTTATCAATAGAGCTACCCCACCTCCTTTTCCTTTCTGTCTGTCCTTGCGTATTGTCAAGTAGCCCTGAATATTTACCTTGCATCCACGTCTCTGTCATGGCTATCAGATCATACCCGTTTGTCTCAATTTGTGCGGTCAACTCATCTATTTTGTTACAAATGCTACATGCATTTAGACAAAGTGCCTTTAAGATTGTTTTTTTTACCCTTTGTTCCTGCTTATTTCCTCTCTCCTTCAAATTCACTTTCTTTATTTTTGCTTGCTAATTTCAGCTTTTCTCATCTCCCTACTGCATCTATTTTCACTTTCCCATCCCTCTGCCAAGCTAGTTTAAAGCCTCCCCAAAAGCACTAGCAACCCCCGCCGCCCTGGCACCCGCGAGGATATTGCTCCCGGCTCTGTTGATGTGCAACCCGTCTGGCTTGTACAGATCCCACCTCCCCCAGAAGCGATCCCAAAGCCTCAGCAAACTAAAGACCTCACGCCTGCACCATCTCTCCAACCACGTATTCATCTGCTCCATCCTCCTATTTCTGTGCTCACTAGCTCGGGCACTGGGAATAATCCGGGGATTACTACCTTTTACGGCCTGCTTTTTAATCTCTCTCCTAGCTCCCTAAACTCTGCCTGCAGGACCTCATCCCTCTTCCTGCCTATGTCATTGGTACCGATGTGGACCACGACCTCTGGCTGTTCACCCTCACCCCCCAGAATTCCCTGCAGCCGCTCAGTGACATCCTTGACCCTGGCACCAGGGGGACAATATACTATCCCTGAGTCATGTCTGCAGACGAATAAACACCTGTCTGCTTTCCTGACTATTGACTCCCCTACCACTTCCATTCTTCTTCCTCCTCTCCCCCCCCTCCCCCCCGCCCCTGCACAGCTGAGCCACCCATGGTGCTGTGGACTTGTCTCTGGCTGCACTCCCCAGAGCCACCATACCCCCACCGGTACTCAGAACAGAATACTGGTTGGAGAGCGAGAAGGACTCAGGGGATTCCTGCACTACCTGCCTAGTCTTCCTCTTCTGTCCGGTGGTCACCCACTCCCTCTCTGCCTGCACACTCTTAAGCTGTGTGGTGAACGCATCTAGAAATGTGCTATCCACGTTGCTCTCAATCTCGCGCATGCACCGCAGTGACCCCAGCTGCCGCTCAAGCTCCAAAACACGGAGCTCCAGTTGTTGCAGCCGGAGACAATTCCCGCAGACGTGGTCGCCCTGGCAACGAGAAGCACCCGGGACTTCCCACATGCCACAGGATTTGCAATCCACGGGACTGAGCTGCCCTGCCATCCCTCTAGTTGTACTTGCAACTATCGAGTAGAACTAAACTCTAAACCTTTGCACAGCCGCTACTCAGCAAACAGTGATTTAATTAACTCGCTCTCCTTAGATAATAAATATCACATACATTTACTGGCAGATCCTACTTACCACAATGCCAAAGATTTCCTACTGAAAAGAAAAAGAACAAGAAAAGAAAAATACTCACCAGTCCACCAGCCAATCACTTACCTGCTCGGCTGTGACATCACAGTTCGATTTTGATTTTTCTTTTAACTTTTTGTCCCTGCACCAGTTGGCTCCTCCGACCGCTGCTGGCCTTTTTGCAGGCCTCAACCTCCCGTTCGCGCTCCTATAGCTCCTCCGACTGCTGCTGGCCTTTTTATAGGCCTCGACCTCCCATTATTTTACTCTTTGATGAATTACCTGAGAGGGTTGATGATGATAGTTCGGTTCATGTTGTGTACATGGACTTTCAAAATACGCTTGATAAAGTACCACATATTAGACGTGTTAGAAAAATAATGCCCATGGGATTAAAGTGGCAGTGGCTGCGTGGATACGCAAATGGCTAAGGGACAAAACCGCAGAGCATCGTGGTGAATTTATGTTTTTTCAGACTGGATGGAGGGGCGCAGTTGTGTCCCGCAGGGGTTGGTGTTTATTCTACTATTCTGTTAGTTATATATTAATCACCTGCACTTGTTTATACAGCATATAATTTCAAACTTTGCAACTGACACAAAACTTGGAAATGCATTAATCATTTTACGAGGCATAGTAATAGAATTCAGCGGGACATAGGCAGACTGGTGAAATTGGCAGACACTTGGCATATGACAATTATTACAGAGAAGTGTGACGTGATTCATTTTAGTAGTAAGAAGAAGCAAAGGCAATATGTATTAAATGTCACAATGTTAAAGATGCGGACAGGAGCATAGGGATCCGGAGGGTTACGTATTTTATGGTGGCAGGAGAAGTTGAATATTAAAGTATGGGGATGCTTGGCTTTATAAGTGGAGGCCCAAAGTATAAAAGAAAGGAAGTTATGCTAATTCTGCATAAAACTCTGTGTAGGCCGCAGATGGAGCGTTTTGGCCAACTCACTTCACCATATTTAGTTAATATTTTGAGGCCTTGGAGAGGGTGCCAAGGAGATTGATTTGAATAGTACCATGGATTAAAAAAATCAGTTATGTGGAGAGAATAGATGAACTGTAATTATTCTCTTTCGAGAAGGAAAGATGAAGAGGTGATTTGTTAAGATGTTCGAAATCATGAAATTTTTTATAAAGTAAAGAAAAATATTTTCTAGTTGTAGAAAGTTTAGTAACTAGGGGAGACAGATTTAGACCCAGACGTAGCATCAGGAAAAACACTTTATACAGGGAGCTGTTTTGATCTGGAAAGCATGACTGGAAAGGCTGGTGGAAGCAGAGCCAATAATATCTTTCAAGTGAGAATTTCAGAAATATTTGGTGAGAAAGCAAATTGCTGGGCTATGCAGAAAGAGCAGGAGTGTGGTACTAATCAAATATCACTTTAAAGGAGCTGGCACAGGCACGGTGGCTGACTGGTCTCCTTCTGTACTGTATTATTCTATGATTCTAGGTACTTGTTTTTTTATGTGGTCCCAAAAAAGAAAAATGTCTTTGGATGTTGTCTCTATGGTTTTCCAGAAAAGAGTAGATAAGGTTCCGCAAAGAGATTATTAGCAAAAAAGAACTTGCACGGGATTGCAGGTAACCTTGTAACATGAGTTGGAAATTGTTTGGGAGGTAGTACACAGGGAGTACAGATAAAAGGAAAATCTCTGATTAGCGGGATGTGGCAAATGTTGTTGTTAATTGGATCTGTACTGGGGTCTTACCTTTTCACCATATCTAGTAATGACTTGGATAAAAGAATTGAGAGTTTAGGACCAAGTTTGCAGATGACATTAAGTTAGCAGGCAAAGTAACTTGTGTAGATGGGATTAAAAAGCTACAACATGGCGCTAACCGATCACGTGAGTGGGCGGGTCCGTGGCAGGTGTAGGTAAATGTGCAGCAAATGCGAGACCATCGAAGAAAAAGCAATCAAAATGTTGTCTTAATGGTGGTTGCCGAGAATCTTTGGAGGAGCAAAGGAAGTTGGGGGCCCAGGCAGAATAATAACACAAAGTTTGTGCAAAGGTGCAAAAAGTAGTAAAAATGGCTAATGAACTGTCAGTCTTCATATCAAGCAGACTGGAATGTAAATGTGAGGAAGTGAAGCTTCCATCTGGTCAGACCCCATCTGAAGTATTGTTTTAAGCCAAGTTCACCGCACATCAGGAAGAGTATATTGGCCGTGGAGATGGTGCAGCGCAGATTCGCCAGTGTGATACTAGGACTAAAAGTGTTAAACTATGAAGACAAGTCCATAAGTTTGGTTCGGATTCCCTTGAGTTTAGATAGTTAAGGGGTGGTGTAATTGTGATGGTTAAAATTATAAAACGTTCGAGGAATCGGCACCGAGAAAATATTTCCCTGATGTGGAAATCCAGAACATAATGCAAGAAGGTTAATGTTGGAGCTAGGCCAGTCAGAAGTAAAATCAAAAATATGGAATTTGCTCCACCAAAATACAGTTGTAATTTTCAAAACTGAGATTCATAGATTTGTTTTAGGTAATAGTGTCAAGGATTATGGGGCAAAGTTTGGAAAATTGAATTGTGTTTCAGATGAGCTATGATCTAATTGAATGGAGGAACTGGGGCTGTGTGGTCCACTCCTGTACCTATATCCCAGCTAGTTATAGTAGTAGTAACAGTAGTATTAGTGTAATATTAGTGCTAATAGTTCTGGTAGTAGGAATAGCACTATCAGTAGTAATGGTAGTCATAGCAGTAGTAATAGCAGCAGTAATAATATAATAATAGTACGAGCAGTAGTAGTGTTAGCAGCTGTGGTAGTAATAGCAGCAGAAGATTTCGTAGAAGCAGTAATGGTGGCAGTATTAATAGTTCTTTTTATTGAGCTGTCACCAGAATTCATCTTAAATCATTACAATGGTAACAATGATCATTATGACGTTATTAGTATTTATTAATATAATAAAAATAATTATTGTTATTATTACTATTTAGGTCACAGAGATCTCAGCTTGGTATCTGGGGGCTCCCGATGCTCCGGTCGGGTCGAAATTCAATACGGAGCGCAGTGGGGGACAGTGTGTGATCTTTACTTCGGTTTAAAGGACGCGAGCGTGGTCTGTGAGCACCTTCAGTGCGGGGCAGTAACCGCAACCCCGGGAGGAGCTCACTTTGGGGAGGGAACCAGCCCAGTATGGAAGGACAACTACAGGTGCCGGGGGAACGAGTCTCGATTGTGGAATTGTCCGGTTTCATCCTGGGATCAGTTTAGCTGCTCACATGGAAATGATGCCAGTGTCATCTGCTCGGGTGAGTCCTCTCATTCTATTGAACTGTAATACATCAACTGTACATGTTTCCCTTGAATCTGAGAGAGTCTGTGTTTGTCGGTCGAATTGACTCAAGTTAATTAGTAATGAACCAAAGATTTCAAAGCAGCACATATGTAATCAATGAATGTTTCTGCGTTACGGTGTTTATCTCTGTCCGGGTGAATCCACAGCTTTATCCAGAATCCGGACCTAGAGCTGCTGGCAGAACCGTTCAAACAGCAAAACGGGGCAATTGCAATACAATGGTAATGCGAAAATTGTATTGAAAACGCTATAAATTTTAGCAGTTAAAATTTGAAACAAAGGTATAAAATTATGAACTGGCTCCATATGCTACATTTAGAGAAGAGTTTTCTACATGTTTCGCAGCCCAAAACTTGGGGCCATCAATGTAATCCTTATTAGTCAGGAAATTGGTTAGGGAAATTGATGGGATTGAAGGCCGATAAATCCCCACGACCTGAAAGTGTGGATCCCAGAGTACTTAAGCAAGTGGCCCTAGAAATAGTAGATGCATTGTTTGTCATTTTCCAACATTCTATAGACTGTGGATCAGTTCCTATGGATTGAAGTGTAGCTAATGTAAACACACTGTTTATAAAAGGAGGGAGAGAGAAAACGGGGAATTATAGACGGGTTAGCCTAGTAGTGGGGAAACTGTTGGAATCAATTATTAAAGATGTAATAGCAGCGCATTTGGAAAGCTGTGACAGGATTGGTCAAAGTCAGAATGGAATTATGAAACGGGAAATCATGCTTGGCAAATCTAGAATTGTTTGAGGATGTAACTGGTAGAGTGGACAAGGGAGAACCAGTGGATGTGGTTTATTTGGATTTTCAAAATACTTTGGACAAGGTCCCACACAAGAGATTAGTGTACAAAATTAAAGCACATGGTATGGGGGGGTAATGTATTAACGTGGATAGAGAACTGGTTGGAAGGAAGGAAGCAAAGAGTAGGAATAAACGGGTCCTTTTCAGAATGGCAGGCAGTGACGAGTGGGGTATCGCAAGATTCAGTGCTGGGACCCCAGCTATTCACAATATACATTAATGAGTTAGACGAAGGAATTGAATGTAATATCTCCAAGTTTGCAGATGACACTAAGCTGGGTGCCATTTGAGCTGTTAGGAGGATGCTAAGAGGCTACAGGTTGAATTGAACAGGTTTGATGAGTGGGCAAAAGCATGGCAGATGCAGTATAATGTAGATAATTGTGAGGTTATCCACTTTGGTGGCTAAAAAGGAAAGGCAGAATTTTATCTGAATGGTGGCAGATTAGGCAAAGGGGAGGTGCAAAAAGACCTGGGTGTCACGGTACATCAGTCAGTGAAAGTTGGCATGCAGGTACTGCAAGCGATGAAGTAGACAAATGGCATGTTGGCCTTCACAGCGAGAGGAACTTAGTATAGGAGCAGTGAGGTCTTGCTGCTGTTCTATAGGGCCTTGGTGAGGCCTCACCTTGAATATTGTCTGCAGTTTTGGTCTCCTAATCTGAGGAAGGACATTATTGCTATTGAGGGAGTGCAGCGAAGGTTCACCAGACTGATTCCTGTGATAGCAGGACTGAAATAAGAAGCAAGATGGGATCGACTCGGCGTATATTCACTGGAATTTAGAGCAATGAGAGGGGATCTCATCGAAACATTTACAATTCTGACCAGATTGGACAGGTTAGATGCAGGAAGAATGTTCCCACTGTTGGGGTAGCTCAGAACCAGTGGTCACAGTCTAAGGATAAGTGGTAAGCCATTTTGGACCGAGATGAGGAAAAACTTCTTCACTCAGAGAATTGTGAACCTGTGGAATTCTCTACCACAGAAATTTGTTGAGGCCAGTTCGTTACATATATTCAAAATGGAGTTAGATCTGGTCCTTACGGCTGAAGCGATCAAGCGGTTTGGAGAGAAAGCAGGAATGGGGTACTGAAATTGCATGATCAGCCATGATCATATTGAATGGTGGTGCAGGCTCGAAGGGCCGAATGGCGTGCTCCTGCACCTATTTTCTATGCTTCTATGTTTCTATGTAAGTCTGTCACTAATAAAGCCAATAAGGAATTCAGGAGAAACTTCTTTACTCTGTGAGTAGTAAGCATGTGGAAATTGCTACCACGTGGAATTGTTTGGGAGAATAGCATAAATTTATTGAGGAGGAAGCTAGCTAAGTGTATGGGAAACATAGAAACATAGAGAAAAGGTGCAGTAGCATTTGGGTCTTCGAGCCTGTACCGCCATTCAATATGATCATGGATGATCATGCAATCTCAGTGCGCCACCCCTGCCTTCTCTCCATACTCCCTGATCCCTTTCGCCATAAGGGCCACATCTAACTCCCTTTTGAATATGTCCAACGAACTGGACTCAACAACTTACTGTGGCAGAGAATTCTACTGGTGCACAATTCTCTTGGTGAAAACCTTTCTCCTCATCTCAGTCCTATATGGCTTACCCCTTATCTTTAGACTGTGACCCCTGGTTATGGACCTCCCCACCACCGGGAACATTCCACCTGCATCTAACCTGTCCAGTCCCGTCAGAATTACATAAGTTTCTATGAGATCCCCTCTTAATTCTTCGAAATTCCAGTGAGTATAAGCTTAGTTGATCGCGTCTTTCCTCATATGTCAGTCCTGCCATCCCGGGAATCAGTCTGGTGAACCTTCGCTGCACTCCCTCAAAGGCATGCACCCCCTTCCTCACATTAGGGGACCAAAACTGCACACAATACTCAAGGTGTGGTCTCACCAAGGCCCTGTACAACTGCAGTAAGACCTCGCTGTTCCAGTACTCAAATCGCCTCGCTATAAAGGCCAGCATGCCATTTGCTTTCTTTACTGCCTGCTGTACCTGCATGCATACCTTCAATGACTGATGTACCAGGACACCCAGGACTCTTTCCACCTGCCCTTTTCAGATAACAATCTGCCTTCCTGTTTTTGCCACCAAAGTGGATAACGCCACATTTATCCACATTATACTGCATCTGCCATGCATTTGCCCATGCAAGACTGGAATCGATGTATGTGCTGAAAGGTTCGATGTAGCGTGGACCTGTTGAAATGAATCGGCTGCTTCTGGGCTGTAAATACTATATAATATTGTTGTACATACTTTTGAATTGAAACTGTTATAAATACTTTCACATGTCATGCCACCTTTCTCACTATTGCCTCTGACATGTTCATTCTCCCATTTTCTCCGTCTATGTCACATCTGCTCCGGGGACGCCTCCTTTCACACTAGTACTTCTGACATGTCTTCCTTTTTCCTCAAACCAGGATTCTCCACCGCCATGGTTAACAAGGTCCTCGATAGTGTCCATTCTATTTCCCACACCTCTGCTCTCACCCGTTCCCCTCCCTCTCAGAACCACAACAGGGTTCCCCTTGGCCTGAACTTTCATCCCACTAACCTCCACATTCAACAGATCATTCGCCACCATTGTCACAACGTCGAGCATGATCCGACTACAGGTCACATCTACCCCCACCCCCCACTCTCAGCATTCCAAAGAAACCGCTTCCTCTGCGACACCATGGTCCATTCCGCAGTCACCCCCAGTTCACCCTCCCCTTCCCATGGCACCTGCCCGTGCAAGCACAGGAGATGCAACAGCTGCCCTTTTACCTCCTCTCTTCCCATTATCCTGGGCTCCAAATACTTCTTCCAGATGAAGCAGCGATTTACTTGTACTTCTTTCAATTTAGCATACTGTATTTGCTGCTCGCAGTGTGATCTCCTCTACATTGGGGATACCAAGTGCAGATTGGGTGACTGCTTTGCAGAACTCCTCCATTCAGTTCATAAGTGTGCCCCCAAGCTTCCAGTCGCCTGTCACTTTAATTATCCACTCCACGCCCACTCTGATATCTCCATCCTTGGACTCCTGCACTGTTCCAATGAAGCTCAGTGTGAGCTCGAGGAACAGCACTTCATCTTTAGTTTGGGCATTTTACAGCCTTTTGGACACATTGCGTTCAACAATTTCAGAGCAGAACCTCTGACCATCTTTGGATCGATTGACCCCCACCCCCGCCTCAGCCCCCCAAACCTATGTTTTTCTTTCTTTATCTCCATTGGCATCTGGTCATTATTCCGCCATTGACTCCCTCTCTAGACTAACCTTTTTCTAACTCCTGCCATTATCATTTCAATTTGACCCTTCATCTCTTTTGTCTCTCTAATCCTCCTGCCTTCCACCCTATCACAGACCTTCCCTTTTGTTCGTTTTCCCCTCCCCCTTTCAGTGCTTCTAAACAATGTGTTATTTTCGAACATTCGCCAGCTCTGCCGAAGGGTCATCGACCTGAAACATTAACTCTGTTTTTCTCTACACAGACGCTGCCTGTTTTTATTTCAGATTCCAGCATCCGCGGTATATTGATTTTGTGTCCGTTATAAATCCGACCGGGTTAATATATCAATCAACATACAATTCTCCACAGAGATCAGTTGTATTTTCTTTGAAAGCTCTCAGTTTTAATCCGTTGCCTGCGAGATGAGTTTTAATATCCATTACATTGAGCGCAGTATATTGAATACAGTTGGAAATACATCATGATATACATCACGGATTATTTCACGGATTTTACAGTTCTCCCGGCGCCCTGCATAAAACGTATCACTCAACCAGTACTGGCAACTAGTCCGTTATCTCAGTGCTGTCTTCATTGCAACTTCTCTCCCGTGGCTGCTCCGCGCTTTGGCACGCCGTGGGAAGCGCATTGAAACGCTCTGTCACTTGAAACTTCTGTTTGTCTCTCTCCATATTGGATAAAATGAACCGCAGCAATTTAAATGCCTTAGATCACAGCACCACGATGCCTCCCCGGCCCAGGTTAATTTTACCCGCCTTAGCCACCGGAGACTGCAAGGCATCTCTCCCAAATGTATTCACTCAGAAAAGGTAATGGCTTGGAGGATTTGCCTACAAGTCATGAGGGTAATTATTTCAGCAATGCAATCAGTATCATTCATAATAACTGTCAGGGTGAGAGGTCGTAAATTATGGGATATTTGCTTCAGTTTACCCGTTGCTCTCAATGTGTATCTTTTTGTAGATGAAGGTTGGCCGCCGAGACTGACCAATGGGGGAAGCCGCTGTGATGGGCGAGTGGAGATTTACCACAACGGCAGCTGGGGAAGAGTGCGGGACAAGCTCTGGGACATAAATGATGCCAACGTGGTCTGCAGACAGCTGGGCTGCGGCTCTGCAGTAGCCGCTTATAATTCTTCAAAATATGGAGAGAGTGAGGGGCCCGTGTGGGTGAATGATGTCCAGTGTGAAGAAAACGAGGCGCAGCTCCGGAACTGCAGCTCATTTACATTGAATCCGTTTCTCACTGACAGTGTCGGCGTAGGAGTCCTGTGTTCAGGTGAACAAATTGTTCAATGTTACAGAACCATAAAGGGGAATTCCTAATCTGCTGAATACAGTGGTAAAAAAAGATCACTTGTTCCTCGTGTCTCTCCAACCAGTTTTGTAACTCAGGGGTCGAATGCAGAGCGAGTGGACGCAGCAGAACTGAACAACTATGTGATATTGCATTGAAATTGCGCCTTCAACAAATACAAACCTCACATGGTGTATCGCCGGAGCGTATTCATGCACAAAACTAACACAGAGCCAAACAAGGATATTTTGGAATGGATGACTAAAAGCTTGGTCAGATGGATAGATTGCAAGAGGGTGTCTTAATGGATTCTCTACCACAGAAAGTTGTTGAGTCCAGTTCGTTGGCTATATTCAAAATGGAGTTAGTTGTGGCCCTTGCGGCTACAGGGATCAGGGGGCATGGAGAAGGCAGGAGTGGGGTGCTGACGTTGCATGTTCAGCCTTGATCATATTGAATGGTGGTGCAGGCTCGACTGGCCGAATGGCCTGCTCCTGCACCTATCTTCTATGTTTCTATGAGAGGCGGAGATATTTATAGAGTGGTTTCCCATCTGGGGCCGAGACGGCTAAAGGTACGGTCGCTAATTGCGAGCGGAGTAAGTGGGTGATGCACAAGGGGACAAGATATCGAGAAAAAGCAGAGGTCTAGAAATGATTAGTTTTTGAAGCAGCTATAGTGAGAGGGCGAGGCGAGTCCATTAGGATATTTGAACATGAGAATGAGAATTTAAAACTGAAGGCTTGGCGAACGGGAAAACAATGTAGGTCAGCGAGCACGGGGCTGCTGGGGAGTGCGACTTGGTGCGGGTCAGACAACAGATCTTTGGGTGAGCTGCAGTTTTATGGAGTTGCAGGACGGGAGGACAGCTAGAAAACATTGGAATATTTGGTTCTGAGGCAGGGACGGAGGTGAGCGATGAAACGGAGGTGGAAATAGGCGGGCATTGTGACGGAGATCATACGGGATTGGAAGGTCAGTTCGGCGGTCAAAGACGCAACGAGGTTACAAGCAGTTGCATTGAGTAGCAAAGGTCTAGACAGATGTGCTGGAGTTGTATTGGTATATTAAACCGTGCATAAATCTTTTGGTGTAAGTTTCATTATACAGCATCTTAATGCAGGTAGATTTTCTGAAGTTGAAATTTTGTAAATTCCATTATGCAATATATAATTATAGGCAGATGTTCTGAGGTTTTTCTGATGTAAGTTATACTGCCCGTTGAAACGTACATCAGTACAGCCCAGAACATCTTTCTTCACCTAGATACTGTGTACTGGCAAACCAATGTTCAGGTGTTGGACTTGTGTACGTTGTCTTATGCAGGAAGCAGGTGAAGTATTAAGTAGGGATGTGAATAACTCTGTAAACTAGTAAACACCTGTGAACTTTTTGACGTGGAAGCAAGTTATCCTCTATTCAAGAGACTGCCTATGATGAACCTAGTAAGACACAGAGGTGTTTGGCGAAATAAACATGAGACTGAACTTAAAGGAAATGGGAGATGGGTGTAAATGCCAGACAAACTAAAGAATATTTAAGTGTAGGGAGATATTCTGTTATATACTTTCATTTACATGTTACAGGCGCATTAAAAACACAGATTTATTTGGCTGGAGAAGATACAGTGGGTTGTATTGAGTGATGAGGTTAATGTGTAATGGATGTATAACCCTACTGTATTGTTGCCTAACAGAACACGTGCAGTTAAG
Organism: Pristiophorus japonicus; assembly: GCF_044704955.1. Classification (NCBI taxonomy): domain Eukaryota; kingdom Metazoa; phylum Chordata; class Chondrichthyes; family Pristiophoridae; genus Pristiophorus; species Pristiophorus japonicus. The sequence continues at coordinate 60,339,234 of NC_091998.1, read as the reverse complement.
GCTATCGGACGGTGGAGGCCAATGTGCTGGGCGAGTGGAGGTTTATTACAATGGGACCTGGGGCTCAGTTTGTGACGATTCCTGGGACCGGGCCGACGCTGAGGTGGTTTGCAGACAGCTGGGTTGCGGAAATGTATTGAACGTGACACTTCCTGCTTCTTGTCGACCAGGCTCAGGCCCAGTTTGGTTGGATGAACTGAGCTGTTCGGGTAACGAATCGTTTCTGTGGGAATGTCCATCAACTGGGTGGGGTAATCACGACTGTGATCATAAAGAAGATGTGAGGTTGATGTGCTCAGGTAAGGGCGCTTTCAGTCTGCTCATCTTCTGCAGTGTTATACGTGACGCATCACACGGGAGATAATACATAGCATAACATGCAACTTAGAGTACAGAAACAAGCCATTCGGCCCAATTAGTCGGTGTGGTGTTTATGCTGCACACCAACATCCTACAACCGTGCTTTATCGAACCCAATCTACATATCGATCTATTCCTCTCCCCTTCATGTGCTTATCTAGCTTCACATAAAAGGCATCTGTGCTATCGCCTCAACTATTTCACGTGGTCCAAGTTCCATATTCTAACCATTCTCTGGGTAAAGAACGTTCTCCTGAATTGCCTGTTTTATTTGTGGTCCTTAGCTTTTGTCTCCATTAGTTTTGAGTATTGGTGAATCTGTATCATTTTGCTCCTGTAACCCATTTAGGCTCCTATATTCCAAGGAGTATTATTCCTCCTACCAAATTGCATCAGCTCATACTTATCTATATTAAAATTAATTTGCCAATTACACGCCAAATCCGCCCGTTTATTAATGTCTTCTTGTATTTTGTCGCAGTCTTCCTCAGTATTAACTGTAGCCCAACCACACCACACCCCCGCCCGATTTTACTATCATTCGTAAATCTTGAAGTTGTACTTAAGATTTCCAAGTCCAAATCGTTTATATAAATGATGACTCACAATAGTCCCAGCGCCGATCATTGTGGAACATCAATTTTTACCCTCCACCAGTCTGATTAACTACCTTTAATCACTATTCCGTTTGCTGTTTAGTGGCCAGCTGGCTATCCATTCAGCTACTTGTGATCTGACTACACATCCTCTGGATTAATCATGATTCTACTTTGTGGTACAGAATCGTAGGCCATTTGAAAGTCCACGCATATCACACGTACTGAATTACACTTGTCTACTCATTCTGTAACGTCTTCAAAGAATTCAATAAGGTTGGTCAAGCACGACCTTGCCCTTTGAAATCCGTGTTGACTATTCTTCATTATATGTTCGGATTGTAGCTGTTTTTCTATTAAATTTCTGAAACAATTAGTGACGACCAGTGAAAACAACGGGTGCAACATGTGTTGTGCAATATGAACACACAACGAGTTATCAATAGAACAAATTGGATGTTTCTTGTTTCATTGACAGAGCACAAAGAGATGCGGCTGGTGAAAGGAAAGCATCGCTGTGAGGGGAGAGTGGAAGTGTTCTACAATGGGATATGGGGAACTGTGTGCTCCGAAAAACTGGATCTACATGATGCAGAAGTGATCTGTAAACAGTTACAGTGCGGCGGCCTCCAATCAATTCAGTATAGCACTTCGTCATTCGGAATGGGGTCCGGACCCATTTGGCTCGATGAGATGGAGTGTAATTCACATGAGTCGACACTTTGGCAGTGTCAGTCAGACCCGTGGGGTCAACACAACTGTCATCACGGAGAGGATGCAGGTGTTGTTTGTTCAGGTAAGTCAACAACCTGTCAATGTGCGGGTGTCATTCCAAACATTGAGGACTAATACAGTCAGCATGTTTCTCTTCTCAACAGAAGCCCGAGTGCCGGAGGGATCCCACAGTTCAAGAGTCTGCGTTCCAGAATCTGGTTCTAAACATGGACATTCACCAGGTACTTCCTCCTCTTCATTACACCAACTATCTGACTTGTGTTCCTGGCTTGTACTAAATACATAACAATAAATGATTCCCTTTGATAGACTCGGGACAATCCTTGCGTCTGGTTGGAGGCAACACCAAGTGCTCCGGGAGAGTGGAGATATTGTCCAATAACAGCTGGGGCACGGTGTGTGATGACTCCTGGGATATGGCCGATGCCAATGTTGTCTGCAGACAGTTGGGTTGCGGCCCCGCTCTATTGGCCGCAGGAGGGGCCACATTTGCCCAGGGTGACGGAGTTATCTGGCTGGATGAGGTGAAGTGCACCGGAAGTGAATCCTTTCTGTCCGACTGTCGTTCCTCACCGCCAGGTCAACATGACTGTGATCACAAGGAAGATGCCAGTGTGATTTGTTCCGGTAAGAGTCGCAGGACGTTTCCTCTTCTGTGAACGTGACTCATTGATTTTGGAAATTAAGAACAACGTTAACCATTTTAATGTAAAATCCTAATATTTGAAGGTCATGACATATTTCTACAATATATTCCGCTGATTACCCATTCACATCTGCAGGAAGTTACCATTATTTGTATTATTATTGGTATTAAGGTTAGCGTTCGTATTGGTAGCATTGGTATTACTGACATTTTCTTCGCTTGGTTAATTTTTCAAAAAAATGTGTGCGGTTTCAAATTGACTGAAACATTTTTAAAAATACAATCTAATGTTGTGATTAGGACAGGGAGGTAAAACCACCTCCATCCCTGTTGCCGTCTGCATCACCCTCGGAGTCCTTCTAATCGGTGAGCTGATCGCACTGATGGTGGTAATACAGAGAAAGTCAACAAGAAGAGGTGAGGCTCAAATCTTACAACTGAACAGGCACTTCATCTCAGTCGCTTCATATAGAAACATAGAAACATAGAAAATAGGTGCAGGAGTAGGCCATTCGGCCCTTCGAATCTGCACCACCATTCATGGATGAACATGCAATTTCAGTATCCCATTCCTGCTTTCTCGCCATACCCCTTGATCCCCCGAGTTGTAAGGACTACATCTAACTTCTTTTTGAATATATTTAGTGAATTGGCCTCAACTACTTTCTGTGGTAGAGAATGCCACAGGTTCACCACTCTCTGGGTGAAGAAGTCTCTCCTCATCTCGGTCCTAAATGGCTTACCCCTTATCCTTGGACTGTGACCCCTGGTTCTGGACTTCCCAACATTGGGAACATTCTTCCTGCATCTAACCTGTGTAAACCCATCAGAATTTTAAACATTTCTATTAAATCCCCTCTCATTCTTCTGAATTCCAGTGAATACAAGCCCAGTTGATGCAGTCTTTCTTGATATGTCAGTCCCACCATCCCGGGAATCAGTCTGGTGAAATATCGCAGCACTCCCTCAATAGCAAGAATGTCCTTCCTCAAGTTAGGAGACAACAACTGTACACAATATTCTAGGTGTGGCCTCACCAAGGCCCTGTACAACTGTAGTAACACTTCCCTGCCCCTGTATTCAAACCCCCTCGATATGAAGGCCAACATGCCATTTGCTTTCTTAACCGCCTGCTGTACCTGCATGCCAACCTTCAATGACTGATATACTATGACACCTAGGTCTCGTTGCACCTCACCTTTTCCTAATCTGTCACCATTCAGATAATAGTCTGTCTCTCTGTTTTTACCACCAAAGTGGATAACCTCATATTTATCCACATTATACTTCATCTGCCATGCATTTGCCCACTCACCTAACCTATCCAAGTCGCTCTGCAGCATCACAGCATCCTCCTCACAGCTCACACTGCCACCCAACATAGTGTCATCTGCAAATTTGGAGATGCTACATTTAATCCCCTCGTCTAAATCATTAATGTACAATGTAAACAGCTGGGGCCCCAGCACAGAACCTCGCGGTACCCCACTAGTCACTGCCTGCCATTCTGAAAAGTACCCATTTCCTCCTACTCTTTGCTTCCTGTCTGACAACCAGTTCTCAATGAACGTCAGCACACTACCCCCAATCCCATGTGCATTAATGTTGCACATTAATCTCTTGTGTGGGAACTTGTCGAATGCCTTCTGAAAGTCAAAATACACCACATCAACTGGTTCTCCTTTGACCACTCTACTGGAAACATCCTCAAAAAATTCCAGAAGATTTGTCAAGCATGATTTCCCTTTCACAATTCCATGCTGACTTAGACCTATCATGTCACCTCTTTCCAAATGCGCTGCGATGACATCCTTAATAATTGATTCCATCATTTTACCCACTACTGATGTCAGACTGACCAGTCTATAATTCCCTGTTTTCTCTCTCCCTCCTTTTTTAAAAAGTGGGGTTACATTGGCTATCCTCCACTCCAAAGGAACTGATCCAGAGTCAATGGAATGTTGGAAAATGACTGTCAATGCATCTGCTATTTCCAAGGCCACCTCCTTAAGTACTCTGTGATGCAGTCCATCAGGCCCTGGGGATTTATTGGCCTTCAATCCCATCGATTTCCCCAACACAATTTCCTGACTAATAAGGATTTCCCTCAGTTCCTCCTTCTTACTAGACCCTCTGACTCCTTTTATTTCCAGAAGGTTGTTTGTGTCCTCCTTAGTGAATACCGAACCAAAGTACTTGTTTAATTGGTCTACCATTTCTTTGTTCCCCGTTATGACACCCCCTGATTCTGACTGCAGGGGACCGACATTTGTCTTCACTAACCTTTTTCTCTTTACATATCTATAGAACCTTTTGCAGTCCATCTTAATGTTCCCTGCAACCTTCCTCTCGTACTCTATTTTCCCTGCCTTAATCAAACCCTTTGTCCTCCTCTGCTGAGTTCTAAATTTCTCCCAGTCCCCGGGTTCACTGCTATTTCTGGCCAATTTGTATGTCACTTCCTTGGCTTTAATACTATCCCTGATTTCCCTTGATAGCCACGGTTGAGTCACCTTCCCTTTTTTATTTTTACACCAGACAGGGATGTACAATTTTTGTAGTTCATCCGTGCGGTCTCTAAATGTCTGCCATTGCCCATCCACAGTCAACCCCTTAAGTATCATTCGCCAATCTATCCTACCCAATTCACGCCTCATACCTTCACAGTTACCCTTCTTTAAGTTCTGGACCATGGTCTCTGAATTAACTGTTTCATTCTCCATCCTAATGTAGAATTCCACCATATTATGGTCACTCTTTCCCAAGGCGCCACGCACAATGAGATCCTGGCGAGTCTCCAGTTCATTATAGTTTTCCATGGGGTGCCCCATGGTCTTGTTAGAAATAAATCGTAATCCTCTTTTGGCGATTTATTCCATTGAATTTCCTGCCGGAAATATAACATTGGAAATTTAAAGTGGATAGTTATTTAAACTGTCCACATTCACTCACCCAGTTCATCAGCCGTTACACGAGATTCCAGAAGAATTTGCTAACTGCAACAATGGAACAGAAAGTTTAATTGATCTCTTTGGGCTGTGCGTCAGTTATTATGTGTCTGTAACTCTTCCTGCATCCATTGGGTATCCGGTCCACCTCTTCAGCTTCTGGGTCCCGAAATCTCTGACTGCGTTCTGTCAGTCATTTTGTGAGCTTTATAGGACTTCCTGTATTCGCCAGTGATTATTGTACATCCCAATACAACAATCGCAATCATTTATCACCCACCAACGCACTCCCGCCCTGTGTACACAGAACCTCACTTCTCACACTGACCGGACATGACAAAGAACCATGAGCTCCTCACTCACGGATCCAAACTGATGCTGTCCGCAGAGATCAACCAACTTCACCCAAGCTATTCAGCGGAATTCCCCGTGTGGCCGCTTAACCGAGCGATCAGCTGGAATTCATTTCTCCTGAAACTCGCCACTTCGTCTTTTCCGAGGTCAATACAATTGGCCGCAGTCTGCTGGTGCTGAACATCAGCAGAGGCCTATAAAAGGCCGCGAGAGGCAGCAGGAGTTCGTGGTCGCTGAGGCGTGAGTCCGGGGATCAGCAGAGGCCTATAAAAGGCCGCGAGAGGCAGCGGGAGTTCGTGGTCACTGAGGCGTGAGTCCGGGGATCAGCAGAGGCCTATAAAAGGTGTACTTGTGCAGCTACAGGGAGAAGGCAAAAAAGAAGTAGAAAGAAACAGAAAGGTGACGTCACAGCCTAGGGGGTAAGTGATTGGCTGGTGATTGGTGAGTAGCTTTTCTTTTTCTTTTTTATATTAGTCAGTAACTTTTAACATTGTTGTTGCCAATTTAAGTGTATCTAAGGGTTAAGTCATGGCAGGAGAGCTCGGTCGGGTCTTATGCTCCTCCTGTATCATGTGGGAACTCAGGGACGCTTCTGGTGTCCCTGACGACTACGTGTGCGGGAAGTGTATACGCCTCCAGCTCCTGACGGTCCGCGTTGTGGAATTGGAGCTGAGGGGGGATTCACTCTGGAGCATCCACGATGCTGAGAATGACGTGAGTAGCACATGTAGCGAGTTGGTCTTACCGCAGGAGAAGGGTCCACAGCCAGATAGGAATGGAAGACAAGCAGGAAGAGTAGTGCAAGGAAGGTAGTGCAGGGGTTCCCTGTGGTCATCCCCCTGAAAAACAGATACACTGCTTTGAGTGCTGTTGGGGGGGATGACTCATCAGGGGAGGGCAGTAGCAGCCAAGTTCATGGCACCGTGGCTGGATCTGTTGCACAGGAGTGCAGGAAAAAGAGTGGGAGAGCGATAATGATAGGGGTTTCAATGGTGAGGGGAATAGATAGGTGTTTCTGCGGCCGCAACCGAGAGTCCAGGATGGTATGTTGCCTCCCTGGTGCAAGGGTCAAGGATGTCTCGGAGCAGGTGCAGGACATTCTAAAACGGGAGGGAGAACAGCCAGTTGTCGTGGTGCACATTGGTACCAATGACATAGGTAGAAAAAGGGATGAGGTCCTACAAAACGAATTTAAGGAGCTAGGAGCTAAATTAAAAAGTAGGACCTCAAAAGTAGTAATCTCGAGATTGCTACCAGTGCCACGTGCTAGTCAGAGTAGGAATCGCAGGATAGCGCAGATGAATACGTGGCTTGAGCAGTGGTGCAGCAGGGAGGGATTCAAATTCCTGGGGCATTGGAACCGGTTCTGGGGGAGGTGGGAGCAGTACAAACCGGACGTTCTGCACCTGGGCAGGACCGGAACCAATGTCCTTGGGGGAGTGTTTGCTAGTGCTGTTGGGGAGGAGTTAAACTAATATGGCAGGGGGATGGGAACAAATGCAGGGAGACAGAGGGAAACAAAAAGGAGGCAAAAGCAAAAGACAGAAAGGCGATGAGGAAAAGTGGAGGGCAGAGAAACCCAAGGCAAAGAACAAAAAGGGCCACTGTACAGCAAAATTCTAAAAGGACAAAGGGTGTTAAAAAAACAAGCCTGAAGGCTTTGTGTCTTAATGCAAGGAGTATTCGCAATAAGGTGGATGAATTAACTGTGCAAATAGATGTTAACAAATATGATGTGATTGGGATTACGGAGACGTGGCTCCAGGATGATCAGGGCTGGGAACTCAACATCCAGGGGTATTCAACCTTCAGGAAGGATAGAATAAAAGGAAAAGGAGGTGGGGTAGCATTGCTGGTTAAAGAGGAAATTAATGCAATAGTTCGGAAAGACATTAGCTTGGATGATGTGGAATCTATATGGGTAGAGCTGCAGAAGATCAAAGGGCAAAAAACGTTAGTGGGAGTTGTGTACAGACCTCCAAACAGTAGTAGTGATGTTGGGGAGGGCATCAAACAGGAAATTAGGGCTGCATGCAATAAAGGTGCAGCAGTTATAATGGGTGACTTTAATATGCACATAGATTGGGCTTGCCAAACTGGAAGCAATACTGTGGAGGAGGATTTCCTGGAGTGCATAAGGGATGGTTTTCTCGACCAATATGTCGAGGAACCAACTAGGGGGGAGGCCATCTTAGACTGGGTGTTGTGTAATGAGAGAGGATTAATTAGCAATCTCATTATGCGAGGCCTCTTGGGGAAGAGTGACCATAATATGGTGGAATTCTGCATTAGGATGGAGAATGAAACAGTTAATTCAAAGACCATGGTCCAGAATTAAAGAAGGGTAACTTTGAAGGTATGAGGCATAGATTGGCGAATGATACTTAAGGGGTTGACTGTGGATGGGCAATGGCAGACATTTAGAGACCGCATGGATGAACTACAACAATTGTACATTCCTGTCTGGCGTAAAAATAAAAAAGAGAAGGTGGCTCAACCGTGGCTATCAACGGAAATCAGGGATAGTATTAAAGCCAAGGAAGTGGCATACAAATGGGCCAGAAATAGCAGCGAACACGGGGACTGGGAGAAATTTAGAATTCAGCAGAGGAGGACAAAGGGTTTGATTAGGGCAGGGAAAATGGAGTACGAAAAGAAGCTTGCATGGAACATTAAGGCGGATTGCAAAAGTTTCTATAGATATGTAAAGAGAAAAATGTTAGTAAAGGCAAACGTAGGTCCCCTGCAGTCAGAATCAGGGGAAGTCATAACGGGGAACAAAGAAATGGCAGACCAGTTGAACAAGTACTTTGGTTCGGTATTCACTAAGGAGGACACCAACAACCTTCCGGATATAAAAGGGGTCAGAGGGTCTAGTAAGGAGGAGGAACTGAGGGAAATCCTTATTAGTCAGGAAATTGTACTGGGGAAATTGATGGGATTGAAGGCCGATAAATCCCCAGGGCTGATGGACTGCATCCCAGGGTACTTAAGGAGGTGGCCTTGGAAATAGCGGATGCATTGACAGTCATTTTCCAACATTCCATTGACTCTGGATCAGTTCCTATCGAGTGGAGGGTAGCCAATGTAACCCCACTTTTTAAAAAAGGAGGGAGAGAGAAAACAGGGAATTATAGACTGGTCAGCCGGACTTCAGTAGTGGATAAAATGATGGAATCAATTATTAAGGATGTCATAGCAGCGCATTTGGAAAGAGGTGACATGATAGGTCCAAGTCAGCATGGAAGTGTGAAAGGGAAATCACGCTTGACAAATCTTCTGGAATTTTTTGAGGATGTTTCCAGTCAAGTGGACAAGGGAGAACCAGTTGGTGTGGTCTATTTGGACTTTCACAAGGCTTTCGACAAGGTCCCACATAAGAGATTAATGTGCAAAGTTAAAGCACATGGGATTGGGGGTAGTGTGCTGACGTGGATTGAGAACTGGTTGTCAGACAGGAAGCAAAGAGTAGGAGTAAATGGGTACTTTACAGAATGGCAGGCAGTAACTAGTGGGGTACCGCAAGGTTTTGTGCTGGGGCCCCAGCTGTTTACATTGTACATTCATGATTTAGACGAGGGGATTAAATGTAGTATCTCCAAATTTGCGGATGACACTAAGTTGGGTGGCAGTGTGAGCTGCGAGGAGGATGCTGAGGCTGCAGAGTGACTTGGATAGGTTCGGTGAGTGGGCAAATGCATAGCAGATGAAGTATAATGTGGATAAATGTGAGGTTATCCACTTTGGTGGTAAAAACAGAGAGACAGACTATTATCTGAATGGTGACAGATTAGGAAAAGGGGAGGTGCAACGAGACCTGGGTGTCATGGTACATCAGTCATTGAAGGTTGGCATGCAGGTACAGCAGGCAGTTAAGAAAGCAAATGGCATGTTGGCTTTCATAGCGAGGGGATTTGAGTACAGGGGCAGGGAAGTGTTGCTACAGTTGTACAGGGCCTTGGTGAGGCCACACCTGGAGTATTGTGTACAGTTTTGGTCTCCTAACCTGAAGGACATTCTTGCTATTGAGGGAGTGCAGCGAAGATTCACCAGACTGATTCCCGGGATGGTGGGCTGACCTATCAAGAAAAACTGCATCAACTGGGCTTGTATTCACTGGAGTTCAGAAGAATGAGAGGGAACCTCATAGAAACGTTAAAAATTCTGACGGGTTTAGACAGGTTAGATGCAGGAAGAATGTTCCCAATGTTGGGAAAGTCCAGAACCAGGGGTCACAGTCTAAGGATAAGGGGTAAGCCATTTAGGACCAAGATGAGGAGAAACTTCTTCACCCAGAGAGTGGTGAACCTGTGGAATTCTCTACCACAGAAAGTAGTTGAGGCCAATTCACTAAATATATTCAAAAGGGAGTTAGATGAAGTCCTTACTACTAGGGGGATCAAGGGATATGGCGAGAAAGCAGGAAGGGGGTACTGAAGTTGCATGTTCAGCCATGAACTCATTGAATGGCAGTGCAGGCTAGAAGGGCTGAATGGCCTACTCCTGCACCTATTTTCTATGTTTCTATGTTTCTATGTGTCTAAACAGAGACACACACACAAAACACAGTTCCTTCACATTCACGCTCATTGATTTTGTCCCTTGATTATCATCATCTCAGTGGTTGGAATTATTCGCACATGAATTCATATGAAACGCGCCTGTAGTGCAACAAAATGTTAATCTCCCGCCCTCGCTCCAACAGGTGCTGTCACTGGCAGCAGGGATTCTCCCGCCGGATTGTACCAAGCAATTTATGAAGAGATTGAGAATATTCCACCCGGCGAGGATTCCGCTCAGTCCCAGGGTTCGGGTATGTATTTCCTATCTGATACCAAATCTACACTGGACAAATGTCCTCTCCTTAATTATCCCTTTTAATGGTCAATGTACTGAGTGGACAGCATCAGCAGACTGCTAACTGGCCCCAGGTGAAGGAGTCCTATCACAGTGACAGTGTCTCTGTGTCCGTGTGTACAGTGTGTCTCGCAATGGGATTGGGACAATTCTCACTGGTCGGTATTGCTCAAAGAACAGGTTTTCCGGCCGGTTTTAAATCGCGAGCTGAGTCGCTCAAGTGACAAACCGACTGGATCCATCTTCATCCCTTCACTGTCGCGTATCCTTTATAAGATTTATTGTGTTTACTGACCTTGGACTTTCTGTTACTCACATTTTACTTTACTCCAATTATCCAATCTCAATCTTACTCGCTGCTTTTGAGGCGACAGCCGTTTCGTCGTTGGGAGGAGGTCTCGTGAGGGGGAGGTGGAGAAGTTGGGGGCGAGAGCCGGATACTGAAGTGACCGCGGGCGGTTCTAGAGTCTCCGGAAATGAACGAGTTGGTGGTGAGGGGGCAGGGGGCAAATTGGATCAGGAATCCCCACTCACTCTCTTTATATAAACAGACGCTTTTGTACGGTATTTTTTCTGCTCCGATACCCGAGATATTACCTGTACGAACGGGCGGTACTATGTATTATTATGTTCTATCACTGGGAGGGCCGACGTTTATGAACCAGCCCAAGATTCCCTGCTAATGCTGAGGTGGATCTCCCCCTGAACCACTTCAGGCCTTGTGGTGAACGCTCTCCCACAATGGTGTCCGTTACCAAATTCCAGGATATTGTCACAGAAACAATGATATTGTATTGTCTGTTCCAATATCCCGATCAATCTGTCCAATAACCATCTATTTTTGTGTTTGACAGTGTCTGGTTCTAATGTCTCCCTCAATCATATTGATTATTACACTAGTGACGTTTGGGGTGACGCTGATCCGGGATCAGAAAATCCTCAAAGAAACTCCTCCAGTATTCAGGGTGGGTACAATTTTACTTCCTACAATTTCTTTTTTTGGACATCACACTACCTATAATTAAAAACCAACACCTAAAGATGCCGGAGCTTACTCCCGAAAAGCGACACTGCCAAAGAGCCGTAGAAGTGGAGAGTGATTTTAGTTTGAGATATTCTGGAAATACTTTGGATTTGAAACAAAATCATGTGGATTGGAACCAGTAGTATGATGAATGAAACATTCAGTTCAATCTTTTCCGCAAATGGCTCTGTGTGAAATGTGCGTGCAGGTTGGGTGAGTGATTCATTGGGATATGTATGACTTTAAGGCAGAGGGTAAACTATCTCAACAGGACATGGTCCGATCATTTTCGCCAGCTAACGCCACTTTATCGGAAGTTCACGTTTGGTGCACTCTCCCGCCGCAAGGCCCAGGCAGATTGATTTATAATATCATTCCGGATACTCAGTGCTAGCATTTGGTTTCAGTGGAAATCTCTCTTTGCTCCCAGGACCACTTCCGGGCGATGTTGATAATCAGGGCGGTTACTTGCTGCTGGACGGCGGTCCTGATAATGTCACACTCGGAAGTGCCGGCGGTGATCTGTCCACTCTCGGTGAGTAGAATCTCTGTCAGTCCCGCAGTCACCAGCCCTCTGTCTAGGAATGGACTGGCGCTGTTTGAATGCCATTGCAATGGACGGTGACTGTTGTGATTATAGAAAATGACAATGAACAAAGCTGCACCTGTTCTAGAAAAGAGATGCTGATGCTGTTCAGTGGGGCTGATCTTGCACACTCTCCACGTTGTTATCCTCGTATGGCATCCGGATATTCCATGGCGCACCATCTTGCCGACCAGAGGAGGTGGTGGTCCCCAATGGAGTGGACTCTACACTGGAGTCCTCCCTCTATTTATTAGGGACTTGGCCTCAAGGTTGTTGCATGGAGCAGTCCCGTACAATAAGTTTTTAAGTCGGTTCACAGGCTCCCAAGCCACCTGCAATATCTGTGGTCCGGAAGAGGCCATGTTCCATGTTTTAATCGAATGAGAAAGTTCCAGCCCCTGTTCCATTATTTGCAGGTGCTGCTCCTCAAATTCTGGTTGCACTTCAGTCCAACACCCCTGATCTTTGGGCACCCTGTGCGGAGGGGAGCGTGCAGGTCAGAAGGCCTCCTCTTCAGTCTGCTCCTGGGCATGGCCAATGTGGCCATCAGCCGGTCCAGGCAACGGGCGATCAAGCGGGTCGTTCAGCCCAACTGCCTGCCTCTCTTCCACGGTTACATCTAAGCCAGGATGGCCCTGGAGATGGAGCACACGGTGTCCACTGGTACGCTCGCGGCCTTCCACGAGAGCTGGGCACCGGAAGTACTGGCATGCATCATCACCCCCGGCAACCAAATCTTAAGTTGATCAAATAAGTTTAAAGTTTAATTTATTTAATTTGCCGGTTTTAATGCCCATCTCTTTTCAGCCAGGGGGCAGTTGTATAATTTTTATTGTTAGTGCCCTAAAGCCCCCCTCCCCCCCCCAAAAAAGGGCACTGGAAAACAGTTATTTTGGAGTGAGACCTCCCTTGCAGGGGTCATTTGTTTAAAGTGCACAATTAAAATAGTTAATGCTGTTCAGTGTGTAATATCTCCCTTGTTAACACTTCCAACGGGAATCCTTTTAGTGCTCAATCTGAACCGCCAGTTTCTCCAATATTAGATGCGCGTCGTCTGCTGTCACCCAGCGGTGAAACACAGCACGGGGGTGTGGGTAGGAAACCCATAGACCAACAAGTCGACCTATTGACACACATATAGATCATCCGTAATGATCCCGGTTTTAAAGCCAAACTTAATACATCATCTGTGTCTCTCCACAGCATTCAGCTCTCCGACCCGCGCTAATCCCGGTTTACCAGTTCGTTCCACACCAGGTAACAATGACGACGTTCCACGTGGCACGTTCGCAACCCCGGACATTCCGCCAACGAAGGCCAGTGACTGTGTGCCTCAAAATCTTACAACATCTCCGGCAAGGAGGTAAGAGCAGTGCTGGAGAGTGTCCAATGCCGGGCGGGCTCTGCTGGGTGTTAATGGGCAGTGTGTTCAACTGAAAGTATCAGCGAACATTCTGTCTAATTACTGTTGAAATAAAGTACCCCTTTATACTGGCTGTATTTAAGCCTATTCTCTGATAATAGGGGGTGTATTTATTATAGTTAAGCACCCTGAAAGGATCAGAGAGAACATGCTGTTCATTTATTATTTAACTGATAGGCGAGTTATAGTGAAATAGCAGAGAGCATATTGTACGGAGTGAAGCAATACTACATTTGTTTGCATTGCCTGTTGGTGGGAATTGTTTTAACCTTCCATCTCGGTCTCGGTCTCTCTCTGAATGTGTTTCTTTTATTCATTTCAGGTAAAAGTGAACTTAACTTCCAGAATGACATGTCCTGCGGCGTGCCAGAGCCTAGCGGGAAATATTCTGTTTTAAATCTCAGACAATGTCCATTAACTTTTCCGACAGTGTGAACATGCTGAATGTGCTGCTCCTCACGACATAAACATCCATTTACTTAATTGGCATGTTATTTTGTGTTGAAATCAATAGATTTCGCGTTTCTCCATATCTTGTTTGTGTTCTGTTTAATCACAAATTGTAAAAGAGAGAATGTATTTCGGATCATTACTTTCTCTATATTAATATTGGAAGATAGTGCTCTGCGTAGATTAACCAACTCTGTAACAGAGCTTAAGAACCAGTGCTTATTAATGAAGCGTTCATAGAAAATTCATTTTTTTAATCCTTTCACTTGTTGGTATCCCATTAAAGAATGTTTAGAAGCCGCAGGAGGTCAAATGAATGGTCTTTCTGTTTTATCTCCCTTTTTGTAACTGTTGCGTCTACCGCCGTATACTCGATGTATAAAGACTGCTGCAGTCTCATAATGCAAGCCGCAGGAGGTCAACATAGAAACATAGAAACATAGAAAATAGGTGCAGGAGTAGGCCATTCGGCCCTTCTAGCCTGCACCGCCATTCAATGAGTTCATGGCTGAACATTCAACTTCATTACCCCATTCCTGCTTTCTCGCCATACCCCTTGATCCCCCTAGTAGTAAGGACCTCATCAAACTCCTTTTTGAATATATTTAGTGAATTGGCCTCAACAACTTTCTGTGGTAGAGAATTCCACAGGTTCACCACTCTCTGGGTGAAGAAGTTCCTCCGCATCTCGGTCCTAAATGGCTTACCCCTTATCCTTAGACTGTGACCTCTGGTTCTGGACTTGCCCAACATTGGGAACATTCTTCCTGCATCTAACCTGTCTAACCCCGTCAGAATTTTAAATGTTTCTATGAGGTCCCCTCTCATTCTTCTGAACTCCAGTGAATACAAGCCCAGTCGATCCAGTCTTTCTTGATAGGTCAGTCCCGCCATCCCGGGAATCAGTCTGGTGAACCTTCACTGCACTCCCTCAATAGCAAGAATGTCCTTCCTCAGGTTAGGAGACCAAAACTGTACACAATACTCCAGGTGTGGCCTCACCAAGGCCCTGTACAACTGTAGTAACACCTCCCTGCCCCTGTACTCAAACCCCCTCGCTATGAAGGCCAACATGCCATTTGCTTTCTTAACCGCCTGCTGTACGTGCATGCCAACCTTCAATGACTGATATACTATGACACCTAGGTTTCGTTGCACCTCACCTTTTCCTAATCTGTCACCATTCAGATAGTAGTCTGTCTCTCTGTTTTTACCACCAAAGTGGATAACCTCACATTTATCCACATTATACTTCATCTGCCATGCATTTGCCCACTCACCTAACCTATCCAAGTCACTCTGCAGCCTCATAGCATCCTCCTCGCAGCTCACACTGCCACCCAACTTAGTGTC
Organism: Pristiophorus japonicus; assembly: GCF_044704955.1. Classification (NCBI taxonomy): domain Eukaryota; kingdom Metazoa; phylum Chordata; class Chondrichthyes; family Pristiophoridae; genus Pristiophorus; species Pristiophorus japonicus. The sequence goes on along the minus strand of NC_091998.1, from coordinate 60,323,902 downwards.
ATCCGCAAATTTGGAGATACTACATTTAATCCCCTCATCTAAATCATTAATGTACAATGTAAACAGCTGGGGCCCCAGCACAGAACCTTGCGGTACCCCACTAGTCACTGCCTGCCATTCTGAAAAGTACCCATTTACTCCTACTCTTTGCTTCCTGTCTGACAACCAGTTCTCAATCCACGTCAGCACACTACCCCCAATCCCATGTGCTTTAACGTTGCACATTAATCTTTTGTGTGGGGCCTTGTCGAAAGCCTTCTGAAAGTCCAAATATATCACATCAACTGGTTCTCCCTTGTCCACTCTACTGGAAACATCCTCAAAAAATTCCAGAAGATTTGTCAAGCATGATTTCCCTTTCACAAATCCATGCTGACTTGGACCTATCATGTCACCTCTTTCCAAATGCACTGCTATGACATCCTTGATAATTGATTCCATCATTTTACCCACTACCGATGTCAGGCTGACCGGTCTATAATTCCCTGTTTTCTCTCTCCCTCCTTTTTTAAAAAGTGGGGTTACATTGGCTACCCTCCACTCCATAGGAACTGATCCAGAGTCAATGGAATGTTGGAAAATGACTGTCAATGCATCCGCTATTTCTAAGGCCACCTCCTTAAGTACTATTAAGTCAAATGAATGGTCTGTCTGTTTTATCTCCCTTTTTTGTAACTGCTGCGTCTACCGCCGTATACTCGATGTATAAAGACTGCTGCAGCCTCATAATGCAAGTGTACAACGTAACAACGTGTTAAAAAATAAAAAATGCATTTATTAAATATTTTAGTTGGAATTTGTGCCTTTGTCGATGAGAAAGTCTTCTTTATATTCCAGTCACTAAACATACAATAATTCCGAGATACACTCCGATCTAGTTTTATTGCACCAATCCCTGGGGATTCCGGAGTATGTCGGGAGACAAGGAGAATCTGATCAAAATTTAACGGTCACTGTTTTTGAACTTTAATTTTAAAAGTTCAATATTTCAGTTGTTCAGCAACAGAGAGGAATAATTACTCAATCAGGATACCGATTGCCCGTGCAGTCCTCCAGCTGCGGGTGATCCTTATTTCATCTGCATTACTGCTGCAATGGACAGTATCGACCAGCAGAAGGCGACAGTTGTAATAAGTAGAAACAGAAAATGCTGGAAACACTCAGCAGGTCAGCAGGATCTTTGAGAGAAACAGAGCTAACGATTCATGTCAATGACCTTCAGTAATGTAAAGTGTTGGAGAATAACCTTTTTTTTACCAAGTAGAGTCTGGAAAAGGGGAGGGGCATGGATAGACCAAATGGGTTAAGGTCTATTAAAGGATGGAGAGAGGGAGTGATTAAATGTATCATTCCCTCACTCACTCTGAGCTGTGTTCCTGTCAATTTTCAGCACTCCATTATCAAAATTCCAGCACTGACAAGGGAGTCGCTGTTATTATTTGGTGAAAAGAACTCTACATTTGAAGCCTAAACACGAACTCTTTGACATCTACTCCTACCTCTAATGCACCATGACCCCATCATCAAACATCAAGCCAACCTTTCCCAGACTGTCATTGATCTCATCTCCTCAGCAGTTCTTCACCCCATGGCTTCCAAACTCATAGTTACCAACTGCGCGCAGCTCCTACTATCTCCTTCCAAAGGGCCACAAACAGGGCCACCCCGGTAGACCCATTCATACCCCACGGCATTGAGTTCTTCCAATCTCAACTCCTTTTTGTTTGCTCCTCTTGTCTAATCCCTTCCGTCACCATTCACCAATTTAACAATTTCAAGTTTCCTGGCCATAACTGTCTCCCTCGTGACATGAACGTCCTGTCCTTTTACATCTCCATCCCCGACATTCAGTCCCCTACACCTCCATCCATCAGCAGGACATTCAGCCCACTGCATCTCACTCTCTCGCCAGGACGTCCAGTCCCTCTACTCGTCCATCACTCTGCAGAATATTCAGTTACTTTAAACCTCTATCTCTCACCAGGGTGTCCAGTCCCTTCATTCATTCATCTCTCTCATGGACATTCCATCCCTCGCCATGAAGTGCTTTCTTCTACACATTTATCCCTCACCAGGACATTAGACTAAGGCTGCTCTCTCAGGTAGGCGTAAAATAATATGTGACACTATTTGGATGAAGGGCAGAGGAGTTACCTCTGATGTTGTGGTCAATATTTATCCCTCACTCAACATTAATAAAAAAACAGATTATCTGGTCAATGTCACATTGTTGTTTGTGGGAGCTGGCTGAGCGCAAATTTGCTGCTGTGTTTCCTATAACACAAAAGTAACTACACTTTAAAAAGTAATTCATTTGTTCAATGTCCCGAGATCATGAAAGGCGCTATATAAATGCAAGAAATTCTTTCTTATTTTAGGTCTCTATTCCATTCTATCAGTTTAGTTGTGCCTGTCACATCTGTTGCGAAGTTACCAGCTTCCACACCTGTATTTCTGAATTGCCTTGCTTTTCGTTCAGCCGAGCAGTTCCTTCCATCTTGGCTGAAAAGGCCCTTAACTGTGTACGTCCCATTTCCTGAAATTTCGCCCTCATCCTTTCTCTCCACAAGAACCATGATAGGATCTTCCTTGTTTTCAACTTCCACAAAACCAGCTTCAGATTCAGCGGATTTCTGCAATTTCAGCCACCTCCAGCGTGATGCCCCCACCAAACACATCTCCTCACCCTCCACGCCCCATTCCCTTTTAGCATTCCGAAGGAGCTGTTCTAGCCGCAATACCTGCTGCACTCCTCGACCAATCATAACTCCACTCCTCTTCCCTCGGAAATATCACATGCAAGTGATGGAGATACAACACCTGCACGTTCCCCTCCTCCCTTCCCATGGTCTCGATATCAATATGCGCCCAGCGATGTTGCCAAGGGGTCTACCTGCTTTCCTGCTGCCACATTCCCGGGCCGCAGGAGGCTTCTCCTCTATGGCCGATGTTCCATGCTCCCTCCCCCGTGCTCCGCTATGCAGCTGTAATCATTTACAGCTCTCCTGGAAGCTGCTGTTGATTCAAATCCAGTCCCAGGAACGCCTCCTCTGCCTTGCATCATCATCACATTTGTAATTTAATCAATTCTGCCTTCGCCCTGTCACTGAATCTGCCCTTTGTCCGATCCCTGTCCCATTTCCTTCGCATTCTCATCCTCAGTCTCTTCCTCCCCTTCTTTCACATTCCGCAGTCTCTCACATCTCCCAAGGTTTCTGGGCAGCATCCGCTCCTGCTGAAAAGCCGCTTCTTCCTCTGCAGTGAACATTGAATCGATACTCCTTGTCAACGGCTGCCCAGCGTTAAATTGGAATATTGTCATGCTTTCTCACAAGTTTTCTTACAACACAAGACAATGATCCTTCATTTCAAATAAGTGATGTTTTCTCATTAGTTGCTCACTTCCTGATTTGACTCGCACTGATACATCAACAATTTCTAATTCAATACAGAGTGAGCAGCACAGGAAGAAGCCATTCAGCCCAAGCAGCACGTGTCAGCAATTACTCCCCAAGTGAGAAGTCGGACGGGCCTCGGGTAAGTAATGAAATGAATGTAATTCAATTCCAGCACCAACGTCGTCCTTTGTTGGTGTTGTGACTTTATTAAGAAAGATTCCAATGAATGATGCCTTCTAAATATTTCTACATGCTATTGAGACGTGGGATTGGGACTCAAGTCTATCGCACAGGACATCTGGAAAGTCCAGCAGCCCGTAATCCAGATCCACATTCCCAGTGCAGTACTATGGGAGCGCTGCACTGTTGGAGGTGCCATATTTTGGATGAGAGCTGAAACCGAGGCTCCGTCTGCATTACTAACCCCTTCTCTCTCCGTCCTTACTCTCATTCCTCTCTTCCTTCGTACAATACTTCGTTGCCTCCCTCCTACCTTGCATTATTCCCTCTCTCCCTCCTCCCCAACTTTTTTCATAACAACTTAAAAACATTAGAAATAGGAGCAGGAGCCTGCTCTGCCATTTAATAAGATCATGGCTGATCTGATCATGTGCTCAACTCTACTTCCCTGACCGCTTCCCATAACCCTTGACTCCGTGATCGTTCAAAAATCTGTCTATCTATCCACCTTAAATATATTCAATGACGCAGCCTGCACAGCTCTCTGGGGCAGAGAATTCCAGATTTACGACCCTCTGAGAGAAGAAATTCCTCCTCCTCTCAGTTCTAAATGGGCGAACTCTTATTCTTAAACTACACACTCTAGTTCTAGATTCCTCCACGAGTGGAAATATCCTCCCTGCATCTACGTTGTCGAGACCCCCGCCCCGCAGTATCATATATTTCAATAAGATCGCTTCTCGTTCTTCTAAACTCTAATGACAACAGGCCCAACCTGCTCAACCTTTTGTCATAAGTCAACCCCTTTATCTCAGCACTCAACCAAGTGAATCTTCTCTGACTGCTTCCAATGCAAGTATATCCCCCCTTAAATAATGAGACCGAAACTGTACACAATACTCTAGGTGTGTTCTCACCAATACCCTGTACAGTTGCAGCAGGATTTCCTTGCTTTTATACTCTATCCCTCTTGCAATAAAGGCCAACATTCCATTTTTTTCCCTCATTACTTGCTGTACCTGCGTAATAACTTTGTGTGTTTCATGCACAAGGCCCCCCAGGTCTCTTTACTGCAGCATTTTGTAATCTCTCTCCATTTAAATAATTCTTGGCTTTTTTATTTTTCCTGCCAAAGTGGATTAACTCCCATTTTCCCACATTATACTCCAGCTGCCAAATGTTTACCCACTCATGTAGCCTGTCTATGTCTCTTTGCAGATTGTTTGTGTCCTCTTCACAACTTGCTTTCCCACCCATCTTTGTATCATCAGCAAATTTGGTTACATTACACTCGGTCCCTTCATCCAGGTCATTAATATAGATTGTAAATATTTGAGACCCCAGCACCGATCCCTGTCGTACCCCATTAGTTACAGTTTGCCAACTGGAAAATTACATATTTATCCCAACTCTCTGTTATCTGTTAGATTTGCATCCTTCCTTCCACTCCTCTCTAATTCACTCCTTCCTTTCTTCGATCCCTCATTTTCTACGCTCCTGTCCCCTTGGAATAGAAATGTCGCTTCATTATTTAAGACGGATGAGAGTGGAGAATTTGGCGATTATAGGCCTATTATTCAACGTGTGTTGTGAGGAAGTGACTAGAATCTGTTATTAGGGACAGAGTGACTGAGCACTTGGACAAATACGAATTGATCAGAAAGAGCCAGCTTGGATTTGTAAAGGGTAAATCATGTCTGACGAACCGAGTTGAATGTTTTCAGGAGGTAACTAATGTGCTAGCTCCGGAAGTGTCTATGGATGTTATTTATTTGGACTTTCAGAATCTCTAAATTGTCAGACTGCTTGTCCAACATCCAGTTCTGAATGCGCAAAAATGTTCTCCAATTAAGTATAGGGAAGACTGAAGCCATTGTTTTTGGTCCCCGCCACAAATTCCGTTCCCTAGCCATTGACTCCATCCCTCGCCCCAACTTTTGCCTGAGGCTGAATCTGCCTGTTCACAAACTTGGTCTCATATTTGACCCTGAAATGAGATTTCGACCACATATCCACAGCATAACTAAGAACGTCCATTTCCACCTCCGTAACATCGCCCATCTCCACCCTTATCTCAGCTCATCTGCTGCTGAAGCCCTCATCCATACCTTTGTTACCCATAGACTTGAGTATTCCAACACACTCCTGGCTGGCCTCCCACATTCTACCCTAAGTAAACTAGAGGTGATCTAAAACTTGGCTGCCCATGTCCTAACACCACCAAGTCCCGCTCACCCATCACCCCTTTGCTCACTGACCTAGATTGTCTTCCGGTTAAGCAATGCCACGACTTCAAAATTCTCATCCTTATTTTCAAATCGCTCCATATCTCACTCTTCCCGATATCTGTAATCTCCTCCAGCCACACAACTCCCCCGCAAGATGTATGCACTCCTCTAATTCTTCCCTCTTGAGCATCCCTGATTGTAATCGTTCAACCATTGGGGCCGAGCCATCTGTTGCCTAGGCCCCAAGCTCTGGAACTCCCTGCCTAAACATCTCGACCTCTCTACCTCTCTTTCCTCCTTCAGGACGCTCCTTCAAACATGCCTCTTTAAAGAAGCTTTTGTTCACCTGCGCTAATTTCTACTTATGCTGCTCGGTGTCAAATTCTTTTTAGCGCATAATACTCTTGTGAAGCGCCTTGGGATGTTTCACTATGTTAAAACTGCTATATAAATACCAGGAGTTGTTGTTGTTATATATCTATAAACGAGTTAATCAAAGGAATAGAGAGCCTTATAACCAAGTTTTCTGATGGCACTATTTAGGTGGCACAGTAAATAGTGTCGATGGGAGCAGAAAGTTGCAAAAGGGCATTGATAGATTAAATGAGTGGGCAAAACTGTGACAGATCGAGTTTCCTTTGGGGAAGTGTGAGGTCATCCATTTTGTAACTAAGAAAGATAGCTCAGAGTATTCTCTAAATGGTGAGAAGCTAGGAACTGTGAATGAGCAGAAAGATTTAGAGGCCCCAAGTACAGAAATCATAGAAAGCTAGCGGACAGGTACAAAAATATTTGAAAAGTTTAACGGAATATTGACCTTTACTCGAAGTGGGCTGGAATACAAAGGGTTAGTTTACATGTACACACGGCTCTGGTTAGACCCCCATCTGGAGTACTGTGTTCAGATCTGGGCAGTACACCTCATGAATGATATATTGGCCACAGAATGCTACTGGGGTTAAAAGTGTTAAATTACGAGGACAGATTAGATCGACTAAGCTTGTATTCCCTGGAGTATAGAAGATTAAGGGGTGACCTTTTTGAGGCATACACGATCATTAAATGATTTTATAGAATCATAGGAATTTTTGGCATGGAAGGAGACCGCATTGGCCCATCATGTTCCTTCCAACCAACAGCGAGCTATCCAGCCTAATCCCATTTTCCAACTCTTGGTCCTTAGGCCTGCAGGTTACGGCACTTCAAGTGCACATCAAACTACTTTTTAAATGTGATGAGGGTTTATGACTCTATCACTCTTTCATGCAGTAAGTTCCAGACCCCCACCACTCTCTGGGTGAAGAAATCGCCAGTCAAATCGCCTCTGAACCACCTACGAATTATTTAAAGCTTTCCCGCTGCTTCTTCACCCCTCTGCTAAGGGAAATAGGTCCTTCATATCCACTCTATCCAGGCCCCTCATAATTTTATATACTTCAATATGGTCTCCACTAGGCCTCCTTTGTTCCAAATATAACAACACCAGCCTATCCCACCTTTCCTCATAACTAACATTCTGCAGTTGAGGCAACATCCTCATAAATCTCCTTTCAACCCTCTCTAATGCAATCTCATCTTTCCTGTAATGTGATAAACAGAACTGCACGCAGTACTCTAGCTCTGGCCTAACTAATGTTTTACACACTTGAAACATAACTCTCTGCTCTTGAATTCTATGCACTGGCTAATAAAGGCAAGTATTTTATATGCCTTCTTATCCACTTTATCTACCTGACCTGCTGCCTTCAGGGATCGGTGCATATGTACTCCAAGACGCCTTTGTTCCTCTACACTTTTCTGTGTCCTACCATTTAATGTATATTCCCTTGCCTTGTTTGCCCTTACCAAATGCATTAGCTCACACTTTCCCGATTGAATTCCATTTGCCACTGTTCAGTGTACCTGGCAAGATCATTGATATCTTCCTGCAGCCTACAGTTTGTTTCTTCATTATCAACCACACAGCCGATTTTAATATCATAGAAACATAGAAACATAGAAAATAGGTGCAGGAGTAGGCCATTCGGCCCTTCGAGCCTGCACTGCCATTCAATGAGTTCATGGCTGAACATGCAACTTCAGTACTCCATTCCTGCTTTGTCGCCATACCCCTTGATCGCCCAAGTAATAAGGACTACATCTAACTCCTTTTTGAATATATTTAGTGAATTGGCCTCAACAACTTTCTGTGGTAGAGTATTCCACAGGTTCACCACTCTCTGGGTGAAGAAGTTTCTCCTCATCTTGGTCCTAAATGGCTTACCCCTTATCCTTAGACTGTGACCCCTGGTTCTGGACTTCCCCAATATTGGGAACATTCTTCCTGCATCTAACCTGTCTAAACCCGTCAGAATTTTAAACGTTTCTATGAGATCCCCTCTCATTCTTCTGCACTCCAGTGAATACAACTTCTTAATCATACCCCATACATTCAAAACTAAATCATTGATATGTACCACAAAAAGCAAGGGACGTAGTACTGAGCCCTGTGGAACCACACTGGAAACAGTCTTCCAGTCACAGAAACATCCATCAATCATTACACTTTCCTTCCTGCCTCCGAGTTAATTTTGGATACAATTTCCCACTTTGCCCATGGGCTTTTACTTTTGTGACCAATCTACCATGTAAGATCAAATCAAACATTGCATTATAAACATTACCCTCATCGACCTTCGTTGTTACCTCCTCAAAAAATTCAATCAAGAGTAGTAGAAATCTGGAAATCACTGCCCTTAAAAAGCTGTTGATGTTGGGTGTCAACTAAACATTTCAAAATTGAGTGGGATAATATTTTTGTTCGGCAACGATATTATGAGTTACATACAAATATAGAAACACAGAAACTAGGTGCAGCAGTAGGCTATTCGGCCCGTCGAGCCTGTACCACCATTAAATATGATCATGGCTGATCATGCAATTTCAGTACCTCATTCCTGCTTTATCTCCATACCTCTTGATCCCTTTAGCCGTAAGGGCCACATCAAACTCCCTTTTGAAGATATCGAATGAACTGGCCTCAACAACTTTCTGTGGTAGAGAATTCCACAGGCTCACAATTCTCTGAGTGAAGAAGTTTCTCCCCATCTCGGTTCTAAATGGCTTACTCCTTATCCTTTCATTGTGACCCCCGGTTCTGGACTTTCCCAACTTCGGGAACATTCTTCCTGCATCTACCCTGTCCAATCCCGTCAGAATTTTATATGTTTCTATGAGATCCCCTTTCATTCTTGTAAATTCCAGTGAATATAAGCCTAGTCAATCCAATCTTTCTTCATATGTCTGTCCTGCCATCCTGTGAATCAGTCTGGTGAATCTTGGCTGTTCTCCCTCAATAGCAAGAATGTCCTTCCTCAGATTAGGAGACTAAAACTGTACACAATATTCAAGGTGTGGCCTCACCAAGGACCTGTACAACTGCGGTAAGACCTCGCTGCTCCTACAATCAAATCCTTAGCTATGAAGGCCAACATGCCATTTACCACCTTGAACGCGTGCTGTACCTGCATGCCAACTTTCAATGACTGATGTTCCATGACCCAGGTCTCGTTGCACCTCCCCTTTTCCTAATTCTGTCACTATTTAGATAATATTCTGCCTTCCTGTTTTGCCACCAAAGTGGATAACCTCACATTTATCTACATTATACTGCATCTGCCATGCATTTGCCCACTCACCCAACCTGTCCAAGTCACCCTGCATCCTCTTAGCATTCTCCTCACAACTCACACTGCCACCCTGCTTAGTGTCATCTGCAAACTTAGAGATATTACATTCAATTCCTTTGTCTAAATCATTAATGTATATTGTAAACATCTGGGGTCCCAGCACAAAACCTTGCAGCACCCCACTAGTCATTCTGCCTGCTGTTCTGAAAAGGACCCGTTTATACCTACTCTTTGCTTCCTGTCTGCCAACCAGTTCTCTATCCACGTCAATATGTTACCCCCAATACCATGTGCTTTAATTTTGCACACTAATCTCTTGTGTGGGACCTTGTCGAAAGCATTTTAAAAGTCAAATACACCACATCCACTGGTTCTCCGTTGTCCACTCTATTGGTCACATCCTCAAACAATTCTGTGGAACCAAAGCAGAATGATGAAGTTAAGAATGAGATCTAGTTGAATGTAGAGCAAGATCGAGTGGCAGAATGTCCCCCTCCTGTTCTTATATAACAACACTATTCAGTATCAATAATTAATCCCAAAACTATTCAGTATCAATAATCAAACCCAACACGCTTCAATATCAATAATCAATGGCTCCAATTGTGGGAGGAATTTTTTAATTGGACACAAAGATACCAAATACAGATCATGCCGATTGTCTCTCTGCTCATTTCCTTTTCTGTTACCGAAGAAAGAGGAGGAGGACCTGGAAAGGAAACCTAACCACTGTATCAATTCATGTAAAGTTCATGATATTTATGCAAACTGCAAGCGTGACGAGAGTCCTGTGTATGGGAATGTGTAACCTGAGCAAGAATGAGAAACACTCGCTCTCGGAACAGCACAGAAGAAGAGAATCATTCGGAACTCCACTTTACCTTCCTTGAAACCAATGGGCTTTAACCCCCTCCCCCCTGCACCCCAACCCCGTCACCAGCACCCAAAAATAGTTTTAAACTGCTTGACATAACGAGATGTAGTTTCTTAGCGCTGATGTTACCTCACAAAGTTGAGTGCTGATATGGCCCAGATCATTGTCACTGGTTTTAATTGTGTACGTGCCCATTCAGCATTGCCCCTCACCGTTTCAGTCATTGTTCTCTCCATTGTGATTGTAAATGTTTTTAGGTATTGATCGATATTCCACCAGGACAGCACATACAAATTCACTCCTGTGTGCGTGTTTGATGGAATTTTCATTTTGGTAATCACTTTCCTGTCTGCGAATGTTTACAGCGTGGTCCTTACCAAGTGTAGACTCCAGGGGAAGTAGGATTCGAGGATAATTGGACCAGGGCAGATCGGAATAATTTACTCGCTATTTACCTGTCATGCCTGCTTCTACTTATATCATACTTTGATTTTATATTACCATTCATAGTTTAATAGCAAATCTAACAGCAATCTGGGAAGCAGCGACGCAAAGTTGGTTGGAGAATTGGGATATCCTCTGCAGTGCAGCCTGACAAACTAGGAGACGTGAAACACTGGTAGCAGGGTGTAATTACAACGTGACATGTTTTCATGTCAGTTCCCATTGTAAAAATGAATAGAGGAAATTATGATAGGGAACGTTGCGTTAGAAGTAAGATTTTTAATATATTGTATATGGATAAAACAGCTTTGATGACAGAATAAACTACTGCTACAATAAACAAATATTTTAGTGTTTCAATCATGGAAAGCTCAATTAGCAACTGCCGTGATGGTTCAGTGGAACCATGTGGTGTGACACAGAATACAGAGGCCAAGGTCCTAGATCCTGGTTCTGAAACAGAAACTTGGGTCAAGGTGTGAGAAAATATGTAATGCTCCTTCTCGTGATGTGTAACTGACAACTCTCTCTGTTAAGGTGGGTTGAGTGAAGCCAAAATTTGGTTGGTGGGTGCTGCCCTCCATGGTCCAACAGCCAATTTGCCACAGACATATAGAATGGCCACATATTTCTGACTATTGGTTGAACTTTAGCTGACTCATAGCAACAGGAGGAGGCCCATTCAGCCCCTATTACAAAAGAACAGCATGAGGCCATTCAGCCCCCTCGAGACTGTGACATAGGAACAGGAGTGGGGTAGTACTGTTGGAGCACTGCACTGGCAGAGGGGCAGTATTGAGGGGGTGCTGCACTGATGCATGGGTAGTAGTGTGTGAGCACTGCACTGTCGAATTGGCAGTATTGAGGGAGTTGCTGCTCTGTCGAAGGTGCCTTCATTCAGCTGGGACATTAAACTACGGCCCTGTCTGGACTCTCAAATAGACGTAAATGTGCCCATGGCCACTAATCGAAGAAGAGCTGAGACGTTCTCCCCAGTGTCCCGAGACCAATATTTATCTCTCAACCAACATCACTAAAAAGCAGATGATCTGGTCATTAACACGTTGATGTTTATTTAGAGCTTGCTGTGCCGTGAATCCAACATTGCAACAGTGACTCCACTTCAAAAGTACTTCATTGGCTGTAAAGCGCTTTGGGACGTCCTGAAGTTGTGAAAGGCGCTGCAGAAATGCAATCTTTCTTTGTTGTCCTTTATTAATACCATGCAACTCACTGCAGAGCAACTTTCATCTCACAGTGAAGCAAATTATGTCGCCAAGACATTGTTTCATTTTTTTTTTATATCTCCAGAGCTGTCAGGCAAGAGGTGAAGTATCTTTTAGACCTTGAGAGTGAGAACTGATGAAATATCTGGGAGAGAACAATGGTCAGGAAATGTGACTTAGCTCCTGTCACTTCTCCAAGGTAACATCATCGTCAGCTCACATACAATTATGGTTAATAGTCTTTGCAAAATATCATATTGAGTTATGATTGGCAACCAAATTAAGCAGTGACCCAGCTTATTAACTCACACCAAGTCCCGTTCATCCATCCTTCCCATGCGTGCTGATCTACTTTGACTCCTAGAAGTTTGCGTGAGTGGAGAGAGGCCATGGAGTGATTTGAAGTGGAGGATGAGGATTTTAAATTTGAGGCATTGTCGGAGCAGGAGCCAATGAAGGTCAACGAGCACAGGGAGTAAAGGTTGAGAAGAGAAGGGGAATAACAACTGGGGGAATAAATCTATCCTGATGCTCGAGCTCCGATAGCACTGTCCTGAGATTTGTGTTTTCTGCTTATTTTGGTGAGATGTTGCCATGAAGACAACAAAGCAGCACGTAGAATAGACAGGCAGTTCAGCCCTCAGCCTAAAGCTCATTGTCGCTATGATAGCAACCATGATAATTAGGCAAAATAATCGAAAGATAGAAAGAAGGCAAACCAGGAAATGTATAAAGGTCTCAAATATACAGGGTTGGAAATTCGGTCACGCCTCGGTTGCAGCGTCAATCTGGGCAGAGCGGTAAATTTGGCGCTGGCAAATGGTTTGCGTCTGCCGTCGCAATATTCATCCGCTGGGCCCTGAGTTTGGAGCGGAGCACTGAGGGAGGCGTTGCACACGATTTTTAGGCCACTAGGCCGGCTGACCAGATGAAAACTGCAAGATAAACAGCTGGTCTCCGAGCAACCTAAGAAAGGCATCGTGGGCGGGGGGGTGGGGTGGAACACACCAAAAACATTCCCAACAAATTACTCACGCCAGCACAATATAAATCGCGAAAAAAAAATCTTAGGCACTTACCTCAGGTTGACATTACTCTCACTGCGGACGATACACCTTGGAACACCACCTAGTGGGGGGACAGAATATTAGGAAGCTTTTGAAAGCCAGCAAAGGATGACTAAAAAAAATGATTAAGAAAGGGAAGTAAACTAGCACGACTCTGAAAGTAAACTCGGACGAAATATAAAAACAGATAGCAAGAGTTTCTATAGGTATGTAAAAAAGGAAAAGAGTGGCTAGAGTAAATGTTGGTCCCTTGGAGGACGAGACCAGGGAATTAGTAATGGGGAATATGGAGATGGCAGAAACTCTGAACAAATATCTTGTATAAGTCTTTATGGTAGAGGACACTAATAACATTCCAGCAGTGGATAGTCAAGGGGATATAAAGTGGGAGGAACTTAACACAATCACAATCACTAAGGAGGTGGTACTCAGTAAGATAATGGGACTAAAGGCAGATAAATCCCACGGACCTGGTGGCTTGCATCCTAGGGTCTTACGAGAAGTAGCGGCAGGGATACTGGATGCATTGGTTGTAATTTACTAAATTTCCTGGATTCTGGGGAGGTCCCAGCAGATTGGAAAACTGCAAATGTAACGCCCCTATTTAAGAAAGGAGGCAGACAAGAAGCAGGAAACTATAGACCAGTTAGCCTAACATCTGTGGTTGGGAAGATGTTGGACTTCATTATTAAGGAAGCTGTAGCAGGACATTTGGAAAAGCAAAATTCGGTCAGGCAGAGTCAGCATGAATTTATAAAGGGGAAGTCATGTTTGACAAATTTGCCAGAATTCTTTGAGCATGTAACGAACAGGGTGGATGAAGGGGAACCAGTGAAGCTAGTATATTTGGACTTCCAGAAGGCATTTGACAAGGTGCCACATAAAAATTAACTTCACAAGATAAAAGATCACGGGGTTCGGGATAATATATTAGCATGGATAGAAGATTGGCTAGCGAACAGAAAACAGAGAGAAGGGATAAATGGTTCATTCTCGGGTTGGCAATCAGAAACCAGTAGGGTGCTGAGGGATCAGTGTTGGGACCCCAACTGTTTACAATCTATATTAACGACTTGGAGGAATGGAAATAGAGTAACGTAACCAAGTTTTCCGACAATATAAAGATGGAAGGAAAAGCAATGTGTGAGGAGGACACACAAAATCTGCAAAAGGACATCGACAGGCTAGTAGTTAAACTAACATGGTTGGGGGATGGGAACCTGTGCAGGGAGACAGAGTGAAATAAAATGGAGGCAGCAGTAAACTGATAGAAAGGAGACTAGTAAAAGTGTAGGGCAGAGAAACCCAAGACAAAAAAGGGCCACATAACATCAACATTCTAAAGGGGCAAAGTGTGTTAAAAAGACAAGCCTGAAGGATCTGTCCCGCAATGTGAGGAGTGTTCGGAATAAGGTGGACAAATTAACTGCGCAGATAGCAGTTAACGGATACGATGTAATTGGCATCACAAAGACAGGGCTCCAGGGTGACCAAGGCTGGGAACTCAGCATCAAGGGGTATTCAACATTTAGGAAGGATAGGCAGAGAGGAAAGGGAGGCGTGGTAGCGTTGCTGGTTAAGAGGAAATTAATGCAATAGTAAGGAGGGACATTAGCCTGGATGATGTGGAATCAGTATGGGTGGCGCTGCGGAATACCAAAGGGCAGAAAACGCGAGTAGGATGTGTGTACAGACCACCAAACAGTCGTAGTGAGGTTGGGGACAGCATCAAACAAGCAATAAGGGATGTGTGCAATAAAGGTACAGCAGTTATCATGGGCGACATTAATCTACATTTGATTGGGCTAACCAAACTGGTAGCAATGCAGTGGAGGAGGATTTCCTGGAGTGTATTAAGGATGGTTTTCTCGACCAATATGTTGAGGAACCAACTAGAGAGCTGGCCACCATAGACTGGGTGATGTGTAATGAAAAGGGACTAATTAGCAATCTTGTTGTGTGAGGCCCCTTGGGGAAGAGTGACCATAATATGGTAGAATTTTTTATTAAGATGGAGAGTGACACAGTTAATTCGGAAACTAGGGTCCTGAACTTAAGGAAAGGTAACTTCGACGGTATGACGTGTGAATTGGCAAGAATAGACTGGCAAAGGATATTAAAGGGTTGACAGTGGATAAACAATGGCAAACATTTAAAGATCACATGGATGAACTTCAGCAATTGTACATCCCTGTTTGGAGTAAAAAATAAAATGGGGAAGGTGGCTCAACCGTGGCTAACAAGGGAAATTAAGGATAGTGTTAAAACCAAGGAAGAGGCATATAAATTGGCTAGAAAAAGCAACAAACCTGAGGACTGGGAGAAGTTTAAAATTCAAAAGAGGAAGACTAAGGGTTTAGTTAAGAGGTGGAAAATAGAGTACGAGATGAAGCTTGCAGGGAACATAACAAACTGACTGCAAAATCTTCTATAAATATATGAAAAGAAAAAGATTAGTGAAGACAACGTAGGTCCCTTGCAGTTGGATTCAGGTGAATGTATAATGGGGAACAAAGAAATGGCAGAGGAATTGAACAAATACTTCGCTTCTATCTTCACAAGGGAAGACACAAATAACCTTCCGACTGTACTAGAGGACAGTAGGTCTGGTGACAAGGAAATTGTCTTCGGGAAATTGATGGGATTGACGGGCGATAAATCCCCGGGGCCTGATAGTCTGCATCCCAGAGTACTTAAGGAAGTGGCCCAAGAAATAGTGGGTGTATTGGTGATCATTTTCCAACCGTCTATCGACTCTGGATCAGTTCCTATGGACTGGAGGGTAGCTAATGTAACACCACTTTTAAAACAAGGAAGGAGAGAGAAAACGGGTAATAAAAACCAGTTAGCCTGACATCAGTAGTGGAGAAAATGTTGGAATCAATCATTAAGGATGAAATAGCAACGCATTTGGAAAGCAGTGACAGGATTGGTCCAAGTCAGCATGGATTTATGAAAGGAAAATCATGCTTGACGAATCTTCTGGAATTTTTTGAGGATGTAACTAGCAGGGTGGACGAGGGAGAACCAGTGGATGTGGTGTATTTAGAATTTCAAAAGGCTTTTGACAAGGTCCTGCTCAAGAAATTGGTGTGCAAAATCAAAGCGCAAGGTATTGGGGGTAATGTACTGATGTGGATAGAGAACCAACTGGTTGGCAGACAGGAAGCAGAGAGTCGGGATAACGGGTCCTTTTCACAATGGCAGGCAGTGACTAGTGGAGTGCCACAGGGCTCAGTGCTGGAACCTCAGCTCTTTACAATATACATTAACGATTTAGATGAAGGAATTGAGTGTAATATCTCCAAGTTTGCAGATGACACTAAACTGGCTGGCGGTGTGAGATGTGAGGAAGACCCTAAGAGGCTGCAGGGTGATTGGACAGGTTAGGTGAGTAGGTAAATGCATGGCAGATGCAGTATAATGTGGATAAATGTGAGGTTATCCATTTTGGGGACAAAAACACGAAGGCAGAATATTATCTGAATGGCGGCAGATTAGGAAAAGGGAAGGTGCAACGAGATCTGGGTGTCATGGTTCATCAGTCATTGAAAGTTGGCATACAGGTACAGCAGGTGCTCAAGGTGGTAAATGGCATGTTGGCCTTCATAGCTAGGGATTTGAGTATAGGAGAAGGGAGGTCTTACTGCAGTTGTACAGGGCCTTAGTGAGGCCTCACCTGGAATATTGTGTTCGGTTTTGGTCTCCTAATCTGAGGAAGGACATTCTTGCTTTTGACGGAGTGCAGCGAAAGTTCAGCAGACTGATTCCAGGGACAGCTGGACTGTCATATGAGGCGAGACTGGATCAACTGGAACTTTATTCACTGGAGTTCATAAGGATGAGAGGGGATCTCATAGAAACATGTAAGATTCTGGTGGGACTGGACAGGTTAGATGCAGGAAGAATGTTCCCGATGTTGGGGAAGTCCAGAACCAGGGGACATCGTCTTAGGATAAGTGGTAGGCCATTTAGGACTGAGATGACGAGAAACTTCTTAACTCAGAGTTGTTAACCTGTGGAATTTCCTGCCGCAGAGAGCTGTTGATACCAATGCATGAGATATATTCAAGAGGGAGTTAGATATGACCCTTACGGCTAAGGGGAACAAGGGGTATGGAGAGAAAGCAGAAAAAGGTTACTGAGGGAGTGATCTGACATGATCTTATTGAAAGGCGGTTCAAGCTCGAAGGGCCGAATGGCCTAATCCTGCACATATTTTCTATGTTTCTCTCCTTCGAAGTGAACGGGAAAAATTTGGCAGATGGAGTATAATGTTGGAAACTGTGAGGTCATGCGCTTTGGCAGAAAGAAATCAACGAGCAAGTCATTATTTAAATGGAGAAAGATTGCAAAATGCTGCAATACAACGGGACCTGTGGGTATAGTGCATGAAACACAAAAGATTACTAAGCAACTGAACAGGAAGGTTAATGGAATCTTAGACTTTGTTGCAATGGGGGTGGAGTATAAAAGCAGGGAAATTTTGCTACAGTTGTACAGGGTTTTGGTGAGGCCTGGAATACTGCATAGAGTTTTGATTTCCATATTTATGAAAGGATATACTTGTTTTGGAGGCAGTTCAGAGAAGGCTCACAAGGTTGATTCCCGATATGAGGGGGTTGACTTATGAGGAAATGTTGAGTAGATTGGGCCTCTATTCATTTTAATTCAGAAGAATGAGAGGTGATCTTATTGAAACGTATAAGATTATGAGGGGGCTTGACAAGGTGGATGCAGAGAGGATGTTTCCGCTGATAGAGAGACTAGAACTAGAGGGCATAATATTAGAATAAGGGGCCATACATTTAAAAAAGATGAGGAGAAATTTCTTCTGAGGGTTGTGGATCTTGGAATTCGCGGCCTCGGAGAGCTGTGGAAGCTGGAACATTGAATACATCTAAGGTAGAAATAGACAGTTTCTTGAACGATAAGTTAATAAGGGGTTATGGAGAGCAGGCAGAGAAGTGGACCTGAGTCCATGATCAGATCAGCCATGATCGTATTAAAGAGTGGAGCAGGCTCGAGGGGGCATATGTGCTCCTATTTCGTATGTTCTTAATAATCTTTCACAGTCACGTTAAATCTCCCCAAAGCACCCTACTGTTCCCATAGGCATGACCATCTGGACTCTTGCAGTTCAGCCAAGTGTGCATGTAAGTTACCATGGATTTTTAGCTGTTAATCCAAACAGAAATGTTTTCAAAGTCTCTCTGTCGGTTGGCTGAATCAGCCACCAACAAACATTTCAGCTTGGTTATCCGATTACCCATTCCTCATCGCCATTGTTATGTTTTCGGCACGACCTCACAAACACACAGTCTGTAAAATGGCTGATAACGTCAAGAAGACAATCACGTGACTTGTTCCCCTTTATTGTTGGAAACAGCAATGGCTGCAATGCCACAGTAGTCCACTGGGTGGAGCTATATATATTACAATTTATATCGGGCCTTTCATGACGTGAGATTGTCCAAAAACTCTTTCCAGTCAGTGAAACACTTTTGAAGTGTAGTCATTGTTGTAATGTAAGAAACAGGGCCGAGCATTTGTGCCCAACAAACTGCCACATACATTGAGCAAATAGAGGAGCAGATAATGTGATTTACTGTTGTTGGTGTGGGATAAATATTGGTCAGGAAATTGGGAATAACTTCACTGCTCTTTTTCAAAATCATGCCAGGGGATTTTTTACATCCCCCTGAAAGAGCAGACGGGCCTCAGTTAAATGTTTCATGCAAAAGACCACACCTCTGACATGCAGTACTCCCTCAGTTCTGCACTGGGAGTATCAGCCTAGATTCTGTGCTCATGTCTCTGGATTGGGAGTTGAACCCACAACATTTTGACTTAGAGGTGGGAGGAGAATGCTACCACTGAGCCATCAATAGTTAAGGGGATGGATGAGAAAATTACAGGCTTTGCAGAGATTAATGAAGCAGCATAAAATTGCTAACTATTTGCTTTTAAGGATCGTTTGGTGAACACTTGGATTAGAAAAACATCACTTATGGAGCTGTTGATAATGTAAACCCGAAACGGCTTACATTTTTCCATGCAGAGGAGCGTCAGAACTCAGAACACCCGGCCAGAAACAATGGTGGATGCAAAATCCACGGCATCTTTTACAATGAGAGTAAATAAATATTTGAACGAGGAAATATTTGCATGGCTGTGGGGGAAGAGCAGAGGAGTGTGAGTGTGAGTAATTGGACAACACTCTTTAAAGAGCTGCCATATTCTTTGAAGAATGGGCAGGAGCATGGGGGAAAGTAAGTAGCTCTTTCAGAGAGCTGGCATAGGTCCGATGCACTCAATGACCTCCTTCCCTCATATAAAATGCTATGATTCCTTACCACACTACCTCCACCACAGAATGCGATATCTGCAACTGCTTCTCCATTAGAAAAGCCTGCTGCAATGCTCTCTGTATTTTTTTAACATGTATTATTCAAACTGGTATTTCGATATACTTATCGATGTCACCAGTATTATTTCATAAAGAATCCACGTTGAATCTTTGGAAACTATAAAATGCGTTTAGAATTTACCTCGAACTTTATTTCTCGTTATTATCTCTCCTATCATTGATACCAGAACGGAGAGGTTATACCCATTAGGAAAGATTGAAAATTCAGTGATAAATCCAAATGGAAATTCAAGAGAAACATCTTGACTCAAAAGGCGGTAAGAAATGTGAAACTCGCTTCCACAATTGTCGGGAACGGCAGCACAGGTACTAGACTAGTAATCCCGAAGCCTGGACCAATGATCTGGAAACGTGCATTGAAATCCCACCGTACCAGCTGGGGAATTTAAATTCAATTCATTAAATTAATCTGGAACAAAAAGCTAGTATCAGTAATGGTGACCATAAAACTACCGGATTGCCATAAAAAACCATATGCTTCACTGACCTCCTTTAGGGAGTGAAATCTGCTACCCTTACTACGACTGGCGTGTATTTGACTCCAGAGCCACAGCAATGTGGTTGACTCATAACTGCCCTCTGACATGGCCGAGCAAGCCATGCAGTTGTACCAAACCACTATGACAAATTCACTGTCGGAGTTCCTTCACCACACTGACTGCAGCGGTTGCAGTAGGGAATGGGTAATAAAAGCTGGCATGTAGTTGAGGCGAATATCCTGGTTTAAGCATTTAAGAGGACGCTAGCTAAACACATGAGGGAGGAAAGAGGCATATTCTAATGGGGTTAGATGGAGAGGAGTGGGAGGAGGCTCTTGTAGGTCATAAACACTGGAAATGTTGGGTCGAATAGCCTGTTTCGGTGCTGCATGTTAAAAGTAATCTTTCACTGGACTGTACCTGGGGCTGTTCCTGCAGGCTTTTACCAGAAGGTGGCTCTCAGTGTCTGAAACGCCAGTGAGATTTTCATATGATGTTGAATTATATGTAAAATTAAAGTTACCAATATCCCTATCTCTCATCTTTTTCAGTCTCACAATCCGACAAGATGTCTGCGCTCCTCAAATTCTGGCCTCTTGAACATCCCTCTTTTTAACTGCTCAACCATCGGTTGCTGTCCCTTCAGCTGCCTGGGCCCTAAGCTCTGGAAATCCCTCCCTAAACCTCTACGTCTCTCTACCTCTCTTTCCTCCTTTAGGACGCTCGTTAAAACCTACCTCTTTAAATAACCTTTTGATCATCTGCCTTTATTTCTTCTGTGGCTCGTGTCAAATTTATTTGTTTGTCTGTTACACTGCTGTGAAGCGCCTTGCGACATTTTACTACATTAAAGGCGCTATATAAATTAAAGTTATTATTATTTATTTACAAAAGCTGAAAAGGAAATATTGCTCCGAACAAATGGTGGCTGTAGTTCTAGGAGCTGTGACTGTGCTCTGTGAAGAACATTGTTGGGACTGTTCTGTATACAAATGAATACACCCTTTGTAATAATCCCTGGTTTCGATAAGTAACAGTTTCACAGTGTGGGCAGCAGTCAAATTTATTTGACATGTGCCAAACCGTTTTGATTACTTCTGATTCTGCTCAACGATTTAACGAGCAGACACATTTTAGTGGCCAGCAGAGCCCACAGGAGACACCGGAGCCTCAGCAGTGGGGAGAGTCCCAGTGACACAGAGATGGAGAGCTGAAGGAAATCCATCGGTTTACTTGACGTAACAACAGGAAATGTCATTGTGTTGATGGCGGATTCGATATGGTCACCAATGTATGACTTGGGACAGCAGTCTGATGAAAGTGCATATATCTGATACGTTAACTCGGGTCCTCTCTCCACATATTTGACCAGCCCTGCTGATTGTTTCCGGCACGTTATGTTTTTATTTCAGATTTCCAGCATCTGCAGTATTTTACTTTTGGAACCTAATTTCCACCTGGGTTTCAACAGGAATTGGGTCTTGGGTTCCAGCTCCTGAGTTGCTGCACATGCCTGATAATCAGAAATCAAGTACCTCTCGTATTCTATGATAATCAGTCCTCGGCCCGCCACTGTACATATTAATGAACTGGACAGTGGTGTCGGGAGCCTGGTCACTATATTTGCAGATGACACCAAAATCTGTGCAAGGATTAAAGCAATTGCTGAGTTCAATCAAATGAAATGAGATTTAAATGTACTAGGTGATGGTGCTATAAAATGAAAAAAAAAATTAATTTAGTTAAATGTAGTGACTTGCATGTTGGTAGGGCCAACACAGCAGACACACATCATTTTCAGGAAATAGTACTGAAACAATTTGAAAGAGAATGATATATAGCTGTTAATGTGCAAAGGTCGCTGAAAGTTTATGATCAATGTAGAAAAACGATAGATAAAGCAGGCAGGATATTGTGTTGTACTAACTGAACACTTCAGTATTATTCAAAGGATATCATTTTGACATTATGCAGGTTGCTGGTCAGTCTGCATCTTGCGCACTGTGCCCAGTTCTGAACTCCACGCCAACATGTCATGAAGTGGCCTTGGAAAATGTCCATAGGAGAGCTATGAGAATGATTCCAAGCTTAAAGAACCTCAGCTACTCGGATAATCTCAAGAGCCTTGTTCTATTTAGTTTGAAGTAGCATAGACTTAGAGGTGACTTGATACAGGTCTATAAAATAATTAAGGGGCTGGATGGTATGTCTATTTGAGAGAATATTTTAGTTTGACAGCTTGGAAAGAAACAAGGAACTCAAGTTTACATTATGTAAGAATGGGCTAGATTTGTCATTATTTTTGCATGCAGAACTACCACTTAGCGTCCATTTTTCTGCTGAAATGAGGAATAATGCCCAGATATCACCCATTTAGGCACAAAATGCAATTTGATGCCCATTTGTTGGACACTTATTACCGAGCATTACTTTCATCATGTACATTTTATAGCATTTTGTTTGGGCGGAATCATGAGAATGGCAAAAACCAACTCCCATAATATCGCCCAGCATTACTTTTGCATGTAATTAATGCAGACATTCAGTAATACCGACCGGCCACTTTTTTTGTCGTAAAGGTCACATTTGCCGAAACTAACACCCAGGAGATCGCCCAGCATCACTTTCACCATTTTGCCCACAGTCTCGCTGGCCCAAAACACCGCTCTGAAAAAGTGGAACTGTTCTGAAGGAATCACAGCGGTGTGGACGCCATTTTTCAAATCGCAGGCCGATTCATTGAATAGGCTGCTTCAACTTTGAGGGAGTTTGGATTGACTCTGGAGATCTTCTCAGGTGAAGTGACCATCTCAACAGACATCTTTTCAGACTCTGAATGAGTTTTACTGTAGGTGTCTTTTAGTGTGGAAATTATTGCTTCTGATCAATCGCTATTATACTTTCATTGGAATGGAGCCAGCCATTTCTCAGCCTGCATCGATTATACGCAGATGCTGCAGAGTGCAAATAGCACAACGCCTAATGCACATCATTATGTGCCAAATCTAAGGCGTACCAGAAATAGGAGGAGGCCCAGTCCATATACACCCTGCACTTACAGGAAAAAGAGGTCTTATCTCGACTTGTCTGAGCACACCTGCCTTCGGAGACTGCCCTTTCACAAGGTGGTGACCACTGAAATATGCGACCTCATCAGCCCAGATATGCAGGCTGCCATCAGAACATCACTGTCGGTCGAGGCCAAGGTCATCGCGGCACAGTCTTTCTATGCATCCGGTTCGTTTCGGGCCTCCGCGGTCGAGATTTTCCCTCTGGCTCACCATGCCACACATTACTGCATTGGACAGGTCACAGAGGCCCTGTATGCGTGTAGGATGGACTTTATCAGCTTCCCCATGACCACGGAGACACAGGCTGACAGGGCTGGATCATTCTACCGCATTGCTAAATTCCCAAGGTGCAGGGAGCAATACAGTGCACTCACATTGCATGCGGGCACCTTCTCAGGACCGAGAGCTTTTTTGTAAAATAGAAGGATTTCACTCCCTGAAGGTCCAACTAGTTGTGGACCACAACCAGATAATAATGGCAGTGAATGCCAATTGTCTGGGCAGCTTCGATGAGGCTCACATTCTGCATGAGTGCGCTGTCCCTGACATGTTTAATAGTCAGCCACAAGGACAATGCTGGATGCTTGGTGACAATACAATATGGCCTAGCCTCCTGGCTGATGACCCCCCTGCTGGTGACACCCACATCGAGGCCAAGAATCGATACATGCAGAGCCACAGAGACACGAGCAAAGTAGTCCAGAAAACAATAATTGCTTAAGCAGCGCTTTAGATGCCTGGAGCACTCAGGAGGGATGGTACAATACAACCACGAGCAAGTAGCTAAATTCGTGGTCGTATGCTTCATGCTGCACAACCTAGATATCAGGTGAGGACAAGAATTGCCAGAAAGGACTGATGCTCCACCAAGAAGAGGACGAGGGGATGGACGCTGAACAGTGGTCCTGGCTATTGCCTCCAAGGCCTCCGCCTCCGTGGAACATACACAGTCATGGTGGTCAGCTGTCGGGATATGCCCCCAAGGCATCGAGATCTGGTCACCAATGTCTACAGTCCTCCTGGACAACTGTACCATCTCTCCTCACTCATGTGGCACTGGTGGACCTGACCTGCCGCATCCATGAAACCTACGCAGTGTTGGCGCCATCCTGGGGACAAATTCGGTTCCCTGTGGCGAGGTGCTTGAGCCCGGTACCTCCATAGTTGAGGCGGGAACGGCCGGAGAAGCACTAGAGGTCCTTGGGGTGGAATACCTTCTGGATCCTGGCGTTGCAGGTACCTTGAAGGTCGCACTCTCATCCGTAGAGAACAGTCCCAGCGGATGGACAGGCGAGAATCGGACCTCCTCAGCACCAGATATAGGATCGTCCGGCGAGTCCAGCCTGTGCCCCCAACTTCTGGCCTCTGAGGTCTTGCATGGTGTCGCACTGCTGGCTGAACTACAATACACAAATGTGGTTATTAGAGGAGAAGGGTCACAAGCTGATTACAGCGCTACACACAGCATATGCACGAAAAAAGCCCCACCGCTATCAAAATCTTTATAGACATCACATGTCATAACCATCAACACATTCTTCATTGCAATGATTTTCATTAGGCAAGCATTATTTATAGGACAATTTTAGAAATCATCTAACATGTATTATTCTTCGGATATGAGTGGGTGTGGTATCTATTGAATTTACATCACGCAATGGTGTAAACTTTACTCTTGTGGCATTACTTCAGAGTCTGCAGCTGCTTGCGTGGCTATCCGGGTGTGCTTCCCCACGAGTGCGAGCAGCCGCTCCTCCAACTTAGTGATGTTAGTGGTGGCCCACCACCCATCCTCCTCTGCATAGACCTCATTGTCAATAGTTTCTTCTGTAAAAGGTAATAGGACGACATGGCATGAGATCATTGCATAATATCATCGCTAGGTACTCTCATAGAGACTTATACAACACATAACCGACAGATGTGATCATGATTATTATAATAATTATCATTCTTTACCTAAAGATGTACACCGTGACTGCAGGCTTTGAGTACAGCATTCCCGGTAAAAGGGAAAGACCTCACATCTGACCATAGTCACTCATGACTCTTACAAATCAAATTATACAAATACATAAGTACATGTAAATAAATATAATACTCTTGCAGATCCCACAAGGTTGTTCCATCATTTGCGGCATTGGTTGCCCTCATGCACCTCGTTGGACAGCGACGAGACCACCTCTGCTATCTCGGCCCATATCTTTTGGTAGGCCTTTGCGGTGCGCTTCCCATGCCCTCCCTGGGACAAATCACCCCAATGTGACTCGACTCCTGCAGGAGGGAGCCATTTGCCTCATCCGAGAACCTCCTCGCTCTTTTGCACCTCTTTTATGCTCCTCTCCCAGCCCACTGCTCTGGCCAGCGAAAGTCTCCACAGTATGCTGTGACACCTCCTCCTCTTCCCTCCATTATAGGCACCAAATTCAGACAAATATCTGGCTGGTAACAGCTTTTTTTCCCCAATTTGCTCTAAAGCTCTAAACTCACCCTCCTTCCTCCCAAAGCAGCTACACCACACCCACACACACCTTCACTCCCTCTCAGCTCCCTCTCTCTCTGTCTCCTCTTGACCTCCTGATTCACGGGAATCTAGCATTGCCATGCCATTGCTCAGGATGGCGACACTTTATGGCAGAAGGTCAGAGAGATTTAGCGCTACCACTCATTTCATATCGCTCACGGTAACGTCCAATTTCAAAAATGAAGACTAGGTGCTTTAAGAATGGGTGACAAGCCGGCGATCTGAAAACCCATGTTTATGGCCCACGCTGGAAATAACACTCATTTTTGGGCGATCTGCACAAATGTGTAAAATCTAGCCCAATATGAGTAAAGTAGGTTTTTTGCCAGAGAGCAGTGAGCCTGTGGAATATACTGCAAACTAGCGTTTTTGGTGCTGATTCTTTTTATGCTTCCAAAAGGGAACTATACCGTTTATTAACTGAGACAGAAATCACTTAATATATAAATGGTAAGCATCTTTAAAGAGAACATTTGGCCCAGTTAGATGTTGGTTTATCCAACATCAAAACCTCTGGTATTAATGGTAATATACTGAGCTGGATTGAGAACTAGTTGGAAGCCGATAGGCAGACAGTAGTTGTAGCTGGATTTGAATATGTTTAGAGACCAGTCACCAGTCGTTTCCCATAGGGATCGTTGTTCAGATCTTTCTTCTTTAGCATTTTAATTAATTATATAGATGCAGGTGGTGCAGGCATGATCTGCAAGTTTCCAGATGGTACTCAGGCTTCTGCGAGTGTCAGGACTGTAGACGATGTTTGATTGCTTCAGGAGGATCTTGATGTGTTGGGGGATTGGGCTTGTGACTGGCAAATGATGTTGAACTTGGACAAGTGCAGTGTTCTGCATGTGTGCAGCGTGAATGCTGAACATACATACGCCCTTCAGGGAAACGCATTAAAGCACATGGAGAAAGAAAGTGATTTGTGCGTTCTAGTGCAAGGATCTAAAGGTTCATGAGCAATAATGTGTCGCAATTGCTGCTGTGAATAAGGTGTTGGGTATAATTGTTGGACAATTAATTTTTGGGCAAAGCAAACTCTTTTGTCCTTGTGCAGGACCATGGTCATGTTTCAGTTGGAATATTGGGTCCAGTTTTGCTCTTCTCGCATGGTGGGTGATTCTGCGCCTTTACAAAGAGGCAGACGAGATGAATTCCTAGTTTGAAGCATTTTAGTTATGAAGATAGGCTGTGATGCTACACTCTATAGGATCATAAACTTAGGGCTGATCTGATTGAGGTATAAATGATGATATATTGCGTTTGAGTTGACAGGCTGCTCCAATTAAATAGCTTGGGCATGACCGGGGTGACAATTTAAAGATATTTAAAGCTAGATCTAGCATAGATGTCAAGAGCTAGAACATCTCCCAGAGAATAGTGGATCTCTGGAATCATCTGCCAGTTTATGCAGTGGATGCTATTTCACTGACTTACTTCAAACCAGGGCTGGACCTCTTCCTGTCTGAGCTGGAGATCACCCCGTACAAAAGTCTGGGTAGAGTATAGAATTATAAGGGCCACAGTGAGCTACTGAACTAGTTTCGATCGGCTAGGGATGACAGAGAGGAATTTCCCAGAATTTTTGTCGCCAAATTGCCCAAGATTTTATCCCAGGGCATCACTGGAAAGTGTATATATTACGATGGACAAGGTATCACAATTGTGTGGGATGTGCTCGATTGACCAGAGGTTATTTTCCTGTGCTTCATTGCTCCCATGTGTTTGTCTGTGTGGCGGGATCGCTTAATCATTCCCCACTCCATTTTTTCATTTAATCCTGTGCAGCATTCCAATGTTTCGCCCATCACTTGTTGCCCTAAGAAGATGGTGACGGGCCTTCTCTTTGAACCGCTGGTGGTGATGGTATTCTGGGCCCATTTATTGCCCATTCATAGATGCCCTTGCAGATGGTGCTGCATTTTCTTCTTGATAGCAGCAGTCATTGTAGTAATGCTGAAGGTATGTAAATAGGAAGAGATTAGTGAAAGTAAGTGTGGGCCCATTAGAGGCAGTGACAGGAGAAATTATAATGGGCAATAACGAAATGGCAGAGACATTAAACACATACTTTGTATCTGTCTTCACGGTAGGAGACACAAAGACATTCTGGAAATAATGGGAAACCAAGGGTGCAGAGAGAATGAGGAACTTAAATAAATCAGTATAAGAAAAGACGTAGTACTGGAGAAATTATAGGGACTAAATGGTGTCAAATCTCCTGCACCTACGACCTGCATCCTAGGGTTTTAAAAGAGGTAGCTGCAGAGATAGTGGATGCAATGGTATTAATGTTCCAGAATCTTTAGACTCTAGAACAGTTCACAAAGATTGGAAGGTAGCAAACATAACCCCGCTATTTAAGACAATAGGCCAGTTAGCCTGACATCAGTCTTGGACGAAATGCTATAATCTATTATTAGGGACGTGGTAATATGGCACTTAGAAAATCTGGAAATGATTGGACAGAATCAACATGATTTTATGAAAGGGAAATTGACAAATCTGTTAGTGTATTTTGAACTAGAAACAGGGGTCACTGTCTTCGAATAAGGGGTCAGCCATTTAGGACTGAGATGAGAAGAAATTTCTTCACTCAAACGGTCGTGAATCTTTGGAATTCTCTACGCCAGCGTGCTCTGGATGTTCAATTGTTAATATATTAAAGACAGATGTCGATACATTTTTGCGAACTAAGAGAATCAAGATATATGGGGACAGTGCAGGAAAGTGCAGTAGTGGTCGAAGATCAGCCATGATTGTGTTAAATGGCGGAGCAGGCTCGAGTGTCCGTATGGCCTACTCCTGCTCCTATTTATGATGTTCTTATGTTATATTGTTGTTATATTACGGGCTAGTTTACTTTCATAGTCTATGTTCCCTTTCTTAATCATTTTTTTTATTCATTCTTTGCTGGCTTTTAAATGCTTCCCAATCTTCCATCCTCCCACTAGTTTTGGCCATTTTGTATGGCCTTGTTTTTAACTGGAAACCATTCTTTATTTTTTAGTAAGCAACGGTACGTTTTGTGGATGTCAAACCGACTTACAACACTGCGACTGTGAGACCTGAGTGCTGTCAGTAACCGGTTGTCACAACAACTTCAAGCACTCGCACAGAAAGATGGATGTTGATAATTTTGGGGATTGCTCTCATATATTCCCGAAAAGCCAGTCACCTTCCTGCTTTTATGGCAGGCAAATGCACTACTTTAAGTGAAGATAGAGTCACAAAAATAGGCAAAGCTTTCCAGCGTGCACAAATATCGCTGTTCATTCATCTTCACTTGGACAAAACACGTTCGTTTTTAACTGACTGCATCATGGGACCATAAGATGTCCGCAGTGGCAGCTTGGAACGATCCAGTGGCATAAATGTTCAGGAATGTAACCTTGAATGTCACGCTCAGGGCTGTCCTCACCCATGTGTGTGGCTCCAAGTCTGCCTGAAGCAGAATGCAGAGCTCGGTCACTATGTCCTTGCGGAATCGTAGTTTGCGCAGGCACTGATGGTTATTCAGGTCTCTGTTTGCCAACTGGTGGTGGAAGACGCTTTGTCAATTTGGTCTTCCACTCCCACGTCTGTGCAGCCGTCTTGCTCTCTCTTGTGCCTCATTGGCTTCTCGCTGCCTCCTGGCCTGCTGGCCCAGTATCTGGTGCGGGGGGACCTGTGTACCTCCTTAGGGGATGCTCTTGCTGAAGGCCTTCCTATAGCAGCTCTCTATCCTCCTCTCTGTCACCATCTCACTGGCCCTTTTCATGCTGGATCACCGTGATTGCTGTGGTCCTTGCCAGCTGCCTCTGCAGCCGTTGGACCCGGTGCCACTTTCACCTGCTTGCCTCGGTGGCACGCACAATGTGCAGGAGGCGTTGCCCTGCCAGCTGTGCCACCATTTCCAAACCTTCCCCAAGCCCAGCCACCTTGATGTCGGATCCCTGTTCTGCAGGTGTAGCTACCTCCAACACTCTTAAACAATCGCGCACTGTAGTCGCGCACTGGTTCTCAAAGACGGGGAAGAAGTCACCGTTACAAATCCATCAAAAACCAACACACCTTGGCGGTGTGCATCAGCCATTACGCTCCACCCAGAAAAATCTACTACCATCGAGCGGTCACAAGGTCTTTAGAGGGAATGTTGATTCTGGCCAGAGAACTCGGTAGTACGCGCTCTGATGATGGACTTAGGAGTGCTGGCCAGCAGCACAGCGGAAGTGGGGGGAAGCGGTGCGGTGATGCTCACTGCCAGGAAACCGTGGCAAGGAAATTGGGTGAGCGGCAGTCATTCCATAAGGTCAGTGCCCATTCGAATCCGCACCGTGGCCGCTGATTTCCAGAGGTAACAGGTCTTAAGGGAATGGGCAATTTCGGCACCATACTCTCCAAAATGAGTTTCTATCTAATGCGCCCCATAACAAGGATCACAGTACTGAATGATTGTCCATTCATATTCCCTGATAATTTTCTCTTGGTACATTTTGTTCCATACAATTTATTGTTTACTTGGTTACTACGCATTTTCTGATAATATATATTGTGTTTCATACAATTTTTGATCATATTTTAACAGTTTTGTATTGGAGCTGACCCAGCTCTGTCTATTATCACCCTGGACTGTGGTGATTCTACATTCACTCACTGTCCAGGGATCACCATTGTTTCTTTCAAAGCTTTGCTGCATTTATCCACTGTAAAACAACGCAGTGTGTCTGAGCCGTGCCGCGCAGACCTGCTTCACGGTCACAGTTCGTACATGGGCTTTGGAACTTTCTCGGGCAACGTGCCAAAGATTTGAGGAAATATGTTGTGTTCAATGTGAGACCATCAGAGAGGCGCAGAGACCACAGACACATTTACTGGTAATCTGAAGTTATACATTTTCACCATCGATGAACTGTACCAGGGAGAGAAGTGCTGTGTTTCCTGTAAACAAAAAGGAGTGTTTTATAGAAGCTGGCCACTTGGAATCGAGGATGACTTAACATAACCCCAGTGTGTGAAAAGCCCCTCGCATTCCGCAGTGCCTCAGAACAGTCGATGTGCGTTTTGCTGTTCTGTTGCACTGACAGGAAGCACCTGGCGTTGTGGTTGAGTTCTGTGCTCGCGTTTTGTTGACTGCTCACCAGAAATATTGACATACTGCTGCTGAACATTTCATCTCGGATTTGAATTTAGGCTGCATATCGTCCAGCGGGTCAATATATCGGGAGAAAGCATATCTGGATAAAGTTATTCATTCACTGGAAATACATGACACTTAGTGTGTGCAAATAAACTTATCCCCAAAAAGTATCAATAGGTCAGGTTAAATAGATTGGTTCCGAGTCCAAATCAATGAGGAAATACAGGAGCAAGAGGAGCACCGATTCTCCCTGTGCTTTTGAAGAGAAATAGAAAAATCCAGGAGAAGATCAGGCATATTTGTGTATTTCTCAATAGAACATTAACGCTGTAAAGTCCCAATACAATCAGGGA
This sequence comes from Pristiophorus japonicus, assembly GCF_044704955.1. Classification (NCBI taxonomy): domain Eukaryota; kingdom Metazoa; phylum Chordata; class Chondrichthyes; family Pristiophoridae; genus Pristiophorus; species Pristiophorus japonicus. Next base: position 60,292,838 of record NC_091998.1, on the reverse strand, counting down.
GAATGCAGCCTGTATCAATGTAAATAGTTAACTTGCTTAATCCAAACAGAGAGAGTGCAGCCTGTATCAAGGTAAATGCTTAACTTGCTATGCACCAATCAGCAGTTGTGCAGCCTGCATCTATATGAACAGATAACTTGCTGCAGGACAACCAGGGGGATTGCAACCAGCATCAATGTAAATGGTTAACTCACGGTGATCCAATACAAAGAGGAGATCCGGAGGTCCACGGTTGTTTATGTAATCTGTCCATTCTATCTCAATAAATTTAAATGTGGCAAAACAAAAGCAAAAAACTGGGGATGCTGGAATAACATAAGAAATAAGAGCAGGAGTAGGCCATTCGGCCCCTCGAGCCTGCTCCGCCATTTAACACGATCATGGCTAATCTGATCATGAACTCAGGTCCACTTCCCTGCCCGCTCTCCATAACCCCTTATTCCCCTATTGTTCAAGAAAATGTCTATTTCTGTCTAAATTTATTCAATGTCCCAGCGTCCACAGCTCTCTGAGGCAGCTAATTCCACAGACCCACAACCCGCTGAGAGAAGAAATTCCTCCTCATCTCTGTTTTAAATGCACGGCCCCTTATTCTAAGATTATGCCCCATCGAACTAGTCTCCCCTATCAAAGGAAACATCCGCTCTGCATCTACCCTGTCAAGCCCCCTCATAATCTTATGTGTTTCGATAAGATCACCTCACTTTCTTCTGAATTCCAATGAGTAGAGGCCCAACCTACTCAACCTTTCCTCATAATTCAACCCCCTCATCTCCGGTATCAACTTTGTGAACTGTCTCTGAACTGACTCCAAAACAAGTATATCCTTTCTTAAATATGGAAACCTAAACTGCACACAGTATTCTAGGTGTGGTCCCACGAAACCCTTCCCAGTAAGACTTCCCTGCTTTTATATTCCATCCCCTTTGCAATAAAGGCCAAGATTCCATTTGTTTCCTGATCACTTGCTTTGCCTGATCACGACGAACCTTTTGTGTTTCATGCACCAGATGCCCAGGTCCCGCTGTACTGCAGCATTCTGCAATTTTTTCTCCATTTAAATAATGACTTGCTGTTCGATGTTGTCTGCCAAAGTGCATAACCTCGCACTTTCCAACATTATACTCCATCTGCCAAATTTTTGCCTACTCACTTAGCCTGTCTATATCCTCTTGCAGGTTTTTTGTGTCCTCCTCACACATTGCTTTTCCCCCCATCTTTGTATCATCAGTAAACTTGGCTATGTTAAGCTCAGTCCCTTCATCCAAGTCGTTAATATAGATTGTAAATAGTTGGGGTCCCACTGCGGACATCTGCAACATCTCAAAGTTTGCGGCCGATACATCAATACGGGAGGTCACAAATGGTCTCTATTGGAGGAGGCCCGATTACATCTCCTTCCCTATGAGCAGGGACAAACAGTTGGATTCCCACCCATTGCGGGTTTCTGAGGATCGAAGGGAACATTGCTGGCACCCATGTCGGTCTGATGGCACCCTAACAAACTCCTGAGCATTTCCAAAACTGCAAGGGATGCCACTCCATCAATTTAAAACTGGTTTGCGATTCCGCAAAATTATGCAAGTGGATGCCCAATTTCCTGGCAGCAGCCCCGATTCTTTCATACTGCGGCAGATCTCTTCGCTGGTCCGAATCAAGATTGTGGCTAGCTCCTCGGTGACAAGGGTTATGCACTGAGCAGTTGGCTCATGACTCCCCTTCGCAACCCAAGAACTGCTGTGCAGCTCGCCTATAATAGGAACATATGAACATCAGAAATATGAGCAGAAGGCCGCCATACGGCCCCTCGGGCATGCTCTGCCATTTAATACGATAATGGCTGATCCGATCATGGACACAGGTCCACTTCTCTGTCCGCTCCCCATAACCCCTTATTCAATTATCGTTTAAGAAATTGTCTCTTTCTGTCTTAAATTTATTCAATGTCCAAGCTTCCACAGCTCTCTGAGGCAGTGTATTCCACAGATTCACAAACCTCTGAGAGAAGAAATTTCTCCTCATCTCAGTTTTAAATGGGCAGCCCCTTATTCTAAGATTATGCCCTCTAGTTCTAGTCTCCTCTATCAGTGGAAACATCCTATCTGCATCCACCTTGTCAAGCCGCCTCATAATCTTATACGTTTCGATAAGATCACCTCTCATTCTTTTGAATTTCAATAAGTAGTGGCCCAACCTACTCAACCGTTCCTCAGAAGTCAACCCCCTCCTCTCCGGAATCACCCCCGGTATATCCTTTTCTAAATATGGAAACCAAAGCTGCATGCAGCATTCCAGGTGTGGCCTCACCAATACCCGGTATAAGTATAGCAAGACTTCCCTGCTTTTATACTCCATCCCTTTTGCAATAAAGGCCAATATTCCATTGGCCTTCCTGATCAATTGCTGTACCTTCATACTGTCCTTTTGTGTTTCATGCACAAGCACCCCCAGCTCCTGCAGTACTGCAGCAATTTGCAATTTTTCTCCATTTAAATAATAACTTGCTCTTTGATTTTTTTCTGCCAAAGTGTATGACCTAACAATTTCCAACGTTATACTCCATCTGCCAAATGTTTGTCCACTTACTTAGTCTGTCTATGTCCTTTTACAGAATTTTTGTGTCCTCCTCACGTATTGCTTTTCCTCCCATCTTTGTATCGTCAAAAAACATGGCTTCGTTTCACTCCATCCCTTCTTCCAAGTCGTTAATATAGATTGTAAATATTTGAGGTCCCAGAACTGATCCCTGCGGCCCCTCACTAGTTACTGATTGCCAACCCAAGAATGAATCATTTTTGCCAACTCTCTGTTTTCTTGTAGTTAGCCAATCCTCTATCCATGCTAATATATTATCCCCAACCCTGTGAAATTTTATCTTGTGCAGTAACCTTTTTTGTCGCACCTTGTCCAAATACACCACGTCAACTGGTTGCCCTTTATCCGCCCTGTTCGTTACATCTTCAGAGAATTCCAGCAAATTTGTCAAATATGACTTCCTCTTCATCAATCCATGCTGACTCTGCCTGACCAATTTTTGTTTTACCAAATGTCCTGCTACTACTTATTTAATAATGGACTCCAACATTTTCCCAACCACAGATGTTAGGCTAACTGGTCCATAGTTTCCTGCTTTTTTGTCTTCCTCCTTTTTTAAATAGGGGCGTTATATTTGCAGTCTTTCAATCTGCTGGGACCTCCCCAGAATCCAGGGAATTTTGGTGAACTACAACCAATGCATCCACAATCCCTTCCGTTACTTCTCTTAAGACCCTAGGCTGCAAGCCATCAGGTCCAGGGGATTTATCTGCCTTTAGTCCCATTATCTTACTGAGTACCACCTCCTTAGTGATTGTGATTGTGTTAAGATCCTCTCCCTCTATAGCCCCTTGATTATCCACTGTTGGAATATTGTTAATGACCTCTACCATAAAGACTGATACAAATTATTTGTTCAGAGTTTCTGCCATCTCCATGTTCCCCATTACTAATTCCCTGGTCTCGTCCTCTAAGGATGAAAGTCTCTTGGCCACCAGAGCCATCATCGAGCACACAATTGGGATTCTCAAACAGAGGTTCCATTGCCTGGACTGCTTATGGGGTGTGATGCAGTACTCGCCTGAGCATGAATCCATATTCGTGGCGGTGAGCTGCATGCTCCATTACCTGGCCATCATGAGGGCACAGCAGTTGTTGGAAAAGGCAGCCGTGCCACCTGTGGAGGAGAAATAGGAGGAGCAGAATGCGGGTGGGCAGCCATGCAGAAGGCGGCGTCGCTATCGTGACCCTGCAAGGGAATCACACAGCCATCTCATTGCTCACGTTTCACATAACTGAATGCCCAGTTGAGCCTGCTTCTGGCCATGTCCATGGGCCCACCTATGAGCCCTCTCACAGTTCATTCCCGCACAGTTAAATGATTGCCAACCCAAGAATGAATCATTCCAAAACAAAATAAACATTTATTACACCCAAAAAATGGATGGCCAAAACATCAACATATTCAATTATCACCCTTGTGCAACTACTTATTACCCCTCGTACACAGACCTATCCTTACAGTATGCTGCAGTGTCTCCCCTGTGTCTGCCTCATGGCGTTGGGAAGGTTGCTGTGTGCCTGTAGTGGAAGCTGCAGTTGTGCTTATCGGGCGAAATCAACCAGCTCTGGCCCTGGAAAGGCCACTGCAGACTGGGCTGCATCCTCCTCTGTGCCTTCAGTCGGAAGTGGCTGGGGTGATTCCATGTTTGGCAGCAATTGCAGAGTGGGAGTTCTCGGATCAAGTCTGCTGTGAACCGGAGAGCCCACATCAGTATCCTGGTCAGAGAAGCCAGCACCATTCCCCCGAGGCAGCACCCCACCTCCCCCACCAAGCTGCTGGAGCATACGTTGTTGGGGTGTGGTGGCACCATTATATGTTGATGGGCACGGTTGCGTGATACCTTGGGCTGCAAAGCAAAGAAGGATGGATAAGTCGGAGATACCCCAGACCTCGGCAATTATTGCACTTGTGGATCCATTACATGCAGCTGTGAATCTCACTTGCAATAGAGCCTCCATTCTGAGTGTGCACACATACATAAGAACATAAGAAAAAACAAACATAAGAACATAGGAAATAACAGCAGGAGTAGGCCTTTTGGCCCCTCGAACGTGCTCCGCCATTTAATAAGATCATGGCTGATCTGGTCATGGACTCATGCCCTGCTCGCTCCCCATAATCCTTTATTCTCATATCGATCAAAAATCTGTCTCTCCCCGCATGCCTCAGCAATCAAAAGCTACATCAGCTACATTGTTGTGCTGGTGAAAAAGAGGTTAAGGTAAAGGAGTCTTTCAGATGTAAGGTGAGGAGTTAGGGGAACATTTACTCACTTTCATCAGCTGAATAAGGTTGGTGAGTCGTTTCGTGCATTGTGTTGAGGTACGCTGGTGAAGGGAGCTCCCCGAAACCTCCTCTGTAATCTCCCTTCAGGCAGTTAGGAAGAAGCTACTATTTGGTCTGACAGAAGTATCAGTGAAGAATAGCCGTCTCCTTCCCTCCACAGGGGCATCAGGCTTTCCAGCTCAGCGCGGCTGAAGCGGTTGGCCCTGCTCAAAGTTCCTCTGCAGCCATCTCCTCTGAAGCAACTCAGACCGAAGGCACGACACAGCTGCAAAACCTGCCCTTTAAGAAGGCCAAGGAGCAACTGCATGTTTAGGATCAATTGGTTAGGAGTGAAATTTCGCGGTCCAAACACTACTCCACTGTCACACCACTGATACCAGCCCATTACCCCAGTCATTACCACTAACTCCATTTAGATGCCGAAAAATCGGATTTTCGCTCTTAACACCACTCCATCCATATTGGCAGTAAGGGAATCTGTAATGCAGTAGGTGCACCCCGTTTCTGGGGGAGGGCCATTTCGGCCCTTTATCTTCAGAGTGCACTGATTCAATGACTGGGTTTAAACCCGATGAATATCCAATAATACCAATTGTAGGTTTGTATCACGGGATAATGCCAATTTCTATGTTCCACACAAGCCTCCTGCCAGTCTAATTACCTCATCTCACCATGCCCCGTATTCTTCAATTATCTTCCGCATCAATGTTAACTGCTTGACACACACCATTTCTACATTCTTACAAGCAGGGTAACGAGCAGAGTGAATTAGGGGGAACCAGTGGATGTGGTGTATTTAGATTTCCAGAAGGAATGCGAGAGGGTGTCACATAAGAGGTTACTGTAGAAGATAAAGGCTCGCGGGGTTGGGGGTAATATATTAGCATGGATAGAGGATTGGCTAACTAACAGAAAACAGAGAGTCGGGACAAATGGTTCATTTTCCGGTTGGCAAATAGTGACTAGTGGGGTGCCACAGGGATCGGTGCTGGGTCCTCAACTATTTTCAATCTATATTCATGACTTGGATGAAGTGACCGAGTGCTATGTAGCTTAGTTTGCTGATGATACGAAGATGGGTGGGGAAGTAAATTGTGAGGAGGACACTAATAATCTGCAAAGGGATATAGACAGGTTAATGAATGGGCAAAAATTTGGCAGATGGAGTGTAATGTGGGAAAATGTGAGGTTATCCACATTGGCAGAAAAAATAGAAAAGCAAGCTAAAATTTAAAAGGAGAAAAATTGCACAGTGCTGCAGTACAGAAGGATCCCGAGGTCCTTGTGCATGAAACACAAAAAGATAGTTTGCAGGTACAGCAGTAATCAGGAAGGCAAATGGAATGTTGGCATTTATTGCAAGGGGGATAGAGTATAAAAGCAGAGAATCCTGCTGCAACAGTACAGGGTATTGGTGAGGCCACACCTGGAGTACTGCATCCAGTTTTGGTCTCCGTATTTAAGGAAGGATCTACTTGCATTGGAGGCTGTTCAGACAAGGTTCTCAAGATTGATTCCGGAGATAAGGGGGTAGAATTATGAAGATAGGTTGAGTAGGTTGAGTCTATACACATTGGAGTTCAGAAGAATGAGAGGGGATCTTATTGAACCATATAAGATAATGAGGGGACTTGAAAGTTAGATGCAGAGAGGATATTTCCATTCATAGGGGAAACTAAAATTATTAGACATTGTCTCAGAATAATGGGCCGCCTAATTGAGATGAGGAGAAATTTATTTTCTCTGAGGGTTGTAAATCTATGCAATTCTCTGCCAAAGAGAGCTGTGGAGGCTGGGTCATTCAATATATTTGAAGCAGAGATAGACAGATTTTTGAGCGATAAGTGAGTAAAGGGTTATGGGGAGCAGGCAGGGAAGGGGAGCTGAGTCCATGATCAGATCAGCCATGATCTTATTGAATGGCAGAGCAGGCTCGAGGGGCCATGGCCTGCTCCTGCTCCTATTTCTTATGTTCTTATGTTCCCACTGCCTATGTAAAAACAATACTCCTAACTAATTTATCTGATCTGTTAGTGTCTATTTTACATTTATGCCTTCTTGTTCTTGACTTACCCACAAGCAAAAACGTTTTCTCCACATTCACTCAATTGAACTTATTCGTAATTTTGAAGACTTCTGTCATTCCTCATCTTAGCCACAGCCCCAGCCTGCCCAACCTTTCTGATAGTTGTATCCACTCAATTCGTCTAACAACCTTGTACATATTTTTGGCGCTTTCTCTAGTCCTTCAATGTCATTTTTGTTGTCTGGAGACCATAACCGCATACGTTTCTCCTAGTATGTTCTCACCAAGCTTCTATGTAAATTCATAGAAACATAGAAATTAGAAAATAGGTGCAGGAGTAGGCCATTTGGCCCTCCGAGCATGCACCACCATTCAATATAATCATGGCTGATCATGCTGCTTCAGTACCCCATTCCTGCTTTGTCTCCATACCTCTTGATCCCTTTAGCCGTATGAGTCATATCTAACTTCCTTTTGAATATATCTAACGAACTGGCCTCAGCAACTTTCTGTGGTAGAGAATTCCACAGGTTCACAATTCTCTGAGTGAAGAAGTTTCTCCTCATCTCAGTCCTAAATGACATATCCCTTATCCTTAGACTGTGACCCCTGGTTCTGGACTTCCCCAACATCGGGAACATTCTTCCTGCATCTAACCTGTCCAATGCCGTCATAATTTTATATGTTTCTATGAGGTCCACTCTCATTCTTCTAAATTCTTGAATCAGTCTGGTGAACCTTCGCTGCACTTCCTCAATACCAAGAAAGCCTTTCCTCAGATTAGGTGACCAAAACTGTACACAATATTCAAGGTGTGGCCTCATAAAGGCCATGTACAACTGCAGTAAGACTTCCCTGCGCCTATACTCAAATCCTCTCGCTCTGAAGTCCAACATGCCATTCGCTTTCTTCACCACCTGCTGTACCTGCATGCCAACTTTCAATGACTGATGTACCATGACACCCAGGTCTCATTGCACCTCCCCTTTTCCTAATCTGTCACCATTCAGATAATATTCTGCATTCCTGTTTTTGCCACTAAAGTGGATAACCTCACATTTATCTACAATATACTGCATCTGCCATGCATTTTCCCATTCACCTAATCTGTACACCTCAACCTGCAGCTTCTTAGCATCCTCCTCACAGCTCACACTGCCAGCCAGTTTAGTGCCATCTGCAAACCTGGAGATAGTACACTCAATTCCTTCGTCTAAATCATTAATGCATCATGAATATTCAACATAACCTCCCTACTTTTTTATTCTCTTCTTCTCAAAATGAAACCAGTACATTGTTTGGGCTATTGATGGCCATACCAACTTGTGTTGATAGATTTAGTGGAAAATGGATCCTTTCAATGCAACCGCAGGAGATGCAACACCTCGCCATTCATCTCCTCCCTTCCCACCGTTCATATCCCCAAAAATTATTTCCAGGTGAACCAGTGATTTACTTGCATTCTCTTAGTTTAATATAGTGAATTAGATGCTCATGATGCAGGCCGATATACGTTCACGAGACCAAGCACAAATTGGGTGATCGTTTTGATGAACAGCTTCATTCTGTCCGCAAACTTGCCATTTTAATTAACCATCTTACTCCCACTCTGTCCTCGGCCTCCTACATTCGTCCAATGAAGCACAATGGAAGCTCATGGAACAGCATGTCGTCTTTCAATTAGGCACTTTATAACCTTCTGGATTCAACATCGAATTCAACAAGTTTATATTGTAACCATTGCTCCCATTTTTTTGGAAAGCAGGTGCTGGTAATCATTCTGCTCTTCATTTAACCACTCCTGCTTCCACCCTATCACAGACCTTCCCTTTTGTTCTTACATTCCCTCCACTTCTTTCCCCACCTCTGTACTTGCTTAAATCCAGTTAAATCTGCAACATTTTCCAGTTCTGATGAAACACATCGGCCTGAAGCATTAATTATTTTTTCCAGCATTTTATGTTTGCATCTCATTCTTTGTTGGATTATGCTTATTATATCCTTTAATGTATTTCTCCTGAAAGCTATTGGTTTCTCCTTTGAATATTGCCCACTGTTGTTTTATTTCTTTGTTTGTTAATAATTCTGTCCAGCTTATCTTCCTGAGATATATCCCAGCTCTGTCGTAATTGGGTTTTCAGATTTTTTTGGTCTTTCTACTATCTACTTCTCTCTCAATTATTATCTTAATACATCTTCTATCACTGGCCTGTCGATCTTCTCCTACACCTAATTTTCTTATCATATAATCATCGAAATTTACAGCACAGAAGGAGGTCATTTTGGCCCATCGCGTAGGCCGACGAAGAGCTATCCAGCCTAATCCCATTTTCCAGCTCTCGGTCCATAGCCATATAGGTTACAGCACATCAAGTGCATATCCAAATAAATTTTAAATGTGATGAGAATTTCTGCCTCGACCACCCTTTCAGGCCGTGAGTTCCAGACTCTCTGTGTGAAAAAGTTTCCCCTCATATTCCCTTTAAACCTCCAACCAATTACTTTAAATCTATTCCCCCTGTTTGTTAACTTCATCATAGGCAGTCACTCAAAATCGAGGAAGACTTGCTTCCACTCTAAAAATGTGTTCTTAGGTGACTGAACAGTCCAATACAGGAATTACAGTCTCTGTCACAGGCGGGACAGACAGTGGTTGGAGGAAAGGGTGGGTGGGATAGTTTTGTCGCACGCTCTTTCCACTGCCTGAGCTTGATTTCTGCATGCTCTCAGCAACAATTTGCTGAGGTGCTGAGCTCCCTCCCAGATGCACCTCTTCCAAATAGGGTGGTCTTTGTCCAGGTACTCTCAGGTGTCAGTGGGGATGTTGTATTTTATCAAGGACGCTTTGAGGGTATCCGTGAAACGTTTCCTCCACCCACCTAGGGCTCGCTTGCCGTGTAGGAATTCTGAGTAGCGCGCTTGCTTTGTGAGTCTTGTGTCAGGCATGCGAACAATGTGGCCCACCTACTGCAGCTGGTCGAGGGTGGTCAGTGCTTCAATGATGGGGATGTTGGCCTGATGAAGGACGCTAACGTTGCTGTGTCTGTCCTCCCAGGAGATTTGCAGGATCTTGCGAAGACATCGTTGGTGGTATTTCTCCAGCGATTTGAGGTGTCTACTGTATATGGTCCACGTCTATGAGCCATACAGGAGGGCTCTGCTAAGGGAAATACGTCCTCCCTATCCACTCTATCTAGGCCCCTCATAATTGTATACACCTCAATTAGGTCTTCACTCAGCTGCCTCTGTTCCAAAGAAAGCAACCCTAGCTAATCCAATCTTTATTCATTGCTAAAATCCTCCAGTTCTTCTTCATTAGCAACCACACAGCCAATTTTTTTGTATCATCTGCAAAGTTCTTAATGATATCCCCTACATTCAAGTCTAAATCATTGACGGATACCACAAAAGGCAAGAGGCCTGATACTGAGCCCTATAGAACCCCACTAAAAGCAGACTTGCAGTCGCAAAAACACCCATCAACCATTAAGCTTTGCTTCCTGCCTCTGAGACAATTTTGAATCCAACTTGCCACTTTGCCTTGGAACCCAGGGTTTACTTTCGAGACCAGTCTTCCATGTGGGGTCTTATCAAATGGCTTGCTAAATCCATACACATGAGATCATATGCATTACTCTCATTGACCCTCCATGTTACCTCCTCAGAAAATGCAATGAAGTTAGTCAGGCACGACCTTCTCTTAACAAATCCAGGCTGACTGTCCTTGATTAATCTGTGCCTTTATCCTGTGTCTCCCTTTGAATTTTCTGCAATAATTTTCCTACCACCGAGGTTAGGCTGACTCACCTCTAATTGCTCAGTCTATCCCTTTCTCCCTTTTTAAACATAGGTACAATGTTAGCATTCCTACAGTCCTCCGGCAATGCACCTGTAGCCAGAAGGGATTGGAAAATGATGGTAAGAGCCGCTGCTCGATCATCTTTTGCTTCTCTTAATAACCAGGGATATATTTCATCTGGGGCTGGAGATTTATCAAATGTCAAACCTGCTAACTCCCTTAAAACTTCCTCTCTCACCATGGTTATTTCATCTACTGTATTGCATTCCTCCTCCTTGATTGCAGTGTCTGCATCTCTTTTGTCAAAACAGGCACAAAATTTTCATTAAGAACCATTAAGAGTCATGTGCTTCCACAGACAGGTTACCTTTATGGTCTCCAATTGGCCATACCCTTCCTTTTGTTATCCTCTTTCACTTATTGTATTTATAAACCATCTATGTGTTTTCCTTGACTTTACTTGCCAAATTTTTGTCATGTTCTCTCTTTTCTTTCCTAATTTCCTTTTAAATTTCACCACTACACTTGCTATACTCCTCTCGGCTTTCTGCACTATTAAGCCATCGGTATTTGTCATTAGCCTCCCTTTTTTTCTTTATCCTACGCTGTATCCCCTTGACAGCCAGGGGCCTCTAGACTTGATAGTCCCACCCTTTTTCTTTAATGGAAAATACTTGCTCTGAACCCTCAGGATTGCATGCTTTAATGCCTCCCACTGCTCTGACACTGATTCAATTAGCTGTTTCCAGTCCACTTTGGCTAACTCACATCTCAGCTTGGTGAAATTGGCAAACACCAAATTGAAAACCTTTATACCTTGTCTATCTTTATCCGTTTCCATTACTACCCTAAATCTAGCTCAATTATCACCAGCACTAAAATGATCTCCCACTGATACCGCTTCCACCACTAGAGCTAAGTCCAGAACCACCACCCCGCCGCCCCCGCCCCCCCCCCTTTTTGTTGGGCTTGCTACATACTGACTAAAAAAGTTCTACTGAATGCATTTTAAGAATTCTACACCCTCTATACCTTTCACACTAATTATATCCTAGTTAATATTAGGGTAGTTGAAAACCCCTCCTACTACTGCGTAATCGTTTTTGCATTTGTCAAAAATGTTCCGACATATTTGCTCTTCTATCTCCTTCTTACTGTTCGAGCGTCTATAGTCAACTCCCAGCAATGGCTTTGCCCCGCTTTTCTTCGTCAGTTCAACCCATATGGCCTCAATGGCGATGCTTCTAACATAGCATCCCACTTCGCAGTTGTAATTGTTTATTTAATCAATACAGCGATCCTATCCTTTTTATCCCCCTCTCTATTCCGTCTGAAAACCCTGTTTGCTCTAGTTCAGTTCCCATTACTCCATCTCTCAGTGCTTCCCCGCCCCTCCTGTTGATGCGGCTCTTTCTCTGTGTCATGTTTATTTGGGAGCAGTTGAAATCTCCAATGATTATGACATCGTGTTTTCTACTCATTTAACATATTTGCCTGCATATTTTTGACTCTACTTACTTGCCTGTATATGTTGTGCTGTTGTATACCATTAATCGTGTACCTTTCTAAACCGTCATCGCAATCCATTCGATTCTGTTTGTAACTCTCTGTTAGTTATATCCTTTCTTGCTATGGCCATTATATTACTTCTGATCAAACCTCACTCCTTTGTTGCTCGCTATTATTTTTAAATTCAATATAGTTGCAATATTTAAATACCTGTCGAAATTCAGCGTCGCTCTGCCACAATGAATGAAATATGAAATATCACTGCAGGTGTACAACAGCATACTGATCAGAAAAGCCTCGAAAGAAAACTACAAATATCACTCAATTGACACCCGCTCTCTAAAAGGTGAAACGATTTTTGGATTTCTGTTGACAACACATTTATCAACAGTGTAACTGATTCAAGTATTGAGTGAAGTGATGTGTTTTAAATTATCGTGGACACATTATTGAATCGATGCAGTAAGACGTAAAGAGAGCAAGGGACATGAGCTGTATCACAGTACTGGACTGTCCCTCACAATCTAACAACAATAATTAAATACCTTTAGATTAAGAACTTGCTGATCTAACCACCAGAAGTAAACAATTTGAGCTTCACATCACATTCAGACTGAAGGTCATCTCAATTCCAACACTTTGTTGAAAATCCCATATTAGAGTGGTTGCCTTCTCTGAAATGCAAATCGATTACTGAGTATTTCTGTGGAACTTTCATGTGTAATTCGCCATATTCCTTGTGTTTTTCACGAAAGAAACTGATTTGGGATTGTGGAGAATCCACCGAATTCTATAATAATCAAACACGTAAATCCGACATAAAACAAAATATTATCAATACCCGCGCAAATATATCTCTCAGATCCTTTTAAACGTGCCCTGTATGTCATCGAAAAAAGAAAGAAAAAGGTTAAGTAGATATTTCAGCTGGTTATCGCTGTCACTTTCTAACGTGATATAAGGGCCATTGTACAACAGGTATGAATGGGTCAGCTCAGTTCTTGCCTGTGTGTTTAACTGCTTGTTTAACATTTGGTTAAGGACCTTGCAGTCTGTCACTGACAGTAAACACTGAACCACATGCTCTCTCATGTAATACACTGATTGTAATTATGATGCAGACAGGTTTAAAATTGGAAACACAGTAGGTTTAAACTGTAAATTGTTAAATTGCTCAGATATAAATGAAGAACTCTCGCTGAGATTATTAAGTCATCCACATTGCCTATGATACTCATACCTAGGTTTGAAAGGATGATGTTAAGCGAAAGTATTAAACGTTTGAACGGGGTTCTTTTTGCGCTGTTGCCAGCGGGCCGGTGCCCTCTCCTTTCTGAACCCCTCTTCGAGTTGGAGAAGAATAATGCCCCTTGACTTACAAAGCCTGTTACATTTCTGGTGAGATATCTATCTTTTCCAGGACAGCCTCTGACTGTATAATGGCTGTCCAGTACATTTCAGGCGAGATTTCACCCTCTGGGTGTTAATGTGACGGGCGGTTCGTCCGCCTTGTACAGATCCTGGCAGACTTTAATTCCACTGGAATAAAGTAAATCCTGATACATTTACATATACATATCAGCTCGCTATAGAATTTCACGCCTCAACAAAAACAGATCCATTTCCAATCAATAATTGACTGAACAACTGAACCTACATCAGTAGTTGTTATTCGACGTCTCCAAGAAACATAAGAGTCGCAGTGGAATTCACTCTCAATTCACTTGATGCACCACTTGTTCGCCATATTAAAAAAAAAGGACATAGAGGCACTGGAGAGGGCCCTGAGAAGATTGTCAAGGATGATACCAGAAATGCGTGGTCATATCTATCTGGAAATAATGCATAGGCTGGGTCTTTTTTCTCTTGAAAAGAGAAGGCTGAGCCTTGACCTAATAGAGGTCTTTAAAATTATGAAATGTTTTGATAGATTAGACGCAGACAAAATGCTAGAACGTTTGGGAAAGAAGAAGCCAGAGGCCATAAGTATAAGATAGTTACCAAGAAATCAAATAAGGAATTCAGAAGAAACATGATTAACCAGAGAGTAGTGAGAATGTGAAACTCTGTACGACATAGAGTAGTTGAGGCGAATAGAATAGATGCATTCAAGGGGAGGCTAGGTAACCAGATGAGGCAGAAGGGAATAGAGTGTTTTGCTGATGAAATTAGATGAGGAAAGATGGGAGGTTGCTCGAATGGAGCTTTAGCGACGATATGGACTGATTGGGCCAATGGCCTGTATCTGTGCTGTATCTCCTATATAACCCTATATAAATAATATTCTATTTATTGATACAGCAAAAATGACCGAACTATATTCGTGACCAGTGGTGGTGGATTCAGCCTGTCTTATATGGCAAGTTGGATTTCAGATGATTGGGCCCAAATAACCAGTGAGGCCTCATTAAGTACAGAAAATAATTAAACCCAATGTCGAAACTCTATTGGAACAATTCCAAGATTAGTTACTATACACAAGTATTTTTCATAAATACTTCAATAGGTGAGCGGCCTCCACATAATTCACTGTTGGGAACTACATTTAAAAGCAATGAAATACAGTACGAGGTAGCTCTATACGAGAATCAAACGGATGAAGAGAGAGTTGACAGGAAATAACAGAGGGCAAGAGAGAGAGATTTTGAAACACAGAGTGAGCACCAGAGACATCAAAATAGAGAGGGAAAGTGAGAAACCGAAAGGAGAGTGAAATCAATGAACTAGACCACGTGAGAAATCTGTACGCTTATCAGTGGAATGGATAGTGAGTGAGTGAGAGTGTGTGAGTGAGTGAGAGACAGAGAGAGAAAGATAGAGAGAGAAATAATCTAGTGTGGTTGACAAACCAGTGTACCACTAAAAGGAATGGAGACAGAGAGATCACGCAACAACAATAGGAAGACTGAGACAGACAGCATCAAGCAGACAGGGTGATAAGAGAGGATTAAAGTGCTGGAGGCACTCAGGATAGAGGTATACAACCGATAGAGGCATTTCAGGGAAAGTTCAAGGAGGTACAAAAAGTGGGTAAGTCATTTCAGGGGTTTTCTCTTCGCACAGACATAAAAAAAGTTTATGAGAAAGATAAACTGTGATCAGAGGGCGAATGGGATGAGAGAATATTGCAGAACAATAGAATCTAACAGGTGTGTTATCTGTTTTACTTCATTGCTTTGAAACAGACCTGGAGTAGAAGGACTCCCCCTGTTCCATTCACCATCATGTTTCTGAACTCCTAGACATGCAGTAGTAGCAGTCCCTCTGCTCTATGTGCAGGATTAATGACCAAGTTATGAGGCTGATTTCGGGCATAAATGCGAACCCCTTTCACGGTGGCAGAACTCAGGGTAACAGCAGACGAACGGAGAGGTGAAATCAATCCCAAGGTGAGATCATCAACATCATCATAGGCAGTGCCTCCGAATCGAGGAAGACTTGCTTCCATTCTAAAAATGAGTGCTTATTTGGCTGAACAGGCCAATATGAGAGCCACAGTCCCTGTCACATATGGGACAGACCATCGTTGAGGGAAAGGGTGGGTAAGACAATTTGCCACATGCTCGTTCCGCTGCCTGCACTTCATTTCTTCATGCTCTCGGCGATGAGACTCGAGATGCTCAGCACTCTCCTTGATGCACTTTCTCCACTAGCGGCAATCTTTGGCCAGGGACTCCCAGGTGTCAGTGCGGATGTTGTATTTTTTCAGGGAGACTTTGAGAGTGTCCCTGTAACATTTCCTCTGCCTACTTTTGGCGCGTTTTCCGTGAAGGAGTTCCGAGCAGAGTGCTTGCTTTGGAAGTCTCATGTCTGGCATTCGAATTATGTGGCCTGGCCAGCGGAGCTGATCAAGTGTGGTCAGTGCTTCAACTACTGGGGATGTTGGCCTGGTCGAAGATTCTAATGTTGGTGCCTCAGTCCTCGCAGGGGATTTGTAGCATCTCGCGGAGGCATCGTTGGTGATATTTCTCCAGTGACTTGAGGTGTCTACTGTACATGGTCCATGCCTCGGAGCCATACAGGAGGGCAAATATTACCATAGCTCTGTAGACCATGAGCTTGGTGGCAGTTTTGAGGGCCTTATATTCAAAAACTCTTTTCCTCAGGTGGCCGAAGGCTATTTTGGCGCACTGGAGGCAGTGTTGAATCTTGTCGTCAATGTCTGCTCTTGTTAATAAGAAGTTCCCGAGGTATGGGAAATGGTCCATGTTGTCCAGGGCCGCGTCATGGATCTTGATGATTGGGGGGGCAGTGCTGTGCGGCGAGGACAGGCTGGTGGAGGACCTTTGTCTTATGGGTGTTTTGCATAAGGCCCATGCTTTTGTACGCCTCAGTAAATACGTGGCATATGTCTTGGATTTCAGCCTCTGAATATCCACAGGCACAGGCATCATCCACATACTGTAGCTCGACAACAGAGGTTGGGGTAGTCTTGGTCCTGGCCTGGAGACAGCAAAGTTTGAACAGGTTTCCACTGGTTCTGAGGTTTGTTCCACTCCAGTGGGGAGCTTGTTGACTGTGAGGTGGAACATTGCAGCAAGGAAGATTGAGAAGATTGTTGTGGCAATGATGCAGCCCGGTTTGACCCCGACCCCGAGTCTGGATGCAAGGTGAGAACACCGCTGTTAAACGCCTGAAATGGGGCCATGTATTTTCAATTTCATAGCTGCTGGTGCGTGACTCATAGAAACATAGAAAATATGTGCAGGAGTAGAAACATAGAAACATAGAAAATAGGTGCAGGAGTAGGCCATTCGGCCCTTCTAGCCTGCACCGCCATTCAATGAGTTCATGGCTGAACTTGCAACTTCAGTACCCCATTCCTGCTTTCTCGCCATACCCCTTGATCCCGCTAGTAGTAAGGACTACATCTAACTCCTTTTTGAATATATTTAATGAATTGGCCTCAACAACTTTCTGTGGCAGAGAATTCCACAGCTTCACCACTCTCTGGGTGAAGAAGTTTCTCCTCATCTCGGTCCTAAATGGCTTACCACTTATCCTTAGACTGTGACCCCTGGTTCTGGACTTCCCCAACATTGGGAATATTCTTCCTGCATCTAACCTGTCTAAACCCATCAGAATTTTAAACGTTTCTATGAGATCCCCTCTCATTCTTCTGAACTCCAGTGAATACAAGCCCAGTTGATCCAATCTTTCTTGATATGTCAGTCCCGTCATCCCGGGAATCAGTCTAGTGACTCAGTACTGTAAATAATTTTCTCGAACATTGGGATGGATGACACTCTGGCAGCGGCTCTCTGCAGCCCCATCCACTGCACTGAATGCAGTCCCAACTTGTGGCGAAAGGGCAAACTCGAAGACTCAGGAAGGCAGCAGCATTACCTGGAGGATGAACTGCAAGAAGCATCCCAGTTTTGGGATACGGTCCCAGTCCTCTGGATAATCCCCAGTAGGAAACTTGGACACATGGCGATCCATAATCCTTGGTTCTATCAAGCTGCATCTAAACTCTCCGCGTTAAGGAAAATAGAATACGTATATTAGTGACAGCGTGAGTACTGAAAGCGCAAGATAGTGCAAATGACTGCGTGGCTGGAGTAGTGATGCAGGATGGAAGTCTTCAGATTCCTGGGACATTGGCACCTGTTATGGGAATGGAGGCACCTGCACAAGCTGGACAGGTTGCACCTGAACAGGAATGGGTCCAATGACACAGCCACGGGAGGGTGTAAACTAAGTTGGCAGAGGGAGGGGCACCAGGACGAACCAGAAGAGAAAAGAGACAATGTATATAGAAAACTATGAGTAACAAACAGCAACAGAACAAGGATCATGCAGTAAGAGCAGGAAGTAAAGGTAGTAAAATTGCAATGCCGACTAGCAGGCGCAAGTTGCCACATGGGGTTATGGTATAAAATGGCAATAACGGAGATCTGGCTTAAACATCGGCAAAAATAGGAACTAATCATTCCTGGCTAACATGAATCAATGAGGGATAGGGAAGCGGAAAGGAAAGGATGGATGTGGCAGTATTGATCAAGGATAATATTAAAGTTCTACAGAGGGACGATGTACTAAATGGCTGAAAGGCCAAATCTATTTGATAAGCGCTAAGGAACATAAAAGGTGCTGTTACATTACTGGGTGTTTTATATAGAGCCCCAAGTAGTGAGTAGAAGATTGAGGAGCAAATCTGGAGGCAAAAGTCAGAGGAATTTAAAAATAATAGAGCAGTGATGATGGGGGATTTCAGTTACCCCAACTGCGGAAAACTTACTAAAGGGCAAGGAGGGTGAAGAATTCCGAAAGTATGTGGAACAGAACTTTCCTAATCGATAGGTTCCCAGCAGAACGAGGAATGTAACTGTGCTGGATCTAACTCGGTCGAGTGAAATGCATGTATCAGGCCGAGAAATCTACGTAATAGTGATAAGAATATAAATTAGCCTAATTTGATTTTGAAAGGGAAAAACAAGCATCAAATGTGAAACAAGCCAATTCCAGTAATTTGAGAAGCTATCTAGCACAGGTGGACTTAAAAAAGATTGGACAGGAAATGACAATGACAGGCCTTCAAAGCAGAAATCGTTCCTGTACAAACTAAGCATATACCCATAACGAGGAAAGACGGGATGTCCAAAGCTAGAGCTCCCGAAATGACGAAGGAAGTAAAGGATAAAATAAAACAGAAAACGGAGATTCATGACAAATGTGAGGTGAAGAATTCAATCGAAAACCAGGCCAAATTGAAAGAGTGCCGAGGGCATTTGTGAAAACCATACAAAAAGGCACAGAGAAAGTATGAGAAAAGATTAGCATGTAACATGAAGGGTAACCCTAAAGTTTTTTATAGGAATGTAGGACAGCTAATTCAAAGAACCGACTCAGGCATATTGAACCGATAGGCCTAAGTCTGTGCTGTAATATTCTCTGATTCTCCGATTCTGAGATCCAGTTGCAATTCGGTGACTCATTTCCATTTCAGACTCTTACAGGTCATTGGCCACTCAAGTGAAGGCGTTGGATGCAACTTGGGCTCATTGCATATATTATTGTGCAAGGTCCTTCTCATTGGTGTATTTTACCAAACTGCAATTCACGGTTTATATCTTTCAAAATCTATTGGTTGTTTGGAAGGAACCACTTGTTTCTGTTTAAATTTGTGTCAAAGAATTAACTCCCAGTTCAATCGGGGTGTCAGAATTTGCTGGCGGGAGAGCTCGGTATCTGCGAACAGCTTTCGGTTCATGTTCAGATCCCATCGCTGTAACTGGCTCCCGGGATGATGCTGCGGTCCTTCCTGATCCTTTTTCTACCGCAGCTTCTGAACTGTGAGTTATTGATCATTGACAGTATTCGGTTATCTGTAGATACGCATATTATTATTAAAACATGTACCTCGTTGATACAATTATTGGTATTTACTGTGAACACATTGAGGTTTTGTGGAAAGTAAAAGCTGTTTGGTTTAACAGTGTCATGCAGAGTTTTTAGGAGGTTTCAGGACTGGTTCCTCCATCGCATTCCGCCTGCGGCTCTTGTACAGAGCAGACTGGACTTGAAAATCTTACGGGATTTTTTTTTAATGAGTCGGTTAGAAGTCGAACGCCTTCACTGATAGAATATAGAGTATCGGAGCGTGCGGTCAATTTATAGAATACTGGTATATTTTATTCAAATTTCTCATTCACTGGGATCGTATGAAGTTAACATTGAAATTGTGTATTTAATTTATAGAAGTTTAATGTAATACATATTTCGGGTTGTTTGATTCATTTTAAGTTTCATAGAGTTCAAATAGGCAATTAATTCGCCATTTTTCTTGGTGTCAGTGAACGCGTTCAAACACTTTTACATATTTTACGATGAGAATTGTATCAATCTTACATTTCGAACACAAATACCGAGACAGTTTTGTGTCATTGTGTCCCCTGCTTCTCTTGTACAGACAGAGCTGGTTTGAGTTGAAATTCTAACCGGATTATTTAAACCGAGATTGCTGGAAATAGAGCGCTGTCGCTTTTAGAATAGAGTTTGTCGGAGTCTGGGATGTAAGTTAACTCACTCAGTGTAGAACACCAGTCAATGCTGCACCTACAGTTCATTGAATCCACATACAAATTTCTGTCACAGATATTTCTCAGTAGAAGTGCTGCCTAACCACCGTGTGATACAATGAACTGAACTACTTCATACAGTACATTGAGCATTAGAATGTTGGATAAGGTTAATCAATATTGCCTAATAAAATATTCACCAGTGGTGGAATCAATATTGTTTCAATTAGCATTCATCATTTGTAAAATTATTATTAAATCGACTCTCCACATAATGATGTTAATAAAATGTCCGAGAACTTTGGCGAATTTGCTGTTGGTGTGTTGTTTAGTTCGTGAATATCTTCAAAATTATGAGCATTTGATATCAAATTAAGTTTTCTATTTCATACCTTTATTGAGGCATGCAATTATTAAGCTTGCTCAATCTCCTTCCGCTTGCCCCATACTTTTTACACAATGGCATGTAGTATATAATGTGATATCGAGACTTGTTTCTCAATCTCCTTCCACTTGCTGCGTTTTTCGGTCGGTGACTGCTTTCCGTTTCTTTCTGTGTCTGTGGATTCAGTCGGCGGCAGGTGCAGCCTTGACTGGTGTTCTAGACTCAGTGAGTTAACTTACACCCAAGACTGCGATACACTCTGTTCTAACAGTGAACGCGCTTTATTTTTCTCGGATCTATTGAAATAATTGGATTTGAATTTCAACCCCAGTCTGCAATATCTGAACAAGAAGCGCAGGGGACAAAATAAATCAAAAGTGCCGCGGTATTTGTGTCCGAGTTAGGGATAAACATAGAAAATGAAAGACAAGCAGGCACATTGCAAATTGAAGAAGCGCATGAATGTATTTTGAAGAGTTTGTTCTTGGTCGGAAGTCTTGGCTTCCAAGCCGCCTTTTCATAATTTTTAGATGAAGCTTCCTCCTTTATATCCTTGGTGTGTCCTCTTTCTCCCGCTATTCATTGTCCCCGAGCAGCCTTAATTCATCTAAGTTTCTGGGTGACTCTTCCTGATTACTCGTGTTATTATTGAGACAGTTTTCTATACCTGTTTGTCCCTGAGCAACTTCAGTTACAGGTCACTCTTTGTTCCTAAACCTTTTGGAACTTGCTATGTGAGCGTTGTTTTTTTAGTTCGTGATTAACTTCAAAATTATGACCACTTTATATCAAATTAATTTTCTAATTGACACATATATATATATCTTCATGATCATCATAGGCAGTCCCTCGGAATCGAGGAAGACTTGTTCCACTCTTAAAAAGAGTCCTTAGGTGGCTGAACAGTCCAATACGAGAGTCACAGTGCCTGTCACAGGTATAAACACCGTGCCATATAATAATGAAATTTTCTCTGTCTCCTTAGACATGCCCCATATATTGATATAGAGTCAGGTAGAATTTATTGAGGCATTGGGACTTGTTTTTTTAATTCTTTCCACACGCTCAGACATGTTATACAATGTCATAAGATATCGGGACGTATTTCTCCGTCTCCTTTCAACTGCTCGATAGTTTTTGCTGAGGTTTTCGGTCGATGGCTCCGTTCAATTTCTCACTGTTTGTTTGGTTATATTTATTAATCTCGATCAATAACTGATGCTGTTTTACTGACATGCGCAGGTTCTCGCACTGTTATCAGACACATTATTTGTTTAATGAAAGATATTTCCGCGAATCTTTTTATTTTACCAAACTGATTGGATACTAAAATCCTGTTTTGTGGATAATTTAAAGAACATTTTCTGCAATTCATTGAACACAAAAAACAGGAGATATATATTAATCCTTAACACATTTTCACAAACGGCATGCTGATCATAATCAAGTTACAGCAAACCGGCTTATTTTATTCAAATGTCTGTACACGAAGCGCAGGGGCAAAATAAATCAAAACTGCCGCGGTATTTGTGTCTGAGTTCGGTTTCAACATAGAAAATGAAAGGCAATCATACTAACTGAATATTGAACTGGATAACGTCATTTGTAGGAGTTGCTTTTAATACTTATTTTGGTTTGTTTTATTTTAAATTCATCAACTTCTTATAGGCTTTCAAATCTCCATTTCTATCGTTAATAGCAAACCCGCTCGAATATTTTACATTGGATTAACACTTATTTTAAATTCCCAGTTGAGATTTCTGTCAAACTTAGATTTAAAGCCGAAACCGAAAACAAATATCGCGGCAGATTTCTTTATTTTTGTCTTTTGCGGCTCTTGTACAGACAGAGCAGGCTGGAGTTGATGGAATTATTTAATGGAATTATTTACACTGAGACTGTTGGAAATAAAGCGTTGTTACTGTTGGAATATCGTGTATCGGAGCTTGGGTGTAAGTGAAAAGACTGAGTGCAGAACACCCGCCAAATTCGCACCGACTGCCGACTGAACCCACACAGACATTTCTGTCAGAGATATTTCTCATTAGAATTGATTTCTGGCCCCTGTGTAGAAGTAAAATAAAGTTTGTACAACATTGATGTGCTGGACAATGTCTACAAATATTTTATAATAAAACACTGATCAGAGTTAGACCCAATATTGTTTCAATTAGCAATAATTATTAATGCAATTATTTTGAAATACACGCTCAAAAATTATGTTACTGAAATTTCCTAAATCTGGCAGAATCTGCCGTGTGAGTATTGTTGTTTAGTTAGTGATGATGTTTAAAATAATGAATTTTAATATTAAATTAATATTTCTATTATTTTAAGATGGAGTTAGATTTTTGAACGATAAGGGAGTTATGGAAATGGAATGGAGGACAAGAGCAGATCAGCCATGGTCTTATTGAATGGTGGAGTAGGCTTGAGGCGCCAGATGGCCTACACCTGCTCTAAATTCTTATGTTCTTATGTAGGATAAAGGGTCGGCCATTTGGAACTGAGATGAGGAGGAATTTCTTCACTTAGAGGGTTGTGAATCCTTGAAATTCTCCACACAAAGGATTGTGGATGTTGAGTCCTTGAATGTATTCAAGGCTGAGAGCGATAGATTTTTGGACTCTAGAGGAATCAAGGGCTATGAGGATGAGGCGGAAAAGTGGAGTTGAGATCGAAGATCAGCCATGATCTAATTGAATGGCAGAGCAGGTTCGTGGGGCCATACGGCCTACTCCCGCTCCTAATTCTTATTTCATGTAGATATAAGTAGAGTTTATTGTAATAATTACCTTTTCGCATTCACCTTCCACATTCCATACATTTTACACAATGGCATGTATGGTTAATGAGATTTCGGAGCATGTTTCTCTAGCTCCTTTCATTTAGTCGTTGTTTTTTGCTGAGAATGTCGTTCGATGACTCTGCTTATTTTCCGCTGTGTGTTTCTTTATATTTATTAATCCCTGTCAGTAACAAAACTGGTTCACTTACTTGGAAATATACCAGCTTGGTTACTTTATGTATCGAGGGAAATATATTTACGTGAATGATCGTCTTGTATTAATAAAACTGATTGGATGCTAAAATCCAATTTATGTAGATAATTTAATGGGCATTTTCTGCAAATCGTAGAACTGAGAAAAAAAAAACATGAACGGTGCATTACTCCCTGAAACATTTTCATCAATCGTGCGCTTTTTCAATGTCAATTTACAGGAAAATGGTATATGTTATTCAAATTTCTCATCTATTGCGATTTATGAAGTGAATACTGAAATGGATTTTGCCATTTACAGAATTCTCTTTTAATACATAATTTGGGTAGTTTGTTTGACTTTATATTTATGTCGATAATTTAATGGGCATTTTCTGCAAATCATAGAACTGAGAAAAAAGTATATTCCATCAACTTCAAATGGGAAATTATTTCTCAAATTCTGTCAGCGACAGTGAACGTGTTTGTATTATTTTCAACTTATTAACACTTACTTAAAATTCCCAGTTGAGAATTGTGTCAAACTGAAATGGATTCACTGAGTGCAGAACACCAGACAAAGCTGCATCCACTGCCGACTGATCCCGCACAATATTACTGTGACCGATATTTCTCAGATCTTGTGCTCTCTGACCGAAGTGTGATACAGAGAAATGAAGTAAAATATTTAAATAATTGATTCAAGTTTAGACTGTTGGAGAAATACTCTAAAAACATTCAGTTATAGACTAATTAGAGGTGAAACCAATATTGTTTCAACTGAATTAATTATTACTATAATTATTGATAATTACACTCTCCAAAAATGATGTTACTGGAAGTTCCAAAAGCTCTGGTGGATTTGCGTGGTGCGTGTTGTTGTTTAGTAAGTGAAGTTCTTCAAAATTATTGATTTTTAACTGAAATTAATGTCATACATTAAATGAACAGTATCATTTAGAGGTTACTACATAAGATAAAAGCTCGCGGAGTTGGGGGTAAGATACTAGCATTGATAGAGGATTGGTTAACTAACAATAAACAGAGAGTCAGAATAAATGGGTAATGATCCGGTTGGCGAACAGTGAAACAGTGATTAATGGGGTGCCGCAGGGATCGGTGCTGGGTCCTCAACTATTTACAATCTGATTTGAACAAGGGACCGAGTGTAATGTAGCCAAGTTTGCTGATGGTACAAAGATAGGCGGCAAAGCAAATTGTTAGGAGGAGACACAAAATATGCAAGGGGATATAGACAGGCTAATTAGTGGGAAACAATTTGGCACATGGAGTATAATGTGGCAACATGTGAGGTTATCCACTTTGGCAGAAACAATAGAAAAGCAAATTATAATTTAAATGGAGAAGAATTGCAAAACGCTTGTGCATGGAACAGGAAAAGTTACAGCAGGTACAGCAATTCATCAGGAAGGCAAATGGAATATTGGACTGTATTGCAAGGGGGATAGAGTATAAAAGCAGAGAAGTCCTGCTACACCTGTACAGGATATTGGTGAGGTCACACCTGGAGTACTAGTACAGTTTTTGCCTCCGCATTTGAAGAAGGATATACTGGCAATGGAGGCTGTTCAGAGAAGGTTCGCTAGGTTCATTCCAGAGATGAGCGAATTGACTTATGAGAATAGGATGCATAAGTTAGGACTATACACATTTGAGTTCAGAAGAATGAGATGTGATCTTATTGAAACCTATAAGATAATGAGGCAGCTTGACAATATGGATGCAGAGAGGGTATTTCCACTCATAGGGGAAAATAAAACTAAAGGACATAGAATAAGGGGCCACTTATTTAAAACTGAGATAAGAAGAAATTTATTCTTCCAGAGGGTTGTGAATCTATGGAATTATCTGCCCCAGAAAGCTGTGGAGGCTGGGTCATTCAATATATTTAAGGCAGAGATAGACAGATTTTAGAGTTATAAGGGAGTAAAGAGTTAAGGGAATGGGACATGTAAGTGGAGCTGAGTCCATGATCAGATCAGCCATGATCTTATTGAATGGTGGAACAGGCTCGAGGTGCCAAATGGCCGACTCCTGCTCCTATTTCTTATTTTTTTTAAGTAATGATGAACGTTTCAAAATCTCGTTCCACATTCTCCATGTTTTATATTATTCATGTAGCATTTAATGAGATATGCGGATTTGTTTCTCTAACCTCTTTCAAATGCTCAATAGA
Organism: Pristiophorus japonicus; assembly: GCF_044704955.1. Classification (NCBI taxonomy): domain Eukaryota; kingdom Metazoa; phylum Chordata; class Chondrichthyes; family Pristiophoridae; genus Pristiophorus; species Pristiophorus japonicus. The sequence continues at coordinate 60,267,036 of NC_091998.1, read as the reverse complement.
TTTTTTGCTGAATTTGTTGGTGGATGACTCCATTCACTTTCTCAATGTTTCCACTTTGTGCTTGGTTATAGTCATTAATTTATATCAATAAAAATCTGGTTCTCACATATTCATCAAATACATTATTCGTTGAATGAGATATATTTCACAGTTATTTATTTTATTTTATGTTATAAAACTAATTGGATACTAAAATGTTGTTTTTATAGTTAATTTAAAGAACATTTTCTGTAAAGTGTAGAACGGAGAAAAAATATTTAATTATCACAAACCGCACGCTGATCACAATCAATTTACAGAAAACGGGTATATTTTATTCAAATTGGTCATTCTTTGGGATCGTATGAAGTCAATATTCAAATTGTTTATTTAAGTTCTAACATTTTACATTTCGTTTATATTTTGAATTCTTTGTTTGATTTTAAATTCAATCAACTTCAAATAGGGAACCACATCTGATTAAAACTTTGATTTTCAAAGGAGGTTTGTGTTACATTTAGATTTAAAGCCTAAATCGAACACAAATACTGCGCCAGTTTGTTTTATTTTGCTCCCTGCGGCTGTCGTACAGACGAGGCAGACAGGAGCTGATATTCCAGTCGGTGTTTTAAACCGAGCCTATTGGAAGTAGAGCGCGGTCACGGTTAGAATAGAAGGTCTCGGAGCTCGGCATTTAATTTCCCTCACTGAGTGTAGAACACCAGTCAAAGCTGCACACACTGCCGACTGATCCCACACATAGATTTATTTTCTCAATAGTTCTCAGTAGAAGTGCTGTCTGACCCCCATGTGAGACAATGAATGGAATTAAAATATTTTAAATAGTGTGTTCAGCGTTACAGTGTTGCAAAGGATTAAAAATATTGTACATTTAAATATTAGCTAGAACTTGAACGTCTATTGCTTCAATTATTAATATCACTCTTATCAAGTACACTCTCCAAAAAGTGATGCTATTGAAACATCCTCAATCTCTCGCGGATTTGCTGTAGGAGTATTTTGTTCAGCTACCGACGATCGTCAAAACAATGACTTTTTATATAAAATTAAGCATTCTGATTCATATATTCATAAGTAGCGTGCCATATAATAATCATGCTTCTCAGTCTTTTTCTACATGCTCCATAATTTTTATGTAGTGCGATGTATTGTTTAATGAGATATCGGGACTTGTTTCCCGATCTCCTTCCGCCCGCTCCATGCTTGGTCGCTTTGTGTAACAAATCCTGAATTGGTTTGTATATTTATCTTCGGCAGATGGCGATCAGAGTCATTTATCCTGGTCTTATAAATAGTCGGTGCGTATTTGGTATTTCTGACCGAGGTAACGTTTATTCAGGCAACTGTTAAGCGATATAGAGATACTCTTGAAATTACTGTTACCGCGTTTAACGCACAATCTGGATTGTTTGGTGTGAGCTCCCTCTGGTGTTTTAATGGAAGTTTTAACCTATAATTAATGTGTTTAAAAGTCATTTGCTTCCTAAATCGAACAGGAACTCATTTAAGTGTGAAAGCTGTTCACATCGACCTGAAATATTCATGTAAAATAATATTTCAATTCTTGATACATCTAATAATCTGTAATGATAAGAATGTCCATATATACTCTGTATTGACTGTATTTTTAAATCCCTAAATCAGCCCTGTAGTCAACTTCAAGGAACTGAAAATTTCGTGGCTTTGCATCCAATTCAGGAAGTTAAATTCGCGGCAGAGAATATCGCTAAATTCTCACATTTTAGTTCTCGTCCTTTGAGTACTGGAGGAGTTCTCAGATATGAGGAGCCGTGTAAATAAATGGGAAAAGAATACCGACTGAGAAAGGACAGGATGGCCAGTTATCCCTGATAATATGAGAAAAACTCGACAAATGCAGGACCATGCGAGTCTCGGTTGTAGATTGATTTTTAATTATTCTGGGGTCAGGGTTACACGATGGGATCTGTGGTTGGGGAAATATTGGAGTCCATTATTAAAGAAGCAGTAGCAGGACATTTGGAAAAACAATATTCGGTCAGGCAGAGTCAGCATGGATTTATGAAGGGAAGTCATGTTTGACAAATTTGCTGGAATTCTTTGTGGATGTAATGAACAGGGTGGATAAAGGGAAACCAGTGGATGTGGTATATTTGGACTTCCAGAAGGCATTTGACAAGGTGCCACGTAAAAGGTTATTGCACAAGATAAAATTCACGGGGTTGGAGGTAATATATTAGCAAGGATAGAGGATTGGCTAATGAACAGAAAACAGAGAGTCGGGATAAATGGTTCATTCTCGGGTTGGCAATCAGTAGCCAGCGGGGTGCCACAGGGACCAGTTAAGGGATCCCAACTATTTACAATCGACATTAATGAATTGGAAGAACCAAGTTTGCTGATGATACAAAGATGGAAGGAAAAGCAATTTGAGAGGAGGACGCAAAAATCTGCAAAAGGATATACACAGGCTAATTGAGTGTGCAAACATTTGGCAGATGGAGTATTAAGTTGGAAAGTGTGAGGTCACTTTGGAAGAAAAAAATAAAAGAGCAAGTTATTATTTAAATGGAGAAAGATTGCAAATTACAACGGGACCTGGGGGTACTTGTGCATAAAACATAAAAGGTTAGTTTGCAGGTACAGCAAGTGATCAGGAAGGCCAATGGCATCTTGGCCTTTATTGCAAAGGGGATGGAGTACAAAAGCAAGGAAGTCATCAGGGTCATCAGTATTCGTGAGGAATACTGTGTGCAGTTTTGGTTTCCATATTTATGAAAGGATATACTTGCTTTGCAGGCAGTTCAGAGAAAGTTTAAAAGGTTGATTCCGGAGATGAGGGGGTTGACCTATGAGGGAAGTTTGAGTAGGTTGGGCCTCTACTCATTGGAATTCAGAAGAATGAGAGGTGATCTTATCGAAACGTATAAGATTATGAGGGGGCTTGACAAGGTGGATGCAGAGTGGATGTTTCCACTGATAGGGGAGACTAGAACTAGAGGGCCTAATCTTAGAATAAGCGGCGACCTGTTTAAAACTGAGATGAGGAGAAATTTCTTCTCTCAGAAGGTTGTGGATCTGTGGAATTCGCAGCCTCAGAGAACTGTGGAAGCTGTGACGTTGAATACATTAAAGACTGTTTCTTAAACGATAAGGGAATAAGAGGTTATATGGAGCGGGCAGTGAAGTGGAGCTGCGTCCATGATCGGATCAGCCATGATCATGTTAAATGGCGGAAAGCTCGAGGGGCCATATGGCCTACTCCTGCTTCTATTTCTTATCTTCTTATGATCAGGCCGGCGTTTATTCCCCACCCTAGTTGCTCTGAGAAGATGGTTCTTATATTTAAACCACTGCAGTCCCTGTGCTGATAGTGTTCTGGGACTCCACAGTTCATTGTATTCGTGATTTTTCTTTCTAACAGTTTCATTCATTTCTTGTCCCAGTGAATTCTGATTCTCAATGTTTCATTTCAGGCGAACCTGCGGACAGTCAGGCTGACCCGGCAGGTAATCGCCGTTATATTGACATTATCTGGTATCTCTCTGCTCTAATTCATCTCATTGAATATTAAGGCTGGGTGACAACCTCAGGGCATTTTTCATCACCGATTAGCCTCAGAGGGGAAAGGAGCCTCCCGCGGTCCGTTACTAAAGATCTTTAATTGCAGTTGAGAGGCGGCTGCTGACTTTACGCGGGCCGATAATAAACGGGATCCCTGAAGGGCAGGGAGTGAAGGTCCGGCTCCACTGACACTACTGCCGGTCCCAAAGGGCGGCTCACTTTCCAACTCACCAATCAGAGCTGACATGAATATCACATGGCTATCAAGGCCCATCTCTTTTTCTATTGGCTCCGGGGGTCTTCCAATCCTGACCTGGTCTGGGCTCGCGTTATCTTCGGCGCATCCGCACTAAGCAGGACGGTCAGCTGACCTTTGCAGCCACGCCCATCTCCCGAGGTGTGAAGGCTGCAATATATTCTGCGCCAATAACCCAACCCTTCCCCGTGGGAGCCGCTTCGGTGCTGGGAACTTCCCGCCGACACCAGGTCCCCTGCTCGCTTACACCGTTAATTGGTATGTTCCTCTGCCTTTTGCCATGTTTAATGTTGACTCCGGATTTTATTCGGAGTCTGGGCACAATCTGATGTTCCCACTGATTCCTCACATGACCCCCGCCTTGCCCGTCGAATGGGGTGGCGGTCCGCGAGCTGGGAGACTGTGGGTTTAATACACTGCAACCGCTTGATGTTATTGCTGATATTTTACAGAGCCGGTGAAGCTGAGACTGGTGAATGGGGGCGGCCCGTGCGCTGGGAGACTGGAGGTTTACTACAGGAGAAAGTGGGGGACTGTGGATGATGATCTCTGGGACCTGCGGGACGCCGCTGTTGTGTGTCGGGAGCTGGGCTGCGGGACCGCGCTGTCAGCACTGGGCCGGGCTCACTTTGGGGAAGGGTCCGGACCCATTGTGACGACATATGTTAAGTGCGGCGGGACCGAGGCCGCTCTGCGGGAATGTGAGTCATATTCATGGGATCACTATTCCTGGTCACACTCCTATGATGCCGGCGTCATCTGCTCAGGTAAACATCTTTCTCAGAACTCTCATCTCCCGTCGCGTTTGATGATTTCCGGGAAAAAAATGGATATAAAGTTACCTACGACTGTCCGTCCCTGGAAAGTGAGATTTTATAATTCCTGCATTGTCCGGTTATTATTGTTATATTATTATTAGGATCACTGTTTGTCTTGTGGTAACATCAATATTATTATATGTGATACACATCCCCCACAGCGAGCAGTAATTACCTGAAACGCGGCACATTTACAATGCAGACAGAACAAGCTCCCATTGAGATTTGACCCAAAGCCGCAGTGAATGAGCGGAACCGCTGGAAATGTCACAATCTCCAGCCAACTCTCCATTCTCAACCCGGCAGCTATCGGGCATGCGCCGTGAGTCCGCCTGTGCGCCTGCGCTCACCGCTTGATGTGCGATGTGATATTTTGCACAGACTGTGAATCTGAGACTGGGGAGGGAGGTTTCTCAGCCTCGGGGAGCCTGGGCAATGGGTCCGCGGGTACTGTGGGCAGCACGGGAGGAAACTAAACAGTAAGATTCCACAGCTGCCTAAGTTTCCAATTAGTTTGCTATTTAGAAGGGTATTGAAACACCAAGGAGGACAGAATCTTAGACGAGAATAGTTAGCTGTTCGAATAAATGAACACATTCTCGTGGAACTGCTGGAAATAACGGATAATTCCCTTGCAAACCTGACCCATAGTTCTCGTGATCGCTATCTAAACAGATTAAATAGCTATTTACCAATGAGCTAATTACGTCATTTCCTGGTTGTGGGAACTTGCTGTGCGCAACATGGATGTTTTAGAAAAAAGCTCGTCTAGTCTTGTTGATGGAGGTCCAATTTACCCATGTACTACTTTAGAACAAGTCTCCCTACCAGTAAGAATAAATAAATAAATAAATGTATGTATGTACAGGACCGGAGAATCCTGGTTATTTGGTACATTTGCAGCTCCCCCTTGCAATTGCCGCATCACATTATTTCATGTCACACGATTCAGTTGAAGCTCATATTCTTAATGATCCCGTCTGTGTGAGTGAGTTAAACGCCTAACCTTCCCACAATAATTAGACTTGTTCGCTCGTTTGTGACAGAAGCATTTTGATTTAAATTAATTCAAATTTGACCATCTCCGTGCGAATTATGTTTCGGTTCCTGGATTATATTTTCAACGTTCAAATGAAAACACAAAATAGAAGGGGCTATCTAAAAAAACGTTCATAACATACACGGCGATAAGATAGAAACTGATAACATCAATACTTCCTCTAACATATTTATACAATATGATCCCAGTGTATACGATGCCTCTCACTTGAGTGTAAATAAACAGGGCAATCGGATTATTGATGAGATAACAGAATCTGTGACAACATTTTAATACAAAGCGCCTTACAATGCTATCTGTTTATTTAAATATAATTCTTAGGAAGCGCTAAGCCCAGACTGGTGAATGGAAGCAGTGCCTGTGCGGGGAGACTGGAGATTTATGGGAATGGAATCTGGAGGACAGTTTGCGGCGATCGGTCCTGGGACTTAGCGACTGCGGAAGCTGTTTGTAACGAGCTGGGCTGTGGCTCAGTGGCAGCAGCGCCGGTTGATGCTCACTTTGGAGAAGGTTCAGGGCCTGTTATTGGTCCAGCTGGCTGCGGACACCAGCGGGATGTGGGAGTTATCTGTTCAGGTACAAATTGATCTTTATGTGAACATACGGATTACAGTGCGGCCACATCTAGATAGATAGTGACGGATTAGAAACATTTACATGTTCTGCTTGATGAAGGGGCGGATTTTAAACAGGATTTAGTATTACATTTCTTCACTTTTGGGTGAAATTGGCTGGTTTGTCCAATCAGAAGTTCGAAGCTAATTTTCAATCCTGTTAGTTTGACTGGACACTGCGTACTGATAGGTCAGTAGGTCAGTTAAATGAGATTGAGAAACGAATGTTCAATTCAGTCCCACCTGCAAAGTAAAATGACTTGACCGGTGCAAAGAATAGAGCAGTTTCAGAGCATTTGCTGCCCCTACTGCTGAGCGGTCTCTCACTGCGCCTGCTATTTTTGCACCTTGCGCTGAGCGGTCTCAGTGCCTTTCAGTAAAGCTACTGTAGGCTGGACTAGTATAGTAAATCTTGTTCAATGGGCTCTAACAGTATCTCATATTTACTGGCCTTCCATTGTACGTCCTCTTGTCTGGGCTCTCACGGTATCTCTTGTTGGGGTTTTCACTGTTCTTATATCGACGAGGATTTCACTACGCCAGCTATTGACTGGGTGACAAACCTGCACATTTGATTATTTGGTTCTGGGTTTTCATGCACCAACTGTTTAGTGGGCAGTTACTCTCCAGCGGATAATTGTGTTCTCACCTCACGCTCTAATTAAAATTATAATGTTAGAAATGAACGTAAGAATAATACATGTAAGTGCCGTTGTTAACGATGTTAATGAGTAACCAATTCCTGTAATATAATCGGTCAATACTGATCTTGGCCAGGTTGGTCGATATTTTTGCACTTGGGGAATTAATTGATTCCATTATGCATCAAACTTCATGGTTTTCTACGCTACAACAATGACCTCCGTTCAATCCATTTAGTCCAGAAGCAGACTTCAGTTTATCTTTAATTAATTGTGCTCACCTTTCATTCATACATATTTCTACAACAGTCTAATTGTTTCAGGCGTCTCTGTTCTTTTCTAATTATAAAACGTCTGAACCAATGAACACTACTCCCCTACTAAAGTTCAGAGATTACAAGGTTGCCCGGCCCAGCACCTGATTTCTGTGACATGGACAGTGATCAATGCCGAGCATTTCAAGATAGTAAATTAAACAAATAAACTATTCATGTTAAAGAATGAAAATATTTGAACAGTTACACATAATCACTGTAGCATTTTCTGTTCTTAAAAAACAGCTCCCATTCTGCCAATAGATTAGGAGAAATATCTGTATCCTTAGAAAAAGCAGAAAACCAGCAAGGTTTGATCATTTCATTATTTTAAAACCATCTCACTTCCATTAAAAGGAGCAGTAGAAATGCAGCAACGTTTGACTATTTTAATATATTTAACATCCATCTCAAATTCCGCTACAAGAGCTCTGAAATCATATATTAAATAATTGTTACCCTTGTTATATCCCATGAAAGGAGCATTAAACCCAACAGAGTTTGATTATTTATTAATGTTTGATGTCTACCTCACATTCCAGTAATGGAGCAGGAATAACCTGCAGTGTTTGATTATTTTGTTCTATTTAACATTCAATGTATAACCCTGCAACGGAAAACGACACAGCTGAATTGATTTATGTTTAATTATATATGAACAGCAAGCTGGTTATAAATAAGAAATCAGAGGGTCGGGGTAAAAGACAGTTACTTATATTGACAAATGGTGGAAGAGGTGTTCCAGAAGAATCGGTGCTGGGACCACTTTTGTTCATCTTTTACATAAATGATTTGGACTTGGCGAATGAAATTACAATTTCAAAATTTGCGGATTACACACAATTATGAGTTGTAGTTCATATGGAAGAGGACTGCGACTAAATACAGCAATACATTAATAAACTTCTATAATGCGCTTGGAATTGACAAATGTAATTCAGTATAGATAATTATGAGGCAGTACATTTTAGTAGGAGGAATAAGGAGACCACATATCCCTTAGAAAATAAGTGTCGTACTGGTAATGAGGAACATTGGGATCTGGGCATAAAGATACACAGATGCATAAAAGTGGCGACGCAGGTTAATAACACCATTAAAAGACAAAACAAAGCACTGGGGTTCATTTCTGGAGGGCTGTAACTGGAAGTAGAGAAGATATGTCAAAACTGTATAGAGCTTTGGTTAGATCACACTTGGAATACGATGAACAGGTCTGGTCTCCATATTATAAAATGATAGAGGCATGAGAGAATAATAAAAGATTAAATAGAATATCAGAACTGAGAGGTTAAAGCTATCAGGAAATATTGAACATGTTGGGGCTATTTTCTCCACAAAAGGGAAGACTGCGGTTTTAATGCCCCTCCACCCCACCCCACCCCCCCCCCCCCCTTCACCACCATGCTTGAAGTGGGTGTTGCCAATCTGCACGACCTCTGATTGTCTCCACTGGGCCAGAAGCGCATCATGATTTTGGGGCTGCAAAACCAAAACTGAGTATGGCGCTGCACGATAGCAGCCTGGACCACACAAGGGGGCATGAATTGGGCAGACTGGTGAATCGGCAAAACCGCCAAGATGGTGGACCATGTCACTCGTGACCTCCCCTTTATCTTCCGTCCCGCGAGTGGAAGTCTGCACGCTTCATGACCCAGGAGGCTGGAGCTGACACCCACATGCGCCAGCATCATGGGGCGTGAGGCATATCTGCCGTCGTTTGTCAAATGTTGGTGCATGCCACATACTGGGATGACTTTATCACCTGGTGCACAATAGTCCGTGGGGCCTCTGCAATCTCCTGGGTAATTTTGTGGTAGCTGGTAACCCCACACTGACAAAGTGTTTCACGCCCCGTTAGCGTCCTGTGGAGGTGCTAATGGACATCTCCAAGAGCGGCAATTTCGAACCCAACAATCTGCAACAAAATGCATTGACATTTGGAATAATATGGGTCAATCAATGAAAGCCTACATGAACTTGTTACATAAGAACATAAGAACACAACAAATAGGAGCAGGAGTAGGCTATACAGTCGCTCGAGCCTGCTCCGCCATTCAATAAGAAACTGGCTGATCTGATCATGGACTCAGCTCCACTTCCCCGCCTGCTCCCCATAACTCCTTATCCCCTTATCAGTCTATTTCTGTCACATTTATTCAATGTCCCAGCTTCCACTGCTCTCCGAGACAGCAAATTCCACAGACTGGGAACCCTCTAAGAGAAGAAATTCCTCTTGATCTCTGTTTTAAATGGGCGGCCCCTTATTCAAAGACCATCGAATTCTCATCTCCCCCATCAGTGGAAACATCCTCTCTGCATCCACCTTGTCAAGCAACCTCATAATCATACTTTTCGAAAAGAACACCTCTCATTCTTCTGAATTCCAATGAATAGAGGCCCAACCTACTCAATCTTTCCTCATAAGTCAAAACCCTCATCTCCGGAATCAACCTAGTGAACCTTCTCTGAACTGCCTCTAATGCAAGTATATCTTTTCCTAAATATGGAAACCAAAACAGCATGCAATGTTCCAGGTGTGGCCTCACCAATACCTTATCAAGTTGTAGCAAGACTTCCCTGCCTTTATACTCCGTCCCCTTTGCAATAAAGGTCAAGACACCATTGGCCTTCCTGATCACTTGCTGTACCTGCATACTATCCTTCTGTGTTTCATGCACAAGTAGCCCCAGGTCCCGCTGTACTGCGGCACTTTGCAATCTTTCTCCATTTAAATAATAACTTGCTGTTTGATTTTTTTCTGCCAATATGCATGACCTCACACTGTATTCCTCATATAATGCTCCATCTGCCAAATTCTTGCCCACTCACTGAGCCTGTCTGAGTCCTTTTTCAGATTTTTTGCGTGATCACACATTCCTGTTCCTCCCATCTTATATGCCAGCAAACTTGGCTACGTTACACTGTGTCCCTTCTTCCAAGTCGTTAATATAGATTGTGAATAGTTGGGGTCCAAGCACTGATCCCTGCGGCACCCCACTAGTTATTGGTTGCCAACCAGAGAATGAAGCATTTATCACGATTCTCTGTTTTCTGTTTGTTAGCCAATCCTCTATCCATGCTAATGTATTAACCCCAACCACGTGAAATGTTATCTTGTGCAGAGCCTTTTATGTGGCATCTTTTCAAATGCCTTCTGCAAGTCCAAATGCACAACATCCACTCGTTCCCCTTTATCCATCCTGTTCGTTACATCCTCAAAGAACTCCAGCATATTTGTCAAACATGACTTCCCCTTCATAAATCAATGCTGACTTTGCCTGACCGAATTTTTCTAATCCAAATATCCTGCTACTGCTTCTTTAATAATGGATTCCAACATTTTCCTAACCATAGATGTTAGGCTAACTGGTCTATAGTTTCCTGCTTTTTGTCTGTCTCCTTTTTTTAAAATCGGGCCATTACATTTGCATTTATCCAATTTGCTGGGATCTCCCCAGAATCCAGGGATTTTTGGTAAATTACAACCAATGCATCCACAATCCCTGCCGCTCCTTCTCTCAAGACCCTAGGATGCAATTCATCAGGTCAGGGGATTTTTCTACCTTTAATCCAATCATCTTACTGAGTACCACCTCCTTAGTGATTGTGATTGTGTTAAGTTCTTCCCCCCTATAGCCCCTTGACTATCCGCTGTTGGAATATTGTTAGTGTCCTCTAACATAAAGCCTGATACAAAATATTGGTTCAGAGTTTCTGCCATCTCCGTGTTCCCCTTTACTAGTTCCCCGGTCTCGTCCTCTAAGGGACCAACATTTACTTTAGCCACTAATTTCCTTTTTGTATACCTATAGAAACTCTTGCTATCTGCTTTTATATTTTGTGCACGTTTACTTTCATAATCTATCTTCCCTTTCTTAATCATTTTTTTAGACGTACTTTGCTGGCTTTTTAAAAGTTCCCAGTCTTCTGTCCTCCTAGTAGTTTTGGCCACTTTGTATGCCCTTGTTTTTAATTGGATACCGTCCTTTATTTCTTTAGTTAGCCACGGATGGCTATCTTTTCTCTTACACCCTTTCCTCCTCACTGGAATATATTTTTTTGAGAGTTGTGAAATATCTCCTTAAATGTACACCACTATTCATCAACCTTCCTACACATTAATCTATTTTCCGAGTCCATTTTACCCAACTCTGCCCTTATACCTTCAGTCTCATTAATTTAAGCTGGTTAGAGATCCAACTTCCTCACCTTCCATCTGAATTTGAAATTCAATTTCAATTGATCACTCATTCCGAGAGGATCCTTTATTAGCAGATTGTTTATTAATCCTGTCTCATTACACAGGACCACATCTAAAATAGCATGCCCCCTGGTTGGTTCCATTACATACTGCTCAAGGAACCTGTCCCTTAAGCACTCTATGAACTCTTCCTCAAGGCTACCCTGACCAATTTGATTTGTGCAAATAATATGGAGCATAAAATCACCCATGATTATTGCTGTTCCCTTTTTATAAGCCCCCACTATTTCCTGGTTTATGCTCCGGCCAACAGAGTTGTTACTGTTAGGGAACTACGGCCACCAATGACTTTTTCCCCTTATTGTTCCTTATCTCCACCCAAACTGTTTCAACACCCTTATCATTTGAGCCAATATCACTTCGTAATATTGCAGTGAGTCCATCCTTTATCAATAGAGCTACCCCACCTCCTTTTCCTTTCCATCTGTCCTTCCGTATTGTCAAGTAGCCCTGAATATTTACCTTGCATCCACGTCTGTCATGGCTATCAGATCATACTCGTTTGTCTCAATTTGTGCCGTCAACTCATCTATTTTGTTACAAATGCTACATGCATTTAGACAAAGTGCCTTTAAGATTGTTTTTTTTACCCTTTGTTCCTGCTTATTTCCTCTCTCCTTCAAATTCACTTTCTTTATTTTTGCTTGCTAATTTCAGCTTTTTTCCTCTCCCTACTGCATCTATTTTCACTTTCCCATCCCTCTGCCAAGCTAGTTTAAAGCCTCCCCAAAAGCACTAGCAACCCCCGCCGCCCTGGCACCCGCGAGGATATTGCTCCCGGCTCTGTTGATGTGCAACCCGTCTGGCTTGTACAGGTCCCACCTCCCCCAGAAGCGATCCCAAAGCCTCAGCAAACTAAAGACCTCACGCCTGCACCATCTCTCCAGCCACGTATTCATCTGCTCTATCCTCCTATTTCTGTGCTCACTAGCTCGTGGCACTGGGAGTAATCCGGGGATTACTACCTTTTACGGCCTGCTTTTTAATCTCTCTCCTAGCTCCCTAAACTCTGCCTGCAGGACCTCATCCCTCTTCCTGCCTATGTCATTGGTACCGATGTGGACCACGACCTCTGGCTGTTCACCCTCACCCCCCAGAATTCCCTGCAGCCGCTCAGTGACATCCTTGACCTGGCACCAGGGGGACAATATACCATCCCGGAGTCACGTCTGCAGACGAATAAACACCTGTCTGCTTTCCTGACTATTGACTCCCTACCACTTCCATTCTTCTTCCTCCTCCCCCCCCTCCCCCCCCCCCCCCGCCCCTGCACAGCTGAGCCACCCATGGTGCTGTGGACTTGTCTCTGGCTGCACTCCCCAGATCCACCATACCCCCACCGGTACTCAGAACAGAATACTGGTTGGAGAGCGAGAAGGACTCAGGGGATTCCTGCACTACCTGCCTAGTCTTCCTCTTCTGTCCGGTGGTCACCCACTCCCTCTCTGCCTGCACACTCTTAAGCTGTGTGGTGAACGCATCTAGAAATGTGCTATCCACGTTGCTCTCAATCTCGCGCATGCACCGCAGTGACCCCAGCTGCCGCTCAAGCTCCAAAACACGGAGCTCCAGTTGTTGCAGCCGGAGACAATTCCCGCAGACGTGGTCGCCCTGGCAACGAGAAGCACCCGGGACTTCCCACATGCCACAGGATTTGCAATCCACGGGACTGAGCTGCCCTGCCATCCCTCTAGTTGTACTTGCAACTATCGAGTAGAACTAAACTCTAAACCTTTGCACAGCCGCTACTCAGCAAACAGTGATTTAATTAACTCGCTCTCCTTAGATAATAAATATCACATACATTTACTGGCAGATCCTACTTACCACAATGCCAAAGATTTCCTACTGAAAAGAAAAAGAACAAGAAAAGAAAAATACTCACCAGTCCACCAGCCAATCACTTACCTGCTCGGCTGTGACATCACAGTTCGATTTTGATTTTTGTTTTAACTTTTTGTCCCTGCACCAGTTGGCTCCTCCGACCGCTGCTGGCCTTTTTATAGGCCTCGACCTCCCATTATTTTACTCTTTGATGAATTACCTGAGAGGTTTGATGATGGTAGCTCGGTTCATGTTGTGTACATGGACTTTCAAAATGCGCTTGATAAAGTATCAGACGTGTTAGAAAAATAATGCCCATGGGATTAAAGTGGCAGTGGCTGCGTGGATACGCAAATGGCTAAGGGACAAAACCGCAGAGCATCGTGGTGAATTTATGTTTTTTCAGACTGGATGGAGGGGCGCAGTTGTGTCCCGCAGGGGTTGGTGTTTATTCTACTATTCTGTTAGTTATATATTAATCACCTGCACTTGTTTATACAGTGTATAATTTCAAACTTTGCAACTGACACAAAACTTGGAAATGCATTAATCATTTTACGAGGCATAGTAATAGAATTCAGCGGGACATAGGCAGACTGGTGAAATTGGCAGACACTTGGCATATGACAATTATTACAGAGAAGTGTGACGTGATTCATTTTAGTAGTAAGAAGAAGCAAAGGCAATATATATTAAATGCCACAATGTTAAAGATGCGGACAGGAGCATAGGGATCTGGAGGGTTACGTATTTTATGGTGGCAGGAGAAGTTGAATATTAAAGTATGGGGATGCTTGGCTTTATAAGTGGAGGCCCAAAGTATAAAAGAAAGGAAGTTATGCTAATTCTTCATAAAACTCTGTGTAGGCCGCAGATGGAGCGTTTTGGCCAACTCACTTCACCATATTTAGTTAATATTTTGAGGCCTTGGAGAGGGTGCCAAGGAGATTGATTTGAATAGTACCATGGATTTAAAAAATCAGTTATGTGGAGATAATAGATGAACTGTAATTATTCTCTTTCGAGAAGGAAAGATGAAGGGGTGATTTGTTAAGATGTTCGAAATCATGAAGTTTTTTATAAAGTAAAGAAAAATATTTTCTATTTGTAGAAAGTTTAGTAACTAGGGGAGACAGATTTAGACCCAGACATAGCATCAGGAAAAACAAATTATACAGGGAGCTGATTTGATCTGGAAAGCATGACTGGAAAGGCTGGTGGAAGCAGAGCCAATACTATCTTTCAAATGAGAATTTCAGAAATATTTGGTGAGGAAGCAAATTGCTGGGCTATGCAGAAAGAGCAGGAGTGTGGTACTAATCAAATATCACTTTCAAGGAGCTGGCACAGGCACGGTGGCTGACTGACCTCCTTCTGTACTGTATTATTCTATGATTCTAGGAACTTTTTTTTTTATGTGGTCCCAAAAAAGAAAAATGTCTTTGGATGTTGTCTCTATGGTCTTCCAGAAAACAGTAGATAAGGTTCCGCAAAGAGATTATTAGCAAAAAAGAACTTGCACGGGATTGCAGGTAACCTTGTAACATGAGTTGGAAATTGTTTGGGAGATAGTACACAGGGAGTACAGATAAAAGGAAAATCTCTGATTAGCGGGATGTGGCAAATGTTGTTGTTAATTGGATCTGTACTGGGGTCTTACCGTTTCACCATATCTAGTAATGACTTGGATGAAAGAATTGAGAGTTTAGGACCAAGTTTGCAGATGACATTAAGTTAGCAGGCAAAGTAACTTGTGTAGATGGGATTAAAAAGCTACAACGTGGCGCTAACCGATCACGTGAGTGGGCGGGTCCGTGGCAGGTGTAGGTAAATGTGCAGCAAATGCGAGACCATCGAAGAAAAAGCAATCAAAATGTTGTCTTAATGGTGGTTGCCGAGAATCTTTGGAGGAGCAAAGGAAGTTGGGGGCCCAGGCAGAATAACACAAAGTTTGTGCAAAGGTGCAAAAAGTACTGAAAATGGCTAATGAACTGTCAGTCTTCATATCAAGCAGACTGGAATGTAAATGTGAGGAAGTGAAGCTTCATTGTACGGACCCTTGGTCAGACCCCATCCGGAGTATTGTTTTAAGCCAAGTTCACCGCACATCAGGAAGAGTATATTGGCCTTGGAGAGGGTGCAGCGCAGATTCGCCAGGGTGATACTAGGACTAAAAGTGTTAAACTATGAAGACAAGTCCATAAGTTTGGTTCGGATGCCCTTGAGTTTAGATAGTTAAGGGGTGGTGTAATTGCGATGGTTAAAATTATAAAAGGTTCGAGGAATCGGCACCGAGAAAATATTTCCCTGATGTGGAAATCCAGAACATAATGCAAGAAGGTTAATGTTGGAGCTAGGCCAGTCAGAAGTAAAATCAGAAATATGGAATTTGCTCCACCAAAATACAGTTGTAATTTTCAAAACTGAGATTCATAGATTTGTTTTAGGTAATAGTGTCAAGGATTATGGGGCAAAGTTTGGAAAATTGAATTGTGTTTCAGATGAGCTATGATCTAATTGAATGGAGGAACTGGGGCTGTGTGGTCCACTCCTGTACCTATATCCCAGCTAGTTATAGTAGTAGTAACAGTAGTATTAGTGTAATATTAGTGCTAATAGTTCTGGTAGTAGGAATAGCACTATCAGTAGTAATGGTAGTCATAGCAGTAGTAATAGCAGCAGTAATAATATAATAATAGTACGAGCAGTAGTAGTGTTAGCAGCTGTGGTAGTAATAGCAGCAGAGGATTTCGTAGAAGCAGTAATGGTAGCAATATTAATAGTTCTTTTTTTTGAGCTGTCACCAGAATTCATCTTAAATCATTACAATGGTAACAATGATCATTATGACGTTATTAGTATTTATTAATATAATAAAAATAATTATTGTTATTATTACTATTTAGGTCACAGAGATCTCAGCTTGGTATCTGGGGGCTCCCGATGCTCCGGTCGGGTCGAAATTCAATACGGAGCGCAGTGGGGGACTGTGTGTGATCTTTACTTCGGTTTAAAGGACGCGAGCGTGGTCTGTGAGCACCTTCAGTGCGGGGCAGTAACCGCAACCCCGGGAGGAGCTCACTTTGGGGAGGGAACCAGCCCAGTGTGGAAGGAGAACTACAGGTGCCGGGGGAACGAGTCTCGATTGTGGAATTGTCCGGTTTCATCCTGGGATCAGTTTAGCTGCTCACATGGAAATGATGCCAGTGTCATCTGCTCGGGTGAGTCCTCTCATTCTATTCAACTGTAATACACCAACTGTACATGTTTCCCTTGAAACTGAGAGAGTCTGTGTTTGTCGGTCGAATTGACTCAAGTTAATTAGTACTGAACCAAAGCTTTTCAATGCAGCACATATGTAATCAATGAATGTTTCTGCGTTACGGTGTTTATCTCTGTCCGGGTGAATCCACAGCTTTATCCAGAATCCGCACCTGGAGCTGCTGGCAGAACCGTTCAAACAGCAAAACGGGGCAATTGCAATACAATGGTAATGCGACAATTGTATTGAAAACGCTATAAATTTTAGCAGTTAAAATTTGAAACAAAGGTATAAAATTATGAACTGGCTCCATATGCTACATTTAGAGAAGATTTTTCTACATGTTTCGCAGCCCAAAACTTGGGGCCATCAATGTAATCCTTATTAGTCAGGAAATTGCGTTAGGGAAATTGATGGGATTGAAGGCCGATAAATCCCCACGACCTGAAAGTGTGGATCCCAGAGTACTTAAGCAAGTGGCCCTAGAAATAGTGGATACATTGTTTGTCATTTTCCAACATTCTATAGACTGTGGATCAGTTCCTATGGATTGAAGTGTAGCTAATGTAAACACACTGTTTATAAAAGGAGGGAGAGAGAAAACGGGGCATTATAGACGGGTTAGCCTAGTAGTGGGGAAACTGTTGCAATCAATTATTAAAGATGTAATAGCAGCGCATTTGGAAAGCTGTGACAGGATTGGTCAAAGTCAGAATGGAATTATGAAAGGGGAAATCATGCTTGGCAAATCTAGAATTTTTTGAGGATGTAATTGGTAGAGTGGACAAGGGAGAACCAGTGGATGTGGTTTATTTGGATTTTCAAAACGCTTTGGACAAGGTCCCACACAAGAGATTAGTGTACAAAATTAAAGCACATGATATGAGGGTAATGTATTAACGTGGATAGAGAACTGGTTGGAAGGCAGGAAGCAAAGAGTAGGAATAAACAGGTCCTTTTCAGAATGGCAGGCAGTGACGAGTGGGGTATCGCAAGATTCAGTGCTGGGACCCTAGCTATTCACAATATACATTAATGAGTTAGACGAAGGAATTGAATGTAATATCTCCAAGTTTGCAGATGACACTAAGCTGGGTGCCATTTGAGCTGTTAGGAGGATGCTAAGAGGCTACAGGTTGAATTGAACAGGTTTGATGAGTGGGCAAAAGCATGGCAGATGCAGTATAATGTAGATAATTGTGAGGTTACCCACTTTGGTGGCTAAAAAAGAAAGGCAGAATTTTATCTGAATGGTGGCAGATTAGGCAAAGGGGAGGTGCAAAAAGACCTGGGTGTCACGGTACATCAGTCAGTGAAAGTTGGCATGCAGGTACTGCACGCGATGAAGTAGACAAATGGCATGTTGGACTTCACAGCGAGAGGAACTTAGTATAGGAGCAGTGAGGTCTTGCTGCTGTTCTATGGGGCCTTGGTGAGGCCTCACCTTGAATATTGTCTGCAGTTTTGGTCTCCTAATCTGAGGAAGGACATTATTGCTATTGAGGGAGTGCAGCGAAGGTTCACCAGACTGATTCCTGTGATAGCAGGACTGAAATAAGAAGCAAGATGGGATCGACTAGGCTTATATTCACTGGAATTTAGAGCAATGAGAGGGGATCTCATCGAAACATTTACAATTCTGACCAGATTGGACAGGTTAGATGCAGGAAGAATGTTCCCACTGTTGGGGTAGCTCAGAACCAGTGGTCACAGTCTAAGGATAAGTGGTAAGCCATTTTGGACCGAGATGAGGAAAAACTTCTTCACTCATAGAATTGTGAACCTGTGGAATTCTCTACCACAGAAAGTTGTTGAGGCCAGTTCGTTACATATATTCAAAATGGAGTTAGATGTGGTCCTTACGGCTGAAGCGATCAAGCGGTTTGGAGAGAAAGCAGGAATGGGGTACTGAAATTGCATGATCAGCCATGATCATATTGAATGGTGGTGCAGGCTCGAAGGGCCGAATGGCCTACTCCTGCACCTATTTTCTATGCTTCTATGTTTCTATGTAAGTCTGTCACTAATAAAGCCAATAATGAATTCAGGAGAAACTTCTTTACTCTGTGAGTAGTAAGCATGTGGAAATTGCTACCACGTGGAATTGTTTGGGAGAATAGCATAAATTTATTGAAGAGGAAGCTAGCTAAGTGTATGGGAAACATAGAAACATAGAGAAAAGGTGCAGTAGCATTTGGGTCTTCGAGCCTGCAACGCCATTCAATATGATCATGGATGATCATGCAACCTCAGTGCGCCACCCCTGCCTTCTCTCCATACTCCCTGATCCCTTTCGCCATAAGGGCCACATCTAACTCCCTTTTGAATATGTCCAACGAACTGGACTCAACAACTTACTGTGGCAGAGAATTCTACTGGTGCACAATTCTCTTGGTGAAAACCTTTCTCCTCATCTCAGTCCTATATGGCTTACCCCTTATCTTTAGACTGTGACCCCTGGTTATGGACTTCCCCAACATCGGGCACATTCTACCTGCATCTAACCTGTCCAGTCCCGAAGTTTCTATGAGATCCCCTCTTAATTCTTCGAAATTCCAGTGAGTATAAGCCTAGTTGATCGCGTCTTTCCTCATATGTCAGTCCTGCCATCCCGGGAATCAGTCTGATGAACCTTCGCTGCACTCCCTCAAAGGCATGCACCTCCTTCCTCAGATTAGGGGACCAAAACTGCACACAATACTCAAGGTGTGGTCTCACCAAGGCCCTGTACAACTGCAGTAAGACCTCGCTGTTCCTATACTCAAATTGCCTCGCTATGAAGGCCAGCATGTCATTTGCTTTCTTTACTCCCTGCTGTACCTGCATGCGTACCTTCAATGACTGATGTAGCATGACACCCAGGACTCTTTCCACCTGCCCTTTTGCTAATTTGTCACCATTCAGATAACAATCTGCCTTCCTGTTTTTGCCACCAAAGTGGATAACGTCATATTTATTCACATTATACTGCATCTGCCATGCATTTGCCCATGCAAGACTGGAATCGATGTATGTGCTGAAAGGTTCGATGTAGCGTGGACCTGTTGAAATTAATCGGCTGCTTCTGGGCTGTAAATACTATATAATATTGTTGTAAATACTTTTGAATTGAAACTGTTATAAATACTTTCACATGTCATGCCACCTTTCACACTATTGCCTCTGACATGTTCATTCTCCCATTTTCTCCGTCTATGTCACATCTGCTCCGGGGATGCCTCCTTTCACACTAGTACTTCTGACATGTCTTCCTTTTTCCTCAAACCAGGATTCTCCACCGCCATGGTTAACATGGTCCTCGATAGTGTCCATTCTATTTCCCACACCTCTGCTCTCAGCCCTTCCCCTCCCTCTCAGAACCACAACAGGGTTCCCCTTGGCCTGAACTTTCATCCCACTAGCCTCCACATTCAACAGATCATTCGCCACCATTGTCACCACGTCCAGCGTGATCCGACTACAGATCACATCTACTCCCACCCCCCACTCTCAGCATTCCAAAGAAACCGCTTCCTCTGCGACACCATGGTCCATTCCGCAGTCACCCCCAGTTCCCCCTCCCCTTCCCATGGCACCTGCCCGTGCAAGCACAGGAGCTGCAACAGCTGCCCTTTTACCTCCTCTCTTCCCATTATCCTGGGCTCCAAATACTTCTTCCAGATGAAGCAGCGATTTACTTGTACTTCTTTCAATTTAGTATACTGTATTCGCTGCTCGCAGTGTGATCTCCTCTACATTGGGGATACCAAGTGCAGATTGGGTGACTGCTTTGCGGAACTCCTCCGTTCAGTTCATAAGTGTGCCCCCAAGCTTCCAGTCGCCTGTCACTTTAATTCTCCACTCCACGCCCACTCTGATATCTCCTTGGACTCCTGCACTGTTCCAATGAAGCTCAGTGTGAGCTCGAGGAACAGCACTTCATCTTTAGTTTGGGCATTTTACAGCCTTTTGGACACATTGCGTTCAACAATTTCAGAGCAGAACCTCTGACCATCTTTGGATCGATTGACCCCCACCTCCACACCCCCCCCCCCCCCAGCCTCAGCCCCCCAAACCTATGTTTTTCTTTCTTTATCTCCATTGGCATCTGGTCATTATTCCGCCATTGACTCCCTCTCTAGACTAACCTTTTTCTAACTCCTGCCATTATCATTTCAATTTGACCCTTCATCTCTTTTGTCTCTCTAATCCTCCTGCCTTTCACCCTATCACAGGCCTTCCCTTTTGTTCGTTTTCCCCTCCCCCTTTCAGTGCTTCTAAACAATGTGTTATTTTCGAACATTCGCCAGCTCTGCCGAAGGGTCATCGACCTGAAACATTAACTCTGTTTTTCTCTACACAGACGCTGCCTGTTTTTATTTCAGATTCCAGCATCCGCGGTATATTGATTTTGTGTCCGTTATAAATCCGACCGGGTTAATATATCAATCAACATACAATTCTCCACAGAGATCAGTTGTATTTTCTTTGAAAGCTCTCAGTTTTAATCCGTTGCCTGCGAGATGAGTTTTAATATCCATTACATTGAGCGCAGTATATTGAATACAGTTGGAAATACATCATGATATACATCACGGATTATTTCACGGATTTTACAGTTCTCCCGGCGCCCTGCATAAAACGTATCACTCAACCAGTACTGGCAACTAGTCCGTTATCTCAGTGCTGTCTTCATTGCAACTTCTCTCCCGTGGCTGCTCCGCGCTTTGGCACGCCGTGGGAAGCGCATTGAAACGCTCTGTCACTTGAAACTTCTGTTTGTCTCTCTCCATATTGGATAAAATGAACCGCAGCAATTTAAATGCCTTAGATCACAGCACCACGATGCCTCCCCGGCCCAGGTTAATTTTACCCGCCTTAGCCACCGGAGACTGCAAGGCATCTCTCCCAAATGTATTCACTCAGAAAAGGTAATGGCTTGGAGGATTTGCCTACAAGTCATGAGGGTAATTATTTCAGCAATGCAATCAGTATCATTCATAATAACTGTCAGGGTGAGAGGTCGTAAATTATGGGATATTTGCTTCAGTTTACCCGTTGCTCTCAATGTGTATCTTTTTGTAGATGAAGGTTGGCCGCCGAGACTGACCAATGGGGGAAGCCGCTGTGATGGGCGAGTGGAGATTTACCACAACGGCAGCTGGGGGAGAGTGCGGGACAAGCTGTGGGATATAAATGATGCCAAAGTGGTCTGCAGACAGCTGGGCTGCGGCTCTGCAGTAGCCGCTTATAATTCTTCAAAATATGGAGAGAGTGAGGGGCCCGTGTGGGTGAATGATGTCCAGTGTGAAGGAAACGAGGCGCAGCTCCGGAACTGCAGCTCATTTACATTGAATCCGTTTCTCACTGACAGTGTCGGCGTAGGAGTCCTATGTTCAGGTGAACAAATTGTTCAATGTTACAGAACCATAAAGGGGAATTCCTAATCTGATGAATACAGTGGTAAAAAAAGATCACTTGTTCCTCGTGTCTCTCCAACCAGTTTTGTAACTCAGGGGTCGAATGCAGAGCGAGTGGACGCGGCAGAACTGAACAACTGTGTGATATTGCATTGAAATTGCGCCTTCAACAAATACAAACCTCACATGGTGTATCGCCGGAGCGTATTCATGCACAAAACTAACACAGAGCCAAACAAGGATATATTGGAATGGATGACTAAAAGCTTGGTCAGATGGATAGATTGCAAGAGGGTGTCTTAATGGATTCTCTACCACAGAAAGTTGTTGAGTCCAGTTCGTTGGCTATATTCAAAATGGAGTTAGTTGTGGCCCTTGCGGCTACAGGGATCAGGGGGCATGGAGAAGGCAGGAGTGGGGTGCTGACGTTGCATGTTCAGCCTTGATCATATTGAATGGTGGTTCAGGCTCGACTGGCCGAATGGCCTGCTCCTGCACCTATCTTCTATGTTTCTATGAGAGGCGGAGATGTTTATAGAGTGGTTTCCCATCCGAGGCCGAGACGGCTAAAGGTACGGTCGCTAATTGCGAGCGGAGTAAGTGGGTGATGCACAAGGGGACAAGATATGGAGAAAAAGCAGAGGTCTAGAAATGATTAGTTTTTGAAGCAGCTATAGTGAGAGGGCGAGGCGAGTCCATTAGGATATTTGAACATGAGAATGAGAATTTAAAACTGAAGGCTTGGCGAACGGGAAAACAATGTAGGTCAGCGAGCACGGGGCTGCTGGGGAGTGCGACTTGGTGCGGGTCAGACAACAGATCTTTGGGTCAGCTGCAGTTTTATGGAGTTGCAGGACGGGAGGACAGCTAGAAAACATTGGAATATTTGGTTCTGAGGCAGGGACGGAGGTGAGCGATGAAACGGAGGTGGAAATAGGCGGGCATTGTGACGGAGATCATACGGGATTGGAAGGTCAGTTCGGCGGTCAAAGACGCAACGAGGTTACAAGCAGTTGCATTGAGTAGCAAAGGTCTAGACAGATGTGCTGGAGTTGTATTGGTATATTAAACCGTGCATAAATCGTTTGGTGTAAGTTTCATTATACAGCATCTTAATGCAGGTAGATTTTCTGAAGTTGAAATTTTGTAAATTCCATTATGCAATATATAATTCTAGGCAGATGTTCTGAGGTTTTTCTGATGTAAGTTATACTGCCCGTTGAAACGTACATCAGTACAGCCCAGAACATCTTTCTTCACCTAGATACTGTGTACTGGCAAACCAATGTTCAGGTGTTGGACTTGTGTACGTTGTCTTATGCAGGAAGCAGGTGAAGTATTAAGTAGGGATGTGAATAACTCTGTAAACTAGTAAACACCTGTGAACTTTTTGACGTGGAAGCAAGTTATCCTCTATTCGAGAGACTGCCTATGATGAACCTAGTAAGACACAGAGGTGTTTGGCGAAATAAACATGAGACTGAACTTAAAGGAAATGGGAGATGGGTGTAAATGCCAACAAACTAAAGAATATTTAAGTGTAGGGAGATATTCTGTTATATAGTTTCATTTACATGTTACAGGCGCATTAAAAACACAGATTTATTTGGCTGGAGAAGATACAGTGGGTTGTATTGAGTGATGAGGTTAATGTGTAATGGATGTATAACCCTCCTGTATTGTTGCCTAACAGAACACGTGCAGTTAAGGCTATCGGACGGTGGAGGCCCATGTGCTGGGCGAGTGGAGGTTTATTACAATGGGACCTGGGGCTCAGTTTGTGACGATTCCTGGGACCGGGCCGACGCTGAGGTGGTTTGCAGACAGCTGGGTTGCGGAAATGTATTGAACGTGACACTTCCTGCTTCTTGTCGACCAGGCTCAGGCCCAGTTTGGTTGGATGAGCTGAGCTGTTCGGGTAACGAATCGTTTCTGTGGGAATGTCCATCAACTGGGTGGGGTAATCACGACTGTGATCATAAAGAAGATGTGAGGTTGATGTGCTCAGGTAAGGGCGCTTTCAGTCTGCTCACCATCTGCAGTGTTATACGTGAGGCATCACACGGGAGATAATACATAGCATAACATACAACTTAGAGTACAGAAACAAGCCATTCGGCCCAACTAGTCGGTGTGGTGTTTATGCTGCACACCAACATC
This sequence comes from Pristiophorus japonicus, assembly GCF_044704955.1. Classification (NCBI taxonomy): domain Eukaryota; kingdom Metazoa; phylum Chordata; class Chondrichthyes; family Pristiophoridae; genus Pristiophorus; species Pristiophorus japonicus. The sequence continues at coordinate 60,242,881 of NC_091998.1, read as the reverse complement.
CTACAACCGTGCTTTATCGAACCCAATCTACATATCGATCTATTCCTCTCCCCTTCATGTGCTTATCTAGCTTCACATAAAAGGCATCTGTGCTATCGCCTCAACTATTTCACGTGGTCCAAGTTCCATATTCTAACCATTCTCTGGGTAAAGAACGTTCTCCTGAATTGCCTGTTTTATTTATGGTCCTTAGCTTTTGTCTCCATTAGTTTTGAGTATTGGTGAATCTGTATCATTTTGCTCCTGTAACCCATTTAGGCTCCTGTATTCCAAGGAGTATTATTCCTCCTACCAAATTGCATCAGCTCATACTTATCTATATTAAAATTAATTTGCCAATTACACGCCAAATCCGCCCGTTTATTAATGTCTTCTTGTATTTTGTCGCAGTCTTCCTCAGTATTAACTGTAGCCCAACTACACCCCACCCCCGCCCGATTTTACTGTCATTCGTAAATCTTGAAGTTGTACTTAAGATTTCCAAGTCCAAATCGTTTATATAAATGATGACTCACAATAGTCCCAGCGCCGATCATTGTGGAACATCAATTTTTACCCTCCACCAGTCTGATTAACTACCTTTAATCACTATTCCGTTTGCTGTTTAGTGGCCAGCTGGCTATCCATTCAGCTACTTGTGATCTGACTACACATCCTCTGGATTAATCATGATTCTACTTTGTGGTACAGAATCGTAGGCCATTTGAAAGTCCACGCATATCACACGTACTGAATTACACTTGTCTACTCTTTCTGTAACGTCTTCAAAGAATTCAATAAGGTTGGTCAAGCACGACCTTGCCCTTTGAAATCCGTGTTGACTATTCTTCATTATATGTTCGGATTGTAGCTGTTTTTCTATTAAATTTCTGAAACAATTAGTGACGACCAGTGAAAACAACCGGTGCAACATGTGTTGTGCAATATGAACACACAACGAGTTATCAATAGATCAAATTGGATGTTTCTTGTTTCATTGACAGAGCACAAAGAGATGCGGCTAGTGAAAGGAAAGCATCGCTGTGAGGGAAGAGTGGAAGTGTTCTATAATGGGACCTGGGGAACTGTGTGCTCCGAAAAACTGGATCTACATGATGCAGAAGTGATCTGTAAACAGTTACAGTGCGGCGGCCTCCAATCAATTCAGTATAGCACTTCGTCATTCGGAATGGGATCCGGACCCATTTGGCTCGATGAGATGGAGTGTAATTCACATGAGTCGACACTTTGGCAGTGTCAGTCAGACCCGTGGGGTCAACACAACTGTCATCACGGAGAGGATGCAGGTGTTGTTTGTTCAGGTAAGTCAACAAACCTGTCAATGTGCGGGTGTCATTCCAAACATTGAGGACTAATAGTCAGCATGTGTCTCTTCTCAATAGAAGCCCGAGTGCCGGAGGGATCCCACAGTTCAAGGGTCTGCGTTCCAGAATCTGGTTCTAAACATGGACATTCACCAGGTACTTCCTCCTCTTCATTACACCAACTATCTGACTTGTGTTCCTGGCTTGTACTAAATACATAACAATAAATGATTCCCTTTGATAGACTCGGGACAATCCTTGCGTCTGGTTGGAGGCAACACCAAGTGCTCCGGGAGAGTGGAGATATTGTCCAATAACAGCTGGGGCACGGTGTGTGATGACTCCTGGGATATGGCCGATGCCAATGTTGTCTGCAGACAGCTGGGTTGCGGCCCCGCTCTATTGGCCGCAGGAGGGGCCACATTTGCCCAGGGTGACGGAGTTATCTGGCTGGATGAGGTGAAGTGCACCGGAAGTGAATCCTTTCTGTCCGACTGTCGTTCCTCACCGCCAGGTCAACATGACTGTGATCACAAGGAAGATGCCAATGTGATTTGTTCTGGTAAGAGTCGCAGGACGTTTCCTTGTTCTGTGAACGTGACTCATTGATTTTGGAAATTAAGAACAACGTGAACCATTTTAATGTAAAATCCTAATATTTGAAGGTCATGACATATTTCTACAATATATTCTGCTGATTACCCATTCACATCTGCAGGAACTTACCATTATTAGTACTATTATTGGTATGAAGGTTAGCGTTCGTATTGGTAGCATTGGTATTATTGACATTTTCTTCGCTTTGTTAATTTTTCTAAAAAATGTGTGCGGTTTCAAATTGACTGAAACATTTTAAAAAATACAATCTACTGTTGTGATTAGGACAGGGAGGTAAAACCACCTCCATCCCTGTTGCCGTCTGCATCACCCTCGGAGTCCTTCTAATCGGTGAGCTGATCGCACTGATGGTGGTAATACAGAGAAAGTCAACAAGAAGAGGTGAGGCTCAAATCTTACAACTTAACAGACACTTCATCTCAGTCGCTTCATATAGAAACATAGAAACATAGAAAATAGGTGCAGCAGTAGGCCATTCTGCCCTTCGAATCTGCACCACCATTCATGGCTGAACATGCAACTTCAGTACCCCATTCCTGCTTTCTCGCCATACCCCTTGATCCCCCGAGTAGTAAGGACTACATCTAACTCCTTTTACAATATATTTAGTGAATTGGCCTCAACAACTTTCTGTGGTAGAGAATGCCACAGGTTCACCACTCTCTGGGTGAAGAAGTTTCTCCTGATCTCGGTCCTAAATGGCTTACCCCTTATCCTTGGACTGTGACCCCTGGTTCTGGACTTCCCAACATTGGGAACATTCTTCCTGCACCTAACCTGTCTAAACCCATCAGAATTTTAAACGTTTCTATGAGATCCCCTCTCATTCTTCTGAATTCCAGTGAATACAAGTCCAGTTGATCCAGTCTTTCTTGATATGTCAGTCCCGCCATCCCAGGAATCAGCCTGGTGAACTATCGCTGCACTCCCTCAATAGCAAGAATGTCCTTCCTCAAGTTAGGAGACAAAAAGTGTACACAATATTCTAGGTGTGGCCTCACCAAGGCCCTGTACAACTGTAGTAACACCTCCCTGCCCCTGTACTCAAACCCCCTCGCTATGAATGCCAACATGCCATTTGCTTTGTTAACCGCCTGCTGTACCTGCATGCCAACCTTCAATGACTGATATACCTTGACACCTAGGTCTCGTTGCACCTCACCTTTTCCTAATCTGTCACCATTCAGATAATAGTCTGTCTCTCTGTTTTTACCACCAAAGTGGATAACCTCACATTTATCCACATTATACTTCATCTGCCATGCATTTGCCCACTCACCTAACCTATCTAAGTCACTCTGCAGCCTCATAGCATCCTCCTCACAGCTCACACTGCCACCCAACATAGTGTCATCTGCAAATTTGGAGATACTACATTTAATCCCCTCATCTAAATCATTAATGTACAATGTAAACAGCTGGGGCCCCAGCACAGAACCTCGCGGTACCCCACTAGTCACTGCCTGCCATTCTGAAAAGTACCCATTTACTCCTACTCTTTGCTTCTTGTCTGACAACCAGTTCTCAATGAACGTCAGCACACTACCCCCAATCCCATGTGCTTTAATGTTGCACATTAATCTCTTGTGTGGGACCTTGTCGAAAGCCTTCTGAAAGTCAAAATACACCACATCAACTGGTTCTCCCTTGACCACTCTACTGGAAACATCCTCAAAAAATTCCAGAAGATTTGTCAAGCATGATTTCCTTTTCACAATTCCATGCTGACTTGGACATATCATGTCACCTCTTTCCAAATGCGCTGCTATGACATCCTTAATAATTGATTCCATCATTTTACCCACTACTGATGTCAGGCTGACCAGTCTATAATTCTCTGTTTTCTCTCCCTCCTTTTTTAAAAAGTGGGGTTACATTGGCTATCCTCCACTCCATAGAAACTGATCCAGAGTCTATGGAATGTTGGAAAATGACTGTCAATGCATCTGCTATTTCCAAGGCCACCTCCTTAAGTACTCTGGGATGCAGTCCATCAGGCCCTGGGGATTTATCGGCCTTCAATCCCATCAATTTCCCCAACACAATTTCCTGACTAATAAGGATTTCCCTCAGTTCCTCCTTCTTACTAGACCCTCTGACCCCTTTTATATCCAGAAGCTTGTTTGTGTCCTCCTTAGTGAATACTGAACCAAAGTACTTGTTCAATTGGTCTACCATTTCTTTGTTCCCCGTTATGACTTCCCCTGATTCTGACTGCAGGGGACCTACATTTGTCTTTACTAACCTTTTTCTCTTTACATATCTATAGAACCTTTTGCAGTCCATCTTAATGTTCCCTGCAACCTTCCTCTCGTACTCTATTTTCCCTGCCCTAATCAAACCCTTTGTCCTCCTCTGCTGAGTTCTAAATTTCTCCCAGTCCCCGGGTTCACTGCTATTTCTGGCCAATTTGTATGTCACTTCCTTGGCTTTAATACTATCCCTGATTTCCCTTGATAGCCACGGTTGAGCCACCTTCCCTTTTTTATTTTTACGCCAGACAGGGATGTACAATTGTTGTAGTTCATCCGTGCGGTCTCTAAATGTCTGCCATTGCCCATCCACAGTCAACCCCTTAAGTATCATTCGCTAATCTATCCTAGCCAATTCACACCTCATACCTTCAAAGTTACCCTTCTTTCAGTTCTGGACCATGGTCTCTGAATTAACTGTTTCATTCTCCATCCTAATGTAGAATTCCACCATATTATGGTCACTCTTTCCCAAGGCACCTCGCACAATGAGATCCTGGCGAGTCTCCAGTTCATTACAGTTTTCCATGGGGTGCCCCATGGTCTTGTTAGAAATAAATCGTAATCATCTTTTGGCAATTTATTCCATTGAATTTCCTGCCGGAAATATAAAATTGGAAATTTAAAGTGGATAGTTATTTAAAGTTCATCAGCCGTTACATAAGATTCCAGAAGAATTTGCTAACTGCAACAATGGAACAGCAAGTTTAATTGATCTCTTTGGGCTGTGCGTCAGTTATTATTTGTCTGTAACTCTTCCTGCATCCATTGGGTATCCGGTCCACCTCTTCAGCTTCTGGGTCCCGAAATCACTGACTGCGATCTGTCGGTCATTTTGCAAGCTTCATAAGACTTTCTGCATTCGCCAGTGATTATTGTACATCCCAACACAACTATCGCACTCATATCTCACCCACCAACACACTCCCGCCCTGTGCACACAGAACCTCACTTCTCACACTGACCGGACATGACAAAGAACCATGAGCTCCTCACTCACGGATCCAAACTGATGCTGTCCGCAGAGATCAGCCAACTTCACCAACGTCTTCAGCGGAATTCCCCGTGTGGCCCCTTAACCGAGCGAGCAGCTGGAATTCATTTCTCCTGAAACTCGCCACTTCGTCTTTCCCGAGGTCAATACAATTGGCCGCAGTCTGCTGGCGCTGAACATCAGCAGAGGCCTATAAAAGGCCACGAGAGGCAGCGGGAGTTCTTGGTCACTGAGGCGTGAGTCCGGGGATCAGCAGAGGCCTATAAAAGGCCGCGAGAGGCAGCGGGAGTTCTTGGTCACTGAGGCGTGAGTCCGGGGATCAGCAGAGGCCTATAAAAGGCCGTGAGAGGCATCGGGAGTTCGTTGGTGAGGCGTATTTGTGAAGCTACAGGGAGAAGACAAAAAAGTAGTAGAAAGAAACAGAAAGGTGACGTCACAGCCTAAGGGGTAAGTGATTGGCTGGTGATTGGTGAGTAGCTTTTCTTTTTCTTTTTTATATTAGTCAGTAACTTTTAACATTGTTGTTGCCAATTTAAGTGTATCTAAGGGTTAAGTCATGGCAGGAGAGCTCGGTCGGGTGTTATGCTCCTCCTGTACCATGTGGGAACTCAGGGACACTTCCGGTGTCCCTGACGACTACGTGTGCTGGAAGTGCATCTGCCTCCAGCTCCTGACGGTCCGTGTTGCGGAATTGGAGCTGAGGGTGGATTCACTCTGGAGCATCCACGATGCTGAGAATGACGTGAGTAGCACGTGTAGCGAGTTGGTCTTACCGCAGGAGAAGGGTCCACAGCCAGATAGGGAATGGAAGACCAGCAGGAAGAGCAGTGCAAGGAAGGTAGTGCAGGGGTCCCCTGTGGTCATCCCCCTGCAAAACAGATACACTGCTTTGAGTGCTGTTGGGGGGGATGACTCATCAGGGGAGGGCAGCAGCAGCCAAGTTCATGGCACCGTGGCTGGCTCTGTTGCACAGGAGGGCAGGAAAAAGAGTGGGAGAGTGATAGTGATAGGGAATTCAAGGGTGAGGGGAATAGATAGGCGTTTCTGCGGCCGCAACCGAGACTCCAGGATGGTATGTTGCCTCCCTGCTGCAAGGGTCAAGGATGTCTCGGAGCAGGTACAGGACATTCTAAAAAGGGAGGGAGAACAGCCAGTTGTTGTAGTACACATTGCTCCCAACAACATAGGTAAAAAGAAGGGATGAGGTCCTACGAACCGAATTTAAGGAGCTAGGAGCTAAATTAAAAAGTAGGACCTCAAAAGTAGTAATCTCAGGATTGCTACCAGTGTCACGTGCTAGTCAGAGTAGGAATTGCAGGATAGCACAGATGAATACGTGGCTTGAGCAGTGGTGCAGCAGGGAGGGATTCAAATTCCTGGGGCATTGGAACCGGTTCTGGGGGAGGTGGGACCAGTACAAACTGGACGGTCTGCACCTGGGCAGGACCGGAACCAATGTCCTAGAGGGAGTGTTTGCTAGTGCTGTTGGGGAGGAGTTAAACAAATATGGCAGGGGGATGGGAACCAATGCAGGGAGACAGAGGGAAACAAAAAGGAGGCAAAAGCAAAAGACAGAAAGGAGATGAGGAAAAGTGGAGGGCAGAGAAACCCAAGGCAAAGAACAAAAAGGGCCACTGTATAGCAAAATTCTAAAAGGACAAAGGGTGTTAAAAAAACAAGCCTGAAGGCTTTGTGTCTTAATGCAAGGAGTATTCGCAATAAGGTGGATGAATTAACTGTGCAAATAGATGTTAACAAATATGATGTGATTGGGATTACGGAGACGTGGCTCCAGGATGATCAGGGCTGGGAACTCAACATCCAGGGGTATTCAACCTTCAGGAAGGATAGAATAAAAGGAAAAGGAGGTGGGGTAGCATTGCTGGTTAAAGAGGAAATTAATGCAATAGTTAGGAAAGACATCAGCTTGGATGATGTGGAATCTATATGGGTAGAGCTGCAGAACACCAAAGGGCAAAAAACTTTCGACAGGAGTTGTGTACAGACCTCCAAACAGTAGTAGTGATGTTGGGGAGGGCATCAAACAGGAAATTAGGGGTGCATGCAATAAAGGTGCAGCAGTTATAATGGGTGACTTTAATATGCACATAGATTGGGCTAGCCAAACTGGAAGCAATACTGTGGAAGAGGATTTCCTGGAGTGCAGAAGGGATGGTTTTCTCGACCAATATGTCGAGGAACCAACTAGGGGGGAGGCCATCTTAGACTGGGTGTTGTGTAATGAGAGAGGATTAATTCGCAATCTCATTATGCGAGGCCCCTTGGGGAAGAGTGACCATAATATGGTGGAATTCTGCATTAGGATGGAGAATTAAACAGTTAATTCAAAGACCATGATCCAGAACTTAAAGAAGGGTAACTTTGAAGGTATGAGGTGTAAATTGGCTAGGATAGATTGGCGAATGATACTTAAGAGGTTGACTGTGGATGGGCAATGGCAGACATTTAGAGACCGCATGGATGAAGTACAACAATTGTACATTCCTGTCTGGTGTAAAAATAAAAAAGGGAAGGTGGCTCAACCGTGGCTATCAAGGAAAATCAGGGATAGTATTAAAGCCAAGGAAGTGGCATACAAATTGGCCAGAAATAGCAGCGAACCCGGGGACTGGGAGAAATTTAGAACTCAGCAGAGGAGGACAAAGGGTTTGATTAGGGCAGGGAAAATAGAGTACGAGAAGAAGCTTGCAGGCAACATTAAGGCGGATTGCAAAAGTTTCTATAGATATGTAAAGAGAAAAAGGTTAGTAAAGACAAACGTAGGTCCCCTGCAGTCAGAATCAGGGGAAGTCATAACGGGGAACAAAGAAATGGTAGACCAATTGAACAAGTACTTTGGTTCGGTATTCACTAAGGAGGACACAAACAACCTTCCGGATATAAAAGGGGTCAGAGGGTCTCGTAAGGAGGAGGAACTGAGGGAAATCTTTATTAGTCGGGAAATTGTGTTGGGGAAATTGAGGGGATTGAAGGCCGATAAATCCCCAGGGCCTGATGGACTGCATCCCAGGGTACTTAAGGAGGTGGCCTTGGAAATAGCGGATGCATTGACAGTCATTTTCCAACATTCCATAGACTCTGGATCAGTTCCTATCGAGTGGAGGGTAGCCAATTTAACCCCACTTTTTAAAAAAGGAGGGAAAGAGAAAACAGGGAATTATAGACTGGTCAGCCTGACATCAGTAGTGGGTAAAATGATGGAATCAATTATTAAGGATGTCATAGCAGCGCATTTGGAAAGAGGTAACATGATAGGTCCAAGTCAGCATGGAATTGTGAAAGGGAAATCATGCTTGACAAATCTTCTGGAATTTTTTGAGGATGTTTCCAGTAAAGTGGACAAGGGAGAACCAGTTGATGTGGTATATTTGGACTTTCAGAAGGCTTTCGACAAGGTCCCACACAAGAGATTAATGTGCAACATTAAAGCACATGGGATTGGGGGTAGTGTGCTGACGTGGATTGAGAACTGGTTGGCAGACAGGAAGCAAAGAGTAGGAGTAAATGGGTACTTTTCAGAATGGCAGGCAGTGACTAGTGGGGTACCGCAAGGTTCTGTGCTGGGGCCACAACTCTTTACATTGTACATGAATGATTTAGACGAGGGGATTAAATGTAGTATCTCCAAATTTGCGGATGACTACGTTGGGTGGCAGTGTGAGCTGCGAGGAGGATGCTATGAGGCTGCAGAGTGACTTAGATAGGTTAGGTGAGTGGGCAAATGCATGGCAGATGAAGTATAATGTGGATAAATGTGAGGTTATCCACTTTGGTGGTAAAAACAGAGAGACAGACTATTATCTGAATGGTGACAGATTAGGAAAAGGGGAGGTGCAACGAGACCTGGGTGTCATGGTACATCAGTCATTAAAGGTTGGCATGCAGGTACAGCAGGCAGTTAAGAAAGCCAATGGCATGTTGGTCTTCATAGCGAGGGGATTTGAGTACAGGGGCAGGGAGGTGTTGCTACAGGGCCTTGGTGAGGCCACACCTGGAGTATTGTGTACAGTTTTTGTCTCCTAACTTGAGGAAGGACATTCTTGCTATTGAGGGAGTGCAGCGAAGATTCACCAGACTGATTCCCGGGATGGTGGGACTGATATATCAAGAAAGACTGGATCAACTGGGCTTGTATTCACTGGAGTTCAGAAGAATGAGAGGGGATCTCATAGAAACGTTTAAAATTCTGATGGGTTTAAACAGGTTAGATGCAGGAAGAATGTTCCCAATGTTGGGGAAGTCCAGAACCAGGGGTCACAGTCTAAGGATAAGGGGTAAGCCTTTTAGGACCAAGATGAGGAGAAAGTTCTTCACCCAGAGAGTGGTGAACCTGTGGAATTCTCTACCACAGAAAGTAGTTGAGGACAATTCACTAAATATATTCAAAAGGGAGTTAGATGAAGTCCTTACTACTAGGGGGATCAAGGGATATGGTGAGAAAGCAGGAAGGGTGTGCTGAAGTTGCATGTTCAGCCATGAACTCATTGAATGGCGGTGCAGGCTAGAAGGGCTGAATGGCCTACTCCTGCACCTATTTTCTATGTTTCTATGTGTCTATACAGAAACACACACACAAAACACAGCTCCTTCACATTAACGCTCATTGATTTTGTCCCTTGATTATCATCATCTCAGTGGTTGGAATTATTCGCACATGAATTCATATGAAACGCGCCTGTAGTGCAACAAAATGTTAATCTCCCGCCCTCGCTCCAACAGGTGCTGTCACTGGCGGCAGGGAGTCTCCCGCCGGATTGTACCAAGCAATTTATGAAGAGATTGAGAATATTCCACCCGGTGAGGATTCTGCTCAGTCCGAGGGTTCAGGTATCTATTTCCTGTCTGATACCAAATCTACACTGGACAAATGTCCTCTCCTTAATTATCCCTTTTAATGGTCAATGTACTGAGTGGACAGGATCAGCAGTCCGCTCACTGGCCCCAGGTGAAAGAGTCCTATCACAGTGACAGTGTCTCTGTGTCCGTGTGTACAGTGTGTCTCGCAATGGGATTGGGACAATTCTCACTGGTCGGTATTGCTCAAAGAACAGGTTTTCCGGCCGGTTTTAAATCGCGAGCAGAGTCGCTCAAGTGACAAACCGACTGGATCCATCTTCATCCCTTCACTGTCGCGTATCCTTTATAAGATTTATTGTGTTTACTGACCTTGGACTTTCTGTTACTCACATTTCATTTTACTCCAATTATCCAATCTCAATCTTCTCGCTGCTTTTGAGGTGACAGCCGTTTCGTCGTTGGGAGGAGGTTTCGTGAGGGGGAGGTGGAGAAGTTGGGGGCGAAAGCCGGATTCTGAAGTGACCGCGGGCGGTTTTAGAGTCTCCGGAAATGAAAGAGTTGGTGTTGAGGGGGCAGGGGGCAAATTGGATCAGGAATCCCCACTCACTCTCTCTGTATAAACAGACTCTTTTATAAGGTATTTTTTCTGCTCCGATACCCGAGATATTACCTGTATGAACGGGCGGTACTATGTATTATTGTGTTCTATCACTGGGAGGGCCGACGTTTATGAACCAGCCCAAGATTCCCTGCTAATGCTGAGGTGGATCTCCCCCTGAACCACTTCAGGCCTTGTGGTGAACGCTCTCCCACAATGGTGCCCGTTACCAAATTCCAGGATATTGTCACAGAGACAATGATATTGTATTGTCTGTTCCAATATCCCGATCAATCTGTCCAATAACCATCTATTTTTGTGTTTGACAGTGCCTGGTTCTAATGTCTCCCTCAATCATATTGATTATTACACCAGTGACGTTTGGGGGGACGCTGATCCGGGATCAGAAAATCCTCAAAGGAACTCCTCCAGTATTCAGGGTGGGTACAATTTTACTTCCTACAATTTCTTTTTTTGGACATCACACTACCTATAATTAAAAACCAACACCTAAAGATGCTGGAGCTTACTCCCGAAAAGCAACACTGCCAAGGAGCCGTAGAAGTGGAGAGTGATTTTAGTTTGAGATATTCTGGAAATACTTTGGATTTGAAACAAAATCATGTGGATTGCAACCAATAGTATGATGAATGAAACATTCAGTTCAATCTGTTTCCGCAAATGGCTCTGTGTGAAATGTGCGTGCAGGTTGGGTGAGTGATTCATTGGGATATGTGTGACTTTAAGGCAGAGGGTAAACTATCTCAACAGGACATGGTCCGATCATTCCCCGCCAGCCAATGCCACTTCACCGGAAGTTCACGTTTGGTGCACTCTCCCGCCTGCAAGGCCCGGGCAGATTGATTTATAATATCATTCCGGATACTCCGTGCTAGCATTTGGTTTCAGTGGAAATCTCTCTTTGCTCCCAGGACCGCTTCCGGGCGATTATGACGATGTTGAGACTGGAGTCACTGATACTCAGGGCGGTCACTTGCTGCTGGACGGCGGGCCTGATGATGTCACACTCAGAAATGCCGGCGGTGATCTGTCCACTCTCGGTGAGTAGAATCTCTGTCAGTCCCGCAATCACCATCCCTCTGTCTAGGAATGGACTGGCGCTGTTTGAATGCCATTGCAATGGACGGTGACTGTTGTGATTATAGAAAATGACAATAAACAAAGCTGCACCTGTTCTTGAAAAGAGATGCTGATGCTGTTCAGTAGGTTGCTCTTGCACACTCTCCACCTTGCTATCCTCGTCTGGCTTCCGGATATGCCATGGCGCACCATCTTACCGACCAGAGGAGGCGGGGGTCCCCAATGGAGTGCACTCTACACTGGAGTCCTCCCTCTATTTATTGGGGACTTGGCCTTGAGGTTGTGGCATTGAGCAGTCCCGTGCAATAAGTTTTTAAGTCGGTTCACAGGCTCCCAGGCCACCTGCAATTTCTACGGTCCGGAAGAGGCCATGTTCCATGTTTTAATCGAATGAGCGAAGTTGCAGCCCCTGTTCCATTATTTGAAGGTGCTGCTCCTCAAATTCTGGTTGCACTTCAGTCCCACACTCCTGATCTTTGGGCACCCTGTGCGGAGGGGAGTGGGCAGGTCAGAAGGCCTCCTCTTCAGTCTGCTCCTGGACATGGCCAATGTGGCCATCAGCCGGTCCAGGCAGCGGGCGATCAAGCGGGTCGTTCAGCCCAACTGCCTGCCTCTCTTCCATGGTTACATCTAAGCCAGGATGGCCCTGGAGATGGAGCATGCGGTGTCCACTGGTACGCCCGCGGCCTCCCGCGAGAGTTGGGCACCGGAAGTACTGGCATGCATCATCACCCCCAGCAACCAAATTATAAGTTGATCAAATAAGTTTAAAGTTTAATTTGTTTAATTTGCCGGTTTTAATGCCCATCTCTTTTCAGCCAGGGGACAGTTGTATAATTTTTGTTCATGCCCTAAACCCCCCCCCCCCCCCCCCAAAAAAAGGCCACTGGAAAACTGTTATTTTGGAGTGTGACCTCCCTTGCAGGGGTCATTTGTTTAAAGTGCACAATTAAAATAGTTGATGCTGTTCAGTGTGTAATATCTCCCTTTTTTACACTTCCAACGAGAAGCCTTTTAGTGCTCAATCTGAACCGCCAGGTTCTCCAATATTAGATGCACGTCGTCTGCTGTCACCCAGCGGTAAAACACAGCACGGGGGTGTGGGTAGGAAACCCACAGACCAACAAATCGACCTATTGACACACATATAGATCATCCGCTATGATCCCGGTTTTAAAGCCAAACTTAATACATCATCTGTGCCTCTCCACAGCATTCGGCTCTCCGACCTGCGCTAATCCCGGTTTACCGGTTCGTTCCCCACCAGGTAACAATGACGACGCTCCACGCGTCACGTTCGCAACCCCGGACATTCCGCCCAGCTACTGTGTGCCTCAAAATCTTACAACATCTCCGGCAAGCCGGTAAGAGCAGTGCTGGAGAGTGTCCAATCCCGGGCGGGCTCTGCTGGGTGTTAATGGGCAATGTGTTCAACCGTCAGTGATACTGAAAGTATCAGAGAACATGCTGTGTATTTACTGTTGAAATAAAGTACCCCTTTATACTGGCTGTATTTAATCCTATTCTCTGATAATAGGGGGTGTATTTATTACAGTTAAGCACCCTGAAAGAATCAGAGAACATGCTGTTCATTTATTATTTAACTTAAAGGCGAGTTGTAGTGAAATAGCAGAGAGCATATTCTGCGGAGTGAAACAATACTACATTTGTTTGCATTGTGTGTTGGTGGGAATTGTTTTAACCCTCTATCTCGGTCTCGGTCTCGGTCTCTCTCTGAATGTGTTTTTTTTTTCAGGTAAAAGTCAACTTAACTTCCACAATGACATGTCCCGAGACGCGCCAGAGCCTGGCGGGAAATATTCTGTTTTGAATCTCAGAGAATGTCCATTAACTTTTCCAACAGTGTGAACATGCTGAATGTGCTGCTCCTCACGACATAAACATCCCTTTACTTGATCGCCATGTTATTTTGTGTTGAAATGAATAGATTTCTCCATATTTTGTTTGTGTTCTGTTTAATCAAAAATTGCAAAAGAGAATGTATTTCGGATTATTGCTTTGTCTATATTAATACTGTAAAACGCTGCTCTGCGTGGATTAACCAACTTTGTAACAGATTAAGAACCAGTGCTTATTAATGAGGGGTTCATAGGAACTTCATTTTGTAATCCTTTCACTTGTTGGTATCCCATTAAAGAATGTTTAGAGGCCACAGGAGGTCAAATGAATGGTCTTTCTGTTGTATCTCCCTTTTTTGTAACTGCTCCGTCTACCGCCGTATACTCGATGTATAAAGACTGCTGCAGCCTCATGCACGTGTACAACGTAACAACATGTTAAAAAATAAAAGATGCATTTTTAAATATTTTAGTTGGAATTTGTGCCTTTGTCGATGCGAATGTCTTCTTTATATTTCAGTCACTAAACATACAATAATTCCGAGATACACTCCGATATCGTTTTATTGCTCCAATTCCTGGAGATTCCGGAGTATGTCGGGAGACCAGGAGAATCTGATCAAAATTTAACGGGCACTGTTTTTGGACTTTAATTTTAAAAGTTCAATATTTCAGTTATTCAGCAGCAGAGAGGAATAATTACTCAATCAGGATGCCGATTGCCCGTGCAGTCCTCCAGCTGGGGGTGATCCTTATTCCATCTGCATTACTGCTGCAATGGACAATATCGACCAGCAGAGGGCGGAAGTTGTCATAAGTAGAAACAAAAAATGCTGGAAACACTCAGCAGGTCAGGCAGCCTCTTTGACTTCTCTCCCCCGTGCTCCGCTATGCTGCTGTAATCACTTACACTCCTGGAATCTGCTGTTGTTTCTAATCCAGTCCATTATGCCGTGCTGTTTCTTGCACCTTCATCACATTTGTAATTTAATCACTCCTGCCTTCACCCTGTTATTGAATCTGCCCTTTGTCCGATTCCTGTCCCATTTCCTTCGCACTTTACATTCTCTGAAAACTGCTCATCTCCAGTTCAGACAAAATCACCGAATTGAAGCGTTAACTGTCTCCACAGTTGCTGAATGACCTGCTGTATGTTCCCAAAATGCTCTGCTTTTATTACAGATTTGCAGTATTTAGCTTTTGTTTTGTTCATGTTGACATGTAGTCACGTGGTGTCTGTCACTATCCTGGGTCACCTGCTGCAGCCAGACTTGGAGCCCACACTGAGTAGTGACAGCGTGTAACACGAGAAGTCCAGAACAAGTGACTTACCAACCATTCTATTCAACTGTGACCCCACTCAAACTCCACTCAAATTGCATTCAAATTAATATTCAGCCAGTTGCTTCGCAATATGTCTCTCTGAAGGCTGCATTTACTAATTCTACTGCAGCCTAGTGGTTTCAGCATGGCTGGGGGAATACTCCTGTTGTAGTAATAACAGCTCTGGGGATATTCCTACTGGTGCCCTCGAGCAGTGCGACCAAGAGAGGGAATGGCGGCAGGCAGATGCATCCGGGCTGCAAAACTTACTTGGTGGTCCCTGTGTGGACATTGGCCGAGAGTCTGTCAAGGTTGCAGATGCACTTCCCTCATCCTGAGACGGAAACGTATGCATCTGCCATCATCATCATCATCATCATAGGCAGTCCCTTGAATCGAGGATGAATTACTTCCATGTCAAAAAGGGATCAGTTCACATAGAAACATAGAAAATAGGTGCAGGAGTAGGCCATTCGGCCCTTCAAGCCTGCACCGCCATTCAATGAGTTCATGGCTGAACATGCAACTTCAGTACCCCATTCCTGCTTTCTCACCATACCCCTTGATCCCCCTAGTAGTAACGACTACATCTAACTCCTTTTTGAATATATTTAGTGAATTGGCCTCAACAACTTTCTGTGGTAGAGAATTCCACAGGTTTACCACTTTCTGAGTGAAGAAGTTTCTCCTCATCTTGGTCCTAAATGGCTTACCCCTTATCCTTAGACTGTGACCCCTGATTCTGGACTTCCCCAACATTGGGAACATTCTTCCTGCATCTAACCTGTCTAAACCCATCAGAATTTTAAACGTTTTTATGACATCCCCTCTCATTCTTCTGAATTCCAGTGAATACAAGCCCAGTTGATCCAGTCTTTCTTGATATGTCAGTCCCGCCATCCCGGGATCAGTCTGGTGAACCTTCGCTACACTCCCTCAATAGCAAGAATGTCCTTCCTCAAGTTAGGAGAACAAAACTGGACACAATACTCCAGGTGTGGCCTCACCAAGGCCCTGTACAACTGTAGTAACAACTCCCTGCCCCTGTACTCAAACCCCCTCGCTATGAAGGCCAACATGCCATTTGCTTTCTTAACCGCCTGCTGTACCTGCATGCCAACCTTCAATGACTGATGTTCCATGACATCCAGGTCTCGTTGCACCTCCCCTTTTCCTAATCTGTCACCATTCAGATAATAGTCTGTCTCTCTATTTTAACCACCAAAGTGGATAACCTCACATTTATCCACATTATACTTCATCTGCCATGCATTTGCCCACTCACCTAACCTATCCAAGTCACTCTGCAGCCTCATAGCATCTTCCTCGCAGCTCACACTGCCACCCAACTTAGTGTCAATCGCAAATTTGGAAATACTACATTTAATCCCCTCATCTAAATCATTAATGTACAATGTAAACAGCTGGGGACCCAGCACAGAACCTTGCGGTACCCCACTAGTCACTGCTGCCATTCTGAAAAGTATCCATTTACTCCTACTCTTTGCTTCCTTCTGCCAACCAATTCTCAATCCACGTCAGCACACTACCCCCAATCCCATGTGCTTTAATGTTGCACATTAATCTCTTGTGGGGAACCTTGTCGAAAGCCTTCTGAAAGTCCAAATACACCACATCAACTGGTTCCCCCTTGTCCACTCTACTGGAAACATCCTCAAAAAATTCCAGAAGATTTGTCGAGCATGATTTCTCTTTCACAAATCCATGCTGACTTGGACCTATCATGTCACCTCTTTCCAAATGCGCTGCTATGACATCCTTAATAATTGATTCCATCATTTTACCCACTACCGATGTCAGGCTGACCGGAGTATAATTCCCTGTTTTCTCTCTCCCTCCTTTTTTAAAAAGTGGGGTTACATTGGCTACCCTCCACTCCATAGGAACTGATCCAGAGTCTATGGAATGTTAGAAAATAACTGTCAATGCATCCGCTATTTCCAAGGCCACCTCCTTAAGTACTCTGGGATGCAGACCATCAGGCTCTGGGGATTTATCGGTCTTCAATCCCACCAATTTCCCCAACACAATTTCCTGACTAATAAGGATTTCCCTCAGTTCCTCCTCCTTACTAGACCCTCTGACCCCTTTTATATCCAGAAGGTTGTTTGTGTCCTCCTTAGTGAATACCGAACCAAAGCACTTGTTCAATTGGTCTTCCATTTCTTTGTTCCCAGTTATGACTTCCCCTGATTCTGACTGCAGGGGACCTACGTTTGTCTTTACCAACCTTTTTCGCTTTACATATCTATAGAAGCTTTTGCAGTCCATTTTAATGTTCCCTGCAAGCTTCCTCTCGTACTCTATTTTCCCTGCCCTAATCAAACCCTTTCTCCTCCTCTGCTGAGTTCTAAATTTCTCCCAGTCCCCGCGTTCCCTGCTATTTCTGGTCAATTTGTATGCCACTTCCTTGGCTTTAATACTATCCCTGATTTCCCTTGATAGCCACGGTTGAGCCACCTTCCCTTTTTTATTTTTACGCCAGACAGGGATGTACAATTGTTGTAGTTCACCATGCGGTCTCTAAATGTCTGCCATTGCCCATCCACTGTCAACCCCTTAAGTATCATTCGCCAATCTATCCTAGCCAATTCACACCTCATACCTTCAAAGTTACCCTTCTTTAAGTTCTGGACCATGGTCTCTGAATTAACTTTTTCATTCTCCATCCTAATGTAGAATTCCACCATATTATGGTCACTCTTCCCCAACGGCCCTCGCAAAATGAGATTGCTAATTAATCCTCTCATTACACAACACCCAGTCTAAGATGCCCTCCCCCCTAGTTGGTTCCTCGACATATTGGTCTAGAAAACCATCCCTTATGCACTCCAGGAAATCCTTCTCCACCGTATTGTTTCCAGTTTGGTTAGCCCAATCTATGTGCATATTAAAGTCACCCATGATAACTGCTGCACCTTTATTGCATGCACCCTTAATTTCCTGTTTGATGCCCTCCCCAACATCACTACTACTGTTTGGAGGTCTGTGTACAACTTCCACTAGCGTTTTCTGACCTTTGGTATTCCGTAGCTCCACCCATACCGATTCCACATCATCCAAGCTAATGTCTTTCCTTACAATTACATTAATTTCCTCTTTAACCAGCAATGCCACCCGCCTCCTTTTCCTTTCTGTCTATCCTTCCTAAATGTTGAATACCCTTGGATGTTGTGTTCCCAGCCTTGGTCACCCTGGAGCCATGTCTCCGTGATGCCAACCACATCGTATCCGTTAACTGCTATCTGCACAGTTAATTCATCCACCTTATTCCGAATACTCTTCGCATTGAGGCACAGAGTCTTCAGGCTTGCCTTTTTAACACGCTGTGACCCTTTAGAATTTTGCTGCAAAGTGTCCCTTTTTGTTTTTTGCCTTGGGTTTCTCTGCCCTCCACTTTTACTCATCTCCTTTCTGTCTTTTGCTTCTGTCTCCATTTTGTTTCCCTTTGTCTCCCTGCATTGGTTCCCATTCCCCTGCAATATTAGTTTAACTCCTCCCCAACAGCACTAGAAAACACTCCTCCTAGGACATTGGTTCCGGCCCTGCCTAGGTGCAGACTGTCTGGTTTGTACTGGTCCCATCTCCCCCAGAACCGGTTCCAATGCCCCAGGAATTTGAATCCCTCCCTGGTGCACCACTGCTCAAGCCACGTATTCATCTGAGCTAACCTGCGATTCCTACTCTGACTAGCACGTGGCACTGGTAGCAATCCTGAGATTACTACTTTTGAGGTCCTACTTTTTAATTTAGCTTCTAGCTCCTTAAATTCGTCTCGTAGGACCTCATCCCGTTTTTTACTTATATCGTTTGTACCAGTGTGCACCACGACAACTGGCTGTTCACCCTCCCTTTTCAGAATGTCCTGCACCCGCTCCGAGACATCCTTGACCCTTGCACCAGGGAGGCAACATATCATCCTGGAGTCTCGGTTGCGGCTGCAGAAACGCCTTACAATCGAATCCCCAATCACTAATAGCTCTCCCACACTTTTCCCTGCCCTCCTGTGCAGCAGAGCCAGCCATGGTGCCATGAACTTGGCTGTTGCTGCCCTCCCCTGATGAGTCATTCCCCCCAACAGTACTCAAAGCGGTGTATCTGTTTTGCAGGGGGATGACCGCAAGGGACCCCTACACTACCTTCCTTGCACTGCTCTTCCTGTTGGTCTTCCATTCCCTATCTGGCTGTGGACCCTTTACCTGTGGTAAGACCAACTCGCTACACATGCTAATCATGTCATTCTCAGCATCATGGATTCTCCTGAGTGAATCCACCTTCAGCTCCAATTCTGCAACGCGGTCCGTCAGGAGCTGGAGGCGGATACACTTCCCGCAGACGTAGCCATCAGGGACATTTCGGAAGTGTCCCTGAGTTCCCACATAGTACAGGAGGAGCATATCACATGTCCGAGCTCTCCTGCCATGACTTAACCCTTAGATACACTTAATTTGGCGACAACAATGTTATCATGTTATTTACTGATATAAAAAGAAAAAGAAAAGCTACTTACCAATCACCAGCCAATCACTTACCACTTTGGCTGTGACGTCACCTTTTGATTTCTTTCTACTTCTTTTTTGCTTTCTCTCCCCGCTGCAGCTGCACAAGCCCCGCCTCTCGACTTCCCGCTGGGCCTTTATAGGCCTCACCAACACTGCTCCCAGCTCTTGCCGACTGCGACCTAATATTCCGGATCCCAAACTACATGTTGAAGGGTGGAAAATGCCTGTGCGTGGATTTTTTTAACATATGGTGGCCATTGCACACAAGCCACCACATGGGCTTGACAGAGCTAGGTCTTGGTCCAGTGGCAAGGATCATTCAAGACGACTTAAGACCAGCTCTGCCGCACGGACCTATCGCAGTGTGGGCTGGCCCGTGCTGCCTCTGGGCCTTGAACTCGTGCCTCTCCTGGGCCCCGACCACCTCCCTCTACGAACTCTCGCCGCTGCTTGGCCCCGACCTCACCGCCCCAGCTGTAACTGCCCGCACTCCAATCAGCGACCTGGATTTGGGTGACGTCAAACCCAGTCGGCCTCTTGGCAGCAGTAGCCCTCCTGCAGCAGCATACGATGCTCCCTGCAGTGGCATGCCGCCGCACAGTGCTCCCTCGAATGCAGCAGCCATAGTGCCAGTCCCTCTCCCATGGGGCATCGCATCAACTGCTCTCCCACTGAACTTCAGGAGAGCAGACTGCAGGACGTCAGTGACCCGATCAAAGCTCCCCTCCCATTGGATCCCCAAGGCTGTCAATGCTGCCGCTCCACTGTTTGAGGCTGGAGGACACGGTAAATGCCAGACACCCAAGGGCAGCACTTTGGCCTTCGGTCCAATCTGCCCTTGGTGGCGGCCAGGGCTCTTAAATTTCAGATCTCACTGCAGTTTCCGGAGAGGACACCACGCGCTCCGCACAAAACGAATGTGTTGCACTAGAACGGGCTGGTGTTGGGCTCTTCCATAGCCTCAGCCATGAAGTTGCAGCTTCTTGGCAGGTTGTCCAATGCATCTATTATCCACTGGAGCATTGAATGTTTTTCTCCCCACCCTCTTCAACAATGCTTGGACCCAGGCTCACCCTCCGGCCACCTCTGCCTCTGCTGTAGTTTCCAGCACTGCCAGCCCCTGCTCACAGTGATGTGAACGGCACCCTGGGCAGATTCCTCTAACTCACTATCATTCCCACGTGGGCTGTTAATCTCTGAGCTGGTGCGTGCTGCATTTTGAGTGGATGACAGTGCAGATTGGTGCTGCTGGCTTGGATCGCCTTCTTCTGAATGGTCTAATTCTGCAGAGGATTCACTTGTATTCCATCCTGGGAGATGGGCATCCCAGTCACAGCCACCATGTACTGCCGATCTCTAATTACCCCTGAGAAGATGGTGATGAGACGATTTCTTGAACCGTATGGTGGAGATACTCCCACAGTGCTGTTGGGGAGTTCGATGGCTTTGACCCAGCGATGAGGAAGCAACAAGATGTATTTCCAGGTCAAGATGGGTGTGACTTGGAGGAGAAGTTTCCTTCACTCAAGGATATTAGCGAACTAGATGGCATTTTACGTAGTTTCATTGTCACCATTACTGATACTGGCTTTTTATTTAATTAACCGAATTTAAGTTCCCCAGCCGGCATGATGGGAGTTGAACTCATGTTTCCAGATCAGTAGTCCAGGTCTCTGGATTACTATTCTAGTAATATAAACACTATGCAACCATACCTCACACAGGAAGCAGAACAAGGATGAAAGAAGAGCAAGTATCTGGATGGTTAGGCAGCTTCATACATGTGGGACAGGCGAGACATCCAGAATTTGGGCTGCTCCCTGAAAGAGATGAGTAGTCGGCCATTTTATGGAGAGGGTCGGTTTGTGACTGGGGTCAGTTTACATGAACTCATTCAGTTTGTATGTAGGGGGTCTATTTATGAAAACCCTGTCAGTTTATGGTTAGTGGACCACTTGATAGTTTATACCTCACTCTGTGGGCGCTCTTTACACTTCCTGTCTTGTAACAATTTTAAAATACTGGGTAAATTATGGGACCTAGTTGGGAAAACACATTTTGCATCGGTTGGAGCTATTGGTGACCGTTATGGAGGATGATCCACCAGCGGAGGGAGGCCACATTATATAAATATTACCAATATTTAAGAGAGGATGAGTACACTACTGTATAAATGTTAGCATTGCACTGTGCAGTTTTCACCAGCCGAGCAATAAACTGGTATTTACCAGCAGAGGGAGATATTATTGTATAAACTTTGCCATTGCAGTGTGCAGTGTTCACCAGCCGAGATATAAAGCAGTGTTCGCCAGTGGAGGGAGACAGTACAGTATAAATATAACCATTGCACTCTGCAGAATTTACCAGCCAATGTATAAACCAGTATTTACCAGCGGAATGAGACATGACTATATAAATGTAGCCATTGCACTGTGCAGTACTCAGTAGTGGATTGGTACATTACTGTATAAATGTTACCTGCATAACTATTACTGTCCAAAAATGGACCATGTACAGTAGACACCTCAAGTCGCTGGAGAAATACCACCAACGATGTCTCCGCAAGCTCCTGCAAATCCCCTGGGAGGACCGACGCACCAACGTTAGCATCCACATCCAGGCCAACAGCCCCAGCATTGAAGCACTGACCACACTGCATCAGCTCCGCTGTGCAGGCCACATTCTTCGCATGCCAGACACGAGACCCCCAAAGCAAGCGCTCTACTTGGAACTCCTTCACGGCAAACGAGCCAAAGATGGACAGAGGAAACGTTACATGGACACCTTCAAAGCCTCCCTGATAAAGTGCGACATCCCCACTGAAACCTTGGAGTCCCTGGCCAAAGACCACCCTAAGTGGAGGAAGTGCATCCGGGAAGGCGTTGAGCACCTCGAATCTCATCGCCGAAAGCATGCAGAAATCAAGCGCAGGCAGCGGAAAGAGCGTGCGGCAAACCAGTCCCACCCACCCCTTTCCTCAATGACTATCTGTCCCACCTGTGACAGGGACTGTGGTTCTCGTATTGGACTGTTCAGCCACCTAAGGACTCATTTTTAGAGTGGAAGCAAATCTTCCTCGATTCAGAGGGACTGCCTATGAATGATGAATGAACGAATGTTACCTTTGCACTGTGCAGTATTCAGCAGCCTATGTATATAACAGTATTTACCAGCGGAGCGGGATATCACTATATAAATGTGATAATTGCACTGTGCACTATTCAACATTGTTTTATAAATGCAAATGCAAATATTTCACTGTGCAGAATCCACAAGTCGAGGGAGACATTGTATAAAGGAGGTATTACTTTGTAAATGTAACCATGGCATGGTGCAGTATCCACAGGCAGATGGGGGTATTTATGTATAAATGTAACCATCGCACATTGCAGTATCCAGCAGTGAAACTGTGAGTGACATTATATTTGGGGAGTTTCAATTTCTATCTGTGCAATGTCTGGTTAATATATTTTATGACAAAGCAAATGGTCAGATCAAAGGGGTTAGCCGAACTTGTTTTAGTGACTGAAATGAATGTCGCTTGCCTTGGACCCTAATGTTATCACTGGAGGGTTATCCTCGATGGTGCAGGCTCGAAGGGCCGAATGGCCTACTCCTGCACCTATTTTCTATGTTTTTCTATGTAAATAAGAGTCCATTTCAACCTGTTACCCATTGTGTCAGTGAGAGCATCAGCTCCAATCTATGATGCTTTGATTACTGTTAGTGTTTAACTGTGCCCTGGCCAATATTTATCCCTCAATAAATATAACAAAAAAAAGATTGTTTGGTCATTACAATGCTGTTTGTTTGAGCTTGCTGTGCACAAATTGGCTCCGCATTTCCTACATTACAACCGTAACTACACTCCAAAAATACTTCATTGCCTGTAACTTACTTTGGGATGCCCGGTGGGAGTGAAAGGTGCTATATAAATCCAAGTCTTTGTTTCTAACAGCCTATACTCGCTGCTCTTGGAGCTCCTGGTAAGTGCCACCAGCTATTTGAATAATTACATGGCGCCCCGGGTTGGGAGTTGATTATACCGGGGATTGCTGGGGTGCGAAATTTTATTTTTAAGGGGTTACTGGGAGTTAGCATACCAGTTTTTCCCAGGGCCTTAGGGAATTATATTAATTTATATGTGGATCTTTGGTCCCTGGGCTCGATTAACCTCCGGCGGAAAGCTGGGGCTTTATAATTCGAAACCTCTCGCCAGCACACGGCGCACCTTTGATGGGCTGTGGGTCCAGGTCTTTACTTTGTACAGGTGCTGAGTTCTTGATTTGAGCGAGATCCTTTCTCCCTTGTGTGGAGGCTACAGCAGGCGGTGAATGAACTACACTGCACTTTGCATATCTGTTTACGCTGTTCTCCACTGGCAGGGGTTTGTGAGCAGGTCGCCTGCCTGCCTCCTTCATCAGTATTGTCTTATCCTACATGTTGATGGTACCAAAATCAGCCTGATTGCTGAAATCTGGCAGTAGTTTCAGTGATCATAGAGCCAGGTAATTTCAAGCCTGCTCCTCTTTATAAAACCGATACGGGTGTAAGAAATTGTGAATTGGAAGAAATCGTGCATTGCAAGAAATAATTTGAGACAAAAAGTCTCTTGAGACTGGTGTTAGAATCAGTGGATAGATGCTTAGAATTTGTTTACACTTTTGATTCCCAGCAGACGTTATAACATTTAATGATTCATGCCCTGGTACAATAGCTAAAGCTACTTCAACAGCGTGAACATAAATAACCGATAACAAGGCCAAGAATGGCATGTCTGACTCCAACCGTGGGAGGAAAATGACAGGAGAGATGGGCCTTCAGAAACTATAGAAAGGAAATATATGTGGGTTCCACCTTGGTGCTGAGATAAAGAACTCAACATTCATGGGTTAAATGTTTCTGTCTGTTATTTTCCGCCAGGCCGACCCCTAAAAAGAGAATAAAAGAGATATCTAAAGATCTTTTCTGAGGAGATCGTGCAGAAAAGACCTATTCATGCCACCATCCGTCTGCCGAATCGGGACTAACACCAGCTACTTGTCATGGTCGTATGTCGATTATATCTATCCTGATTGTATGTTGTGTTTAACTATATTGGAACTATCGCTCCATAATACAACGCTCATGACGCCAAAACGCTTTCGGTAATCTGTGTGTGACCTGGGATCCTAATCTTACACAGGATCGGTGGCGGGCATGGGGTGGGGGGGCGGGAGGGGGATGGGGAGAAGGGGCATGGACTTCCACTGTTCCTATGTAACAAACTCTAGGGGCTGAATGGCCTCTTCCTCTTTCTATGTGGCAGGCTTGAGAGTCTGAATGGCCTCCTCCTGTTCCTTTTTAACAGTCTCGAGGGGTTGAATGTCCTTGTCCTGTTCCTATGTAATGGCAATAAGTGCTGAATTGCCTCCTCTTGTTCCCATGTAACAGGCTCCAGGGGTTGAACAACTGCCTCCTGTTCCTACGTTACAGGCTCAAGGGGCTGAATGGCCTCCTTCTTTTCCTAAGTAACGGGTTCGAGGGGCTGAATGGCCTCCTTCTTCTGACTATGTCACATACTCGAGTAGTTGAATGGCCTTCTCCTGGTCCCATACAACAAACTCGAGGGGCTGAATGGGCCTACTCCTTTTTCTAGGTAATTGGATTAAAGGGATGAAGAGCTGCCTCATGTTCCAATGTAAGAGGCACGAGGAGCTGAATGGTCTCCTCCTATTCATATGCAAAAGGCTCAAGGAGCTGATTGGTCTTCCTCCTGTACCTATGTAGCAAACTCGAGGGGCTGAATGGACCCCTTCTGTTCCTAAGCAACAGGCTCGAGGGGCAGAATGGACCTCCTGCAGTTCCTATGCAATAGATCCAAAGGGCTGAATATCCTCCTCATGTCCCTATGCATCAGGTTCAAGGGTCTGACTGGTCTCCCGTTGGTCCTATCTCGCAGGTTCAAGGGGATAAATGGTCTCCTCCTGTTCCTGTGTTACAGGCACGAGGGCCAAATGGACTTCTTCTAATACGAACAAACAGATGCGAGCTACTGAATGTGGTGCCTCCTGTTCCTGTGTAACAGACTGGAGGGATTGAATGGACCTACTTCTTTTCCAATACAGCTGAATCCAGAGGCTTAATAGCTTCCTCCTGTTCTTAGGTAACACGTTGGAGGGGCTGAATGACCTCTCCTTGTTTCTCAGTAACGGGCTCGAAGGGTTGAATGGCCTAATCATGTTCCTATGCAAACAGGCTCAAGGGGCTGAATGGCATCCTCCTGTTCCTTGGTAACAGTCTCGAGTGCTTAATAGACTCCTTCTGTTCCTACATAACAGATTCGAGGTGCTGAATGTGGTGCCTCCTGTTCCCGTGTAACAATCTAGAGGGGCTAAATGGCCTCCTCCTGGTCTCAAGTGGCTGAACAGACCTACTCTTTTCCAATATAACTGAATCTAGAGGCATAATGACCTCCTCCTGTTCTTGTGTAACAGGCTTGAGGGGCCCAATGACCTCTTCCTGTTTCTATGTTTTATAAACATATTAAGAGCAAGAGGATGACTAAAGAAAGGTTAGACCCTATTAAAGACTGTGAGGGTAATCTTTGTGTGGAGGCAGAAGATGTGGGTATGGTTCTTAATGAATACAATGCATCTGTTTTCACAAAAGAGAGTGGCGATGCACAAACTACTATCGAGGAGGAGGAGTGTGAAATATTAGAAGAAATAAACATAGTGAGAGAGGAAGTATTAAGGGGTTTAGCAGCTTTGAATGTGGATAAGTCCCCCAGCCAAGATTAAATGTATCCCAGACTGTTAAGCGAAGCAAAAGAGGAAATAGTAGAGGCTTTGATGATCATTTTCCAATCCTCTCTGGCTTCAAGTGTGGTGCTAATGTGGTACCTTTATTTAAGAAGGGAGAAAGGGATAAACTGAGTAATTACAAGCCAGTCAGCCTAGCCTTAATTGTGGGAAAATTATTGGAAATTATCCTGAAGGGCAGGATAAATCTTCACTTAGAAAGACACAGATTAATCAAGGATATTCAGCACGGATTTGTTAAAGGAAGGTCTTGTCTGACTAACTGGATTGCATTTTTTGAGGAGGTAACCAGGAGGGTCAATGAAGGCAAAGCATATGATGTAGTGTATATGGATTTTAGCAAAGCTTTTGATAAGGTCCCACATGGCAGAATGGTCACAAAAGTAAAAGCCCATGGGATCTAGGGCAAAGTGACACGTTGGATCCAAAATTGGCTCAGAGGCTGGAAGCAAAGGGTAATGATTGATGGGTATTTTTGCGACTGGAAGGTTCTGCAGGGCTCAATACTAGGTCGCTTGCTTTTTGTGATAAACTTCAATGAACTAGGCTTGTATAATTAAGAAGTTTGCAGATGATACTAAAATCGGCTGTGTGGTTGATAATGACGAAGAAAGCTGCGGACTGCAGGAAGATATCAATCTACTGGTCAGGTGGGCAGAATAGTGGCAAATGGAATTTAATCCAGAGAAGTGTGAGGTAATGCATTTCGGGAGGGCTAACAAGGAAAGAGAATACACATTGAATAGTAGGATACTGAGAAATGTAGAAGAAGAAAGGGACCTTGGAGTGCATGTCCACAGATCCCTGAAAGTAGCAGGCCAGGTAGATAAGATACTTAAAAAGGCATGTGGAATGCTTGCCTTTATTAGCCGAGGCATAGAATACAAGAGCAGGGGGGGTTATGCTTGAACTGTATAAAACACGAGTTAGGCTACAGGTGAGTACTGCATGCAGTTCTGGTTACCACATTACAGGAAGGACCTGATTGCACTGGAGAGGGTTCAAAGGAGATTTATGAGGATGTTGCCGGGAGTGGAGAATCTAAGCTGTGACGACAGACTGGATTAGGCTGGATTTGTTCTCATTGGAACAGAGGAGGCCACGGGGAGACCTCATTGAGGTGTACAATATTATGAGGGGCCTAGATATGGTGGATAGAAAGGGCCTATTTCCCTTATCAGAGGGATAATCAACCAGGGGGCATAAATTTAAAGTAATTGGTAGCAGGTTTAGGGAGGATTTGAGGGGAAATATCTTTACCCAGAGGGTGGTGGGGGTCTGGAACTTAGTGCCTGAAAGGGTTGTAGAGGCAGAAATCCTCAGCACATTTAAAAAGTACTGAAAGTACCTGAAGTGCCGTAATCTGCAGGGTTACAGATCTAGAGCTGGAAAGTGGGATTCGGATGGATAGCCTCTTGTTGGCCGGCATGGATATGATGGGCCGAAATGGCCTCCTTCCGTGCTGTAAACTTTTATGATTCTATGATTCTATGTAACGTGCTCGAGGGGTTGAATGGCCTCCTCCTTTTCCCATATGACAAGCTCGAGGTGCTGAATGGGCCTCCTTCTGTTCCTATGCAACAGACTTGAGGGGCTTAATGGTCTCCTCCTGTTCCTATGTAACAGACTCATGGCGCTGAATGGGCCTCCTCCAATAACCAAGCAACAGGCTCAATGGGCTAAATAGCCTCCTCCAGTTCCTATGTAACAGGCTTGAGTTGCTGAATGGTCGCACCTTGTGCCTATGTAACAGGTTCGAGGCTAATGATTGGCCTCCTCCTGTTTCTATGTAATATAGTCGAGTGTCTGAATGACCTCTTCCTTTTTCTATGTAATGGGCTCGAGGGGCTGAATGGCCTAATCATGTTCCTGCACAACAGGCTCGAGAGGTTTTATGCACCAACAAAAATAAATGATACTTATATAGTGCCTTTAACATAGTGAAACGTACCTAGGCGCTTCACTGGAGCATTTTGGATAAAACAAATTCACACCAAGCAACATAAGGAGAAATCAGGATAGGTGACCAAAAGCTTGGTCAAAGAGATACATTTTAAGGAGCGTCTTGAAGGAAAAAGAGAGGTAGAGTGGCATAGAGGTTTAGGCAGGGAATTCTAGAGCTTAGGGCCTAGGTAACAGGAGGCACGGGCACCAATAGTTGAGCAATTATAATCAGGGATGGTCAAGAGGGCAGAATTTAAGGGCTGAGCGGCTGAATGATCGACTCTTCTTCCTATGTAACATGCTTGAGGTGCTGAATGGCCTCCTCTTGAGCCTATGTAACAGGCTGGATGGGCTGAATGGGCCTCTTCCTGTTCTGATGTAACAGGCTCGAGGGGCTGAATGAGCATCTCTTGCTCCTATGCAACAGGCGCAAGGGGCTAAATGACCTCCTCCTGTTCCAATACAATAATCCCGAGGGGCTGATTTGGCTCCTCCTGTTCCTTTTTAACATGCTCAAGGGTCTGATTGGTCTCCTCTTGTTCCTAGGTAACTGGCTTGAAGTACTGTATAGCCTCCACCTGTTCCTATGTAACAGGCTCGAGGGGCTAAATGGGCTCCTTCTGTTCTTATGTAACAGGAATGAGGGGCAGACTGAACCTACTTCTGTTCCTATACCACTGCTTCTAGAGGCTTAATGGCCCAGGCAACAGGCTGAATGGCTTGTTCCTATGTAGCAGGTCCAAGCGGCTAAATGGCCTCCTAATGTTCCTATGAAAAAAATGCTTGAGGGGCTGAATGACAGCGAGTTGCTAAATAACAGGATGGAGGGTATGAATGGCCTACTCCTATGTATGGAACTATGAATGTCATAGTGGGCGGGGTACTCTGGGATCTGTGGGCGATAATGGTGCTAGAGGTGGAGGCAACATCTTGTGGAGGAGATCGACAGAGTCAACAACATCACCATGATTGGCAGGTCACAGGAGGGGGAGCTTGAAGAAGAGAGGAATTTGGGGCTTGTTTTTTCTATGGATAGAAAGTGACAGTGTTTGGGGTTTTGAGTCTTTCGTGATGAGAGGCCTCAGGTTGTTACTTGGCAATCTGGGTCATTTGAAGCTCTATATTTGTCACTAATTTCTGAAAGATAAAAGCAAAAGGCTTTTCAGAAGGGCCAAATAGGTAAGGAAATGAAGATTTATTGATACAACAACAGCAGTAACTTGGATTTATATAGCGCCTTTAGCGGAGTGAAATGTCCCAAGGCGCTTCACAGGAGTACTATAAGATAAAAAATGACACCAAGTAACAGAAGGAGGAATTAGAGCATATGTTCAAAAGCTTATTCAAAGAGGTAGGTTTTAAGGAGCCTCTAGAAGGTGAAAGTGAGGTGGAGAGGAAGAGAGGTTAAGGCTGAGAATTCCAAAGCTTAGACAACAGAAGGCACGGCCACCAATGATTGAGCGATTATAATAAGGGATGCTAAAGCGGACAAAATTAGAGGAGCACAGATATTTTGGGCTGGGGAGCACGTTGTGGGGCTGAAGGAGATTATAGAGATAGGAAGGTGCGAGACTATGGAGGGATTGACAACAAGGATGGGAATTTTGAAATTGAGGCGTACTTAGAAACTCCACAGGGATGTCACCAAGTGGTTCTCTACTTACAGAGAGTCAACAGAGGGAGCCACAGAGTAGGTCTGAACTTACAGATATTCACTGTGTGAGTTGCAGAGTGGGTCTGTACTTGGAGGGACTCCACTGGGGGAGCCACAGATTGGGTCTGTTCTTACAAACTCCACTAGGGAAGACACACAGTGGGTCTGTACTTACAGTGAGTCCACAGAGTGAGTCACAGAGTGGGTCTGTATTCACAGAGATTCACTGTAGGAGTCACAGAGTGGGTCTGTACATAGTGACTCCATAGAGAAGTCACAAAGTGGGACTGTACGTACAGAGACTCCAAAGTGTGAGTCACAAAGTGAGTCTGTACTTTGAGACTCCACAGAGGAGTCACAGTGTGCGTCTGCAGTTACAGACTCCACAGATTAGTCACAGAGTGGGTCCATACTTAGAGACTCCACAGGGGTATCACAAAGTATATCTGTACTTACAGGCTCTCCAGGCACGGGGGAGTCATGGATTGGACATGTACTGACAGAGACGCCTCAGAATGAGTCACTAAGTGTATGTACTTAGAGACTGTGCAGAGGGTGACACAGGGTGGATCTGTACCTACAAACTCCAAAGGGTTAGTCACAGAGTGGTTCTATACTTGTATACACTATATCTTTGGGGTGTCAGAGTGGGACTGCATTTACAGAGATTGCAGAGGGGAGTCACAAAGTGGGTCTGTACTGAGAGTGACTCCACAATAGAGCCACAGAGTGGGGCTGAACTTACAGAGACTGCACAGGGGAGTCACAGACTGGGTCTGTACTTACAGAGACTGCAGAGGTTTAATAACAGAGTGAGACTGTACTTACAGAGACTTCATAAGTGGAGTCACAGATTGGATCATACTTACAGAGACTCGACAGTGGGAGTCACAGAGTGGGTTTGTACTGACAGAGATTCCACAGGGGGAATCTCAGAGTGGGACAGTACTTACAGACTCCACAGGGGAGTCACAGATTCGGTCTCTACTCAGTCACAGATTGGACACAGAGTGGGTCTGTACTTACAGGGACTCCGCAGGGGGAGTCACAAAGTAGGTCTATATTTACTGAGTAGAGACCGAATCTGTGACGCCCCTGTGGTTGACTCATTCTGAGGAGTCTCTGTCAGTAAATGTCCAATCTGTGACTCCCCATGGAGTGCCTGTAAGCACAGATATACTTCGTGTTACCCCTGTGGAGTCTCTAAGCATGGACCCACTCCATAGTGGGAGTCTCAGAGTGGGTCTGTAATTACAGGGACTCCACAGGAGGAGTTAGAGTGGATATGCACCTACAGACTCCGCAGGGGTGTCACAGAGTGGACCTGTACTCACAGAGACTCCAATTGGAGAGACACATAGTGGGTCTGTACTTACAGAGACTACACACGGGGAATCAGAGCAAGTCCGTGCTTACAGAGACTCCACAGAAGGAGTCACAGAGTGGGGCTGTGCAGAGAGTGACTCCATAGAAGAGTCGTAGAGTAGGCCTGTTCTTGGAGACTCCACAAGAGGGTGTTACAGAGTGGCTCTGCACTTCGAGACTCCACAGGAGGAGTCTCAGTGAATCGATATAAGTTGATATCTTTGGAAGAATGAGTTGTGATCTAATTGAAAAATATAAAGTTCTCAAGTGTCTTGACAGGGTTATTGCTGAGAAAATGTTTCCCCTGGCTGGGGAATCAAGAACACTGGGTTAGAGTCTCAGGATAAAGGGACGGCCATTTAGTACTGAGATTGGGAGAAATTTCTTCACTCAAATGTTTGTGAATCTTTGTAATTCTCTACCCCACAGCACTCTGGATGCTGAGTCGTTGAGTATATGCAAGACAGAAGTTGATACATTTTTGGGGAACTCAGGGAATTAATGGATATGGAGATAGTCGGGGAAGGTGGAGTTCAGGTAGAAGATCAGCCATGATCTTGTTAATATTGGAGCAGGCTCGAAGGGCCAAATGGCCTACTCCATCTCCTATTTCTTACGGTCTTATGTTCTAAAATGTAGAAAAGAGATGTTCGGCTTCTGATTGAGGAAAATGTCCGAAGCGCAATGTTGGTGTGCGAACATAGATGAGCATGTTGGACGTTGACGATTGTGATGAACAAGTCCTACCTCTTTGGCGTCACTCTCTTGTCCCTTGTTTTAATATATTTTGCTGAAACGTTTGCTTCGCGTAGTTTTTCCGTTGAATGTTTGTTCCGATGCCGGGGCAGTATCTGTAGAACAGAAAGGGACAGATTAGTGATGGGCCCACCAATCTTCAGGGATGTATTGAACAATTCAAAATTTTGTGCAGGGTCCAACATGAAACCCACAGATCTTTGGGAAAAATTCTAAAACTAATATGCAAGGGAATAAAAAAGCTTTTCCCAGATATGAAGGTGGAATAATACCGAAAAGAAAATGTTTGCACTTAAAGCAGAATGGAATCTTACATTTGTGTGTCTGCTTTCTGTGTATCATGGAGTGAGAAAAGTGGGAGTAAATTTATTTTCCAGTCACTTGACACCATATCGGCGCTGGAGGTTTCTGAGAATTTTTATACCTCCTTCATTTTATTTTCAGTCCCTCTCAGAAACACAGATGACAGGGGAGCAGCCACAATGGCCACTGACCACTTACCCATGCACATTTTGAAATGGTCTCGTCCGAGAGAAACAGCAACTGGGAAGGACCATAAGGCCCCACCCCTCATTTCCCTGCCATTAAAATGTCTGTCCATGTTACAGGCACAGATACTCCACCCCACTTGCCAGGAAAATCCTAGGGAATCTCAGCATCATGAATCTACACCGTCTATTCCTCGCCTTTGCATTCAGGAAAAACATATTCTCCAGGTGCGTAAAAGAGGAATATAACATGTCATGTCCAATGATTCCTCTTCCTGTCCATCTATAATTTAACCCGGGGCTTTTCCCTTTGTCTCTGAACACTAATCCGTCCCAGACCATCAGGATGTGTGTAACCAGCTTCCACAAGCAGACCATTCAATTAAATTATGACTGATCTGTGACCTAACTCCATATACCCATCTTTTCACCATACCATTTAATATTTTTCGTAATAATATCTATGAATCTCAGATTTGACATTAGCAATTGATTTACCAAGAGAGTTCCAAACTCCAAACAACCTTTGCATGTTGAAATATTTTTTTACTTCACTTCCACCCTTAACAGATTCCCTCTCTCCCTCCCTTCAAATTCTCCTCAATGTCCTTCTCTGTCACTGGGTGCTGCCGACTCTCCCTGCCTTTACCTTTCTCCCTCCTGCTTGGGGCCCCATCGGTGTTCCCTGCCCTGTAGAGTGTTCTGAGATGCCACTAATGTAAGTTGCTATGATCGAACTGGGTCCCCATTTTCGTGTAAGACGATAGTGCGTTGATGGTCCACACCATGCTGTGGCAGGTCCTGGTTTCACACTCCTGCCCTCCAAATTGCAGTGGAAGCCATAATGGCAAGGTGCTTACTCAAAAGAAGGAAGGAATGAAGGCCAAGAGATACTGGGCAGCTGTCCTACAACACCGAGCAGCTGGGAAACGTCACGATTCTGCATCTGGAATACAACAGGACGATTATTGTGAGTACGATTATATTTAATTTCACTATTCTTTAAGTAAGAATATTTGATTCAATTATTTTAACTTAAATTATGCTTTACTGTCAGTTCCCCTAGTTGTATGGAAAGTTCACTCAGTGAAAAACGCATCCAATTCAACTGAAAATCAACCACCAAAGCATTGTGACAATTTCCGCCGCAAATGGCAGCCTTAATCTCCGCCAACAACACCCCACAGCAGGCTCGAGGGGCTGAATGGGCCTCCTGCTGATCCTGTGTAACACACTTGAGGGGCTGAATGGCCTACTTCTGATCCAATGTAACAGGCTGGATGAGATGAATGGGCCTCATGCTGTTCATTTGTAACTGACTCGGGAGACTGAACACCACCTTCTCTTCTTTTGTAACAGGCTCGATGGGTTGAATGACCTCCTCCTGTCCTATTTAATGGGCTCAAGCAGCTGAATGGACTGCTTCCTGTTCCTTTGTAACAGTCTTGAAAGGCTAGAGGGCCTCCTCCTGTTCAGATGTAACATATTCGACGAGGTGAATGACCTCCTGCTGGTCCTCTGTAACACTCTTGATGGGCTGAATTGCCTCCTCCTCTTCATATGCAAGAGGCTCTAGTGGCTGAACAGCCTCCTCTTCTGCCTATCTAGCAGGCTCGAGGGGTTGAATGGGCCTCCTCCTCCTGTTCCTATGCAACAGGCTTGAAGGGCTGAATGGGCCTCCTCCTGTCCTAAGTAACAGATTCAAAGGGCTGAATGGGCTTCATGCAGTTCCTATGTAACAAGCTCGAGGGCTGAATGGGCCTCCTGCTGTTCCTATGCAACCAGCTTGAGGAACTGAACAACTAACTCCTGTTTCTTTGTAACACATTCGATGTGTTGAATGTCCTCTTCCTGTTCCTATGCAACAGTTTTGAGGGTCTGAGTGGCCTCCTCTTGTTCCTGTGTAAGAGGCTCAATGGGCTAAATGTGCCTCCTCCTGCCATTTGTAACGGGCTCGAGCGGCTGAGTAGACTGCCTCCTGTTCTTTGTAACAGTCTCGAAAGGCTGGAGGGTCTCCTGTTCATATCATCCATCATCATCATAGGCAGTCCTTCGAAGAGAGTTCTCAGGTGGCTGTACAGTCCAATACGGGAATTACAGACTCTGTCACAGGTGGGACAGACAGTGGTTGAAGGAAAGGGTGGAAGGGGAGTCTGGTTTGCCGCACGCTCCTTCTGCTGTCTGCGCTTGATTTCTGCATGCTCTCAGCGACGAGACTCGAGGTGCTCAATGCCCTCCCGGATGTTCCTCCTCCACTTAGAGTGGTCTCGGGCCAGGGATTCCCAGGTGCCGGTGGGGATGCAACACTTTATCAAGGAGGCTTTGAGGCTGTCTTTGAAATGTTTCCTCTGGCCCACCTGGGGCTAGCTTGCCTTGTAGGAATTCCGAGCAGAGCCGGTCTTCAATATCCATGTTGTGGCCTTGGACAATGTGGATCATTTCCCAAACCTCGGGAGCCTACTATCAGCAAGGGCAGATATCGACGACAAGGTCCAACACCGCCTCCAGTTTGCCAGTGCAACCTTTAGTTGCCTGAGGAAGAGAGTATTTGAAGACCAGGACCTCAAATCTGGCACCAAGCTTATGGTCTACAGGGCAGTAGTGATACCCGACCTCCTATATGGCTCAGAGACATGAACCATATACAGTGGGCATCTCAAGGCACTGGAGAAGTACCAATGCTGATCCACTAGGAGGATAGATGCACAAATGTCAGTGTTTTCACTCGGGCCAACATCCCCAGCATCGAAGCACTGGCCACACTCGACCAGCTCCTTTGAGCGGGCCACATCATCCGCATGATTGACACGAGACTCCCAAAACGGGCGCTCTGCTCAGAACTCCTACATGGCAAGTGTTCATATGTAACATGTTCGAGGAGGTGAATGGCCTCCTGCTGGTCCTCTGTAACACTATTGAAGGACTGAATTGCCTCCTCTTGTTTGTATGCAACAGGCTCTAAGGGCTGAATGGTCTCCTGCCTATGTAACAGGCTTGAGGGGCTGAACGGACCGCCTCCTGTTCCTATGCAACAGGCTCGAGGGAATGAATGGACCTCCTCCTGTCCTATGTAACAGAATCGAGAAGTTGAATGGGCCTCCTCCTGTCCTATGTAGCGGGCTTGAGAAGTTGAATGGGTCTCCTCCTGTCCTATGTAATAAGCTCGAGAGGTTGAATTGGCCTCCTCCTGTCCTATGTAATGAGCTTGAGAGGTTGAATGGACCTCCTCCTGTCCTATGTAATGAGCTCGAGAAGTTGAATGGGCCTCCTCCTGTCCTGTGTAATGAGCTCGAGAAGTTGAATGGGCCTCCTCCTGTCCTATGTAATGAGCTCGAGAGGTTAAATGGGCCTCCTCCTGTCCTATGTAACAAGCTTGAGGGCCCAAATTGACCACCTCCTATTCCTATGTAGCAAGCTCAAGGGATTAAATGACCTCCTCTGCTTGTTGTGTAACTGGCTTGAAGGGCGAATGACCTACCCCTATTCCTATGTAACAGGTTTGATGGGCTGAAAGACCCCCTCTTGTACCTATACAATAGGTTCGAGAGTATAAGTAGCCCTTTATTTTTCCGATGTAACTGGCTCGAGGGGCTGAATGGCCTCCGTCTGTTGCTATGCAACAGGCTCGATGAGCTGAATGGCCTCCTCCTGTCCTATGTAACAGGCTCAAGGGTTGAATGGCCTCCTCCTGTCCTATGCAACAGGCTCGAGGGGCTGAATGGTCACCACCTGTTCCTATGTAGCAAGTTCAGAGGGCTAAATGACCTCCTTCTGTTGCTATGTAACAGGCTAAATGGTCTCCTCCTTTTCCTATTCAAATGGCTTGAAATGCTTCAATCACCAACTCCTGTTCCTGTACAACTGACTCTAGAGGCTTATTGGCCTCCTCCGCTTCTTGTGTAACAGGATCGAGGGGCTGAATGGTCACCACCTGTTACTCTGTACCAAACTCAAGGGGCTGAATGGGCCTTCCCCTGTTCCTATGCAACTGGCTCGAGGGATTGAACAATCACCTACTGTTCCTTTATAACACTGTCGAGAGATTGAATGTCCTCTTCCTGTTCCTATGTAACAGGTTCAAGGCAGTGTTGGTCTCCTCCGGTTCCTATTAAACAGGCTCGAGAGGCTGAACGGTTTCCTCTTGTTCCTGTGCAACAGGCCCAAACACTAGGTTGCCTCCTCCAGTTCCCATATAACAACATTGAGCGGCTGAATGGTCTTCTCCTGTTCATACGTTACAGGCGCAAGAGGCTAAATGGCATCTTCTGTTCCTGTGTAACTAGCCTGAGGGGCTGATTGGCCTCCTACTGTTCATATGTAACAGGCTTAAGGGGTTAAATGGCCTTCACTCTTCCACTGCAAGAAGCTCAAGGGCCTGAATGGGCTTCCTCCTCTTCCTGTGTAACAGACCCAAAGAACTGAATGGCCTTCAGCTGTTCCTACATAACTGGCTCGAGGGGCTGAATGGCCCAACTCCTGACCTTCTGCTCAAGGTGTTCAATGGCCTCCTCCTCATTTTCCAGTTGGCAAACAGTGACTAGTGGGGTGCCGCAGGGATCGGTGCTGGTCCTCAACTATTTACAATCTATATTAATGACTTGGATGAAGGGACCGAGTGTAATGTAGCCAAGTTTGCTGATGATGCAAAGATGGGTGGGAAAGCAAATTGTGAGGACGACACAAAAGATATGCAAAGGGATATAGACAGGCTAAGTGAGTGGGCAAAACTTTGGCAGATGGATAATGTGTGAAAATGTCAGGTTTTCCACTTTGGCAGAAAAAATAGAAAAGCAGATTATGATTTAAATGGAGAAAAATTGCAAAGTGCTTCAGTACAGAGGGACCTGGGGCTCCTTGTGCATGAAACACAAAAAGTTAGTATGCAGGTACAGCAAGTAATCAGGAAGGCAAATAGAATATTGGCATTTATTGCAAGGGGAATAGAGTTTAACAGCAGTGAAGTCCTGCTACAATTATACAGGGTATTGGTGAGGCCACACCTGGAGTACTGCGTGCAGTTTTGGTCTCCGTATTTAAGGAAGGGTATACTGTTCTTGCATTGGTGGCTGTTCAGAGAAGGTGCACTAGGTTAATTCTGGAGATGAGGTGGTTGAATAGGTTGGGTCTCTACACATTGGAGTTCAGAAGAATGAGAGGTGATCTTATTGAAACTTATAAGATAATGAGGGGGCTCGACAAGGTGGATGCAGAGAGGATATTTCCACTCATAGGGAAACTAAAACTAGGAGACATAGTCTTAGAATAAGGAGCTGCCCATTTAAAACTGAGATGAGGAGGAATTTCTTCTCTGAGGGTTGTAAATCGAAGGAATTCTCTGCCCCAGAGACCTGTGGAGGCTGGGTCATTGAATATATTTAAGGCAGAGATAGACAGATTTTTGAGTGATAAGTGAATAAAGGATTATGGGGAGCGGGCATGGAAGTGGAACTCAGTCTATGATCAGATCAGCCATGAACTTATTGAATGGCGGAGCAGGCGCGAGGGACCAAATAGCAAACACCTGCTCTTATTTCTTGTGTTCTTGTGTTCTCCTGTTCCCTTGTAACAGGCTCGAGAGGCTGAATGGCCTCCTGCTGTTCCTATGTAGCAGGCTTTAGAGGCTGAATGGTCTCCTCCTGTTCCTTTTAAACAATATTAAGGGGTTGAATAGCCTGTTCCAGTTCATATGTATAAAGCTCAAGAGGAAAAATAGCCTACTCCTATTTCGATGTAACAGGCTCGAGGTGGCTGAACGGCCTCCTCCTTTTCATTTGTACCAGGCTCAAGCGAGTGAATAGTCTGCTCCTGTTCCTATCTAACAGTCTCGGTGGGCTGAATGTTCTTCCTCTTGTGCTTATGTAACATGCACGAGGAGTTGAATGGGCCTCCTTTTGTTCCTATGTAACAGGCACAAGGAGCTGAACGGCCTCCTTCTGTTCCTATCTAACAGGCTCGAGGGGATGAATAACCTCCCATGAGCCCGAACTTGGTCAAAGTTCCGCTCACAGCCGCCGTGGTTCCACCGCAATTTTTTTTAGCCAATTCCTCCGGTACCGCCCATCTGCCGCCCAAGTGCCGCCCGCCAGGAGATCCCTCACGAAGGTTCCACTGGCTACTTGCTGTCGCCCGCCCATGCCGGAGGCTGGAAATCCGGTATTTTCCTCAGGCACGATCGACTAAGATCGTGCTGCCGCCCGCCAGAAGGACCGCTGGCAAAAAGCTGGTCTGAGCTAGCTGTGAGTCGGGCGACAGGGAGAATCGTTCAGAGTGCTGCAGTTCTGCACATCCCGGACACATGCTGCAGCATTATCAGAAGCTCCGAAACAGTTCTTTGATGGACCTGAACCTGCACGGAGAGAGCTGGATACGTAAATCCAGGTGACTCCATTGAAGGGAAGGTTGTGGTAGAGGAAGCGGCAATGAGTGGCGAAAGATGGTAAAGTCTCAATGGAGGTGCCCTACAAGAGTTTTTACACCATTTCAGGTGGAACACATTTGGTGGCAGATTGTGACTGCGCAGATTGTATGAGCTTATGTCAAAGTAAATAAGGGAAAATGAGATGATGTAATGCTCTGGCAGGCCGCTGCATGTGACAGTGAGAACAGCATGACATGAGGTATGGAAGACGGAAAAATACATATAATGGACTGCAATGTCACTGATGAACATGTCATCTCAGGGGTGGGACTCCACAATGTTGGACCTAAGAAAAGGTGGGGTGAAGTGT
This sequence comes from Pristiophorus japonicus, assembly GCF_044704955.1. Lineage (NCBI taxonomy): Eukaryota > Metazoa > Chordata > Chondrichthyes > Pristiophoridae > Pristiophorus > Pristiophorus japonicus. The sequence continues at coordinate 60,203,753 of NC_091998.1, read as the reverse complement.
ACGCCTTAACGTGTGCTCTGCAAGTAGTGCAACTGTCTCTCATTAAATGGCAACCTTCCGGCATTGGTCATCCTCATCGTGTCGCGATGGCCTGATGACAGGACCCATTCTACAGTAGAATCATATGTGGAGGGTAAGATATTCGTCATACAGCAGAACACCTGAGAGAGAGCTGTGTTTTTCTCAGAAGGCACCCCAAATAATGTAAAAATGAGGCACTGAGCAAGAGTGGGTGAACAATGTGACTGTATTGAATAGTGCAGCATTCCAAAAGTGATTGAACACAATGGAGATTAAGGGACATATACACCACCAACACCCACCCCTCTACCCACTACCACCACCTCTCTGCCCCCCCCTTCGATGTGACGCCCATCGTCCTCTTCTTCGCTCTGCCTTCCACACGACAAGCCACACCCCTGCCCCTCACTGGCTCTGCTTCAGCAGCTTGTGCAGTAGGGCAGCCGGATCTCCGGCTCCTCAGGGTCTGTCTGCCTCGAGGGTGTGGGGTCGACCTGCCCACAAGCCATCGCTTGCCTCATCGCCTCAACAGTCGCGGGTGTTGCGCTCCCCCGCACTAATGAGCTGCTCCATGCTGTCAGTATGGCGCTGGCAGCTATCCCAGCCATGGTCTGCAGCAGATTGCGACCTAGGTCGACGGTCGTCCTTGACAGCTGGACCACCTCGTGAATAGCTGTGAGCCGTCCTGCATCCTCGGGTGATTGTTGGGTCTGCGTGGGTGCATGCAGCTTGGTTGGTTTAACGCCACGGCCTCTGCGCCTGCCAGCACTTGTTCCTGGTTCGTCCGACTCGAAGCCCATGAATTCGGACCCCAACACCGATGTTGTCCAGACAGGTGGCACACATGTCAGAAGGCTGGTGTCCTCCTCTTCCAGCTCCTCAATTGGCTCAAACACGGACCCTTCTCCCTCCTCTCCCTCCTGGTCTTCCATTAATCTGGGTGGTGGAGGTGGGTGCAGTGGACATGGGTGATCTTCGGGGGAGGTGGAGGAAGGAGCCGCTGTCTTGGGCTGATGACAACGTCGGGGGTGGGAGAAGTTGGGGTCACACTCCTCCTTTGTGTGCCAGAGGTGGGTGGTGTGCATTGCTTGGTGCTGTCCGACTCACCAGCTGAATGTAGAGGACAACATTTCAGTCTATAGCTGGGGGTGGGGTTGGTCAAGCTGACATGTGAGCCATGCCATCTCACATTGTGCCATCAGGGAGTACCATTGCTACATGGGTGCACCATTAATGGCCGACAAACTGTACATTAAAACACACCTGACTTAACATTGCATGACCTTTCATGACATGAGCGCAACGCAGACCGGAGATTAGTATCAACTTACCATGCTCTTGCACAGGGTATGCATCACCCTTTGCGGTGGCACGGTGGTGGTTACCCACCAATGCCAAGGTCATCACTGACCAGTCAGCCTAAATTGTATTGCACAGTGAGTTGTTGTGACCTGGAATGATTGCAGGGTTATGGGGCAATAGGATTGGGATGAATTCGATAGCTCTTTCAAAGTGCCAGCACAAGCGCGATGGGCTGAATGGTTTCCTCCTGCGCTGTAAAATTATATGATTCTGTGAAAGTTAACTGCACAGCAGATCAGAGGCAAACAGAGAAACTCTGCTTCTATGACACATTTATAGATTTCCTGGCTTGTCTGCTTGTTAACTTTAACATATGTTGCACCCTTATCATGGTTGCGATCATGGTGAGAATGGACAGGAAAGGTGAGGGCTGAACAGTGCTGCTGTGTTATGCTCATGGTGACTTCATACTAAAATTAGCAGCCAAAAGGAGGCCAATTTAGCAGCTCGAGCCTTTTACATATCAACAGGAGGAGGAGCATTCAACCCCAGGAGCACATTACATGGAAACAGGAGAAGGCCATTCAGCCCCTCGAGACACTTAAATAGGAAAAAGAAATGGGCATATAGCGCATCAAGCCCATGACATAAGAATAGGCGGAGGCCGTTCAGCCCCTCGGGCCTCTTGCACAAGCACATGAGGAGGCCATGCTACAGGTTTGAGGGACTGAGTGACCTTCTCTTGTAAAAGGCTTGAGGGGCTGAATGGCCTGTTCCTGGTCATACATAACAGGCTCAAGGGGCTGAATGGCATGCTCTTGTTCCTATATAACAGGATCAAGGGGTTGAATGGCCTCCTATTTTTAACATTCTCGATGGGCTAAATGGCCACCTCTTGTTCCATTGTAACATCGCTCCACCAATGGCAGAAGTAGGCCATTCGACCAATCAAGACACATAGAGGAACAAGATGATGCCATTCAGACTCTTAAAACTGTAGCATAGCAGGTGGCATTAGAACAGGAGGAAGCCATTCAGTCCCGTGAGCCTGTTACATAAGAAGCAGTGGGGGGTCACTAAGACTCTAGAGTCAGTTGTATAGGAACTGGAGTAGTTCCACATTCTCTCGAGGCTGTTACATAAGAACAGGAGGAGGTCTTTTAGCCCATCGAGCAAGTTACGTGAGAGCAGGAGCAGGCCATTCAGCCCCTCGAGCCTGTAACATAGGAACAGAAGGAGATCATTCAGCTCCTCAAGCCTGTTAAATCGGGAAAGGAGGAGACCATTCACTCCCTAGATACAGTTACAAAGATTCAGGAGGAGGCCATTCAGCCCCTTGAACCTGTTGCATTGGAAAAGCAATTGTCTATTAGGTCCCTCGAGTCTGTTGCATAGGAACAGGAGGAGGCCATTCAGCCGCTTGGTCCTTGTACATCGGGATAAGAGAAGGCCACTCAGTCCCTCAAACCTGTTGCATAGGAAAAGGAGGATGCCTATTAGCGTTTCGAGCCACTTGCATAGGAACAAGAGGATTCATATTCAGCCTCTCGAACCTGTTGCATAGGAACAGGATGAGTCCCATTCAACTCTTCGAGTTGTTGCATAGGAAAAGGCCATTCAACACCTCGAGCCTGTTACATAGGAACAAGATGATGCTATTCAGACCCTTGAAACTGTAACATAGGGACAGGAGGAACATGATTAGGGCATTCAGCCCCTTGAGCCCGTTACATAAGAACAGGAGGAGGCCATTCAGCATCTCAGGCCTGTTACATTGGAACAGGAGCAGGCCATTCAGCCACTCGAGCCTGTTACATAGGGACAGTAAAGGTCCATTCAACTCCTTGAGCCTGTTGTATTGGAAAAGGAATAGGCCATTTAGTCCCTCGCGGTTGTTGCATTGGAACTGAAGGAGGCACATTCATCCCTTGAGCCTTTTGTATATGAACAGGAGGGGTCCCATTCAACCCCTTGAGCCTGTTACATAGGAACAAGATGAGGCCCTTCAGCCTCTTGAGCATGTTACATAAGAAGTGCAGCAGGACACTAAGCCTCTAGAGTCAGTTGTATAGAAACAGGAGTACCTCTAGTCATAGGAACAGGAGGAGGCCATTTAGCCCATTCAGCCTTTTACCTAGCAACAGGGGTGGACCATTAATCTCTTTGGGCCTGTTATACAGGAACAGGAGAAGGCCCATTCAGCTCCTTGAGTCTGTAGCATAGGGAGGAGCCATTCAGCTCCTCGAGTCTGTTAAATCGGGACAGGAGGAGACCATTCAGCCCCTCAAACTTTCACATTGGAAAAGGAATTGTCCACTCAGCTCCTCGAGCCTGTTGCACAGGAACGTGAAGAGGCCCATTCAGCCCCTTGGGCTTGTTACATAGGAATAAGAGGAAGCCATTCAGCCACTGGATCCTGTTATATAGAAACAAGAGCAGGCCATTCAGCCAATTGAATAGATACAGGAGGAGGCCGTTCCACTCGAGCCTTTTACATCGGGACAAGAGAAGGCAACTCAGTCCCTCAAACCTGTTGCATAGGAAAAGGAAGATGCCTATTAGCCCTTTGAGCTGCTTGCATAGGAACAAGAGGAGTCACATTCAGCCTCTCGCGTCTGTTGCATAGGGAATAGGAGGAGTCCCATTCAACTCCGCGAGTTTGTTGCATAGGAAAAAACCATTCAGCTCCTCGAGGCTGTTGCATTGGGAAAGGTGTAGGCCATTTAGCCCCTCGGGCTTGTAGCATTGGAACATCAGGAAGCACATTCAACCGCTTGAGCCTGTTGCATATGAGCAGGAGTAGTCACATTCAATTCCTCGAACCTGTTAGATAGGAGCATCAGGAGGCCATTCAGCCCTTCAAGCCTGTTACATAAGAACAAGATGATGCCATTCAGACCCTTGAAACTAAGATAGGGACTGGAAGAACATGATTAGGACATTTAGCTCCTAGAGCTTGTTACATAAGAACAGGAGGAGGCCATTCAGCCGCTCAAGCCTGTTACATCAGAACAGGAGGAAGCCACTAAGTCTCCAGAGTCAATTGTACAAGAACTGGAGTAGGTACATTCATTCTCTTGAAGCTGTTACATAAGAAAAGGAAGAGCCCAGTTAGCTTATCATGTCTGTTACAGAAGAGCAGGAGTAGGCCATTCAGCTTCTCGGGCCTGTTACATAGAAACAAGAGGAGGCCATTTAGCCCATCCAGCCTTTTACGTAGCAATGGGGGTGGACCATTCATCCCTTTGGGCTTGTTACACAGGAACAGGAGGAGGCCCGTTCAGAACAGGAGTAGGCCATTCAGCCCATCGAGACTGTATCATATGTACAGGAGGAGGTCAATCAGCCCCTCCAGCTTGTTAAATCAGAATAAGAGGAGACCATTCACGTCCTAGAGACAGTTATAAAGGAACAGGAGGAGTCCATTCAGCCCCTCAAGCCTGTTACATAGAATCATGATAAAGCCATTCAGCCTCTCGAGCCTGTTACATAAGAACATGATTTTGCTATTCAACCCCTCGAGCCTGTTATAAGAAGCGAAGGAGGACATTAAGCCTCTCGAGTCAGTTGTATAGGAACAGGAGTAACTCCAGTCATAGGAACATGAGGAGGCCATTTAACTCATCCAGCCTTTTACGTTGCAACAGGACTGGACCATTAATCCCTTTGGGCCTGTTACACAGAACAGAGAAGGCCCATTCAGCCCCTCGAGCCTTTCACATCGGAAAAGGAATTGTCTACTTAGCCCCTTGAGCCTGTTGCATTGGAAAAGGAGTAATCCCATTCCGCTCTGCGAGCCGATTACATAGGAACAGGAAAATGACATTTAACCCCTCGCGAGTGTTACAAAGGAAGAAGAGGAGGATGTTCAGTCCTTTGAGCCGGTTGCATTGGAACAGGAGGAGGCCCATTCTGCCATTCAAATTTTTTGAATAGCTATGGGAGAAGATAGTTCAGCCGCTTAAGCCTGTTGCATCAGAATATGATTAGGCCATTCAACCTCCAGAGCCCATTACATAGGAAAGGAGGAGGCTCATTCTACACTAGAGTCATTACATAGAAACAGGACAAGGCCATTCAGCCCCTCGAACAAGTGGAGACCACTTAAACCCTCGAAACTGTTGCATAGGAACAGGGGGAGACCATTCAGCCCCTTGAGCCAGTTATATAGGAACAGGAAGAGAATATTCAAGATTATTCGAGATTATTACAAGGGAACAGGAGGAGGCATCCACCCCTTCGAACCTATTACATAGGAACAGGAGGAGGCCTTCCAGCCTATCGAGACTGCTACAAAGGAACATGGGGAGGTCATTCAGCTCATCTAGTCTGTTACATAGGAACAGGAGTAGGCCATTAAGCCGATCGAGCCATTTATATAGGAAATTGATTCGACCAATCAGCTGCTTGAGCATGTTGAATGGGAACAGGAGGAGACCATTCAGCCCCTCAAGCCTGTTACACAAGAAGCAGAGGAGGCCACTAAGCCTCTAGAGCCAGTTATATAGGCGTAGGTGTTAGCCAGTTAAGCATCTCGAGCCTGTTAGACTGTTGCAAAGGAACAGGATGAGCACCATTCAGCTCTTTGAGCCTGTTACATAGCAACAGAAGTAGGTAATTTATCCCTTGTGCTTGCGACATAGGAACAGTAAGTGACCATTCAGCTCCTCGAGACTGTTACATAAGACAGGGGATGGACCATTCAGCCCCTCGAGCCTGCTACATAGGCAGAAGAGGAGGGTATTCAGCTCCTAGAGCCTGTTGCATAGGAACAAGAGCAGATAATTCAACCCATCAAGAGTGTTACAGAGGACCAGGAGGAGACCATTCATCTCGTCGAACAAGTTATATATGAGCAGGAGGAGGCACATTCAGCCCCTCGAGTCTGTTACATAGGAACCGGAGGAGGCCATTTAACCCCTCGATACTGTTACAAAAGAAGAGGAAGCGATGTTCAGTCTCTCGAGTCAGTTGCAAAGGAACAACATGAGGCCCATTCATCTCATCGAGCCTGATACATTGGATCAGGAGTAGGCCATCCAGCCCTTCAATCCTGTTACACAGGAATAGGAAGAAACCTATTCAGCCTCTCCAGCCAGTTACATTGGAACAATAAGGGGCCACATACCCTCGAACCTATTGTATAGGTATAAGAGAAGGTATTTCAGCCCATTGAAGCTGTTACATAGGAACAGGAGTAGGCCATTCAGCCCTTCAAGCCAGTTGTACAAAAGGCAGAGGAGTTAATTTAGTCCCTTGAACTTTCTACATAGGAACAGGTGGTGACCCGTCAGACCCTCGAGACTGTTACAAAGGAGCTAGTCAAGTGTGGCCAGTGCTTCGATGCTGGGGATGTTGGCCCGAGTGAGAACACTGACGTTTGTGCGTCTACCCTCCCAGTGGATCTGCAGTATCTTGCGGAGGCACCACTGGTGGTACTTCTCTAGCACCTTGAGGTATATGGTCCATGTCTCTGAGCCATATAGGAGGTTGGGTATCACTACTGTCCTGTAGACCATGAGCTTGATGCCAGATTTGAGGTCCTGGTCTTCAAACACTCTCTTCCTCAGGTGACCAAATGCTGCACTGGCACACTGGAGGCGGTGTTGGACCTCGTCATCCAGGTCTGTCCTTGTTGATAGTAGGCTCATGAGGTATGGAAAATGGTCCACGTTGTCCAAGGCCACGCCATGGATTTCGATGACGGCTCTACTCGGAATTCCTGCACCGCAAACGAGTCCCAGGTGGACAGAGGACACGTTGCTAGGACACCCTCAAAGCCTCCTTGATAAAGTGCTACATCCTCACCGGCAACTGGGAGTCCCTGGCCCGAGACTGCCCTAAGTGAAGGAGGAGCATCCGGGAGGGCATTGAGCACCTCGAGTCTCATCGCTGAGAGCATGCAGAAAACAAGCGCAGACAGCAGACTCCCATCCAACCTTTCCTTCACCCACTGTCTGCCCCACCTGTGACAGAGACTGTAATTCCCATATTGGATTGTACAGTCACCTGAGAACTCACTTTTAGAGTGGAAGCAAGTCATTCTCGATTTCGAAGGACTGCCTATGATGATGATGATGATGAATGACATGAACAGGAGGAGGTCCTCCAGCCTTTTCAAACTGTTACAAAATGGGAGGCAGTCTATTCAGCCACTTGAGCCCATTACATAGGGCAGGAGGAGGCATATTCAGCCCATGAAGCCTCTTACACAGGAACAATATGAGGCCACTCAGACCCTCGAACCTGTTGCATAGGAACAGGTGGAGGCCATTAAACTGATCGAGCATTTTACATTGGAACCAGAACAGGCCACTCAGACCCTCGAAACTGTTGCATGGGAACAGGAAGAGGACATTCAACACATCGAGTGTGTTACGAAGAAGCAGGAGTTGGGAGTTCAGTCCCTCAAGTCAGTTACATAGGAATAGGAGGCGGCTCATTCAACCCCTTGAGACTGTTACATAGGACAGGAGGAGGCTCATTCAACCCCTCGGGACTGTTACAAAGGAACTGGAGGAGGATATTCAGCTCCTCGAGCCTGTTATATAGGACAGGACGAGGCCATTCAGCTGCTAGATCCTATTACATAGGAATAAGAGGATGCCACTCAGATACTTGAACCTGTTGCATAGGAACATGCAGAGGACATTCAACACATCGAGCCTGTTACATAGGATCAGGAATATCCATTCAGCCCTTCAATCCCACTCCCCAATACCCTTTATGCCTTTATCGCTCAAAAATTTGTCTATCTCCAGCTTAAATATATTCAATGACCCAGCCTCCACAACTCTCTGGGGAAGAGAATTCCAAAGATTCACAACCCTCTGAGAGAAGAATTTCCTCCTCATTTCTGTTTTAAATGGGCGACCCCTTATTCTGAAACTATGCCCCTAGTTCAAGATTCCCACATGGGGGGAAACATCCTCTCTGCATCTACCCTGTCAAGCTCCCTCAGAATTTTATATGCTTCAATAAGATTACCTCTCGTTCTCCTAAAATCCAAGGAGCATAGGCCCAACCTGCTCAACCTTTCTCCATATGACAACCCCTTCATCTCGGGAATTAACCTTGTGAACCTTCTCTGAACTGCCTCCAATGTAAATATATCCTTCCTTAAATAAGGAGACCAAAACTGTACGCAGTACTCCAGGTATGGTCTTGGAGCAGGACTTCCTTACTTTTGTAATCCATCCCACTTGCAATAAAGGCCAGCATTCCATTTGCCTTCCTGATTACTTGCTATACCTGCATGCTAACTTTTTGCGTTCCATGTACAAGAACCCACAAATCCTTCTGTACTACAGCATTTTGTAATTGCTCCCCATTTAAATAATAATTTGCTTTTGTATTTTTCTTACCAAGGTTGATAACCTCACATTTTCCCACATTCTAATCCATCTGCCAAATTTTGGCCCACTCACTAAATCTATCTATAATCTTTTGTAGATTATTTGCATCCTCCTCACAACTTGCTTTCCCACCTATCTTTGTATCATCAGCAAATTTGGCTATGTTACACTCGGTCCCTTCATCCAACTCATTAATATAAATTGTAAATAGTTGAGGCCCCAGTATTGATCCCTGTGGCATTCCACTAGTTACAGTTTGCCAACATGAAAATTACCCATTTATCTCAACTCCCTGTTTTCTGTTCATTAACCAATCCTCCATCCACGCTAATATATTAGCCCCAACCCCATGAGCTCTTCTCTTGGGCAGTAGCCTTTTGTGTGGCACCTTATCGAATGCTTGCTGGAAATCTAAATATACGACATCAAATGGTTCTCCTTTATCCACTCTGCTCGTTACATCCTCAAAGAACAGGAGGATGCTATTCAGCCCCTTGAGAGTGTTACATCGGAACATGATTAGGCCATTCAGCCTCTTGAGCCTGTTACATAGAAACAGGGGTAGGCCATTCAGCCCTTCAAGGCTGTTACACAAGAAACAGAGGTGGCCACTAAGCCTCTAGAGTCAGTTATATTGGCCAGTTAAGCATCTCGTGCTTGTTGCATAGGAATAGGAGAGATCTCATTCAAATTCTCGAGCCTTTTATATCCGAACAAGGGGATATAAACCACTCAGATCCTCAAACCAGTTGCATAGGACAGGAGGAGTCCATTCTACTCATCGAGCCCATTAAATAGAAACAGGAGGAGGACATTCAACCGCTCGAGAGTGTTACAAAGGAACAGGAAGCGTTTGTTCATTCCCTTGAACTGGTTGGATAAGAACAGGATGAAGCTCATTCATCTCATTGAGCCTGTTACATAGAGACAAGAGGAGGCCATTCAGCCCCCAGAGCTGTTGCAGAGGATCAAGAGGAGACTATTCAGCCCTTCAACCCTGTTACAAAGGAATTGGAGTAGGTCATTCAATGCCTCAAGCTCTTTACATAGGAACAAGAGGAGGCAACTCAGACACACAAACCTGTAGCATAGTAACAAGACCAGGCAATTCAGCCCATCAAACCTGTTACAAAGAAACTAGAGTAGGTCATTCAATGCCTCAAGTCCTTTAGATAGGAACAAGAGGAGGCCACTCAGACCATTGAACCTGTTACAAAGGAACATCAGGAGGCTCATCAGCCCCTCGAGCCTGTTAGATAGGAACAGGAGTAGGCCATTTCCCCTCCATCAGTCCCCACCACCCCCCCAATTCTGGTACATAAGAACAGAAATAAACCTTTCAGCCCCTCGAGGTTGTTGTTTATACATGGGAACAAGAGGAAGCAATTCAGCCCATCGAAACTGTTTCACAGGAACAGATAACGCCATTAAGCCCATCGAGCCTGTTACATCAAAACAAAAAGAGGCCAGTCAGACCCTCAAAACTGTTGCATAGGTACAGGAGGAGGCCAATCAGCCCTTCGAGCATGTTACATAGAAAGAGGAGGAGGCCCATTCAACCCCTCGAGCTTGTTACATAGGCACAACAAGAGGCACATTCAGCCCCTCAGGCCTGTTACATATGCACAACAGGAGGCCATTTAGCCCCTAGAGCCTGTTGCATAGGAACAGGAGCAGATAATTCAACCCATCAAGAGTGTAATAGAGGACCAGGAAGAGGCCATTCATCTCGTCAAACAAGATGAACAGGAGGAGGCACATTCAGCCCCTCGAGTCTGTTACATAGGAACCGGAAGAGGCCATTTAACCCCTCGATACTGTTACAAAAGAAGAGGAGGCGATGTTCAGTCTCTCGAGTCAGTTACAAAGGAACAACATGAGGCCCATTCATCTCATCGAGCCTGATACATTGGATCAGGAGTAGGCCATCCAGCCCTTCAATCCTGTTACACAGGAACAGGAAGAAGCCCATTCAGTCTCTCCAGCCAGTTACATCGGAACAATAAGGGGCCACATACCCTCGAACCTATTGTATAGGTATAAGAAAAGGTATTTCAGTCCATCGAAGCTGTTACATAGGAACAGGAGTAGGCCATTCAGCCCTTCAAGCCAGTTGTACAAAAAGCAGAGGAGTTCATTTAGTCCCTTGAGCTTGCTACATAGGAAAAGGTGGTGACCCGTCAGACCCTCGAGACTGTTACAAAGGACGTGGAGGAGGCCCATTCAGCCCCTCGGGCCTTTTATATAGACAGGAGGCCATTCAGCCCCTCAAGCCTGTTGCATAGGAACAAGAGGAGGCAATTCAGCCCATCAATAGTGTCACAGAGGACCAGCAGAAGGCCATTCACCTCCTACAAAATGTTACATATGAACGCTTTCTGTGTAGGAATTCCGAGCAGAGTGCCCGCTTTGGGAGTCTCGTGTCGGGCATGCAGACGATATTGCCCGCCCAAAGGAGCTAGTCAAGTGTGGCCAGTGCTTCGATGCTGGGGATGCTGGCCCGAGTGAGAACACTGACGTTTGTGCGTCTACTCTCCCAGTGGATCCGCAGTATCTTGCGGAGGCAGCGCTGGTGATACTTCTCCAACGCCTTGAGGTATATGGTCCATGTCTCTGAGCCATATAGGAGGTTGGGTATCACTACTGCTCTGTAGACCATAAGCTTGATGCCAGATTTGAGGTCCTGGTCTTCAAACACTCTCTTCCTCAGGTGACCAAATACTGCACTGGCACACTGGAGGCGGTGTTGGACCTCATCATCCAGGTCTGTCCTTGTTGATAGTAGGCTCATGAGGTATGGAAAATGGTCCACGCTGTCCAAGGCCACGCCATGGATTTCAATGACGGCTCTACTCGGAACTCCTGCACGGCAAATGAGTCCCAGGTGGACAGAGGACACATTGCTAGGACACCCTCAAAGCCTCCTTGATAAAGTGCTACATCCTCACCGGCAACTGGGAGTCCCTGGCCCGAGACTGCCCTAAATGGAGGAGGAGTATCCGGGAGGGCATTTAGCACCTCGAGTCTCATCGCTGAGAGCATGCAGAAAACAAGCGCAGACAGCAGAAGAAGCGTGCGGCAAACCAGACTCCCCATCCACCCTTTCCTTCACCCACTGTCTGCCCCACCTGTGACAGAGACTGTAATTCCCATATTGGACTGTACAGTCACCTGAGAACTCACTTTTAGAGTGGAAGCAAGTCTTTCTCGATTTCGAGGGACTGCCTATGATGATGATGATGATGAATGACATGAACAGGAGGAGGCCCTCCAGCCTTTTGAAACTTTACAAAGAATGGGAGGCAGTCTATTCAGCCGCTCGAGCCCATTACATAGGGCAGGAGGAGGCCCTTTCAGCTCATGAAGCCTCTTACACAGGAACAATATGAGGCCACTCAGACGCTCGAACCTATTGCATAGGAACAGGTGGAGGCCATTAAAACCATCGAGCATTTTACATTGAAACCAGAACAGGCCCTCAGGCCCTCGAAACTGTTGCATGGGAACAGGAAGAGGACATTCAACACATCGAGTGTGTTACAAAGAAGCAGGAGTTGGTAGTTCAGTTTATCAAGTCAGTTACATAGGAACTGCAGGAGACCCATTCAGCCCTTCGAATCTGTTAATTAGAACAGGAGGAGGCTCATTCAACCCCTTGAGACTGTTACATAGGACAGGAGGAGGCTCATTCAACCCCTCGAGACTGTTACAAAGGAACTGGAGGAGGATATTCAGCTCCTCGAGCCTGTTGTATAGGACAGGACAAGGCCATTCAGCTGCTAGATCCTATTACATAGGAATAAGAGGATGCCACTCAGATACTTGAACCTGTTGCATAGGAACATGCAGAGGACATTCAACACATCGAGCCTGTTACATAGGATCAGGAATATCCATTCAGCCCGTCAATCCCACTCCCCAACACCCTTTATGCCTTTATCGCTCAAAAATTTGTCTATCTCCACCTTAAATATATTCAATGACCCAGCCTCCACAACTCTCTGGGGAAGAGAATTCCAAAGATTCACAACCCTCTGAGAGAAGAATTTCCTCCTCATTTCTGTTTTAAATGGGCGACCCCTTATTCTGAAACTATGCCCCTAGTTCAAGATTCCCACATGGGGGGAAACATCCTCTCTGCATCTACCCTGTCAAGCTCCCTCAGAATTTTATATGCTTCAATAAGATTACCTCTCGTTCTCCTAAAATCCAAGGATTATAGGCCCAACCTGCTCAACCTTTCTCCATATGACAACCCCTTCATCTCGGGAATTAACCTTGTGAACCTTCTCTGAACTGCCTCCAATGTAAATATATCCTTCCTTAAATAAGGAGACCAAAACTGTACGCAGTACTCCAGGTATGGTCTTGGAGCAGGACTTCCTTACTTTTGTAATCCATCCCACTTGCAATAAAGGCCAGCATTCCATTTGCCTTCCTGATTACTTGCTATACCTGCATGCTAACTTTTTGCGTTCCATGTACAAGAACCCACAAATCCTTCTGTACTACAGCATTTTGTAATTGCTCCCCATTTAAATAATAATTTGCTTTTGTATTTTTCTTACCAAGGTTGATAACCTCACATTTTCCCACATTCTAATCCATCTGCCAAATTTTGGCCCACTCACTAAATCTATCTATATTCTTTTGTAGATTCTTTGAATCCTTCTCACAACTCGCTTTCCCACCTATCTTTGTATCATCAGCAAATTTGGCTATGTTACACTCGGTCCCTTCATCCAACTCATTAATATAAATTGTAAATAGTTGAGGCCCCAGTATTGATCCCTGTGGCATTCCACTAGTTACAGTTTGCCAACATGAAAATTACCCATTTATCCCAACTTCTTGTTTTCTGTTCATTAACCAATCCTCTATCCACGCTAATATATTAGCCCCAACCCCATGAGCTCTTATCTTGTGCAGTAACCTTTTGTGTGGCACCTTATCGAATGCTTGCTGGAAATCTAAATATACGACATCAAATGGTTCTCCTTTATCCACTCTGCTCGTTACATCCTCAAAGAACAGGAGGATGCTATTCAGCCCCTTGAGAGTGTTACATCGGAACATGATTAGGCCATTCAGCCCCTTGAGCCTGCGACATAGGGACAGGGGTAGGCCATTCACCCCTCAAGACTGTTACACAAGAAACAGAGGTGGCCACTAAGCCTCTAGAGTCAGTTATATTGGCCAGTTAAGCATCTCGTGCTTGTTGCATAGGAATAGGAGAGATCTCATTCAAATTCTCGAGCCTTTTATATCCGAACAAGGGGAGACCACTCAGATCCTCAAACCAGTTGCATAGGACAGGAGGAGTCCATTCTACTCATCGAGCCCATTAAATAGAAACAGGAGGAGGACATTCAACCGCTCGAGAGTGTTACAAAGGAACAGGAAGCGTTTGTTCATTCCCTTGAACTGGTTGGATAAGAACAGGATGAAGCTCATTCATCTCATTGAGCCTGTTACATAGGGACAAGAGGAGGCCATTCAGCCCCCAGAGCTGTTGCAGAGGATCAGGAGGAGACTATTCAGCCCTTCAACCCTGTTACAAAGGAACTAGAGTAGGTCATTCAATGCCTCAAGCTCTTTACATAGGAACAAGAGGAGGCAACTCAGACACACAAACCTGTAGCATAGTAACAAGAGGAGGCAATTCAGCCCATCAAACCTGTTACAAATGAACTAGAGTAGGTCATTCAATGCCTCAAGCCATTTAGATAGGAACAAGAGGAGGCCACTCAGACCATTGAACCTGTTACAAAGGAACATCAGGAGGCTCATCAGCCCCTCGAGCCTGTTAGATAGGAACAGGAGTAGGCCATTTATCCTTCCATCAGTCCCCACCCCCCAATTCTGGTACATAAGAACAGAAACAAACCTTTCAGCCCCTCGAGATTGTTGTTAATACATGGGAACAAGAGGAAGCAATTCAGCCCATCAAAACTGTTTCACAGGAACAGATAACGCCATTAAGCCCATCGAGCCTGTTACATCGGAACAAAAAGAGGCCAGTCAGACCCTCAAAACTGTTGCATAGGTACAGGAGGAGGCCAATCAGCCCTTCGAGCATGTTACATACGCACAACAGGAGGCCATTCAGCCCCTAGAGCCTATTGCTTAGGACAGGAGTCGGCCATTTCCCCCCTCCACCACTGAGCCTGGTATATAAGAACAGAAACAGGCCTTTCAGCCCCTCGAGATTGAATTGTTACGTGGGAACAAGAGGAAGCAATTCAGACAATCAATCCTGTCACATAGGTTCAGGAATAGGCCATACAGCCCTTAAATCCTGTTACATAGGAACAGGAGGAGGCCATTCAGCCCTTCAATCCTGTTACATAGAAATAGGAGGAGGCTCATTTAGCCCCTCGAGCCTGTTACTTAGCAACAAGAGAAGGCCACTCAGACCCTCGAACTTGTGGCATAGGAACAAGAGGAAGCAATTCAGTGCAACAAGCCTGTAACAGAGGAAAGGGAGGAGGACATTCAACTTCCTCGAACCTATCCATAGAATTAAAGAATTATGAAATTTACAGCATGGAAGTAGGCCATTTCGGCCCATCGTGTCCATGCCAGCCGGCCAAGAGCTATCCAGCCTAATCCCACCTTCCAGCTCTTTGTCCGCAGCGCTGTTGGTTACCGCACTTCAACTGCACATAAAGGTACTTTTGAAATGTGGTGAAGCTTTCTGCCTGTACCACTCTTTCAGGCAGTGAGTTCCAGAACCCCACCGCCCTCTGGGTGAAGAAATGTCCCCTCATATCTCCTGTAAACCAAGCCCCAATTATGGTAATTCTATGCACCCTCATTGTTGACCCCTCTTCCAAGTGAAACAGGTCCTTCCTATCCACTCTATCGAGGCCCCTCATAATTTTATACACCCCAATCAGCTCTCTGCTCAGTATCCTCTGTTCCAAAGAAAACATACCCAGCATCTCCAGTCTTTCCTCATAGTAAAAATTCTCTAGTCCAGGCAACATTCTTGTAAATCTCCTTTGCACCCTTTCCAGTGCAATCAAGTCTTTCCTATAATGTGGTGACCAGAACTGCACACAGTACTCCAGCTGCGGCCTAACCAGAGTTTTATAAAGTTCAAGCATAACGTCCTTGTTATTGTATTCCATGCCTCAACTAATAAAGGCAAGTATTCTATATCTTAACCACCTATCTGCCTGGCCTGCTACCATCGGGGATCTGTGGACCTGTACTCCAAGGTCCCTTTATTCCTCTACACTTTTCAGTACCATTTAAAATGTATTCCCTTGCCTTTTAAAACTTCCCCAAATGCATTACCTCACATATCCGGATTGAATTCCACTTGCCATTGTTCTGCCCACCTGACCAGTACATTAATATCTTCCTGTAGTCCACAGCTTCCTACTTCATTATCAACCACACAGCCTATTTTAGTGTCATCTGCAAACTTCATAATCATACCCAACATACAAGTCCAAGTCATTGATATATACCACAAAAAGAAAGGGACCCAGTACTGAGCCCTGCAGAACCCCATTGGATACAGCCTTACAGTCACAAAAACACCCATCAACCGCTACCCTTTGCTTCCTGCCTCTGAGCC
This sequence comes from Pristiophorus japonicus, assembly GCF_044704955.1. Taxonomy (NCBI): domain Eukaryota; kingdom Metazoa; phylum Chordata; class Chondrichthyes; family Pristiophoridae; genus Pristiophorus; species Pristiophorus japonicus. The sequence goes on along the minus strand of NC_091998.1, from coordinate 60,187,487 downwards.
AATGTTGGACCCAATGTGCCACTTTGTCCTGGATCCCATGGGCTTTTACTTTCGTGATCAGTCTGCTTTGTATGACCTTATCAAGATCTTTACTAAAATCCGTATACACTACTACATCATACGCACTGCCCTCATCAACTGTCCTGGTAACCTCCTCGAAAAATACAATCAAGTTAGTCAGACATGACCTTCCCTTAACAAATCCTTGCTGACTGTCCTTAATTAATCCATATCTTTCCAAATGAAGATTTATCCAGTCCATCAGGATTTTTTCCAATAATTTTCCCAGCACTGAGGTTAGGCTGACTGGCCTGTAATTGCTCGGTATATACCTTTATCCCTTTTTAAACAAGGATACAACGTTAGCAACCCTCCAGTCTTCTGGCACCACACCTGTAGCCAGAGGGGACTGGAAAATGATGGTCAGAGCCTCTGCTATTTCTCTTTTGCTTCTCTTAACAGCCTGGAATACATTTCATCCAGGCTTGGGGATTTATGAACTTTTAAAGCTGCTAAGCACCTTAATACTTCCTCTCTCACTATGTTATCTCGTTTAATATTTCACACTCCTCCTCTCTCATTGCAAAGTCTGCATTGCCTCTCTCATTTATGAAAACAGATACAGATAGTCACTAATAAATCCAGTCGGGAATTCAGAAGAAAGTTCTTTACCCAGAGAGTAGTGAGAATGTGGAAGTTGCTACCACAGGGATTGTTGTGTTAATATAACCACCATAGTTTACATTATTTCCCATCGACTGTTGAACGTGAATGTTGAGTAATTATAACACAGCACTTACCAGAAACATGAAGCTGTGTTACAGGATAGTAGCTGAAGTTATTCTTGTCAAATTCTATTCTGAAATAATAAGGACCTACATCTTCCTGTGTGATGTCATTTATAATCAGTGAACAGTCGCCATCTTTCAGCTCTCCGACAGCCGGGTCCGATAGTGTAACCTTTCTGACTCGTGATTGTGATCCTTGGAGTGAGAGGCTATAGACGATGATATCCATTACTTGTTATTAAACCAGATTCCAGCTTGAGAATCATTTGCCAATCTCAATGGATAACTGTAATGACATGGAATCTGTGCGCACAAACCTCCCTGTGCTGTCACATCTCGTGGACACTCTTCTGACAATACAATTAAGGGGGAAAATATCAATATTTAGCACTGCATGGCTTGTAGACCCACAAGACTCGATATTCACCCCTCTGTCACTGGCGTACTGAGGCTGCAGTGTGTACCATCGACAGGACAAACAAGGTTACTCAATGAATGGAAGGGAATCATGGACGCGGGAGTGGAAAAGTTAATTTTATATTCTCACAGACCTAAGGATCCTGTTAAGTGAAGCAAGTCTTCTACCCAACACACTGCCTACCAGACATGCCAATGGAGATATCATACAATCTTAGGGCCCAAGTTTCCACAGGATAAAAAACGGGTGCCCCTCCGAGCTGGGCGCCCGTTTTTCGCGCCTAAAACGGCGCCAGAAAAAAAACGCGCTATTCTCGAGCGCTTTGCAGCTCCTTGTCTGTTTGGCGCGGCGCCCAGGGGGGGCGGAGCCTACACTCGCGCCGATTTTGTAAGTGGGAGGGGGTGGGTACTATTTAAATTAGTTTTTTTCCTGCCGGCAACGCTGCGCGTGCGCGTTGGAGCTTTCGCACATGCTCAGTGTGAAAAAAACATTGGCACTCGGCCATTTTTGTAGATCTTTGTAGCTGTTTAATTTTTGAAAATGTTTTAATAAAACCACATTGCCATCAGCACATCAGCACTGAGGCTTCCCTTCTCACTGTCTCCTTCCCCTCCCTCCCCTCCGCGGCAACAAGCCGCTGTCTCCTTCCCCTCCCTCCCTCCCCTGCGCGGCAACAAGCCGCTGTCTCCTTCCCCTCCCTCCCCTCCCTCCACGGCAACAAGCCGCTGTCTCCTTCCCCTCCCTCCCCTCCGCGGCAACAAGCCGCTGTCTCCTTCCCCTCCCTCCCCTGCGCGGCAACAAGCCGCTGTCTCCTTCCCCTCCCTCCCCTCCGCGGCAACAAGCCGCTGTCTCCTTCCCCTCCCTCCCCTCCGCGGCAACAAGCCGCTGTCTCCTTCCCCTCCTTCCCCTGCGCGGCAACAAACGGCGGTTTCCTTCGAACGATGGCTGAAGCACTTTCACACAGGTAGGAAGATGGTTTATTTAAACTTTTCTTTGCTTATAAATGTTTATTCAGGTTGGATTTCTTTGTATAATATTTGTAGAAGTATAAATAAGGATTGATTGTAGAATTTAATGACTTCCCTTCCCCCACCCCCCCCCCCCCTCGTTCCCGACGCCTAATTTGTAACCTGCGCCTGATTTTTTAATGTGTAGAACAGGTTTTTTCAGTTCTACAAAAATCTTCACTTGCTCCATTCTACTTTAGTTTGGAGTACGTTTTCACTGTGGAAACTTTGAAATCAGGCGTCAGTGGCCGGACACGCCCCCTTTTGAAGAAAAAATTCTGTTCTAAAGTAGAACTGTTCTACCTCACTAGAACTGCAGAAAAAAAAATGTGGAGAATTGCGATTTCTAAGATAGTCCGTTCTCCACCAGTTGCTCCTAAAAATCAGGCGCAAATCATGTGGAAACTTGGGCCCAAAGAATGGTTACAGCACAGAATGAAGTTATTCTGCCCATCGAGCCCGTGCCAGTTCTCTACAAGAGCACTTCAGCCGATTCCACTCCCCCACCTTTTCCCAGTAGCCCTGCAATTTATTTTCCTTCAGGTACTTATCCAATACCATTTGAAAGCAGTGATTGAGTCTGCCTCCACCACCCTTTCAGGCAGTGCATCCAGATCCTAACCACTCGCTGCGTAAGAAAGTTGTTCCTCTTGTCACCTTTGGTTCTTTTGCCAATCAGCCTAAATCTCTGTCCTCTGGTTCTCGACCCCTCCACCAATGGGAGCAGTTTCTCTCTATTTACTCTGTCTAGACCCCCCATGATTCTGAACACCTCGATCAAATCTCCTTTTAGTCTTCTCTGCTCTAAGGAGAACAAGCCCAGCTTCTCTAGTCTATCCACGTAACTGAAATTCCTCATCCCTGGAACCATTCTCGTAAATCTTTTCTACACCTTGTCTAAGGTCTTCACATCTTTCCTAAAGTATGGGGCCCAGAATTGGACACAATACTTCAGTTGAGGCCGAACAAGTGTTTTATAACTCCCTTGCTTCCCTTGTTTCCCATCATAATTCCCTTGCTTCTGTACTCTATGTCTCTATTTATGTAGCCCAGCAATCTGTAAGCTTTTTAACCACTTTCTCAACCTGCCCTGCCACCTTCAATGTTTTATGCATATACTCCCAGGTCTTTCTGTTCATGCACTCCCTTTAGGATTGTACCCTATAGTTTATATTGCCTCTCCTCGTTCTTCCTACCAAAATGTTTCACCGCACTTTTCTGTTAAATTTCATCTGCCACATGTGCGCCCATTTCATCAGCCTGTCTATCATCATAGGCGGTCCCTCGAATGAGGATGACTTGCTTTCATGAGTTCACAGGTGTTTCGATGAAGGACCCAATGTTCCAGTCCTGAACTCCAATTGAGGGGGTGGAAGATGCCTTTGCGTGAATTTTTTTAACGTGTGGTGGCCATTGCGCACCAGCTATCACACAGGCTTGACAGAGCTCGGTCAAGGATTAACCGAGACGACTGGAGACCTCTCTACTGCACGGACCTAGCGCGCTCACATATCGCAGTGTGGGCAGGTCAATGCTGCCCTTGGGCCCTCGGCTCTTCTGAGCCCACTACCCTCATCTGTCGCACCTCCGCCACGATCTCTCGCTGCTCATCCGCTCCGACCTTCCCACTCCTCTGTACCTGGGCCCTACCATTCCAGCTCTTTTATAGCCCGATCTGTGGAGTCGATTTTGAGATGGGCAACTGGCTGATGTCTTCAAAACCCTGGTTGCCTGTCTATGTCTACCTGAAGTCTATCACTATCTTTCTCACTGTTCACTATACAGCCAAGCTTTGTGTCATCTGCAAATTTTGCAATTATGCCCTGTACTTCCAAGTCCTTAATATATATCTATATATATATATAGATATATATAAGAATATATTCTGTGCTGGTTACAATGCAGGAAAAATGGATTGGAAACCATGAGAACTCACGCCATTTTCTCCATCACGAATCACTGATTAACCAAACCTTCTTGTTTGGTCTGCAAACCATCTGATTGGCTAAGCTGATTCAGTCTCCTTGATGCACTTTGAATCCTCATTGTCTGAAGAATCAGTTTGGACCCACAACAACAACAACTTGTATTTATATAGCGCATTTAACGTAGGTAAACGTCCCAAGGCACTTCACAGGAGTATAATGCGCTAAAAAATTTGACACCGAGCCGCATAAGTAGAAATTAACGCAGGTGACCAAAAGCTTGGTCAAAGATGTATGTTTTAAGGAGCGTCTTGTAGGAGGAAAGAGAGTTAGAGAGGCGGAGAGGTTTAGGCATGGAGTTCCAGAGCTTGGGGCCCAGGCAATAGAAGGCATGGCCACCAGTGGTTCAGCGATTACAATGAGGGACGCTCAAGATTGCAGAATTAGTGAAGCGCACACATCTCGGGGGAGCTGTGGGGCTGGAGGAGATTACAGAGATAGGTAGGGGCGAAGCCACGGAGGGATTTGAAAATAAGGATGAGAATTTCCTCGTTGTCTAAGGAACCATTTTGGATACAAAACCAATATTGTTCTGGGTTGATTCCAATGCAGCATTGTAGACTGACTGGTCCCCAGCTCAGCACGGGCCCTGCTCCAGCACTTTGATCCACAATCGCAAATCACCTCGAGCCTGAGCTCTGAATGTGTCGGAGGGGCAGCTGTGTTGGGCTCATGACTTTCACAGACGGTCTCACTGATGGCAAATGCCTCTGGTTCCCCGTTCTTCTTTAATATTAATGATTTCAGCTGGAAAGTTACTGAGTTGCTGATAAGGAGCATAAATCATCGAGTCTTACAGCACAGGAGGGCATTCGGCACATCGTGCATGTGCTGGGTCTTTGAAGGACCTTTACAATCATTCCCACTTCCCGTTTTTCCCCATCACCCTGCAGTGCTTATTATGCTGCAAGCCACGGGGAGTTGGGGAGAAATTTTTATTACACAGCAAATTGTTATAATCTGGATTGCGCTGCCTGAAAGGGTTGCAGAAGCAGATTCAATATTAACTTTCCGAAGGGAATTGGATAAATACTTGAAGGGGAAATGTTGCAGGGCTAATGGGGGAAGAGTGGGCAAATGAGACTAGTTGGATTGCTCCACCAAAGAGTCGACACAGGCACAATGGGCCGAATAGCCTCCATCTCTGCTCTATTAGTCTATGATATTATGATTCTATGACATTTAACTGCAGAGCAGATCACAGTTAAACAGGGAAGTTCAGTATATTTCACACCTTTATACATTTCCTGGTTTGCCTTCTATCTTGCAGTTACTTTGCCCCCTTATCATGGTTGCTATCATGGCGAGAATGGACAGGGAGTGCGAGGGCTGAGCTGCCTGTCTATTCTCAGTGCTGCTGTGTTGCCTTCATGGGAACTTCACACTAAAATCAGCAAAAGACACAAATTTTAGCACTTTGTTATCAGACCTCAAGTATCGGGAGAGATTGCTTTCCCCGTTTTGATCCCCTTCTCTCCTCAACCCATTGCCCCCTGTGCTCATTGTGTTACATTAGTTCCCACTCTGGCAATGCCTCGAATTTGAAATCTTCATCATCGATTTCATCCCGCCGTTGCCTCATCACCCTTCTTCATATCTGTGTAACCTCCTCCAGCCTCCGTAATCTCTGCGCTCCTCTAATACTGCCCTGCAACCCTCCGTAATCTCTGCACTCCTCCAATACTGCCCTGGAAACCTCCGTATTCTCTGCACTCCTCCAATACTGCCCTGGAACCCTCCGTAATCTCTGCACTCCTCCAATACTGCCCTTCAACCTGCGTAATCTCTGCACTCCTCCAATACTGCCCTGGAACCCTCCGTAATCTCTGCACTCCTCCAATACTGCCCTGCAACCCTCCGTAATCTCTGCACTCCTCCAATACTGCCCTGCAACCCACCGTATTCTCTGCACTCCTCCAATACTGCCCTGGAACCCTCCGTATTCTCTGCACTCCTCCAATACTGCCCTGGAACCCTCCGTAATCTCTGCTTTCCCCCAATACTGCCCTGAATGCTTTTCCAATTCCCTTCTGAAAGTGAATCTTCTTCCACCATCCACACAGGGAAAGCATTCCCCATCACAACAACTCACTGCATAATAAGAATTCTCCTCATGTCCCCTTGGCTTGGAGCACAATCAACACTGAGCAGTCAGCCTAAGTTTTAGTTTACACTTCGAGTTGTTGCGATCTGGAATGTACGGCCTGACAGGGCGGTGGAAGCAGCTTCAATATTAACTTTCAAAACTCAATTGCATAAATACTTGAAGGGAAAAAAATTATAGATCTTTGGGGAAAGAGCAGGGTAGTGAGATTAATTGGGCGGAATGGCCTTCTTCAGTGCTGTAAGATTCGATGATTCTATGATATTTAAAAGCACAGCAGATCAGAGCTAACAGAGAAGCTCTGTATATTTGAGCCCATTATACATTTCCTGGTTTGCCTTCTTTCCATCTTTCAGATATTTTGCCTCGTTATGGTTGCTATGGCGATGAGAATTGGCAGGAAGTGCGAGGGCTGACCTGCCTATCTATTCTAAGTGCTGATGTGCTACATCATGTCGATATCTCAGTGAGTTGCAAAGCTTTAAGGAAACTATAGACCAGTTAGCCTAATATCTGTCATTGGGAAAATGCTGGAGTCCATCATTAAGGAAGTTGTAGTAGGACATTTAGAAAATCATAATGCAGTCAAGTAGAGTCAGCATGGTTTTATGAAAGGGAAATCATGTTTGATAAATTTTCTGGAGTTCTTTGAGGATAAAGGAGAACCAATAGATGTCTTGTATTTGGATTTCCAGAAAGCATTCGATAAGGTGCCACATAAAAAGGTTACAGTACAAAATAAGAGCTCATGGGGTTGGGGTTAATATATTAGCTTGGATAGAGAATTGGCTAACTAACAGAAAACAGAGAGTCGGGATAAATGGGTCATTTTCAGGTTGGCAATCAGTAACTAGTGGGGTGCCACAGGGATTAGTGCTGGGCCTCAATCATTTACAATGAATATGAATGACTTGGATGAAGGGACCGAGTGTAATGTAGCCAAATTTGCTGATGATACAAAGATGGATGGGAAAGCAAGTTGTGAGGAGGACGCAAAGAATCTGCAAAGGGATTATAGACAGGCTAAGTGAGTGGGTAAACATTTGGCAGATGGAGTGTATTGTGGGAAAATGTGAGGTTATTCACTTTGGGAGGAAAAATTAAAAAGCAAGTTATTATTTAAATGGGGAGAGATTACAAAATGCTGAGGTAGAGGGATCTGGGGGTCCTTAGACATGTAACACAAAATGTTAGCATGCAGGTACAGCAAGTAATCAGGAAGGCAAATTGAATGCTGGTTTTATAGCAAGGTGGATGGAGTATAAAAGTAGGGAAGTCCTGCTACAACTGTGCAGGTTGTTGGTAAAACCACACCTGAAGTATTGTGTACAGTTTTGGTCTCCTTATTTAAGGAAGGATATACTAGCATTTGAGGCAGTTCAGAGAAGGTACACAATGTTGATTCCTGAGATGAAGGGGCTGTCATATGAAGGAAGGTTGAGCAGGTTGGGCCGATACTCATTGGAGTTTAGAAGACTGAGAAGTGATCTTATTGAAACGAAAAAGATTCTGAGTGGGATTGACTGGGTAGATGCAGAGAGGATGATTCCCCTCGTGGAGAACTTAGAACTAGAGGGCATAGTTTTAGAATAAACGGTCACCCATTTTGAACTGAGATGAGGAGGAATTTCTTCTCTCAAAGGGTTGTGAATCTTTGGAATTCTCTACGCCAGAGAACTGTGGAGGCCGGGTCATTGAATATATTGAAGGTGGAGATAGACAGATTTTTGAACGATAAGGGAGTCTAAGGTTATGGGAAATGGAAAGGGAAGTGGAGTTGAGGCCAGGATCAGATCAGCTGTGATCTTATTGAATGGCGGAGCAGGCTCGAGGGGCTGAATGGCCTCCTGCTCCTATTTCTTATGTAAGAAAGAAAAACAAAGAAAGACTTGCATGTCTATAACCTTTCACCACCTCAGGCTGTCCCAAAGCGCTTTGTGGCCAATGAAGTACGTATAATGTGAGAAACACGGCCGCAAGATTGTGCACAGCAACAATCCACAAACTTCAATGAGATAAATTGCCAGGCAATCTATTCCTGATTTTTCTGACACGTGCTGCTTGGGCCGAATATTCAATTAGAAAGCGTTGACTTGACATTTAGAGTCAAATGACGAAATGGGGAACAAGTGAGAAAACATCACTAAGTCTTAACGCTATAAGCAAACTGTTAACCCTTTGTGTCCTGACACTGTGACGATATTTTTGCTCAAAGCTGGGCAGCCGTTGACATGGCGTTTCTACCATGGCTCGGTGGGTTTAGCACTCTCTCTTTCTTGCTCTCACTCTCTCCCTCTCTTTCTCACCTCTGTTGGAAGGTCGCAGGTTCAAGTCCCCATTCCAGAGGCTTGAGCCCTATAATCCAGGCCGTCACTCCCAATGCAGTACTGAGGGAGCGCTGCACTGTTGGAGTTGCAGTCTTATAGATGAGACGTTAAACCGAGGCCCATCTGCCTTCTCAGGTGGACGTAAAAGATCCCATGGTCACTATTTCGAAGAAGAGCAGGGGATGTTATCTTTGGCGTCTTGGGGTCAATATTTATTTATCCCGCAATCAACATCACTAAAAAACAGATTATCTGCTCATTATCGCCTTGCTGTTTGTGGGATCTTGCTGTGCGCAATATGTCTGCCACGTTTCCTACATTACATCAGTGACAACACTTCAAAAAGTACTTCATTGGCTGTGGAGCGCTTTGGAACATCCTGAAGCTGTGAAAGGCGCTGTATCAGTGCAGGGTGATATTGAATGCTCAGTCTACAGTGAATGGGACATTCTATGTGCACCTTCTCTCTCCACCTGAAGGAACAGATGGTGCCCAGGGCTCAAATCCTTGGGACATTCAACCCTTTACATAAAATGGAGAAATCTGGTGCAAACACTAATCTGGTTCATGGATACTCCTGCATGCACACGCCCTTGTGCACAGACACTCTCGCTCACAAGCACACACTCTCACTGTCCTCAGTCTTTTACACACACACAATTACAGGAAAGATGTGATTGCACTGGTGAAGGTGCAGAGGAGACTTACGAGAATGTTGCCAGGATTGAAGAATTTTAGCTATGTGGAAGGATTGGTTAGGCTGGGGCTCATCCTTTGGAACAGAGGAGGCTGAAACCCTCATCACATTTAAAAAGTACTTGGATATGCATTTGAATGGCTGTGATCTACAAAACTATGGACCAAGAGGTGGAACATTGAATGAGGGTGGGTAGATCTTTTACGGCCGGCACAGACACGATGGGCCAAATGGCCTCCTTCTGTGCCGTAAATTTCTATAATCTCATTCACACAGTTACTACCCTCTCACTTACCTTAACTCACATTCTGATTCACACACTCACTATCTTTCCCACACTGTAACACACCCATTGATTCACACTCACTATCCTTCTCTCACATTCCCCTACTCACACACACACTTTCAATCATGTTTTCTCTCAGGAGACAGTCTCCCGAGTCAAGAGGGGAGGGGAATGTGAGAGAGTGGAGACTGTGAAAGAGGGAGAGAGAGGTTGAGCATAAGGGGAGAAAGGATATTGTGAATGAGAGAGGGAAAGAGGAAAGGAACGGGAGAGACAGGCAGGAGAGCAATCCTAATTACAAGACCACGGCTGGGAATAAAACAGGTCAAAGGCCACTTTGCGGGCTCGCTTCACAATGTCTTGTTGGTTCTCTAGCGTAGCTGTGTAAGCTGTAAGAATGTGTGTCTCCCTGTTACTGTACTGTGCGTAAGCAGACAATGTGGTGCTGAGCTTGGGGTCAGCTTGGCTCAGTCAGCCGCACTCTGGCCTCTGACCCGAGCCTGACCATCCTTGTGTGTAGAGCCAGCGATGGGGATTGGGGAGAAGGAGGAGATTGACCCCGCGGTTCCCCATTATCTCCGGCCACACCTGCTGTTCCAGCGACACTGGCGGCCCTTCCATAGTTGTCCTGTGCGCCCGCTCTCCGTGTGTCCGAGCAGTGAGTGTGAGCGGGGCCGAGCAATGGGACAGGGCGGGATGGGGGCGGCCTCGCAGGCTGGCCCGGCCCACAAGTTGCAGGGAAGGAAAGATTTCCCCAATCCTTGGTCTTAACATTGCAAACACAACCGGGCGGTTCCCCGTGGTATCGGTGTTTGAAGAAGATTGTAAACATAGCAGGAAGATTACCCCTGGCCTCTGAGTATTGGGAATATCGTGAACAAAGTAGGAAGATTTCCACTGAAATGCAAAACTGTGAAATTACAGCGCCACCACTGCTAGGAGGGTGTAATTACAGAGTGACATGTTTACATAGGAATTTTCCATTGTAAACACGGACAAAGGAGGGGGGAAGGTAAATGCAACAACAGGAAGAAACGTTTTGGAGACACAAATTGTGCACAGATGCGAGAGCTTTAATATCAATATATCTGCACATAACTGAGCATTTAAATCCCTTGTGTTAAAAAAATATATAACCAATATACTGGCAATCTTTCACAGCATAAAAAAGGTGCAATAATCAGAAAGAACATATCCGACATCAAAGTCGGCCACACAGCTGAGCTGGGGCACACCAGGTTCAAAGGGCATGTTTATTTATTGGCAAGCAACGTATTTATTACCCACATGCTTTACACTCTCTCCGTTGTTTCATTCTGATTCTGCGCAAATTACAACAACAGCTTGCATTTATATAGCGCCTTTCAGGTAATAAAACGTCCCAAGGCATTTCACAGGAGCATAAATCAGACAAAAAATAGACACTGAGCTACAGAAGGCGATATTAGGGCAGATGAGCAAAAGCTGGATCAAAGAGGTCGGTTTTATGGAGAATCTTAAAGGATGAGAATGTGAGGCGGGGAGGTTTAAGGAGGAAATTTCAGAGCTTAGGGCCTTGGCGGTTGAAGGCTCGGCCGCAAATGGTGAAGTGCAGAAAATCGGGGGGTTCAGGACTGAAGTAAATCACGAAGAGCAGGAGCAATCAAGCCCTGGTATTGGATCCAGGTCATGGAGTGTGGTCACAAATCTTGGAGTTATTCACGAGGCGGAGAGATTGTCTGACGAAGAATCCCGGGAATATATGGAACATTTAGCTCGATGGGTCAAATGGTCTCTCTCATCTGCACTTCCAACATGCAATGCACACTGACCAGATGTTCAGGGAGAAGGGCTGAATAGGGGAAGGGGCAGGGTTTTGGGACTGAGGGGGTCACTCTTACACAGAGCTAGCACAGGGGGAGATGGCCCGATTGGGCGAAAGGGTGCAGGAACAGGACTAAGGGGATTGTTGTTCGAATGCGATGGGCCAAATGGCCCGTAGAATTCCCGGACTCTACGCAGAGAACTCGTAGCACCGCCTCCACCCAACACATTTGATGATTGTGGATGAGAGGTGTTTGTGCAGAGAGAGGCGGGCCTTTGAATCTCTTGCCCCAATGGGTCAGCATCAAGTTGTCCCAGGTCAAGCATTTCATCCCAATCGCGTCAAGCGCAAAACCTTTCCGTCCCGTCCCTCCTCCCAACATCTCCCCAGCAGGTTGTCTGTTGTTACCAGGAAAATCAAACCCTCCCTCGCTTTGATCCTCACCCCTCCCCCGCTCTCCCCGTTTCACTCTCAGTTTCACTGCAATCTGATCTGTGCCTATTCCGAGTCCTCGCCCCTGTGGACAGTCCCGTCACCACTGGGCAGCATCCCTTCGCCTTGCTGGCTGCGATACTGGTTGGGATCCTACAAAAAGAATGGAAGCACAAGATATTCTCACATCATTTACCAGGGCTGATAGGGTTAAATTTCCACGCCGACTCACTAGTGTCAGCTGTGGCTCAGTGGGCAGCACCTCTCTCTCACCTCGGAGTCACAAGATCATGGCAGCCAATTTGCATCCACAAACAGCAATGTGATAATGACCAAATAATCTGTGTTTACTGTGAGATTGATTAAGGGATAAATATTGATCCAGGACACATGGGAGAACTCCGCTGTTCTTTTTTGAAATAGAGGTCCTGTGATCTTTTATGTCTATTGGAGAGGGCAGATGGGGTCATTAGGTTTAATGTCTCATCCGAAAGACGGCATCTTTGAGAGTGCAGTGCTCCCTCAGTAATGCCCCGCCAACAGTGCAGCACTGCAGTACCGCTCCTGTGGCAGTGCAGCGCTCCCTCAGTACTGCCGCTCCGACTGTGCGGAACTCTCTCAGAACTGCTCCAGTGACAGTGCAGTGCTCACACAGTACTGCTCCACTAACAGTGCGGCGCTCCCTCAGTACTGCCCCTCCGACAATGCAGCACGCCTTCAGTACTGCCCCTCTGACAGTGCAGCTCTCCCTCAATACTGCACCTCTGACAGTGCAGCACTCGCTCAGTACTGCACTTCTGTCAGTGCAGCACTCCCTCAGTACTGCCCTTCTCTCAGTGCTGCACTCCCTCAGTACTGCCCCTCTGACAGTGCAGCACACCCTCAGTACTGCCCTTCTGTCAGTGCAGCACTCCCTCAGTACTGCCCCTCCGACAGTGCAGCGCTCCCTCAGTACTGCCCCTCCGTCAGTGCAGCGCTCCCTCAGTACTGCCCCTCCAACAGTGCAGGGCTCACTCTGTACTACAATGGGAGTGTTGGCCTGGAATATGGGACAATCTCTGGAACAAGTCCCGAACCCACGCACTTCTGACTCAGTCGTGAGAGAGAGAGAGAGTGTTATACCTTCTGATCCAAAGCTGACACCCTGGGCAGAAATTAATGGACAACCCAACCCGGAATCTCCAACACATGCTGTCTACATGCTGAGACTGAGGCTTCAGACTAAGTGCAAATAGCTCCTGTACCTGGTGTTTCGCGGAGAATGGGCTGTGGGTCATTGCAATGTCACTGGTCGCTGAAGCTCTCTCCTCAGTCGCTGCCTTTCTCCTGAAATATCAGAACAGGGCGCTGTGGTTATGATATATCAGAGTGTCAATGCAGGACAGACCCAGTCCCCAATGTTACAGCAACTACTGGGCTGCCTCTTTACATTGCTTTTGTCCACATGCATAGAATCATAGAATCACACAGCACAGAAGGACTCCATTTTGCCCAACGCCTTTTAGAAAGAGCTATCCAATTAGTCCCACTCCTCCTGCTCTCTCCCCATAGCTCAGCAAATGTTTCCTTTTCAAGTATTTATCCAAATCCATTTTTGAAAGTTATTTTGAATCTGCTTCCACCGCCCTTTCAGACAGTCCATTCCATATCATAACAACTCGCTGCGTAAAAATATTTCTCCTCATCTACCCCTCTGGCTTTATTGCCAATGATCGTTACTCTGCTTCCTCTGGTTACCGACCCTCCTGCCACTGGAATCAGTTCCTTCCGATTTACTCTATCAAAACCACTCATAATTTTGAACGCCTCTGTGAAATCTCCCCTTGACTGGCCCAACTGGTCCATGCCAGTGTTAATGCTCCTCAACAGCTGCCTCCCACCCCTTTTCATCTAATCCTATCAACTTATCTTTCTATTCCTTTCTCCTTCATGTACTTACCTAGCATCCCTTTAACGGCATCTATTTTGTTCGCCCCAACCACCCACTGTGGTCGGCAGTTCCACATTCTCACTACTCTCTGGGTAAAGAAGGTTCTCCTGAATTTCCGATCTTATATTGATGAGCGCTAATTTTAGACTGCCGCACAAGTGGAAACGTCTTCTCTATGTCTTCCCTATTGAACCCCTTCATAATCTTAAAGACCTATAGCAGGCCACCCCTCAGCCATCTCATTTCTACAGAAAAGAGCCCCTCACGGTTCAGTCTTTCCTGATCTCTATAACCTCTCAGCTCTGGTATCAGCCTTGTGAATCTAAATCAGGGAGAGAAAGGTCGAATATATGAATGTGCCATTATTTATTCACATCCACGGGAACATAGAAACATAGAAACATAGAAAATAGATGCAGGAGTAGGCCATTCGGCCCTTCGAGCATGCACCACCATTCAATATGATCATGGCTGATCATTCACCTCAGTACCCCTTTCCTGCTTTTTCTCCATACCCCTTGATCCCTTTAGTCGTAAGGGCCATATCTAACTCCCTTTTGAAGATATCCAATGAACTGGCATCAACAACTCTCTGCGGTAGGGAATTCCACAGGTTAACAACTCTCTGAGTGAAGAAGTTTCTCCTCATCTCAGTCCTAAATGGCTTACCCCTTATCCTTGGACTGTGTCCCCTGGTTCTGGACATCCCCAACATCGGGAACATTCTTACTTCATCTAACCTGTCCACTCCTGTCAGTATTTTATATGTTTCTATGAGATCCCCTCTCATCCTTCTAAACTCCAGTTAATAAAGGCCCAGTCGATCCAGTCTCTCCTCATAGGTCAGTCCTGCCATCCCGGGAATCAGTCTGGTGAACCTTCACTGCACTCCCTCAATAGCAAGAATGTCCTTCCTCAGATTAGGAGACCAAAACTGAACACAATACTCCAGGTGAGGCCTCACCAAGGCCCTGTACAACTGCAGTAAGACCTCCCTGCTCCTATACTCAAATCCCCTAGCTATGAAGGCCAACTAAAGCCCCAGTTGCTTCCCAGCCAATTGATTGTTTGTCGAGGTGTTCTGTTGGAGCACATGGTGACCTGATACAATCCAGCAGCGAGCATGCAGCAAGACGCAGCTCGGGATCTCGTCAGCATTCAACTGGATACTAGACCATGAACAGCGCATTCCCGATCATAGGGGATCCTGGGACCACTTACGGGAAGTGGTGTCTGGTGCTGAACCAGAGGGAAACAGTCACCGACTAAAGGAAAGAAAAATGAAGTACAGATTTTGATAAAAACACAAAGTTAAACTGTCTCACTTACTTTCTCACGTAATTGAAGATTAAGAATCCAGCCACTTCAGCACTCAACAAGATCGCAGCTGCCAGCAATCTTACTTCCCATCTATTGAAGCCTGTAACTGTAAATACATCTATTAATTAGTTTTAGAAAAATGCTCTGATGTACCTCGGGAGTGATGCACTCGCTCAATTTTTGAGAATTGATTCTCGGGATGTGAGCGTTGCTGGCTAGGCCAACATTTATTGCCGAACCCAAGTTTCCCCTGGGGAAGGTGTTGTTGGCCGTTCATCTTGAACCACTGGTAGCGGCTCTGATTCAAAATGATTGGCACTTCAGAGGGCAGTTAAGAGTCAATCTCATTGGTATGGGACTGGAGTCACATATAGGCCCAGATTGGGAAAGGACGTCAGGTTTCCTTCCCTAAAGGGATATTCGTGAAGCAACTTATATATAATGTGTGTATTTATACACATATCAATTAACATCACTAAAGTAGCAGATTATCTGGTCATTATCTCATTGCTGCTGGTGGGATCTTGCTGTGATCATATTGGTGGCCATGTTTCCTACATTACAACAGTGAACATTAAACTTTGAAAGTTCTTCATTGGCTATAAAATGCTTTGCAACTATATACGTGTTATATAAATGCAAGTCTTTCTTTTCCATGTAACATTTATATATGTAATATCAATATGTGTTCTATCTAAAGGTGCAATATTAATCGCCCTCCAGTTTATCCCGATCTACTCTATGCAAACCGCTAGTAAATCACCCATTAACCGGCTGAACGGAGAACGATCCCGAAAAGTTTAATCACCTTTCACGCACAGGTACACCTTGAACATGACTTCTCTGATTTTTAAATTCTCATCCTTGTTTTCAAATCCCTCCATGGCCTCGCCCCTCCCTATCACCGTAAACTTATCCAGCCCCACAATGCTTCGAGATCTTCGAGCTCCTCTAATTCTGCCCTCCTGAGCATGCCTGATAGTAATCACTCACTGGTGGAAGGGTGTAATTACAGCGTGACATTTACATAGGCTGTTACCATTGTAACTGTGGACACTGGAACTGTGATGACAGGAAGTAAACTCTTTGCAGACAGGAAGTGCCTGAGTTTTAATAAGAGATAGATAGCGTAAACTACTTACATTCCACATTCAGATGTACAATGGCGGACATGCCATTACCCAATGGATTCCTCGCTGTGCAGTAGAAACTGGCATCACTCTCCCGTGTTACGTGACCGATGTAGACAGACTGAGCACTTGTGTTTAACTGGGTGATCCGGTTTCCGTCGATCCGGAACCAGGCGTAACTAGATGCCGGGGGGACGCTTTTGCTGCAGCAGGTTAATGTGATGTTGTTTCCCACTCTTATTCCACCTGTGGCTCCGATGATGGTCACTGTCGTCTCCTTGGGTGGATCTGGAACAAGACCAGAGAACAGCCAGCAGGTAATTCCATAGCTCTCCCGGCCAGCTTCCAATCTTCCACACTCAGTAACATTTAGCTCGCCCGACTCTGCTGTGCCATATATTAAGTCCCACTAACCCATCACCCGCTGTTGCTCGCTGATCACCATTGGCTCCTGGTCGGGCACACTTCAAATTAAAATCGTCATCCTTGTGTTCAGATCCCTCCAGGTCCCTCTCCCTATCTTTGGAATCTCCTCCATTCCGACAACCTTCTGCGATCTCTGCGTTCCTCCAATTGTGGACTATTATGTATCCCCGATTCCTTTCGCTGCACCGTTAGCGGCCCGTGCCTTCAGCTGCCTGGGTCCTCAGCTCTGAAATTTCATCCATAAACCTCTCCACCTCTCTCTCCTCCTTAAGACACTCAGACAAAATTTGACACTAAGCAACATAAGGTGATATTAGGACAGGTGACCAAAACCTGGTCAAAGAGGTAGGATTTAAGAGGGACAAAAGCAAAATACTGCGGATGCCGGAATCTGAAATAAAAACAGAAAGTGCTGGAGATCTCAGCGGGTCAGGCAGTATCTGTGGAGAGAAACAGAGTTAACGTTTCAGGTCTGTGACCCTTCCTAAGAACACATGCTGCCTGACCCGCTGAGATTTCCAGCACTTTCTGTTTTTATTTCAGATTCCAGAATCCGCAGTATTTTGCTTTTGCATTAAGGTTTAATTCACGGCCACATTCTTCGAGCAATGCCGAGATCTGACGAGGGGTCATCGACCTGAAACGTTAACTCTGTTTCTCTCTACCGATGCTGCCTAACCCTCTGAGATTTCCAGCGCTTTCTGTCAGGATTTAAGAGGTGTCTTAAAGGAAGAGCGGGAAGAAGAGACAGAGAGTGTCCGTGTGTGTTTATGCTTGTGAGACTGTGTGTCATAGAATTGGTAAATTCCAGTCTCCCATAGATATTAAGTTTTTTTGTATTTAGAGAGATGTGGACTTATCTGTACACTCACATTCCACAGTGATGGTTATGATTCTCTCCATCGCTCCATGTTCATTCTCCGCCGCACACTGATAGTCTCCAGCGACCCGGTATGTAACGTGAGCAAACTCCAACCACAGCTCGTTGTTGGAACTTGTTCTGTTCCTTGTGACACCAAGATGTCGCCACGTCAGGTTAGAAGCTGGGAAGCTCTCCACAGAGCAGAGTATCACTGTATAATTCCCTTCTTTTATACTGATCGATGAATCATTAATCATGTCAAGAGAAGTAATGGAGAGCATGCGTGGTGCATCTAAAAAGAAATAAAGATCAGTTAACTTACACTGGCTGTGAAGAACTTTGAGAGATGAGGAGAACATGAATCAGAGACAGTCCCTCGGGATCGAGGAAGACTTGCTTCCACTCTTAGCATGAATTCTTACGTGGCTGCAGAGTCTAATACGAGAACCACAATCTCTGTCACAGGTGGGACAGACAGTGGTTGAGGGGAAGGATGGGCAGGGAGCCTGGTTTGCCACACGCTCTTTCCACTGTCTGCACTTGATTTCTGCATGCTCTCAGCGACGAGACTCGAGGAGCTCAGCGCCCTCCTGGATTCTCTTCCTCCACTTATGGGCGTCTTTGGCCAGGGACTCCCAGGTGTCAGTGGTGATGTCGCACTTTATCAGAGAGGCTTTGAGGGTGTCCTTGTAACATTTCCTCTGCCCGCCTTTGGCTCATTTGCCAGGGCCGAGTTCCGAGGTGTGATATCAATTCACATTCCTTCATCAAAATCCATGCCGATATATTAGTGCCAGACTGAGGGAGTGCTGCACTGCTGGAGGGGCAGTACTGAGGGAGCACTGCACTGTCAGAGGGGCAGTACTGAGGGAGCGCTGCCCTATCAGAGGGGCAGTACTGCGGGAGCTCTGCACTGTCAGAGGGTCAGTACTGAGGGAACGTTGCACTGCCGGAGGGGCAGTTCTGAGGGAGTGTGGCACTGTTGGAGGTGTTGTGTTTTTCACGAGACATTAAAGTGATGCTCCATCTGAATGTAAAAGATCCCATGACATTATTCAAAGAAGAGTTCTGCCCAGTGTTCTAGCCAATATTTATCAGTAAAAAACCAGATGATCTGGTCATCGCTACTTTGCTTTTTGGGATCTTGCTGTGCGAAATATTGCCTATAACGGATAATGTATAATAAAGGATGTCCGTACTTACATTGCACAGTTAATGTGAGGGATTGCTCTGATGAAACAGATGGATATCTGACTCTGCAAGTGAGAGATTGCCCTTGGTGTTTGAGTGATGGGATCAGGGTCAGAACAGAAGTATATGTCAGAGTGTCGCCATGCTGAGTTGCACTGTTTGAGACTGACCCGGGTATGTCAGTGGCATTGACCCAGGTTAAGACAGGTATTGTTCCATCGCAGGTGGTGTTGAAGGTGCAACTTATGTCCACACGCTTTCCGGCAATAATTCCAGCAGGGAATATCAGGGGTTTATCTGTAAAATCTAACACACAGAGAAAGGTTCCTTTTAGATAAATATAACGTGAAGCATCAGTTCAAATAGAAATCACAGTCCCGCGAGAGAAAGTACTTTTACAGATAATGTCAGAATTGAGAGGTTCCAACGATCAGGAATGACTGAACAGGCTGAGCGCTTTTCTCTGTGGAACTCTGTGTAACTTTGAGATCGGGAAATGCGCTAAATAATCGCAATTTTTTTCTTTTGTCTCTATGTAAGACGTTTAAACACGATTAGAGAGATAGATGGGAGTCGATTACCTGATAATATTGATGGACACTCTCGGGACATTTAACCAATAATAATAAAGTGAGTATGAGTGGTCGCTTTAGGGCTGAACTGGAAGGTATCGCCAGGTTATTGATGATCAGACGCTGCGTTACAATAAGCTGTGTTTTGTCTTATTATGTAATCGCCACAGTTTATGTTATTGCCCATTGACAGTTGAGCTTGAATTGTTGAGTAATTATAACACAGCACTTACCAGAAACACAAAGCCGTGTTACGGGATAGTTGTTGTAGCGATCGTTGTTTGGAAATTCTATTCTGAAATAATAAGGTCCGGCATCTTCCTGTGTGATGTTGTTTATAATCAGAGAACAGTCGCCATCTTTCAGGTCTCCAGACAGCCGGGTCCGATGACGGAACCGTGGCAACTCGCGATTACGATTCTTGGAATGAAAGGCTACAGAGGACAATGTATTTTCCTCGTTATTATACCAGATTCCAACTCGCGGTTGGTTTGCCAGACGCAATGGATAACTGTAATTACATGGAATCTGCACACACAAACCTTCCTGTGCTCTCACATCTCGTGGAGTGATGCAGTTCCACTCTTGGGACATTACAGCTGAGGAGAAAAATGTCAATATTTAGCACTGGATGTCTTGTCGATCCACTGGACTCGATATCCACCCCCTCCATCACTGGCGTACAGTGGCTACAGGACAACCCGAGAACTCCCCAAGGTTACACTCACGGCACGCCCCTCCGCTGTGACCTCCATCACCCAGAAGGACACGAGCAGCAATGTGATGGGATGTCCATGGCCTCCAGGTCACACAACATCCTACCTCGGACATTTATCACTTCTGCTGCATCGTCGCTGGGTCAGTATCCTGGAGTTCTCAACCTAAAATCATTGTAGGAGCACCTTCAACACAGGGACTGCAGCGGGTCAAAGAGAAGGCCCACCACCTCCATCTTCTTAGGGCAACTCGGGATGGACGAGTATATTACATCTACTACATGACCTTATCTACTCCTTCTGTTACTTCTTCAAAGAATTTAATAAGTTTGGTCAAGCACGATCTTCCCATTTGAAATGCATTCTTTATTATATTTTCAGATATTTTCAGTTACTAGATGTATTTTGAGTAAAGATTCCATGATTTTTTCTAACTCCAACGTTAAACTAATTGGTCTGTAGATCGCTGGAATTGTTCTATCTCTCTTTTTAAATATAGAAATAATATTAGCTGCCCGCCAGTTCTCTGGCACTATTTCCTTTTCAAACCAATTTTAATATACATACGTGTGTAAAATACCTCTGCAATCTCTTCCCTAGCTTATTTTAGTATGCACGGGTGCAAACCAGTCAGACCACGACCTTTAACCTGTCTAAGTTGAACTAGTTTATCAATTCGCTCGCCCCTTTTCAATCTTAAATGTCTTGATATATTTTGATCTATTCCCCTAATGTCATGACCACCCTGTTCATGTCCCTGGTAAGTACTGAGGCAAAGAAATCCAAGAATGTATATAAAACACAGTACACCACGCTCTGTGATTGGCGGGGGGCTACTGAGCAGGAAAGGTTGGGCACCCACCTGTGTTCAAGCCTTTTCCTCAGCACATAATGTTTCTGTAAGTGAAAACACTTCTTGACCAAACAGATGGCTCCAGCAACTGAACGGATGGAAGGGAATCCTGGACACGGGAGTGAACAGGTTCATTCCATGTTGGTTCATGGACCGTAGGACCTTGTTTAGTGAAACAAGTCTTCCACTCATAATGAATAAAAGACGCACCAATTGTGATGCAGGAGTAATGGATTAGAAACCATTAGAACGCAGGCCATGTTATCCATTATAAATCAATAATTAGCCGACATTTATTGTTTTCTCTTCAACCCAGCTGATTGGCTAAACTAGTTCAGTCTAATTGGCGCACTTCGTCTTTTCATTGTCTATGGAATCACTTTGGATCCTCATTGTTTAAAGGATTAGTTTAGATACAAAACCAATATTGTTGTAGGTTGATTCTATTGCAGCATTGCAGACTGACTGGTCCCCAGCTCAGCACGGGCCCTGCTCCACCACTGTAGACTGACTGGTCCCCAGCTCAGCACGGGCCCTGCTCCACCACTGTCGACTGACTGGTCCCCAGCTTAGCCCTGCTCCTGCTCCAGCAGACACTCTGAAGCTCAGCAGCAAAGCGCCTCCAGCCTGAGCTCTGAATGTGTCAGAGGGGCAGCTGTGTTGGGCTCATGACTTTCACAGACGGTCTCACTGCGCGTTTGTTAAACTGAACTGGACCACACAATAAACATTGATGTCAAACGCCTCTTGTTCCCTGTCCTTCTACATGGTTTCAGCAGGAAAGAAAAATAGTTGCTGTAAAGGAACTTAAATCATAGAATCTTCGCGCTCAGGAGGAGGCCATTCGGCCCGTCGTGCCTGTGCAGGCTAATTGATAAAGCTATCCAATTAGTCCTAGTCCCCCACTCTTACCTAATAGCCCTGCAAATGTTTACACTTTAAGTTTATATCCAACTCGCTTTGGAAAGTAATTATTGAATCTGCTTCCACCACCCTTTCAGGCAGAGCAGTCTACCGCGAAAGACAGTGGGAGTGGGATTAGTTGGATAGATCTACCAAAGAACCAGCACAGGCATGATGGGCAGAATGGCTTTCTTCTGTGCTGCATCATTCGATGAATCTATGAAATGTAACTGGACAGCTGATCAAAGGCAAACAGGGAAGCGCTGTATATTTGAGCGAGCACAGGGATGTTGGGTGAATGGGAATTGGTGCGAGTTTGTACACGGGGTCACTGCTGAACTTGGTCCCCAATTGTTATGTATGCATTTTAATGTATGTACTGTAATATTAGATCACTGAATGTATTTCACTCTGTATACACTATACCTGTACCACCAGAGGGTGCTGCTGCTGGAGACCTAAGGGTCACCTGTACACTGCAAGTATAAAAGGGAGCCTCCCTCTTGGTGTCCTCACTCTCATCATCATAGGCAGTCCCTCGGAATCGAGGTAGACTTGCTTCCACTTCCAAAGTGAGTTCTTTGATGGCTGAACAGTCCGATATGAGAGCCATATAGGTCCTGTTATAGGTGGGACAGTCATTCGTCGAGGGAAGCTGTCGGTGGGGCTGGTTTGCCGCACGCTCCTTCTGCTGCCTGCGCTTGGCCTCTTCATGCTCTTTGCATTGAGACTCGAAGAGCTCAACGCCCTCCCGGATGGACTTTCTCCACCTCAGGCAGTCTGCGGCCAGCGTCTCCCAGGTGTCAGTGGTGATGTCGCACTTTACCAGGGAGGCTTTGAGGATGTCCTCATAATGTTTCCACTGTGTTCCTTTTGCTCATTTACCATGAAGGAGCTCCACATAAAGCATTTGCTTCGGGAGTCTCGTATCTAGCATGCGTACTTTGTGGCCTGCCCAGCGAAGCTGATCAAGTGCGGTCAGTGCTTCAATACTGGGGATGTTAGCCTGGTCGAGGACACTGATGTTGGTGCGCCTGTCCTCCCAGGGTATTTGCAGGACCTTCGGCGACATTGTTGGTGATATATCTCCAGCGACTTGCGGTGCCTTCCAAACATCGTCCATGCCTCAGATCCATACAGGAGGGCGGGTATTACTACAGCCCTGTAGACCATGAGTTTGGTGGTAGATTTGAGGGCCTGGTCTTCAAACACTCTTTTCCTCAGACAGTCGAAGGCTGCGCTGGCATACTGGAGGCGATGCTGAATCTCTACAACAATGTCTGTCTTTGTTGATAAGAGGCTCCCGAGATATGGGAAATGGCCCACGAGTTCTCCTCAATCATCTTCTCCCTGTGGCCGAGGAGCTCCTCCCAGAATGTATTGTATAGGGTTAATCACATAGGGTTAATTATGATATTTTGAATTTACAGTGTGTTTCTGCTTCATGCCATGTGGAATGTTGTTGATGCAGAGGAAGAGAGAGAGAGAGAGACCTTGATGCGCATACCATCTTGTTTATGGGACGATCGGCGCCTCCTGGTCTCATGCTTTGTGGAAGAACAGCTGAGGCCTTACAGATTAGGAGTTGGCCATAAGCCACATGCACCCATGTTTGTTCAATAGTATAAAGAAACTAAACTGTCCAGTAGCTCTTTGAACTTCACCTTAGATCGTGATTAGCGAGCGGTGCCAGGATCCCGAGGCTCCTGACCAGCCGTCGTTGCAGAGTTCCCGACGGGTAGAAGGCCGTGAGTTTTGTTGCATCTTATCATACTTCTCTTTTCTTCGTAAACTGTATTATTATGTTTCTTTTCTTTCAGTAAACGGTATTTTATCTTTACTTCATTTGTCTTGTCTCTTATTTAACATTCATACAGATCCCGAACCTGGGTCTATTATTGTCGATCCAAAACATGGAATCACAATGCGGATTTCGTCTCCTATGGGACACAACAGACATGAAATTTGCAGCACACCAGTTGCAGATAAATGCAGGGAGCAGCGCCAGCCCTTATACATGGCCTTTTTTGATCTTACAAAGGCCTTTGACACTGTCAACTGCGAGGGTCTATGGAGCGCCCTCCTCCATTGCGGATGCGCCCAAAAGTTTGTCAACATCCTTCGCCTGCTTCACGATGACATGCAGGCCGTGATCCTTACCAACAGATCCGTTACAGACCCAATCCACGTTCGGACCCGGGTCAAACAGGGCTGCGTCATCGCTCCAATCCTCTTCTCAATCTTCCTCGCCGCCATGCTCCACCTCACAATTAACAAGCTCCCCGCTGGAGTGGAACTAAACTACAGAACCAGTGGGAAGCTGTTTAACCTACGCCGCCTCCAGGCCAGGTCCAAGATCACCCTAATCTCTGTCGTTGAGCTGCAGTATGCGGACGACACCTGTGTCTGTGCACATTCAAAGCTGAACTCCAGGATATAGTCAATGTATTCACTGAGGCATATGAAAGCATGGGTCTTATGCTTAACATCTGTAAGACAAAGGTCCTCCACCAGCCTGTCACTGCCGCACAGCACTGCCCTCCAATAATCAAGATCCACGGCGCAGCCCTGGACAATGTGGACCTCACTCTAGGAGCTGCAATAAAGGACTTAGGTACTGCAGTTCAAGTACTATAACCTTACCTCGTGAAGTCATTATTAGAGTGCTTGCATATACTACAATTGGCGACGAGGTTACGAATTTCCACGCAAAATATGTCTAACCTAAGCAACTTCCAACAATTCGCTGATGGGGAAGATTGGGATGCCTTTGTGGAAAGGCTAGAACACTTTTTCATCGCGAACAACCTGGCTGGGGACTCACCGACCTTGCTGGCAGACAAGCGTAGAGCCATCTTGCTCAGCAGTTGTGGACCCAATGTCCACGGCCTCGTCAGGGACCTGCTAGCCACAGCGAAGACGCCAACCAAGACCTATGTGAAGCTCATAACTTTAATACAAGAACAACTCAAACCTAAAGAGAGCATCCTCACAGCCAGACACCAGTTCTACACCCACCGGCGGCCCGAAGGCCAAGAAATTGATAAATATGCTGCAGATCTGAGACGATTGGCTGCACCGTGTGATTTTCGCGATCACCTCACCGAAGCACTAAGGGACATCTTCGTTATTGGAATCGGCCACGAGGGCCTCCTCCATAAACTGCTCTCTGCGGACACTACGGTCACCCTGCAGAAGGCAATCAAAGTGAGCCTGGCCTTCATGATTTCGGTCTGCGACTCCAAAAGGATGATGACTCACCCCCAGGACTCTAACCCGACGAGTACAGTGAACAGAATGGCAACTTTCAGAGGCAAGACTGCTGCCCCGAGTCCCACAACCCTGAGTCTGCCACATGGGGCCAACCGGCTCGCCCCGTGCTGGCGCTGTGGAGGAAACCACAGAGCCCACCAGTGCTGATACAAAGACTATACCTGCAAAGGCTGCAACACTAAAGGTCACCTTCAGTGAACGTGTAGAAGAAGTTTTACTCACCGAGTCGCTGAAGAGTTGGCCGATCACCCGGGCTCCAGTGCTGATGAAGACGAAGTGGCTCAGCCCCTAGAAGAGGAGTATGGAATGTATATACCTGCTCCACCAAAAGTTCCCCATGGAAAATGGATGTAGAAATCAACGGGGTTCCAGTCTCGATGGAGATCGACACAGGGGCGAGCCAGTCGTTGATGAATCAACGGCCTTTGAGAAACTCTGTGACAACCCCGCCGACGACCCAAAATGCTCCCAATCCAGGCGAAGCTGCTCACTTACACAAAAAGCACCATCCCAGTTGTTGGCAGCGTGGAGGTCCAGGTGTCCCATGGCGGCGCGATGCACAAGCTAACTTTGTAGATCGTTGCCGGTGATGGTCCAATGCTGCTGGGAAGAAGATGGATGAAGCAAGTCCAAATCTGTCGGAGCGACGAAGGCCCCCGGGCCCCGGCGATCGACATTCTACGTGGCCCCAAACTTGGATCCATCGCAGCCCCTGAAAATCCTACCGTTCGACTCGACTGCGTGGTGACGACACAGACTGCACAACTCAATGGCGAGATGATCCTACCTGAATGACCAGACCTCACCTTCTGGGCTCCAGTGGCAGGACTCCGAGGGAAGAAGATCGGCGCAGAAGGTAGATTCCCGGCGTCCGTGGCAGAACCTGGCGAGTAAAGGTTCACCGCAGCCTACCTCGTAGAGAGAAAGAAGATGGCGGCCGCACCGCGAGACGGAGCACCTGAAATCAAAATGGCCACGACCACACCACAAGGGGCAGCATTGAGGGAGCAACACGTGTCACCGAGCAGCAAATTGGATCGGGGTGAAGATTGCAAGGCCTTCTTAAAGGAGGCCGGCAACCCAAAACAATTAAAGGGACAGTTCCACTCTTGGCACAGCGATGCCGATGATATTAAGGATAACATTGTAATTAATGAATGCAGGTATATAAATGTACTGTTGAATGGTGATGCCGGTAATGCTAATGGGAGAAATGTGATGATGCTTCAAAAAGTGATGTAAATGACAAGCTTGTACTGTTGAACAGTGATGCCAGTAATGCTAACATGACAAATGTAACCAACAAAGGCAGGTATCCAAATGTAACCTTGTACAGAGATACTGATAGCACACAAGAAAGCATTGTAAGTGACAAATGTGAAAGTGTAAAGAGATATAACAGTGTCGAGTCGACTAGTAGTGGTCAGAGCCAATGTATCATGTATGCTAATGGTAGAATGAGAAATGATACCGGGTTCTACATGTATACTGACAATGCCGAAGGTAACCCCCCGTGGAAACCACCCAGGTCCAGCGGGCTACCTGACCATGTAGCCTGCTCTTCCGGGAGCAATGTGATGCCCCAGGAAGGGTTCACACACAACCAGTGGGAGCATACCCACTGCAGGGGCAGCGGTCAATGGGCAGCACAGCCACCATCACTGGCAACCTGCACCAGATCAGTCCTACCCCCCCTGGCCACTAAGGCCAGCACCGGGAGCAAGAGGCCAGTATCCTCCAGCATTCCCGGCGGAACCTGGGATGACCAAACTCACACCATCAGTGAAGGACAAGAAGGCCACACCACTCTTTGGCCCTGCCCACTACTAAACGCCACCACCTACCCATTCAACAATGTATGTACCTTACGCATAACAAATTGAACTTGTCCATCAATGCGGAATCCTCCAGCAGTGACATACCCACATGGTCTATGTATGGGGCGGAGGGAAATGGATATATGCAGCCACAAACACATGGATCACACCCGGCACCCACACAACCATCACCACAACATCTCACCGTCCACTACTGATCACCTCCCCATGTCATGGCAGTAGAACTTGGGAAAGGCTTAGGGGGGAGTGTTGTTCTGTATGCATGTTAATGTATGTACTGTAAAACTAGACCACTGAATATACCTTCACCCTGTATACACTATACCTGTGCCACCAGAGGGTGCTGCTGCTGGAGACCTAAGGGTCACCTGTACATTGCAGGTAACCCAGTATAAAAGGGAGCTCACCTCTTGGTGTCCTCACTCTAGGAGCTGCAATAAAGGACTAAGGTCATTACAGTTCACGTACTATACCCTTACCTCGTGGAGTCGTTATTAGAGTGCTTGCATATACTACACCAATCATAGCTCAATGAGAATGATCTTCTGCAAAGAATATTAACATTGTCCGAGTGACGATGATATTACCTTGGAGAAGTGACAGGAGCAAGTAAGATTTCTTGATCATTGTCCGCTCCCAGATATACCACCAATTTCTCACTCTCTAGGTCTGAAACAGAAAGGAGATAATGAAAAGTCACCTCTTGCCCAACAGCTCTCGAGGGATCAAACCTGCATTTAGACAATGTATTTACGGACTAATTTGATTCACTGTGGGATGATAGGTGCTGTGCAGTGAGTTCCAAGGCTTTAAGAAAGAAAAACAAATAAATACATGCAATTGTATAGCACCTTTCAACACTGCCAGACGTCCAAAAGCGCTTTAAATCCAATTAGGGATTTTTGAAGTGTAGTCACTGTTGTAATGTAAAAAACGTGGCAGACAATTTGTACACAGCAAGATCAGAACGAGATCATCTGTTTTTTAGTTATGTTGGTTGAGGATAAATATTGTCCCCTGACTCTCCCTCCAAATAATGGGATTTTTTACATCCACGCGAGAGGGCCTTCACAGTGCAGTGCTCCCTCAGTAATACCCCTCCCACAACGCAGTCCTCCCTCAATACTGACCCTCCAACATTGCAGACCTCCCTCAATACTGACCCTCCAACATTGCAGACCTCCCTCAATACTGATTCTCCAACATTGCAGCACTCCCTCAATACTGCCCCTCCGACAGTGTAGCGCTCCCTCAGTACTGCCCCTCCGACAGTGTAGCGCTCCCTCAGTACTTCCCCTCTAGCAGTACAGCACTTTCTCAGTACTGCACTGGGAGCTTCGGCCTGGATTATAAGCTCAAGTCTCTAGACTTCCCTCGTTCCTTGAACTAGAAAGATGTCCTCTGTGATAGATTTGAGCACTAAGCCCAGAGCTCAATAATAAGTAGAAATCATTAGAAGGCATCAATCATTGGAATCTGTATTTATAACGTCACAACACCAACAAAGAACGATGTTGGTCGTGGAAGTGAATTATACTCGTGCATTACTTACCCAGGTCTTGTCCGACTGCTCGCCTGGGGATTGATTGTTGACTCACACGTCTTGGGCCAAATAACCATTTCCTGTGTTATACTGTGTATTTAGTTAGAAATTGAGAATGTTTCACCGTGAGTCAAATGAAGAAAGCGGGAACTAGTGTGGAAACTTCACTTTGTCTTGCATTATTGGCAAACTGTTAACCCTTTGTTGGCATAATGTTCAAATCCCACTCCAAAGACTTGAGCACAAAAATGGAGTGCAGGACTGAGGGAGTGCTGCACTTTTGGAGGTGCTGTCTTTTGGATGAGGCATTAAACCGAGGCCCCGTCGGCTCTCTCAGGTTGACATAAAAGATACCAAAGCTCTGTTTTGAAGAAGAGCAGGGGAGTTATCCCCGGTGTCCTGGCCAATAATTATCCATCAATCAATATAACAAAAACAGATTATCTGTTCATTATCACATTGCTGTGGGAGCTTGCTGTGTGCAAATTGACTGCTGTGTTTCCTACATTATATCACAGACTACAGTCCAAAAGTACTTCATTGGCTGTAAAGCGCTTTGAGATGTACGGTGCTCGTGAAAGGCGCTATATAAATGCAAATTTTTCTTTTTTTGAGACGTGACGTTGTGACGATATTCCCCCCTCTCTTCCCCCCTCGCTCTCTTTCTCACCCCTCTCTCTACCTTCCCTCCTCTCCCTCTCTCTCTCCCTTCCCCCCTCTCCCACTCTCTCTCTCTCTTCCCCTCCCCCTCTCTCTCCCCCTCTCTCTCTTCCCCTCCCCCTCTCTCTCCCCCCCTCTCTCTCTCTTCCCCCCTCTCTCCCTCTGCCTCACTCTCTTCCCCTCTCTCTCTCTCCCCTCCTCTCCCTCTCTTCCCCTCTCTCTCTCTTCCCTCCTCTCTATCTCTTCCCCCTCCCTCTCTTCCCCTCTCTCTCTCCCTTCCGCCTCTCTCTCTCCCTTCCGCCTCTCTCTCTCTTCCCCTCTCTCTCTCTCTCCACCTCTCGCTCCCCTCTCTCTCTCTCTCAATTCCCCCTCTCTCTCCTCCCAATCTCTTTCTCTCCGCCCTCTCTCTCACTCTCTTCCCCTCTCTCTCTCTTCCCTCCTCTCTCTCCCCCCTCCCTCTCTTCCCCTCTCTCTCTCCCGCCCCCTCTCTCTCTTCCCCTCTCTCTCTCTCCTCCTCTCGCTCCCCTCCTCTCTCTCTCTCTCTCTCGCTTCCCCTCTTTCTCTTTCACCCCTCTCTCTCTCTCCCCCTCTCTCTAATTCTCTTCCCCCTCTCTCTTTCACCCACTCTCTCTCTCACTTCCCGCACTCTCTCTCCCCCCTCTCTCTCCCTTCCTCTCTCTCTCTATCCCCCCTCCCCCATTCCACTCGCACTCTCTCCACCCCCTCTCTCTCCCTCTCCCCGCTCTCTCTCTCTCTCCTCTCTCTCTCTTCTGCTCTCTCTCTCTCCCTTCCTCTCCCTCTCACTCTCTTCCCTTCTCCCCCTCTCGCTCTCTTCCCCTCTCCGTCCCTCTACATCTCTATCTCTTCACCTCTCCCCCTCTCTCTCTCTCTCTCTCTCCCCATCCACACTCTCCCTCCTCTCTCTCACCCCCCTCTCCCCTCCTCTCTCCCTCTCTCTCTCCTCTCTCTCCCTCCCCCTCTTCTCCTCTCCCTCTCTCTCTTCCCATATCCCTCTCTCCCTTTCACGCTTTCTTCCCCGTTCTCTCTCTTACCCTCGGTCTCTCTCTTACCCTATCTCTCCACCCCCTCTCTCTCCCACCACAATCTCTCTCTCTCCCCCCTCTCTCTCTCTCTCTCTCTCTCCCCCTCCCTTTCACCCCTTCTCTCTCTCCCCCTCTCTCTCCCCTCCTTTCTTTCTCTCCCTCTCTCTCTCCCCATCTCTCTCTCTCCCTCTGTCTCTCTCCCCCTCATCTCGCTCTCCCTCTCGCTCTCCCTCTCACTCTCTCCCTCGCTCACTCTCCCTCTTTCTCTGTCTCTCTCTCACCCCTCTCTTCCCCCTCTCTTCCCCAATCCCCCTCTCTCTTCCCCTCTCCCTCTCTCTTTCCCTCCCTCTCGCTCTCTCTCCCCTTGACTCCCAATCTCACTCTCCCCCCTCTCTCTCTATCCCCCTCTCTCTCCATCTCCCCCGTCTCTCTCTCTCTCCCCACAATCTCTCTCTCTTCCCCTCTCTCTCTCACTCTCTCGCCCTCCCCACTCTCTCACTCCCCTCATCTCTCTTTCACTATCCCCCTCTCTCTCCTCTCTCTCTCTTCCCCTCGCTCTCTCTCCCCTCCTCTACTTCTCTCTCTCCCCTCGCCCCCTCTCTCTCTCTTCCCCTCTGTGCTTCCTCCCACCTCTCTGTCTATCTCTCTGCGCCTCTCCCTCTCTTCCCCTCTCTCTCTTCCCTTCGCTCACTCTCTCTCTCTCTCCCCTCACTCTCTCCCCCCTCTCTCTCTGACCCCCTCTCTCCGCCTCCATCTCTCTCCCTCTCTCCCCACCTCTCTTTCTCTCTATCCCTCTCTCACCCCTCTCTCTTCCCATCTCCTCTCTCTCTCTCCCATCTCTCCTCACAATTTCTCTCTCTCTCTCCCCATCGCCCCCCCCCACTCTCACTCCCCCCCTCATCCTCTCTCTACCCCCCCTCTCTCTCTCTCTCTCTCTCTTTCTCTCTCTCACTCTCCCCCCTCTTTCTCTCCCCCCTCTCTCTCTCCTCTCCTCCCCACTCTTTCTCTCCCTCTCACCCTCTTCCCTCCTCTTTCTCTCTCTCTTACCATTTCTCTCTTACCCTCTCACTCTCTTCTCTCTCTTACCTCTCTCTCTCCCCCAGCACTCTCTCCCATTCCTCTCTCTCTCCCACCCCTCTTCTCTCTCACCCTTCTCTCTCTCTCTCTCTCTCTCTCTCCCCCCTCCCTCTCCCACCCTCTCATCTCATCTCCCTCCCCCTCTCTCCTCTCCACCTCTCTCTCTCCCTCTCTCTCTCCCCCATCATCTCCCTCTCCCCTATCTCCCCCCTCTCTCCCCTCCCCCCCTTTCTTTCCCTCTCACCCTCTCTCTCCCTCTCCGCTCTGTCTCTCCCCTCTCCCTCTCCTCTCCCCCCTCTCCTCTCTTCCCCTTTCTCTCTTCCCTTCTCTCACTCTCTCACTCTCTCTCCCCTCATTCTCTTCCCCCCCCTCTCCTCCCCCTTCCACTCTCCCTCTCTCCCCCCTCTCTCTCCCCACCCATCTCCCTCTCACTCCCCCTCTCTCTTCCCCTCTCCCTCTCTCTCCCCTTCCCCTCTTCTTCCCATCTCCCTCTCTTTCTCTTCCCCTCTCCCTCTCAATTTCTCTCTCTCTTCCCCTCTCTCTCTCCCCCACCCCACTCTCACTCCCTGCTCTCTCTCTCTACCCCCTCTCTCTCTCCCCCTCTCTCACTCTCCCCTCTTTCTCTCCCCCTCTCTCTCTTTCCCCCTTCTCTCTCCTCCATCTCTCTCTCTCCTTCTCACCCTCTTCCCCTCTCCTTCTCTCTCTCTTACCTTTTCTCTCTCTCCCCCACCACTCTCTCTCCCACCCCGCTCTCTCTCTCCCACCCCACCCCTCCTCCTCTCCGCCCCCTCTCTCTCTCCCCTTCTCCTCTCTCCCCTCTCTCTCTCCCACCTCCCCTCTCTCTCTCTCTCTCTCTCCCTCCTCTCTCTCCCACCTCTCTCTCCCTCTCTCTCTCTCCCCCCTCATCTCCCTCTTCCTCTCCCTCTCCCTCTCTTCCCCCCCTCTCTCGATCCCCCCTTTCTCTCTCTCTTGGCCTCTCTCCCTCTCTGCTCTCTCTCTTGCCCTCTCACTCTCTCTCTCCCTCCTCTCTCTCTATCTTCCCCTCTCTCGCTCATCCCTCCCATCTCCCTCTCCCTACCTTCTCTATCCCCTCTCCGCCTCTTTCTTTCTCTCCCCCCTCTCTCTCTCTCTTTCCCTCTCTATCTCTCTTCCCCCTCTCTCTCTCCCCCCCCCCCACTTGCTCTCCCCCTCTCACCCTCTCCCTCTCTTTCTATCCCCACCATGCTCTCTCCCCTACTCTCTCTCTCACACACCCTCTTTCTCTGATTGCTCTCTTCCGCTCTCCCTCTAACTCTTTCTCTCTCTTTCCCCCCTTCTCTCCTCCACACCTCCTCTCCCTCTCCTTCACTCGCTCCCCCTCTCTCTCTCTCCCACCCTCTCTCCCCCCTTCCCTCCATCGCCCTCTCCCTCTCTCTCACTCTCTCCCCCTCTCTCTCTCTATCCCCCCTCTCTCTATCCCCCCTCTCTCTCCCTTTCTCCTCCTCTCTCTTTCTTCCCGCCCCCTCTCTCACCTCTCCCATCTCCCTCTCCCTCTCTCTCTCTCTTTCTCTTCCCTCTCCACCCCTGTCTTTCTCTCCCCCACTCTCTCTTCCCCTCTCTCTCTCACTCATCTCTCTCTCTCTGTCTTCCAGTGCTCTCTCCCCCTCTCTCCTTTCTCTCCCGCTCTCACTCTCTCGCTCTCGTCCCCTCTGCACTCTCCCACCTCTCTGTCTATCTCTCTTCCGCTCTCCATGTCTCTTTCTTCCCCTCTCTCTCTCTTCCCCATCTCTCTCTCTCCCCTCTCTCTCTTTCTCTTCCCCTCTCTCTCTCCCCCTCTTTCTCTTTTTCTTTCACTTTCTCTCTCCCCATCTCTCTCTCTCTCTCTCTCTCTCTCTTCCCTCTCTCTCTTCCCCTTGCTCTCTCTCCCCTCTCCCCCTCTCTCTTTTTCTCCTCTCTCTCCCCCCTCCCATCTCCCTCTCCCTCTCTCTCCCCTCTCTCTTCCCCTCTCCCTCACTCTCTGCCCCTCTCTCTCTCACACCCCCTCTCTCACCCCTCTCTCTCTCTCTTCCCCCACCCTCCCCTTGTCCCTTCTCTCCCTCTCTCTCACCCCCCACACTCTCTCCCCTCTCTCTCTCCTCTCTCTCTTCCCTCTCTCTCTCTCTCCTTGCTCTCTCTCCCTCTCTCCCCCTCTCTCCCCTCTCTCTCTCGCCCTCCCTTCTCCCTCACTCTCCCCCCTCTCTCTCTCCCCCCTCTGTCTCTCTCCCTCTCTCTCTATCCCCTCTCTCTCTCCCCCCCTCTCCTCCCCCCTCACTCTCTCCCACCTCTCTCTCAGCCCACCCTCTCTCTCTCTGTGCCCCCTCTCTCTCCCTCTCTCCCCTCTCTCTCTCTCTCTCTCTCTCTTCCCAACTCCCTCTCCCTCTCTCTCCCCTCTCTCTTCCCTCTCCCTCTCTTCCCCTGTCCCTCTCTCTCTCTCTCTTCCCCTTTCCCTCTCAATTTCTCTCTCGCTTCCCCTTTCCCTCTCAATTTCTCTCTCGCTTCCCCTCTCTCTCTCCCCTCTCTCTCTCCCCTCTCTCTCTCCCCCTCTCTCTCTTCCCTCCCTTCTCTTCTCTCCACCCCATATCCCTCTCCCTCTCCCCCCCTCTCTCTCTCCCTCCCTCTCTCTTCCTCTTCAACTCTCTCTCCTCTCTCCCTTC